>NC_138503.1:37003456-37603456 GCF_964252035.2 Podarcis erhardii
CCCCTGAATAAATTGTGTGGGTGGAAGTGGGGGGTTTGTGGAACACACACACACACACACACACACACACACACACACACACATTTTAATCAACCCAATAACTCTGTCCTGCCTCTCTTGCAATCCTAAAATTATCTTCATCCTCCTGGCAGCATGTTATCACTGCATTTTCAGACAATTCTCTTGCTTCTTCCAGTTCTGAGGCTTTGTCACCAGCCTGCCAGATTTTGTATCTGCTTTTGCTTTATCACCAAATTGTCCGAGCCAGCTCTGCAAGACCCGTGGACACACAGATTTTGAAGAGGTTCCCCCCAAGGTGGCTTGTTGGTACATGTGACCTTGGCACCATCTAGAATAATCCCTTTATGTGTTTTATTGTTAAAATTAGAAAATTAACAATATAATTGATATAATAATTTAGAAAATCAATAATAATACATACAATATAATACTAATTTAGAAAATTGCTAGAAATCAGTAAGAAGCAAAAGAACAAAATCTATCAGAATGTAATTAATTTTGAAGGACTTATGCTTTTGTAGAAATTCTTAGCTTTTTTTTGCCCCAGCTATGTATTTCATTCCTCACTCCCCATCCCCTGCATGTTGGAGCAGTGTTTTTGCCCCTCCCACATCTGATAACACTGGGATTCTGTGCTTGTACAGAGCTCTTATGCACATCCCCATTCACAGCATTGGAAAGAAGAGCTCTATGCCTAGAACTGGCCCTTGCACTGAAGTGAATGGGAGAACTATGAGAGTTTTGAAACTCCCACATCTGCAGCGAACAGTGGAATTGGCTTCCAGTTTGTTTCTGGGCTCAGTTAAAAATTCTGGTTTTGATCTATAAATCCTTAAATGCTCTGGGTCCAGGATATCTCAAAAAGTAGCTTCTTCTATCAGAACCTACCTGAATAATTAAACAATCATTGGAGAGCCTACTCTCTCTCCCCCTGCTTTCAGAGGTGTGGCTGGTGAGCATGATGGACAGGGTCTTCTCAGTTGTGGCACCAAAGCTATGGAATGTCCCCCTGAGGGAAGTTCACTTGCCCTTTCAGCAGGATATGAAAGCCTTTTTATAGTCATTTCAAACTTTGTATTTTAATGTGCTGAATTGTCTTCAGATTTTTAAACTATTTATTATTTCATTTCATTTCTATCACATCTTTCCTATACATGATCTGCCCCCATTTGATCCTTGCAACAACCCAGTTTTCTTTTTAATTTTACTTGTCTTTATTTGTGTTTTTATAAATTCGTGTTAGCTGCTTTGATTACCTCTTAGATAGCAAGATAGAAATAATTGGAGATAAAAACCAAATAAACTGTGTACCCTAATTCAAATAGACTAGGGTGAGTAACAATCCCTGTACGGTGCCCTGCTTGGAATCATTTCTTTTCTGGCTTACAGTCAGATTAAAACACAAGTCTCTAGCTTTCATGCTTGTGGAAACAAGTTTTTAAAATATGGTGACAACACAAGGAAGCAATTACAAATAAGCTGAAATTCACAGTAGGTCTCCATTTGTCAATGACTGACTCATATTTTTCACGTTAGTGGCAGACGAGCCTTCTTGAATATAAATGCTATAGAATAAATGTAACGCCCACCAATTGTTTATGATGCCTGCCATGCCATTGAAGATAGTATGCAAATTACATTAATTACATGCATCTGAAATATGCAGATTAGTTGTGGTTGCTGCCTGGTGACATGTTTTCTGACATAGCCGACAGTGCCAAATTAACACCAACCTACTAAATTTCTAGGAATCATCTCAGCAATTAATTTGCTGTCCTCTTATGGTACATATATTACTGCAAAAAGCAAGACTCATTTTGACATTCTGCAGACTTTCCCCCCCTACTACATTACCTTTTTCTGCTCCTGTACATTTCCTAGCCTGTTGTTTGAATTTGGGAACAATCTTTACCCTTCTTCTTGTCTTTTAAGGTTGGCTTTCAATTTCACAGAATAATCGCTAGAAAGAACAAAAGACCAAAGTTTGGAAGAACCACCCTTCCTCCAAGAAATAGTGCCACCTTCAGAAGTTCTCAGCTGAACCTCTGGATGCCCTTTGGTGTTGAATATTTTTAGTCTTTGGTTTTCTGAGTTCCTGTGCAAGGAAGTGTAACAGGGTGGTCACAGGAAGGCAACGTTTTACTTCTAAAACAAGTTGCTGGAGGCAGGGAGTGAACCATCCAATCTCATCTGAAAGACCTGCTTTAATCCCAGATGCATGTGAGCTGATTGTGAAGGGTGAGGCGAGAGCTTTCTGCACATACTCAGAGATGCTCTCCCTTTTTCCACATGCTTCTGGCACAAAGAGGAAAACCTGTGCCATAGTAACTGGACGGTGCTCAGTATCTTCATGACCTGTGGAATTTGGCTTCCTGAGAATCTTAGCAAATGTCTGGAAGTATAAAGGGTTTGTAAGTAGCTGGCTCTACCTAATCTGAGTCTGCATGTTTTGACTGTTGCTTCCTCTGTTGTATCTGTGGGGCCAGTTCTAATCATCAGCCGACTTGAGCTAAACATGAACTGCTAGTAGCAGCAGCGGTGTAACATGAGAGTGAGATCGTGACACCTCTTCCCTTCACTGGGAAACTGCAAATTCCAATTTGCTTTTAAGTCTGCTACCAAGCTAACACAGCTGATTTGGGAAATATGTAAAGTAGTAGTGGTGTTAACTTTGAATGCTCACCTTTGTTATTACTTTGGTAGGACAGTTGCAGGATGAATCCAGAATAACAGAACACTTTTTTTAAAAAAGTCAGGTAATCTGGATTATAAAGGCACCTGCGGTTGCTACATGGCATTAAACTGCAAGCTATAATTTTTGGTTCTTGAGAGGGTTGCCTAGCAGGCCTAGCACTGAGGTGGGGGATAGAGGGAGGGAATAAAAACTCAATCTGGACACCTCATCTGAAATCCAGTTCCTTTTTGTTTGTATGAAGAAAGAGGACAACATATTCTATTGCTCCTGTTTTTGTTCTGTGAATATACCTGTTTCCCTGTTATGTTCCTGTAGGTTAGCTTGTTTATAGATCAGAAATGTTTTTCATAGCTGTGATTTCTAGTATTGACATTTGCTAGGGAGCTTGAGGGGGTATTTATTTATTTAATGTTTTAAAATATATGTCCTGCCCTACTAGGCCTATGCCTTACTCAGGGTGGCTTTCAACAATGTAAACTTCAGAAGCTACAGCAGGAGGAAAATGTGGTCTGCACCATACTTTATTGTATTGCTTTGTAATGCTTAATGTTTCCATACTATGTTTAAGTGTATGAGGTGCTTCACGGGTGCTATCTAGTTGTAATTATTTCAGCGATCATGTGTGGCAGGGGTTCTTAACTTTAGGTCCATGTTCACTTAGATTTTTTTTTCCAGAGTTCACAAATACTATTTTCTTCCTGTTAAATTGACAATTGGCTTTGTGGATGGGGCACCGGGGGGGGGGATTCCACAGCTTTAATCAGATTCTTTAAGGGATCTTTGGCACAAAAAGGTTAAGAACCACTGCTGTAAGGTAAGTCCATGATTCCCTGCATTGCAGATGGAAGGAGAGGCTTGAGAATGGCTTGCTCAGGCCACCCAGTGAGTCGTATGACATAGGCAGGATTCAAACCTGGGACTTCTTGATTTATAGCTCAGTCCCTTAGCCGCATTGCTACCACTAGCACTCTGTATGGCCTTCTCACTCTAATATTTTAGCTAACTGTTAATGGATTTAATACGGGAAAGACAGGGGTACAAGTTCGGCATGCCCATTAATTTCAATGGCTTTACTCTGAGTATGACTAATCTTGGAATCTTGGATGCAAGCCAGAATTAGAATCTGGACTTTTGCAAGACTAAGGAAGGGCAGCTTGTTGGGTCATAACTCCAGGGCCATGTCCAAAGCACTGACCCTTGGAGGACACGCCCCCAAGCTGCCACCAATACTTCTGTTTGTAATGGTGTAAAACAGACTTCCTCAGCCTTACTGGTTGAGGCTGGCGGAAGGGCCCCAGATTGGGGAAGGTTGACCTAAAATGTTAGGTTTGAATCACAGGAGCATTTGATGCCTGCTGTACCCTGCCAGCTATGATTGACATCAAGCAGAAATAACTCTAGAGAATCAGGAGGATCCTGTTTTGCTGCTGTCCATGTGAACCCGGCCAAAGCAATGGATCAAGTTGGGGGAGGCTGATTCAGTGAGCTCACCTGATGGTCCTTAGGTCTTCTGCAGTTAGCTGGATGTTTTAGCCACACTTCGGCTTAGGCCCTGATGGAGGAAAGCAAACTGAGACTGTGTCCTAGCATAACCAAGGCAGAGTGGAGTGTGCATCTCGGGACTTCCCCTTGCCATTCCTTCCTTGCTGCTAGTCAGACATCAGGCAGGGTGCGCATGGCAGGCAGCGATGTCCTTGTAACTAGGACAGCAGCAACCCAGGGCATGAAAAATAATTGGCAAGCTGGAGATGAGAGGGGAGGGAGAGGAGTCCTGTGGAAGCAGCAGAGTGAGGAGAAGGGCAATGACAACAAGAAGGATGAAATGAATGGAAGAGTGGGAGACTGCATAACCTGATGCCAAGCGCACAACTGGTTCACCCCTTCACCACTGCCCCCTCCAAACAGATCACTGACTGTTGTTCTGGGAACACAATTAATTTCCACTGCTGAGGCTGTTAGTTTGATAAAACACTGAAGTTCAAGTCTGCAGTGGTTGGTGTGGGAAACTCCAGGCGACCTTATGCATCTTGCAGCAGTGTGGCTTTCTCACAAGAACATAGGAACCTGCCTTATACCAAGTCAGACCATTAACTCATCTAGCTCTGTATTGTCTAAGTCAGGTATCTTCAACCTTTCCAGACCCAGGACCCACTTTTAATTCAAACATGCGTTTGGGGACCCATTTCTTAATCTTTTACCATATATATGCATGGTGGTAGTTTTCCTGTTGTGGCCCTCCTTGGATCAGGCCGTGAACCCATTGGGGAGTCCTGACCAGTGGTTTAAGCCGACTGACAGCAGGTCTCCAGGGTTTCAGACAGGGATTTTCTCCAGTCCTACTTGGAGATACAGGGTATTGAACCTGGGACCTACAGAGTCATAGACCTTCCTCGGTATGCAGAAGGACCCAGTGTTGATTCTTAGCATCACCTGGTAGGCTGGGAAAGACTCAGGCCTTGAAACCCTAGAGAGCTGCTCCCCAAAATCACTCCTCTGCTAATGCTCACGCTGAAGAAGCAGGGCTAAAAACCTGTGAAATGTCATTCTATGGTTACTTTTGCTGGCCGAGAGCCCTTAAAGGGGGGGGGGGGAGGTGGAGACAAGGAGATATAATCAAGGAAGAAAAAGATACTCTTTCCTGTGCCCTCTTGCCTCCTTCAGCTGTTTCCATAGAGGGAAAGGGGTTGGCAAGTTAATGGCCAAGTGGCTCGTCTTAAGGGGCCAAGTCTAGTCTGGAAATTGCCACTTTCTGACCCCCATAAACTGATTTCTAGAGACATACTGTGCAAATTTAAGTGCAGATTTTCTTGGTGGTATATAGAAATGTTGAAAGCTGCCTTCTAGTGAGTCAGACAGCTGGTTCGATTTAGCATTGTCTACGTTATGTTGACTGGCAGAGACTCTTCAGGTTTTCAGATGAAGATCTTTCCCACTTCCTCCAGGAAATACTGGGAATTGAACCTGGAAACTTCTTTCCACATGCAGAACAAGTGCTCTACCCCTGAACTACACCCTTTTCCAAAAGAAACAGTAAAGTGAGTGGACAATTCTGAGCCAAGGATTAACTCTTTCACTATCCAAGCCCTTGTCTTGGATATAAATAGTTTGCAATGGATAGTCTGCCCAAGGCAACTTCCCCTCTTCTTTTTAGCACTGAGCAAGAAAATGTGAAGTATTATTGAATTTGGGATCCAACAAGCCCAGATATTTATAAATTTGTACTTTGATGCTCTGATGTATGCTCAGATTTCTGCTGGGCTGGCTTTTAACAATTTGATGCTGGCTGCTAGGCATTTTAAGTACTCTTCGACTGTGGCTACCCTATTTCCTTCTCAGAATGGGGGTAAAACAAAGCAGGGCAGCACTTGTTTACTTGCCCACTACAAGTATGCCCCTAGAAGTGCATCACTGGTAAAAGTTAGCATACAAGAAAAACTGCTACTGTTGGGTAAGGTAGCAGCCTGCTTACCATACAAGGTGAGCAGCTGATAACTTGAAAGTGTAGTTGGTTTCTCTTACTTTGTCCTCTGAATTGGCAAGGCAGAAGTACAGACTTAACCAGGGCAGATTTTGCCATTTGTGTAAGGGAGATTGTGTTTACTGCTTCTTTGCAGGGCAAGGAAGGGCAGATGCTTCCAGTTTGTCCCTCCTTGACCTGGCAAGCTCCTGTGTGTTCCATGAGTGCAAAGAGCTGTGCAGGAATTGCCCTAAAACAAGGGCCTGGCAGGCAAGTGGATCTATCGCATGGCTTGGTAGTTGGAGTACATGCTTTGCATGCAGAAGGCCACCTGATATCAAAGGAACATCTAGTCTGGATCCCATTCTATAAGTTGGGAGTTTCCGACTTTCCTAGGGCTGTGGGCATATGTGGATTTTGGGATGAATGCTGTGATCGCCACCCCCCTCTGGACGCTTCAGTATAATTAATCAGAGCCTTAGAAAGTGCATAGAACTGAAAGAGGAAGTGAGAAAGTGCTGGTATTTTTTCCAAGGGAAGACCATAAGTATCCTTCACCACCTCATGATCCAAGGGGCTGTTGTGGGGAGGGGCGGTTTCAGAGATATTGGTGGCATTAGGAGAAGAACTCAGGGGCCCCCTTGCCCCCATGGGCACGCTGTGGGTGACCCCATGCTGTAAGTAGCAGGAAGCACACTTCCCTCTGCTCCCGTCTTACGATGTCAAGTAATGGTTGCCTTTCTTTCTTGTCTGTTGCAGCCACACCCACTCTTCTGGTTCTATGGCCGCTGTGCGGGAATGGTCCTGCACCCGCTGCACGTTCCTGAACCCCATAGGACAGCGCCAATGCTCCATCTGCGAGGCCCCACGCCAGAAGCCCGACCTCAACCAAATCCTGCGCCTCAGTGTAGAAGAGCAGAAATGGGCCTGCGCCCGCTGCACCTTCCGGAACTTCTTGGGCAAAGAGGCCTGTGAGGTGTGTGGCTTCACCCCTGAGCCTGGGCCCGGGGGCTCCCCGCTACCCATCATCAACGGAGTCCTGCCAAAGCCCACCGCCTTGGTGGAGCCCAAGAGCACCTGCAAGGAGGAACTTCCCAAGGCCGAGAGCCCTGGTGAGGACTCTGGGGGGAAGAGCCCGGAGGAAGTGGGGCTGGAGGATGGCTGGGCCTGCCAGCGCTGCACTCTTCACAACACCCCAATGGCCAACTCGTGCTCGGCCTGTGGAGGCCCCCGCAAGCTCTCGCTGCCCAAGATCCCCCCAGAGGCGCTGGTCGTCCCTGAAGTCATTGCGCCTGCCGGTTTCCACATAGCACCCACCACCCCTCAGCCCAGCGTTGCTACGGACAACCCCGAGAGCCATCCCATTGCCAACCCAGGTGCAGCCACCATTGAGCAAGAGAGCCAGAAGATGCCAAGCTTTAGCCTTTTCTCCCCCGGCCTCCAAAACAACCCCGTTCCCCGCAGCCGCCGAGAGGTGCCCCCCCAGCTACAGCCACCGGTGCCTGAGACCTCCCAGCCAGCCTCTCCACCAGCACCTGTGCAGAAGGCCATTCGCTTCCAGGAGCTGATGGCGACAAAGCGGCTGAGCGTGCTGGAAGAAGAAATGGAGGTGAGCCCATCGCCCTGGAAGTGCAGCACCTGCTCCCTCCTCAACACCTCGGGAGCTGGCACCTGCGAGGCCTGCAGCACCCAGAAGGGAAGTGACACCATTGACTTGACTGGCGATTCTGTGCGCTTCACTCCCTGCGGTCCATCCAGCCCCGACTTCACCACCTGGTCCTGTTCCAAGTGCACGTTGAAGAACCCCACAGCCTCTCAGAAGTGCAAGGCCTGCGGCTCCTCCAAGCTGCATGGCTTCCAGGAACACGGCGCACAGGGAGAGTTGGCTCTCAAATGCCCTGAGTGTGGCTCAGACAAAGGCAACTGCCCATCCTGCAGCTCTAAGGCCCCCTCGGCCCGCAAAGTGGCCCGCCTCTTCCCCTCGCAGCCACCTGTCACCCCAGAAAGGCCCAGCCAGTGGCCTTGCCCAGCTTGCACACTGCTCAATGAGTTCAAGGCCAAGCACTGTGTCGCCTGCCACACTCCCCAGGGGTACCTGTTGCAGCGCAAGGGCGCCAAGCCACTCAGGCGCCGGGAGAGTATGCACGTGGAGAAGCGGCGGCAGACAGATGAAGGGGAGGCCAAAGCCCTCTGGGAAAACATTGTCTCCTTCTGTCAAGAGGTGAGTTTCTCTTAGTGTCCTCTTGCCTGCCATTACACCATGCAAAAGTTTGTATCCAAAAGAGAAGCCCTTTTTATTTATACAAAGTAAGTTTCCAGACCTGGTTGCTCAGTAGACAGGCAGGAAGAGACATAGGCAGTGCTCTTTGAAATCTTAGAAGTTGGTGCAGAGGAGGACTGGGCAAAACTCTTGAGTTTTCAGTGTGTGATCTCCTTGTTTTCCATATTTTCGTGTTCTCTGGTAGACCAAGGAGAGTGTTTGAAGATGCTTTGAGAGTTGGTGTAGCAGCCCTGTCTGGTCTTGCTTACTACCTACTGTATTTGCCCTTTTTTAATACTTGAGCTCCATCAACTAACACTCATTGTTTTTTATTCGTATCTGTTATTGTTATTTAGCTTTCAGTTGCACGTTTCATATTTACAGACTGCATTTGTTGTCTTTGACAAATCTTCTCTCTTGGATGGAGGAGGAAAGGAAGCACATGAAGTTCTTTGTCTCCTTGCTCCTACTTATGAGCTATTTATTTATTGCATTGATATTCTGCATTTTCCTCCAAGGAACTCAAAAGCGGCATCAAGGTCATCCCATGGGCTCCATTCTGAGTGGGGATTTGAACCTGGGCCCCTAGTGAGACACTCTCATTAACAGGCATGCAGGCTTTCAATGATCAGTCATCTTTGTGATGTTCTGGCCCTGAAATAAGCAGCAATACCAAAGCACTTTAGGAGAATTGGGTTTAAGTTCTATCTAGCAACTGATCCATGTTCATACCAGGAATATCCCTCCTTCTGCCCTGAGTCAGTCCACTCAAAGATCCAACCCCTGAGGTGCGCTTTTAAAGAATGCAGTGAAAGGGTGCTCACCCCAAGGAAGAACTTTGGGATTGCACCCTGTATAATTAGCAAGAACAGGTGTCCTCTGGGTCCGCTTGGCAGCCTCAGGAAAAGGCCACTCGCCACGCTCATTAATAACTAATTGTGCGGTGGCTTTAATGATCAAGTGCTGTTTTATTTCTTAGCGGCCTGTGGTGATTGAAGCCACATCAAGCGGGTGCCTGAAATGAAATTTAATCGTGTTAGACTTCTGAGGGAGCAATGCACAGGCACAGCAGGTGGCCTTCATGCAGGGCATCCAAATTTCCAGCCAAGGAATAGAGGAGGCCTTCTCTCCTCTCTCTCTCTCTCTCTCTCTCTCTCTCTCTCTCTCGTTCCCTCATTGCATTCCCTCAAACCCTGACACACCCACGCACACCCACACACCCCCCAGCTCCCAATTCTTGCTGAAGCACAAAATCTATTTTCTCTCTTCCCCCAGATTTTATTAATTTATTTAATTAAATTTCTATTCCACCCTTCCTCCCAAAGGAGCTCAGGGCAGCAAACATACAACCAATACAGTAATTAAAACATCTAAGAACAATTCCAGTACAGATGCAGACTGCGAAAGATACCTACTTCAAAGACTTGTTGGAAGAGGAAGGTCTTTGTAGGTGCTGAGAAGAACAGATCTTCATGTGCTGAAGTGACTTGAGGGATTTGTTCCAATTTTGTGTATTATTGGGGTGAGGGTAGTTGTGGCACAGCTCTTGTGCACTTGCTTCCTTGCATGCAGCAGTGCTAAAATACAGTCTCTCTCTATATATTTATTTAAACACAAAAGGAAAAACAGCATGGAGAATATCAGCATGATTTTTTTAAAAAAAGCATAGCAGATAAAGCTATTTCACGTAGGCCTGGGAAAATAAAAATGTATTGGGGTGGTACCAGATAGACAAAACAATGGATGCCAGATAAGCTTCTTTTGGAAGAGTGTTTTCATACACAAGCTACTGCAACTGAAAACTCTGTCTAGAAAATTTCAAAGCCATTTACTCCAAGCTCTTTCCTTACAACAGCTCTATCAGGTAAGTCTGTGGTGCTGTCCTTATATTGCAGATTGGGGCTGTGTGTGTGCCTGACAGGTTTGAGACTGAAAGAGAATGTTTTGCCAAAGGGCATCTAACGAGTTTATGGAAGAGGTGAGGTTCAAACTGGAGGCTTCTGATTCTCAGCTCAGTCTTAGCCACCTGCCCTCAGGCCTAATATGAGTATGAGCCCTTCAGAGGGCACATCTTGCGCTTGCAGCTTATCACTGTAGCATGCACCCAGGAGTTCAAGAATCATGTGCCGTGGGAAACATGTACATGAGAAAGCCCACTCTGAGGCAGTAGACAAGTCTGTACTTTGTCCTGAGTTTGCCTGTCTTCTGCTGTAGAGGACAGATTTCTTTTGAAACATCAGTATCCAGACTCTAGTGCTAGAAGCCCCAATGGCTGGTCCCCTAAAGGAGTTTGTTAACTGCCAGGGATTTGCATGACCCGCACACCCCCCCAATAGATCCACACTTCTCCCCGACTTAGTTTCAATTCTCCTCTAGCTTGCTAATGTTCTTTCCATGTTTCTTTGGGAAATGCCATCCCTTCATCTCTGCTTCTTTCTTGGGAGAACCTTCAGCATTAATCACATTGTAATTCAGGGACCTCAAGGGAGCATCTGACCCCGGCGCATGCCTTGGCAATGGTAGCACAGCGAGCACTGAGAACAGGCTGTTGGGGCAGAAATTTGCTGGGAGGTTTGAAGCTTGAGGGAGCTTCAGTGGCTGCTGCCTGGACACAGCAGCGCAGAAGGGAAGGGAGAGAAGCCAACTGTGCAGTACAGCCCTCCTTTGCACATTTATTTCAAGGCAAGTCTCACTGAATTCAAAATGACTTCCTTCCAAATAAGTGTGTGTAGGATGACGACCTTTCCTCTAACTGGAAGAAATGTATTGCAGGAAGCCTGCAAAGCGAGGAATCATGGATGTTGATCTCTAGTTCTCTTCACAGCAGCTGAAGAGGAACAGATCAGGTTGTCTGACTCTGAGACATTCTTTTCAATCACTATTTCTGAATAGGGATACGATCAGGGACTTTTGCATTCTGTGACCCAAACAAGCAATTCAGAACTCAGCATCCCAACAATCTCATTCTCCATCCCACCCCCACCCCCACTTCTAATAAATAAATCAAGTTTCTAGCCCTTATTGTTGGAGACAAGTGCATGAACCATGCTTAGTAAAACCAAAGAAGCCAGACAGGCTGCTAATTTGGCTTTCCCAGTAATCGAGCCATATTTCATAGCTCTGTAGGACACCTTCTCCATTCTTGTGCAAAGCAGAATATTTTGTATAACATCAAATGTACACAAGTCACATACCTGCATTGTTTGGTACAAAACTGGGTTATATTGAGCTAAAATGTCTTGCCTGCATCACTGCAGAGTTAAGCTTGAAAATATGAAAACGGGGCTATACTGGAGGATTCAAGTATTCAGTCACCTGCCTGGAACTGCCCCAGGTCTAAGTCTCACTGTTTAACGTAAGAAGAGCCTTGCCGTTGGATCAGATCAATGTCCTCTCTACTCCAGATTCCTCTTCCCCGCAGTGGCCAACCAGATGCCAGTGGGAAGTTCACAAACTGGGCATGAAGGTGATAGCCCTCTCCCTCTGCTGCTCCCCAGTAATTGATATTCAGGGCATTCTGCCTTCATAGCAGTTGTTCCTTGGTTTTGCTTACATGTAAAGTGGAGCTATGACAGATTTAAGGGGGAGAAGGGGTTGACTGTACTGGGCTACTCGCCCTGTTACTGAGCATGCCCAGGTGCTTAACTCACTTGCCTGTTTACCTTCGTATTTCATCAGCTGAGGCCCCCATGGGTGCTGATCAAGGAAAGGATGTTGGCAGTTTCATCCCTTTTAGTGAGCAGAGGCATGACTCACTGTATGCCTGCCTCAATGTGCAGGCTAGTCCTCAGATAGCAGGAACTGAGAAAGACATTGACCTGTAACCCTAGAGGGAGCCAGACTTCAGCAGTACTGGGCTTGTTGAATAAGGAGCAGCTTTAGCTGTTGTTTAGCCACCTTTTGTTCTAGCATATGCACAGGAAAGAAAGTTGGAATGAACTGAATTCCCACCAGCACTTTACATTTAAGGCAGTATCGTACCACTTTAAACAGTCATGGCTCCCCCAAAGAATCCTGGGAACTATAGTTTTAGTGTGCTAAGAGTTGTTAGGAGACCCCTTTTCCTCTCAAAGACCTTCATTTCCTAAAGTGATTTGACAGTCAGTCCTTCTTCTCAGGAAACTGGGCATTGTAGCTTTGAGGGGAATGGGGATCTCCTAACAACCCTCTGCTACAGTTCCCATAATTCTTTGGGGGAAGCTGTGACTGTTTAAAGTGGTATAGTACTGCTCTGAGTCTATGGTGCAGGTGGGACCTGCGTGTCTCTAAAGCAAGACTGCCAGCATGTGTCCAACAGTTGCTGCAGCAGCCCCTGCTTTCATGTGGAACTGAGTATCAGTAACAAGGATGCCCTTGGGCTTCTTAAATTTTGTATCTGCAGAACAAGGTCAACTTTGTGGATGACAGTTTCCCTCCAGGGCCCAAGTCAGTTGGCTTCCCCGAAGGGGACAGTGTCCAGCAGCGAGTGAAGCAGTGGCTGAGGCCTCATGAAATCAACTGCAGCATCTTCAAGGACCGTTCAGTCAAGTGGTCTGTTTTCCGGACACCTCGGCCCTCTGACATCCTGCAAGGGCTCCTGGGAAATTGCTGGTAAGAATGAAGGGCAATCAGAGTCAACTGTGACTTTTAAGGGGAATTAGATATGTGGGAACCCCGTTGCTAATGGCCATTGTGCACGAGCAGAGAGTGTGGTCTGGACTTGGTACATCCTGGCACAAGATTCTGGCAGCTGCACTTGCAGCCAGCTCAGCCGGCATCCCAGCACCAAGTGGGAGGACACCCCAAGGCCTTTACATTTCTACTTTCAGAGCTTTCGTTCTTTCTGCTGACTACAGAAGTTGGCTGCCCCCTGGTGGCATGCAAGAAAGATCTGAAAAACCAACCACCTTTCCCCAGCAAGAATAAAGGAGCTTTCCCCCTCAGCAGGGACAACATGCAGACCACTTTAGGGCTAAAAGATGAGCTACAAAGCCAGGACCTCAATGGGAAAGTTTCTCATGAGTGGGACTGTACTTGGCATGTGCATATGTACATCACATTTAAATCTTTTGAGCCCTGTGATTTTTACATGTTATAATTCAAGCAGCATTTTTCACAGTGAGGTGCTCCAAAGGATTATGAGGTCATATTCTAGGACTGTGTTCCCCAGATCACGTTGGACTACAACTCCCATCACCCCTGACCATTGACCATGCTGGCTGTTGGGAGCTGGAGTTCAACATAATCTGGGGGTGCAAGGTTGGATAACACTGTTATAGAGCATGGACAGTATTCATGTGGGCTGCTGGTCGGGCTTGTTGGGCCTTGCAGTACTTTCCTGCATCTGTGCATTACTAGGGAAGACAGGAGTGAAAAGAAAGCCTCTGGGGTCATTCTTGCAGGCCAGTAGCATGGCCTTTAATCACAGTTCCAAATTCCTCTGTGTAAAATACGAACCATAGTAATCTCTGTTGGAGGCTGTCAAGCTTTCAAGCCTTGAGAGAACACTTTCCACATCAGTGTGTCTGTTAAGGAACTCTGCCTGCCTGCCACAAACCCTGACATAGATTCTAGACCATATTATTAAGGTACACGCTCAATTTGCGCAGAATGCTGGCCAAGTCAAGTGAAAGTAGGTGCTCCAGAATTGCACCCATCACTCAGCTGCGGCTACACGATGACTGAGCAGGGTTGGTTATAGTAGACAAGCTGTCTTTCAATTAATCTTGTCTGTGTTTGATGATCATCTTGTTGTAATGTTCTTGTTTTATTTTGTTCTGTTGTAATTTGTTGTAAGATGATTTGGAAACCTGAAGATGAATCAGTCAAATAGATTCTCATTGAACTCTAATAAGCTTCTCAGGATTCCCCAGAGGTCTGAAAGCCATTAACAAGTTGTCATATTGCCCTTCATGGTGGAATGATGCTAACTGGATACCAGAAGCAATGGGCTCTGGTTGGAGGGGTACATACTGATTCCTGGGGATGGGCTGCAGTCCATAGATATGGATTAATAAATTGCTTACTAAATTCAAAGGGTGGTATAAGTGAAAGTGGTTCACCTGGTGGACTCCAGCTCCCACCATCCCTCACTTTTGCCCATACTGGAGGACCACAGCTCAGTATTACTGAAAAACCTCAGAATCCAGTAGATGAAACCTCAGAATCCAGTAGAATCAGCTGTTAGGGGAAATACGACTCAAATAAAGATTTTTAAGAGTTGGAAACTTTTCGGTTAGTAGTGCCATGTTATGATTTTTTTAAAAAAATCAATTCATTGTGGTCTGCACACACAATTGGTGAAAAATTAGCCTTTAGAGTGGTTATTCCCTGTAGCCTATGACTTTCTAAATTTTGCAATCATGCATCTCTTTTTATTTAAAAAAACACACTTGTTCAATTAAATGCTATTAAGTCACCTTAAATACAGTTTATCACAGAAAGACAGCATATGAGAAATGCTATAAACATTGGATGGACACTGTTCACTTAGACCAGACTTCCCAAGTTAGGTGCCCTCCTGATTTTGAGGAATACAAGTCCTTTCATCCCCAACCAGCACGGCTGGTGGCTAGGAATGATGGGAGTTATAGTCCTAAAGATATATTGAGCCACCAAGTTGAGGAAGGCTTTCCTAGGGTATGCTCATTTATCTGTCTTAGTTGTTTACCACCTAGAGAACGTCAAGTTGTTAGGCAATATACAAATACTGTTAATCAATAAACAAACATAAACCTATGAAGCCCTGTTTCTCACACATCCGGCACAGATCAACATTTTGAGGGGTTCAAAAACTTTGTTGGACTACAATTCCCATTATTCTTGGCCACTACCCATGCTGGCTGGGGTTGATGGGAGCTGGAGTCCAGCATTTGGAAGACACATTAGCTACTCCTACCTGTAGAACAAAGAAGACCAGCCACCAGTGCAACTGCTCTTTCCAATATGAACTCAATGGATCAGTTCAGCAGACCATGTACACACACACACACACACACACACACACAGAGAGAGAGAGAGAGAGAGAGTGTGTCATGCATCTGATTTTTCTATTTTACTGTATTTTCTTACTGATTTTCTTTTGAAATACTCCAACCTGCTTAATACAAATTCATCTGAAGAATACCTTATTATAGTTCGGGGGAAGATTTCATTCATCCTAAGTTTTTATATATATATATATATGCTGTCTCAGCTTGTCTGCAGTTTCTTTATTTTGTAAGATCAAATTATGTAACTTCCAATCTGAGTATTTTTAAAATAGATCCACTCAAATTTCACTGGTGCATGATCTGCATACAAAATTGAAACATTCTTTATTTCTCTAGAGTCTTTAATAATACCTGGAGAAGTAATAATATAATCCGCCACTGAATATATTTGATTTTTCTTGGAAAAGAAAGTGTAATTCTTATCTTGTATGATGAAAATACCTCCAAAAATCATCGAGTGAACGATAGTGCAAGTCAGCTTCTCACTTTGAAGCATAATTAATTGCCCCTCCTGTGCCTTGTAGATTGTTATTATCTGTTGTTAATAATACAAATGTTAAGTACAGTTCTTGCTTCAGATGACACAGGAAGCTACAGTTAACTGAAAGCAGGAGTGAGTGCCATGCAGAAGGAGAGGATGAGAGTGTGTGAGTTCAGGAGGAGACTAGGCACATCTCATGAAACCATAGTCTAGATCAGGCATAGGCAAACTCAGCCCTCCAGAGGTTTTGAGACTACAATTCCCATCAGCCCTGACCACTGGTCATGTTAGCTAGGGATGATGGGAGTTGTAGTCCCAAAATATATGGAGGGACGAATTTGCCTATGCCTGGTCTAGAATGATATCTGAATGTGGCCATTGACTTGCTGGTGAGCAGCCTTCCCAGTATTAACTGGCTTCATCTGGCACTTCTTTTTCAGGTTCCTCAGTGCTCTGGCTGTGCTGGCAGAAAGGCCTGAGTTGGTGGAACGGGTCATGATTACACGGACCATGTGTCTGGAGGGAGCCTATCAGGTGCGGCTTTGCAAAGATGGCACCTGGACCACTGTGCTGGTGGATGACATGCTGCCCTGTGATGAGTGTGGCTACCTCCTCTTCTCTCAGGTGGGTGCTTGGATTTGATATGGCCAGCACTAGCCATTACAGCAGGGGAAACCACAGAGGGTGATATGCCAGAGGTTGGGAACAGAATTGTGTGAAAGTGTCTCTTTTATAGCAAACCTAGAGATGCGGTGCTATATGTCCTGTAAAAGACTCTACATGGGGTCTCCAGCTTAGAAGTTCATTTAGATGGGGAACCTACAGCCCTCCAGATGTTGTTTGACTGGGAATGGCTGGGGTTGATGGGAGTTGTAGTCCAACAACATCTGGAGGGCCACAGATTGACCATCTGGTCTAGAACAAGGAGAGGGCAGAATTCATAATGTGGTTTACAAGAGTGAATATGTGCTGGTGGGTGCAGAATTTAGCTTCCTGAGAATTTCAGCTTTAATTTTGTTTTGCTTTTTAAAAAGGTTTCTAGTTCTTATTCTGCACAAGAATGCTCAAAAAATATTTGGACTATACACACTGAAATTTCAGGAGCCACAGACGGGACTGAATAAGATTTTAAGGGTTTGAGCGACATGGCTGAAGTCTCCTTACTCTTCCTATGACTTAACAATGTCAGACTATATTATGATTATAACACTGAAAAAGCAGAATAAGTTATGCATTTGCACTCAGTTTGCATAATTTATATAGTTGCAAAATCCACTTTTCCTTGGCATAGATCTTGGATTGCCTGGGCTCAGAGTTTTCATTTAATTACATGCAGAGTACACACAACTCTAGCCAAGGGTGTTCACCCTTTGTTAACGCTTGTGCTGTAGGCGGATAAGGTCACCCTTAGCCCATCTGTAGCATGCAAATGTATTTAAATGCAATTAACACAGTCTTTTAAAAGAGAAATAATCAATTATGAACTCTGAAGTTGGTCGACAGCCTTGTTTGCAGCCATTGATTTGTGTTCTTCTCCTCCAGGCCCAGAGGAAGCAGCTATGGGTCGCCCTTATTGAGAAGGCCCTGGCCAAACTCCATGGTTCGTACTTTGCCCTCCAGGCAGGGCGCGCTATTGAAGGCCTAGCTACGCTAACCGGCGCCCCCTGCGAGAGCCTGATGCTGCAGGTCAGCTCCACTAACCCTCGCGAGGAGCCCATTGACACTGACCTCATCTGGGCCAAAATGCTGAGTTCTAAGGAGGCTGGGTAAGACGAGGCAGGAGGGAGGGCTTTCCCCTTCAGCTGTGAGGAGCGTAAAGACTGATTTGGCATCTGCGGCCGGTCGGGCCGCATCTAGTCTGAGGGAAAAGTGGAATTTCATTGAGCTTACTGCTGTGGCTCTAGCAAAGATAGAGAGTTAAGGTGGGCCAGTGAGGCCTGTTGCTGTAAAACGCACCCCCTGCCTACCCTCATCCTTAGTAAGCTGGAATGGCAGATAGACTGCAAATCTCAGAGTGCACTGTTCTAGTGAGCTGCCTTGGAGAGGCTGGTGTCATGGGATGCTTTCTGTATTGGTCTAAAATGCCCACGAGCACTCAGAGCTAGGTGCAGCCTGTGCCGTCAGCCCAAGAGAAAAGAGAAGCCCCAAGCTGTTCTGTTCTGTGCTTCTGCTGCATGGACTATTGAATTCTCAGCTGGAGCAGTTGAGTTCCCAGGATTTTTTTGGGGGGAGGCCATGTGCTTTAAATGTATGGTGTGGATGTGACCTAATTCAGAGCCCCTGTTAAAAGATCATACCGTTAAAGCCCCAACCCAACAGTGTACGAATGTTAGAACTCCTGCCATTCACAGCTTTGTCTGCCTGTGTGCAATATTCTTCTGCATGCAACAGCAGCTGAATATAGGCCGCCTCCCCACTTTGCTCCACCTGCCAAGTGTGCAAGGCTGAGCAATTACTGCAGAGGCAGAGGAGGAGCGTGGCAGGAAGGTGGGTGAGGGTTATGTTGCATGTAGTCATTGCATGGGGAGCCAGAGGCTGGACAACTGAGTGTAAGCGGCTCAAAAGCGGTGTCACGTGCACAGTTGGGAACTGGGCATTCCTGCAAGGAGGTTTTTGCTACCAGCTTTTAGCAGCACTGTAAAGCATCAGCTGCAAGGCATGTTTGCCAAAGTCCCTCCTTACTACTGATATGAAACAAACCATGAATTAACCTAGAAACTCAGGCCCAATCTCATAATTATATTATATTAATCAGAAACTTATGCCTAGATTTCACAAGCAACAGAATCAAGTGGTAAAATAAATTGCCCTACATCAGGCTACAGGTACAGGATCATATTTCTGATTGCTTCTGTATGTAAAGGAAACCTTCTACAAGTAGAAAAATAGCACAGAAAGGAGTGGATTAGAATATTTTAGCCCTGAATGTTGTTTCCTGCCCACCCCCCAAAATAAATTATTTGCAGGGAGTTTTTCCACAACAAGGGAGTGTTAAGAAATGGCACCCTCTTCCCTCTTCCCTCTTCCCCTTGCAGTCTGGTACAGTCCACTCTGCCATACCAGGATTGTTGCCATCTCGTTTTGCAGTATGTGTAGACCAGTCCTAAAAAGCGCAAGCAATTCCTGCATCTGCAGTCCCTGCATCTTGTAGTGGTAGTGGTCGTACCTCCCTTAGCCTGATGGCAGACTAGCTTTGTATTTCTGCATGCCATTAACAACCTTTCCAGCTTATGCAAAATGTGGGGTGATACACACCTTAAGATAACTTTAGCTCCCCAGTTATCCTCCCATTGATTCCTGATGCTAAGCCAGGTAGTGTAAACCTTGTGATTCTCTTCTCCCCTCCCCACTCCCTTTTATTTCCCATTCTTCAGCTTTCTGATGGGTGCATCCTGTGGAGGGGGCAACATGAAGGTGGATGATGCAGCCTATGAAAGCATGGGCCTTCGTCCACGGCATGCGTATTCCATATTGGACGTCCGAGATGTGCAAGGGTGCAGGTAAAAATGGCCCAGAAAAGATTGCTGGCTCTGCTTGTTTGGTTTAAAGCAGGTGTGCAGGAACCTTTGTTCTTCCAGATGTTGCTTAACTAAAACATGTATCAGCCCCAGAAAGCATGGCCAGTGTCGAGGAATGATGGGAGTTGTAGTTTAGCAATATCTGGAAGGTTCACCACATCTGATTTAAAAGGTTGACTCGTGGATTGTTGTTCACTTCAACTATCTGCCCATAACATCACTGTAAGATGCACTAAGGAAAGATGCAGGTATGAGAACTAAAGAATATTGCAGATCTCTTTCCCGGAAAAGAGCCGGGAGTTTAATGTAGGGTAAGATACTATTACCACAACTTCCCCAAGATACTGCATCATTGTTTGTTGATCAATTCTGCAATTTCAATTTTATCCCACTGTAGCCAATTTGTGACTCTTGCAAAGACTGGAACATTTTCTCAGTAAAAATAGCATGGCAAAACAGAGTGCTTAGGGTGTGTTGAGATTGGTACTTTGGTGTTCCTACCTAGCTCTTTGCCTGCCTCCCCAGGGTGAAATCATTTTGAGAGGTAGGCAAAGAGGTTGAAAGGGCCTCAGAATTTCCAGATTGCAAAGTGTGTTTTCTTACTCCATCTTGGCAACTGTAATGAGACATAGCACGGTCTGCTGGACCTTTGTGTCTGGCCATCTGAGAGTGAGAGAGATGAGCATGGGCAGGAAATGTTTGAAGGAAGCATTGGAGATTGGGGTTAAAACTGGTTCTGGGTTTATAAAGTTCAAAACAGACCACTTCCCTGGGCCCATCAAGCCTTGGGGAATGAGCACCTCTCCCAATATGTGCTCATCCCACCTTCTGTCTCAAAGAGGAAGCTCTGCCTCAGGAACCACCATCCATCTATGCCTGACATACTGACTAGACCGCAAAGGAGGGACAGGTTTTTTTTCCACTCTTCTGCTGACCTGTGTGTGTTTGTGTGTCAGTTAAAAGGTTGGTTTTTTACATCACTTCTTAATCAAACAGAAGCCCAAAGCTGTGTTGGGTGATCTCTCTTCTTCCCAAAAGGATGGTGTCAAAGCCTACCCTTCGTTATCTTCAGGAAATGTAATCTAACAAGGTTTGCAAACTTAGTAGGTTGATTTGTTAGATTCATCCATTTAAAAATTCTGGGTTGGTTGAGCAGGTTCTCAATTAATCGGGCAGGCAAAAAAACAAATTGGAAGTTCTTATTATAGATGCAGATGGCATTTGTATTTGTTTTAAAGCGAGAATGGCTTTTCTAGGATGATGCCTCTTACAGCACATGTATGCATAATCTAAAAATGAAGTCCACTACTATAATGTACTATAAAGTCCACTAGATATAATGTTTTGACACACATTCAGATTCGATTGATTGATCATTGATTCATCAACTGAAACTAAAATAATTAACTCATTCTAAATTCTTTTAGTCTGGTTCCACCCTTCATAAAAACCGTTTATATCCCTGCATACTTTAAGCAATTTAACTTCCTGATTTATCTGATTCTGTTGTTCTGGAAGAAATGTCTCTGTTGTTGCTATTTACGAATGTTGCTCTGTTGTAAGCCCTCTTTAGGATTTCTTTTTTTAAGAGCAGGCAGAGTAGAATTTCATAACCTAAATAAAGAAGCTCAGTTCTGTCTTGCTGCTTCTTTCAGGCTCCTGCGACTCCGTAACCCCTGGGGCCGCTTCTCCTGGAATGGTAGCTGGTCTGACGAATGGCCTCACTGGCCGGCACACTTGCGGCATGAGCTGATGCCCCACGGGAGCAGTGAAGGGGTCTTCTGGATGGAGTACAGTGACTTCATCAGGTACTGCCAAATTTGCACAGACTGTCCTGTGTCTCTGGGTCCTTGCTCTGCTGCCTTTAGAAGCTTGGATTTGGCTGGAATGTGACCTCCTGGTTCTGATGCAGATCTAAGGCACAGACACATGTACTGCTGACTTACCATGCTTTGCTGTGTATAAGCAGAGTGCTCATACGCACTGCTCATTCACCCCTCTTTGCTCCTTCCCTGGTGCGAATGGAACAAACCAACCTGTTCCTTCTGAACCAGGGTTTGTGGTTTGCTTCTCCCTAACAAGTCAGGATGGCTAGCCAATTTTAAGCCATGGTTTACGGTTAGCTTGCTGATCATGGCTTGTTAGGGAGAAACAAGAACTGCTGCTCCTCTCCATTTAAAAAACAACACAGCACCTAATGGTAAAATAGCATTGGTGCTCTGAATCCCCTGTCCTTCTCATGAGTTGTTAGTTTGAATTTGCTTCCAGTCCTTTGGGGGCTGTGCATTCTCCCTCTATTGTGATGGAGCTCACAGAAAACTAAAAGGTAAAGGTAAAGGGACTCCTGACCATTAGGTCCAATCGTGGCCGACTCTGGGGTTGCGGCGCTCATCTCGCTTTATTGGCCGAGGGAGCTGGCATACAGCTTCCGGGTCATCTGGCCAGCATGACTAAGCCGCTTCTGGCGAATCAGAGCAGCGCATGGAAACGCCGTTTACCTTCCCGCCTATTTATCTACTTGCACTTTGACGTGCTTTTGAACTGCTAGGTTGGCAGGAGCAGGGACCGAGCAACGGGAGCTCACCCCGTCGCGGGGATTTGAACCGCCGACCTTCTGATCGGCAAGTCCTAGGCTCTGTGGTTTAACCCACAGTGCCACCTGCGTCCCCACAGAAAACTAGAATATTTTAAAAGTGTGAGACCAGAATCAGGCATGCCAAGCCATTTAATGTGGGCCTCAAGCTCCCTGCAAAATTTGCAACTATGGCGCTGAATGTGGGAACCCCTGAGTGCTTCATTGCAAGCAGGTGGGAGTACTCTGGGAACAGGAAGAATCACTCCTTCCAGTTTTCCAGATTGCTCTTGACCTGTTAGCAGGAGTGGCATGCAAGAGAACAAAGAGGCAATTTTGCAGTGTCAAGAAGGCCGTTGCAAAGTATGTTACTGCACATTCCTGGAAGGAAAGGAGAATCTTTCAGTTCATGCTATGATGGGAGAAAAATCCTCCATCCATCCTCCAGCTGATTGGCACTTATTGGTTGAGAAGCAGATTGGAGCTTTGTCTGTGCTGGGTATGAGAGTCGCACTACCCCCTTTTGCATCCTGCCTTTGGTCCTCAGGTCAGAAAAGGTTTGCCACCCTAGTGTAAAGGGAAGAGAAAGATGGACAGCAACACAGCTGTCTCTTCCACAAAAAGGTGGTCCTCCTTCCACCACCCCTATGAAACTGCCATTACCAATGAAGATTTTACAGGGGTGCCTTGATTGCTGTCAAAAAGAGACTCGTCTTTTCTTGGCTACAGCTGCTTCCGGGGTTGACAACTGCCTGTTCCCTTGCCCAGGTATTTCGACTCAGTGGACATCTGCAAACTCCATTCAGACTGGCATGAGGTTCGTGTGCAGGGCACCTTTCCCAACAAAGCCAGTGGACCCATTACCGTCACCTCACTGACTGTGCTGGAGCGTGCAACTTTGGAGTTCGCCCTTTTCCAGGAAGGCAGCAGGTGAGGTCACAGATCACACTCATCAGCCACTGAACAAAAATTCAAGGCTCTTGCACACTGTTTACATCACCCTAGTTACTCTACATTGCATCTTGGCAATTGTCACTTGTGCATTGACCCCTCTTGTTTAGTCCCATCTCCAGTTCCAGCTCAACTGTGCTATTGAGCTGACACATGGCATGATGGTGGTGGCACTGCTATCCTCTCTCAACATAAAAGCCATTTCCTGCCATTCGTCCTGCTCTAACATGACTAAGGAACAGAATGAAGGTTGCAGCTATCTAGATGGGATAACTGTGGCTACACAGATAGGGGCATTATTGTTTCTCAGTGGAACAGGTTTAGCCCCTGCCGTAATGATTGGCCCTGAGAACATCCCTTTCCTTCTATATCAGTGGAAGTCTGCCACTTAATACTTATCAGGAAGGTAAAGCACTGCTGAGAAAATCTGGTCCTCAAGCCATGACACTGGCTCTCATTGAAAGGTGTGGTGTTTATATATGTATAGATATGCACTGCCTCTCTCCCCTGTGAGTCCTTAAAATAGACAAGTCCTCTTCTCTTATCTTCCCATCCCTCATAGTGAAAGGCCTTTTTTTTAGCCATTAGTTTCTGTGATTTTCAGACTCAGTACCCACTTTTAACTGCTACAAACGGACCAGGTAATGGGATGTTGGGGTTTTTTTAACATGCTCATCTGCCTGCTTTTTTCTCTAGGGTGGCCAGATGTGTAGAAGAAAGCAGGACCCTTGTACCTAGGAAGCATAGGAAGCTGCCTCTTAAAAAGTTTACACCATTGATCCATCTAGCTTAGTGCTGTCTACCCTGACTGGCAACAACCCTCCAGGGTTTCAGGCTGGGCTCTGTCTGTACCTCTGAATAGTTGTGCAGCAAGATGCAGCTTGTTGCCCAGGGTGTCATTGGAGAAGCTAGGCTTTCACCAGTTATTAAAGGAGCAGAAGGGCTACCCTCCTTTTGCCTCGGATCCTTCTCTCTCTGCCACTAGATGACCCTTGGGGTCCCTTCCAAATCTACAATTCTATGTTTCTCTGAAGACAGAAACTCTAAACAAAGAAACGATGGAAACGATGGTGAGGCCACTTCTGCAAGCCACTATTACCAAGACAGCAGTCTAGCAAGACCCATATTTTTGCCCCCCACCCCATATTGTTTGTGTTATCCTGTTTGGTGAAAGAGAGTGGGGTGCAGCGGCTTGTGCAGTGACTTCCGACTCCACTGCACTTCACAGGAATGTAGGGAACTCCTTTACACCAGGAGTCTAGCAATTGGCCCATCCAGTTCAATGTGGTCTACAGCAACTGGCTGCAGTTTCCTACAGACTGATTCCCAGCCCCACCAGAGATTGGACCTGGCACTTCCTGCATGCTTTCCCACTGAGCCATGGCCCCTTCCCTCCTTTCCCTTGGCAGGCGCTCAGACACAGTGGACAGCCACTTACTGGACCTTTGCATCATGGTCTTCCGAGCCACCTTCATCAATGGCAGCAAGCTCAGCCTGGGCCGCCTGATGGCGCACAGCAAGCGGGCAGTCAAGAAGTTTGTCAACTGTGATGTCATGCTGGAGCCGGGCGAGTATGCAGTGGTGTGCTGTGCCTTCAACCACTGGACTACCCCAGTGACAGGCACCTCCTCAAGCCAAGGTAAGGGTTGCGTGGCAGGGTCTACTTCTGACACTTCTAGGGCAGTGGGGCTGCCAATTCCCACAATCGGGTTGCCTGCTGAGAGCTTGGGAGGTGTTTAAAAAAGTGGGGGGGGGGTCACTGTTTGAAGAAAAAGCCACCTGTGTTTTCAGAACAGCTTCAAGCAATGAAGAAGCCTGTGATCCTCCATAATTTGCTGGAACCGAAACTCCCTTCATTCTTGGCCATTGGCCATCCTGATTGGGACGGATGAGAGCTGGGAGTCCCATTTGGGGGAGGTTCCCTTCCCCAGCCTTAATTCTCAGTTGAAATTTGCCTTCATTGCTTAAACATTGGCTTCTTTCAGATTGCAGTCCTAACCCCAATCACCTAGGAGAAAGCCCCATTGAACTCAGTAGGACTTCCTTCTGAGTAGGCAATACCAACAATATATGTAGTGATTTGAAGCTTGTCGTCCAAGTTCTCTGAATGCCCCTGTGTGTAGGAGGCGGGGACCGGTTTATTTTACACTTGAGAAGGCAGGGGCTTCTCTAGATGGCCTTTTATGTACTTTTCTGCTTTTTACTATTGCACAGTTCTGTACTTCTTTCAAGAACGCAGGCCTTGGCTTGTGTTGGAGACTAAGTACCAGGCCTGTATTGCAACCAGGAAGGCAGTTCATGTTCCTAAGCTGGCCTCTGGAAATGCTTGAGTGAGGGAAAGGCCACATGGCAGGATGGGTAGGGATGCTTGGTTGTGGAGACTCCCTTGTGGACAGGGAGCCCTGCACCCTGATGCTGCCTCACTTGCTTATTTCGACCTCTACCAGTTTCCAGCCCTACTACTGGCAGTGCATGCCCAGCTGCTGACATCTCCAGCTACATCCTGGCCATCTACAGCTCCCGCTTGGTGATGGTGGAACAGATTGAGGCTCAGTCCACCACACTGGCAGATGCCATCATTCTTCTCACCGAGAACAAGGGCGAACGGCATGAGGTACGTGCAGGCACCAGCCCCACCCGGCTGCTTCAGAGAGTCTGTTCCTTCCTGCTTCTCACTATCAGCATATTGGCTACCATCAGAGGGCAGTGAGGGATGGAGGGCTGGACAACAACTCCCAGCAACTTCTAGAAGGCTGGGAGAACACCAGGTTGGAGAAGGCTGGTATCTGTTCTGACAGGCAGCAGCTCTCCAGGGTTTGCAGCAGATATTTTGCCCACCCCAGCTGCCTGAGAGCCTTCCTACTGGGAAAACGGTGGCCGTGGTGTGTAAACATTTATGGAGCACTTTAAAATGTTCAAACTTGCTTCCCATGCACTATCTCAGTACTGTACATGTAAGGGCTAGGGAACCTTTTTTTCAACCTGTGGCCACATTCCTTTCTGAGCAATCTCCCAAGGGCAATGCCAGTGTGGGCGGGGTCAGAGTAAATAGTGGGTGGAGCAGCAAATGCAAACTGTCCCCGGTACTCCCACACCCCTCTCTATCCTCCCTCCAGAAAAGCAAGAGGTGTTATCAGACTCCAAGGCAAAACACTTGGGGTGCAAAGCAGACTCAGTGGCTTGTTTAAGACCACCTACAGAGTCCACAGCAGATGTGAGGTTAGAGTTCCTTAATTCCTAGCTTACTAAGCTACATAAAACCCTACAGCTTTCTGCAGGCAGGTGTCCTGCTGTTAGTTGGATGGGTGGGTTTTGTGGGTGTTCTCTCTGGAAAGCAGCCAAGCACCTGCAGCTGCACATGCGCTCCTGGGAACGTGCATCTTCCCAAAGAGTTGGAGTGAGCCTGGGCCCCAAGTGTTGGAGGTTGGGACTCTGTATTGCCATGCGGGGGTGAGGTGGAAGCGGGCAAAATTCCCTGGTATGGGGCTGAGACTGACTGGCTGGCTGGTTTGCTTCCGCAGGGGCGCGAGGGGATGACTTGCTACTACCTGACACATGGCTGGGCAGGTCTCATTGTGGTGGTGGAGAACCGGCACCCTAAATCCTACCTGCACGTCCAGTGCGACTGCACAGACAGCTTCAACGTTGTGTCGACACGAGGCAGCCTCAAAACGCAGGACAGTGTGCCCCCTCTGCACAGGTGAGAGGGAGCTAGCGGGGGCTGAGAGAACTAGATTTCATTTCCCGTTGGTGTGCTTAAGTTGTAGAATTGCCACGTGTGGGGAGAATGAAGCAGCTTGCCACCTTGTAGAATGTAAGGAGGAGGGCCACCCTCTCTCAACTGACACGTCCAGGTGCCTTCACTGTTTTTCAACCTTCAGTTTTGAGAAGTTCAAGGGGCAGCACTGGGAGGGAGAAGTAGATCCCACTGAAACCACTGCTAAAATGGAGACTGCCCCATCCTGATTTGGCCAGTAATTTCAATAGAAACCTCTTCCCCTTTCTGAAGCAAGGCACACCCACACCACCCATCATTTGATGGTCAATAGGAGCATGCCTTCGTCCATCTCGCCTTAAGTTCCCAATTGCTCCTTTGATGATTTATTAAATTTGTATACAGTGGTACCTTGGGTTACAGACGCTTCAGGTTACAGACACTTCAGGTTACAGACTCCGCTAACCCAGAAATAGTACCTCTAGTTAAGAACAGAAATCATGTTCTGGCGGCGCAGCGGTAGCTGGAGGCCCCAGTAGCTAAAGTGGTGCTTCAGATTAAGAACAGTTTCAGGTTAAGAACGGACCTCCGGAACAAATTAAGTACTTAACCCGAGGTACCACTATACTGCCCTTCATCCATAGATATAAAAAACACAAAATACACAATAAAAATAAGAATAAAAACAATGGATGGATGATATTACTTGTAGGCTGGATGGGCATTGCCTGTCCCAAATAACTGTAGGCCAGATGGTGAGGCCTGGTGGGCCACATTTGACTTGTGTGCTGGAAGTTTCGCACTTCTGCTCTTCACCTGTTTAAGAGATCTGGAATGTTAAGTCTGCACCAGGCCAGAATTGATCCCAGAGAGTGTTTGTGTATTGGAAGCCTTTGGGAAATCTGAGACATTCCTGCGTGATGAAAGGGCTACTTGGAAAGCCAGGGGGCTGTTGCCCAATTAGAATTGTATTCCTATCATTGCTCTTGGGTCTTCCTTTGTGGCTGTAGACTCGCGGGGAGCACTATTTTCTTCTCTCTTTCACTGACCTGTCTATCTCCTTTCTTTTTGTTTTCTTCCAGGCAGGTTCTAGTGATTCTGTCCCAGCTGGAAGGCAACGCTGGTTTCTCCATCACCCACCGCCTGGCACATCGCAAAGCCACCCAGGCCTTTCTGAATGACTGGATGTCGACCAAGGGGACGCACAATCCGCTGCTGACGCCCGAGGTGGCGGGGCTACATGGGCCCCGGCCGCTATGACAAATGGCCCCGCCCTCCCTGCCGCTCTTCTGCTTCTGCCTTTTTTCTGGCCCCACTTGTCTCAGGCGTTGCCCGAGCCGCCATTACTGAGCCATCGGGATTGAGAAGGATGGACGGACAGACAGACTGGGTGTCTCAAGCCAAGCGCCTTTCCTCCCATCCCCTGGGGTCAGGCAGGGAGCTGCTCAGGTTGCCCCTCCCTTGAAATCGTCTCTCCCTCCCCTCCCCACCTGCCTCCCCACAGATGATGCACTTTATCCAGAGCTGCTGTCAAGTTAGGAGAGCAAGGGAATGTCACAGCCCTGGAGAGGGACGTGTCCCAGCCCCAGGTGCAGGCAATGCTCAGATGCTCCCAGGCGCCAGGTCCTGGGACTCGACCCTTCCCACAGCCGCCAAAAATCCTAAGGCTGCTGCAACAATAATATACCTCTGGCCAATGTGTCTGTCTGTGTGTGTGCCTCACCCCGCTGTTAAAAATGTCAGCTGGCTGCTGCAATGGGGTCGGGTGGGGTCTGGGATGAGGGGTATGTAGGCCCATCCTGTCTCTGTCTCTCTCACGTCTGGAATTGTCATTGGCAGATGGAGGGGTGATGACTTGTAAGATGGACTTCATCTCCCTTCCAGCACTGGGTTGGCTAGGTGGTGAGGTTTTGTTTTGTTTTGTTTTGCAGACTGGGTTGCCGGAGGGGTACAAAAAAATGGCAGAGCCATTGTGCTGTTAACCGCAAACTAGCTAAATCTGTGTTCAACTACTCCCCTAGCGTGGGCACCATTTTTCTGCAGGACGAGTGGCAGGCTAGACTCAACGTGCAAGCTGTCTTGCAACACATATGGTGGGAGTGCTGGCTATGAAAATGTTATTCTTACTGTTTTGTATTTTTCTGCAAGATTGATTTAAGCACGAGCCGTGGAACCTGCTGCCAAATTTATGTGGTGTTTGGGATAAGAGTCTCTGCCTGCCTTCTGTGCTTCTCTTCCTGCCCCCGTGCCCCTCAGAAAGACTGGCACCACAGTCTTGTGTGGAGGAGCAAGTGTAGTAACAAAGCCTAGAGAAGCACATTTTTCCAAGCAGGCTTCAAGCCATTTGACCCACCCACATAGGTATTGCAGGATATGTTGCCCCTGATGCTTAAGTTTAGCATCATGGCATTTTTGATCTGTACAGGGGCTTGTCTGTATATATATATATTGCTGGGGACACTTGGTGTGGGGAGGAGTGGGGCTTGGGGACATGGGTGTAGGCTGCAAGGAAGTGATTGGGAGTCTGCAAGGAAGGCACACAGCTGCCTGGGTGTTTGAGAAGGGCTTGGAAGTTCATTCACACTTGTGGTCCCTGCAGCTCACATGATACAGAGGAGCAGGGTTGCTCCCAGTTTCCCTTCCTGGCAGTCTGCAGTCCAAAGGAAGAATAGCCAGGGGTCAGCAGCTGTGGTGGAGGAGAACAAGGAACCCTTTACCGACTGACCTCCCCTTGTGCCTTCTGGCGCTTCCAATTTGGCGCTGATTTGAAAGCTACCCGAAAACCTTTCATGTACAGCTTGGTCAATTTAGCACTTTTGGTCTCCACCAGTTCTGCTTTGCAGTCAGATGCTTAGCCTCCAGAAAAGTGAGTTTAGAAATGCACCAGTGGGAATTTCTGCACTCCTTCCCCACCCAAGGAGAAGAGCCTTATCCTGGGAAGGAGTCTGGAGTATGTTGTGCCTCTGGACCCTCCGTAAGGGAGAGGTTGGTCTCTGCCGTCACCCTTAAAGAAGATTCTGGATGGATCGCCAGTGGTACACATGCTCACCATCACTCACTTGGGACAAATGCATAGTTGGGGTTGATAAGACATGGCTTTTGCCCTTTAGGGGACCCAGAGTGGGGCTGAGCTTGATGGAGATCTGTGGAGTTGGGTCTCGGTAACAGGGTATCAGGGACAGGGTTTCTAGTCCACCTTGTGGGCTCAGGCACAGGGTAGCAGGGATGGTGTCTTCCTGCCAACTTCATTGGTTCGGGCACAGGGTGGGAGGAGGGCGTCCTGGAAAGCTGTGGGGGCTCATCACCAGCAGTGTCTTCCTCATTATGTTGCTCTATAAAATGAGTCCAATCCCTGCGTTAGGAAAGGGCCGGTACAAGCAGTCAGTCAGGAGCCTAGTTCATTTGTACTCCCGCCCACCCCTGTCTGCACATGTTGACGTGTGGAGCATGTGAGGGTGAGTGGGAAAGCGGGAGGCTGGGACAGGAATTGGGACATCAAAATGCCCACCTAGGGACATTGTGGATAATGTACTCTGGGCTGAGCCTGCTCCCAGTCATTCCTTTCACTTCCATATTCAGGGAGAAATGCGATAACATGCCAGTAGTTGTCAGCCCCAACACCGCTGGCCTCTCCTGCTGCAGGGAGCTCTTGGGCTCGTTGCAGCTTCAAGCAAAAAAAGTAGGGAACATGAATGACACTCCACCACCATTGACTGCTCAAAGGTGGAACGTTGCCATGTATAGGGCACAACCAGTCAGAGAGAGCACAGAGATAATAACTTGGGGAACCACAAAAATGCCCCTCTGCACCATGCCCTTGCTCTGCAAATGGCAGCTTTCAGCTGGGAAATGGAAATTAAGTTGTGTGTTGTCCTGGATGCATCTGTGGCTCTGGTTTAGAGTAGCTCTCAACCATTGCTTGTTTGCAGGGCCCAATCTTCCCCGCTTCCCTCAAAGATGAAGGGTTGCAGTGGTGATGGAACCAGTGAGAGGAAGCGTGTGTTCCTCCCCTCCTCTCAAGCCATGCTTTTTTTTTTTTGCCTCCCAGGAAGGGTTGCCATCTCCTCCTCCCCTTCTTGTGGCCGATCTCTAGCAGGCAGAAATCACAGCAGGTGTGAGCCTTTATCGAAGCACACAGATGCAGGGACCAGGAAACAGTTCACCAATATCTGCCTGCTTCGTGGCTACAGAAGATGTGGGGAGCCCTGCCATAAGAAGGTGGAAGCCTGACTTTCAAGGAGGTTATAAGATTTGCACTAATTCCTCCTACAGTGACTTCTGAGGAACATAGTTTGCTGGAGTATAGGAGCCACAATGACATGGCTGTAGGGTGGGTCAATAATGTCACATGAATCCTTTCTGGAAGCCTCTTCCTGCAGAGGGTTGAATTCCTAAGCTCTAGGGCTCAGGCACTCTCCGTAATCGGAATACAGTGGTACTTTGGGTTAAGAACTTAATTCATTCCGGTGGTCTGTTCTTAACCTGAAAATGTTCATAACTTGAGGTACCACTTTAGCTAATGGGGCCTCCTGCTGCCGCCGGAGCACATTTTCTGTTCTCATCCTGAAGTAAAGTTCTTAACCGAGGTACTATTTCTGGGTTAGTGGAGTCTGTAACCTGGAGCGCCTGTAACCCGAGTTACCACTGTATATGGATTTCTACAGTTCATTGCAGTGTGCTGTGAGGAGAGGGCAATGAATGCAAGCTATTGTGTTGCAGCCCCAGCCTTTTGAAGCAGCTCTCTCATAGGGCATATTTTCACTACAGAGTTAAACTGGTTTAATACCCCTTTCCTCTTTCCAGGAAGCATTGGGGAGGGATTGCTTAACTGTTGCTGGCATCCGTCTGTCTCGAGAGACGATGGAGTGCGATTTCCTTGGGATTCTTTGAAAGAAGCCATTAGGGTTTAAGCGAGTATAAAGCCAATGTGTTGGTAACGCAGATGCACCCTTGCTGTCTCAGGAGGCAGGTGTAGCTGGGCTTTTTGTACCCGGGAGCATGGCCAAGCTGGTGTTAGGGAGCTCAGAAAGGCAGGGTTTGGCCAAGTTGAGGGCTAAAGTGGCATTGCAAGGACCTTTGGGGGACAGGGTAGCAGTGCCATCATTTTATCATGCCAGTACATTACCTTTCCATTCCTACTCCCCTGTGTCCCGTTCCATTTTCTCTCCACCTAATCAAGTAGCAATGAACAGAAAGTTGATTTTTCTCCCCCTTTCCTTTGACCAGTCAGTCTCCCCCACCATCTCCACTATCAATCAGTGTCACTCTGTGTCTCCTTCCTCCTTTCCCAGCTCAGTCATCTCAGGCCAGGGAGTGGCTGAACATGTGAGTTCCTCTGTATTTTGTTTTTACCCCTGTCCAAAATGTCTCCTTTCCTTTTTTTCTCTTTTTCAATGTTCTTCTTTTGTGTGTGTGTGTATGTGTGTGCGCGTGTTTTTCTGTTCACTCTCTTCGAGCTGTGAATAGTTTTTAACCATGTAAATATTGTCCAGCTCTTAAGAAAACATAGGATATTTTATCAATTGTAAATCAAATCTGTAATCAGTCCCTGTATAATACGAATTATCCCATGGGTGGTTTTCAAACTCAGGTTCCAAAGGACCAAATAAAAAAATTTTGTTTTTTAATTGTTTGCCTTGCTTGGTATGATAGAAGCACTGGAGGGGAGGGTGTAGTGTCCTTCACATCTGCCCCTGGACATAATTCAAGAGTTGATGAAAACTTGGCATTGGGTGCTGTCCTTATTCTGTTCCCCAGACACTTTCTGGGCAGGGAAGGGAGAAAGAAGGTTATTGCAGTCCACCAGGTCATGGAAACATAGAAATATAGGAAGCTCTTTTATATCACACCAAACCATAGTTCCTCTTGTTGCAGGGACGTGGGTGGCACTGTGGGCTAAACCACTGAGCCCTTGGGCTTACCAATCGGAAGGTTGGCAGTTCGAATCCCCGCGATGGGGTGAGCTCCCATTGCTCTGTCCCAGCTCCTGCCAACCTAGCAGTTCAAAAGCACACCAGTGCAAGTAGATAACCCACAACGCCACCCGCATTGGTGTACCTTAATTTGCTTTGAGACTAATGTGTCCTATCAGCAGCTGGCATGAAACAGTTATCCCACCCCAGCCCATTGAGGAACATGATATAGCCCTTGAATGAATTATACAGAAATGTGAATTCAACAACTTTGGGGTGGCCAGGAAGAGTGCTTTTGTGCCTGTCTTGCTCTTTCCAACTTGGCACGTAGGCTGGTACAATTACAAAGGTGCTGAGTATTCTGTTGATCTTAAAGGTCGTGATAGAAAGGCAGACCTTGAAAGTGTGTAGAGGTCCAACTATTGTGAAGGAAGATGCATAAAGTGGGACACGAGGTTGAAGATTTTTGCAAAATCGAGGAGGCCAGGAGTTACAACTGCACCTGGCCACAGTAACCCATTTTTTATTTTTATTTTTTTGAGATGCAGGCATGCAAATAGATCAACAGAAGGTGGCAGCATTAGCCAAAAGAAAGATATGTGTGATTCATTCCCAAGCCTAGTCAGAAGAGGGAGCTGTTAGCTTTGAGAAGAATGCATTGTGGTGGTAGCGGACGAGGAGGGGCCGAGTGTTAGGGGAACTACAAGCTATTTTAGCCATCTGAGTTCTAGCTGGCTTAGATGGTAAACTATATTATAATTCCCATCTTCTGCCTCCTTACAGGCTCCATGAATGTTAGAAGAGTTTTGTTGGGATCAGACCGAAGGTCCGTCTAGTCCAGAGATTCCTGATTACTTCATGTGCTTGTGAGCACTAAAGCTATTAATTCTGAGGAGTCCCTGGGAGAACCTTCTGTAGCTCTGTGTCCCTTTGAAAACTGAGTGCAACTGCATGTGATTGAAGTTGACTCTCTTTCACCCAATGTGCTCCTCTTGAGCTGAGTCAACTTTCTATGTTTTTAAACTAGATTTTCTTTTAGTCATTTGAAGTCTGCCTTTTAAAATATATATTTCCCATGCTTTTACATGCTTAGCAAATTCTAGTTTGATTAAATATGCAGGGAGCTGTGTGTGCACCACAATTTCCACAGAAGTGCAGAATTTGGGTATTTGTACCCAAATCAAGTTTTCTGAGAATTTCCATTCAGAAGAAAGCAAGCCCTTACTGCTGCAATGATAAGCTTAAATACATCTGGGTTGTTCTTGCAGAACCATGATAATTATGCAACCAAGCTAAAATGGCAGACTATATTATGCAAATGTATTTAATTTGTGCAATTTACATGGGTTGCAAACTCTACTTCTATTTCATGCAGAATCTGGAATAACTAGATGGCCAATTTCATTTTTAATGCTTTTTTTGGTTTTAACAATTTACACACATTACACACTATGGTCTTCAGCCGGTGGGTGAAGAAGACTAACTGCCAGGTCATGATGACCTGATCTAAGGTGGGTCACAAAAGCAGCACTACCACCGTATGCAACTATATGGTAAAAATTAAGAAATGCAATGTTGGGTTTCCACTTCAAGGAGTCAAGTTCAAAGCAGCTCTGCATTGACACATTTTGTTCTCCTGCCTCCACAAAGGACCCAGTCCCTGTCTGAAGACATTGGGCATTATCCAGTCCAAAAAGGAGGTGGTTGTTTTATTTTATGTTACATTATACTAACAATTCAACAAAAGGTGGGCACATTTAATTCTAAAAATGGGGAGGGGGGTGAATGAAGTACAAAAAGGTCAACCTAAGAAAGGCAATGTCATTTTGGATTTTTCAGCCTAGGAAAAAAGCGATTAAGAGTGGGATTCTTAAATTATGCTTGTATAAGGTGGAGAAAGTGTTGGAACTCCAATGAAACTGATTAGCACACAGTTCTGGGCAGACAAAATGTGGTTTCCAGTGAAATAATTGAATCTAAGAGCAAACTTCAATGGACCTGCTTTGGGCAGGATGAGCACTGGACACCACCCTAAGTATGTATTTGCCCAGCAGGTGCTAACAAATGGAAAAGAGGCCCATTGCCCTTGTGCCTGGCTTGTGGGCTTCCCAGAGGCATCAGATGAACAGCTGCAAAAAAGATGGACCCCTGTTCCTTACCCAGCAGAGCTCCTCTTTGGTTCTTCAGCATATATTTAACCCTCGAATTGTTTTATCGTGGCACGATCCAGCCCACCACATTTGCAGAGATAAGAGCTTTCACAAGCAACCGCCCATTTTCTCAGAATCTGCTATCAGCTAGGTGAATTTTCTCTGCAGGAAGGCACTGCAATGCTGGTAAAGGGAGCTGGGTGAATCGGCTGCTTCCCGTTCTGCGTCTTGATTCCCCTTGTGTGGTGCACACAGCCCAAGATGGCCCAGGGTGTCCTTGGTTTGGAGGCAACAGCAGGCCAGTGAAAAACAGCCCTGGGACTCAGTGCTCCAGCACGTTTGTCAGCCTGTCAATCAAATCCCAGTCGCACCTTTGCAGGCTATCTGGTGCTAAGTGTTGTGTGCATGGAAGAGACAAACCTCAGCTGCCCTTGCCTATCTCCACCAAGCCTCCATCTTAATACTGGAAGGGATGAGGAGAGCTACTTTACAGAGCACATTCCTTTGTCTGAAGGGCTATCCAGTCCAAGTCTGGTTTAGAGCCAAAGAACTAGAAGAAAAGAGACTCTAAGGGCCTTGAAGTTGTCCATCTGCCATTAGCAGCACATGGACCGCAGACTGAGCAGGAACACCCACATCACCTGGCCACAGTCTTTGCCACTAGGGTGAGAGGTATTCCTATTTAAGTTACATTTCTTATTTCTAAACGTGTCTGTCTGTATGCCTCATACTCAGCATTGCTCAGGAATTCTGCAAACCAAAAGTAACCAGTGCCGTTCTGAAATCGGTGGTTAAAATCAGTGCAGTTTTGAAAGGTTCGGTTCGCCATTTTGATTCAGAATGGTATCGAAATGTAGTGCAGATGCCCCCCCCACCTAAATAAAGTAAATCAATAAAAATACTTAACTAACTGAGGTTTTGCCCCCTGCAAAATGAATCCTGACGAGGCCCATGCCTCTTGTGTCTTTGATTTTTTTTTTTAAAAAAATGCTTTACATTTGTTTTCATGCATGTGTTAATTTTGTGAGCCACCCTGGGAATTGAAAAGTTTTTCTTCTTTAAAAATCCCACTAATGAGCAAGTGGGGGGGGGGGAGAGAGCAATGCCTTTAAAGACCCACCAGGCCACCATCCTCCCCTAATCAAGCACCTTTTGCAATCTTGTCACATTTCAGTAGAGGAAGGATTTGAGCATATGTGTTGAGCTCCCCAGAGAATCTGCTGAGAGATTTGAAAAGTGCTGAACTTTGGAGTCCAGTTCATTTTGTTGTTTCTTTAAGTACTTTGTAAAAGGTTCCCATTCTTCTTTAAAGTCACAGTTGTCCTTATCACGTACAGCGGTGCCCCGCAAGACAAATGCCTCGCAAGACGGAAAACCCGCTAGATGAAAGGGTTTTCCGTTTTGGAGGTGCTTCGCAAAACGAATTTCCTATGGGCTTGCTTCGCAAGACAAAAATGCCTTGCGAGTTCCTGAGGGTTTTTCCCCCTCCCCCCCTTTTTCTAAGCCGCTAAGCCACTTATCTGCTTATCCGCTAAGCCGCTAAAAGCCGCTAAAAGCCACTAAACCGCTAATAGCGCTAATCCGCTAAGCCGTCAGTGGGCACCACCGTAGTTTGTGTGTCAATTTTGCCAATTCCGCGTAGTCCATCAGTTTCTCTTACCACAGTTCTTTGGTCGGGATTTCTTCATTCTTCCATCCTTGTGCTATTAAGACTCTTGCTGCCGTTGTCACGTACATGAAAATGTTTTTCAATTTCCTTGGCAGGTCTTTTCTTGAAATCCCTAACAAAAATGCTCCAGGTTTTTTTTACAAATGTTAATTGGAACATTTTCTTCAACTCACTGTATATCATTTCCCAATTTTTTTTTTAATTTTACTACAATCTCCCCACATATGATAAAAAGTCCCTTCTTTTTCCTTACATTTCCAACATATATTTGGTTTTGAATAAACATACACAAACTTTCTATTGGTAATATATAGATAGATAAATTAAGGATCTTTACAATTTTATAATATGCAGAGAATGACATGTGCTGAAAAACCAGAGAGGAACTGAGGGAAGTCTGAGGGTGGGGGAGGTTTTTTTATTTTGGGGGGAGGGGAGGAAAAAAGGGGGGGAATGAGGATGGTGTGTTTTGATAAATTGTTATGTTGAAATTCCTAATTAAAGAAGAAAAGAAAAGTGCTGAACTTTGGTTAGATCGCACCCCTCACCGTGTCCTGTTGATGGCTGGGAGCACTGAGCCACGGGCTTGGGGAGCGGGTTCTCCATTTGCTAGGGAGTTACCAAAGCTCCAGCTCCCTCCCAGCTGAGTTTTCCGGCTGAGCAGAGGCAGCAGCCCGCTCGCCCATGCTGGGCCTAGTCTCCCTGCCTTGCCTGGGGTGGACACCTAGAGAGACCAGCTCGGCGAGACAGAAGGAGAGGATTTCTGCCTGTCTTAGAGCAACTTGTAATAGATTTTCTGGGCAAAACAGCTTTGCGTTCAGGAGGCCTTGTCAGAAGCCATCAGCCTCAGCCGCAGAGGAACAGATGGAGAGTTAATTTGGGGGGGGGGGGACTTGGGAAATGGGAGGGGGAAGCCATCTTCAAATTGAGTCTTTATCGGCAAAAGGAGTGACTCTCCTTTTCCTCCTTGTTTCATGTGTTGTTCTGTTACAGAAGTGAAATATCCCTAGCTAAGAGATGAGGCCAGAAATTTGGTAGCTTCCATGTTCTCGTGGTTAACAGCTGCCTCTTTGCTTACTGTCTTATAAGGGGGGTGGGGAGAAATTCGATTAAGTTCGCCTTTAAAGGCAAATCAATCAAAAGTGCACTTTCTGAAAAAATATGCGAACCGAAACACAGCTATCATTTGAAATTTTGCACTTCTCTCAATTTTGCTGTGCAGTTCGCCAGCCACGTAATGTATACAAAAAATGCATCTGCTCAGGTAAAGTGTGTCTATAAATGCATGAGCTAGCAAAAATAACAAAAATGCATTGTTAGGCAAAATTGCATTGCAAAAATGACCATGTTAGGAGAGATTAGAATGCTGATGAATTTTCATGAGGCTTAGAAAAATATGTTGTGGCAAAGAGGAGAATTGAACTTACAAATAGAAAAATGAAAACCATAATTAACAGTCGTCCATTCCTAGCAGCAACCTTAAGAGCTGTAAAAGCCCATAAAAGACGTCTTAAACCAGGTGCCATAAATCATACAGAGTGGGCACCAGGCTAGCCTCTCTAGGGAGAGCATTCTATGACTGGAGCCACCACCGAAAAGACCCTCACCCTGGTAACCACGTGTTGCACCTCTTTTGGTAAAGGACCTACATAAAAGCTTCAAAAGATGCTCTCCAGCACCGGCTACAGGTGAGAAGAAAAGGGATCCTTCATATAAACCATCCCCTGAGCTATTTGAGGCTTTAAATAGGGATAGGGAACATTTTTTCAGTCCAAGGGCCACATTCCCTTCTGGGCAACCTTCTGAGGGCCACATGCAAGTGGTGAGTGGGGCTAGAGGCAAAAGTGGGAGGAGCAAATAATGTAAATGTTGCCTTTGTACAGTTCACTAGTTTATGCGCACAATCACCCCTGCCTTCTCCATCCAGGAGCTTTATCTGAGTTCCAGGATTCATTCCAGCCAGGCAAAAGCACTCAAGGAAGGTGGAAAGCAGGGACAGTGAGGGGGTGTGGCCTGGAGAGAATTCCAAGGGCCAGACAGAGGGACCTGTTGGCCCCTCAACCTGAAGTTCCCCATCCCTGGCCAGTGGTATCCAAAGCAGCTGAGAGCTCTAAAAGAACCAACTTCTTCATCTGGTGCTTAAGTGTCAGGAGCCAGACTCAGCAATAAAACAATAAAGTACCTGGTGTCGGTGATGTTAACTCTGGTCAATGAAACAAAATAGCTCAGACCTAGTGGTCTCAGCAACCCTTCCCAGTAGTCTTGCGCCAATGAGGCAGTTGTGAGGACCGAAGGCCCTCACCTTTTATTTTTATTTGTTTATTATTATTCTTCATTGGTCGCTGTAGCTTGCCCAAGGCAACCCAAAGAGCGACTTACAACCAAAGAAACAAACCTGCCGCCTCCCACAGATACATCAAAACAAAAGGGGGAAAGAGAAATACATTAGAAACATCCCTTCCCTCGCAGCTTAAGACCCCATCATCTTGTCTCCCATTGCTCCACCCTCTTCATTTTTATTTCTCCTTTAAAGTGTTTTTTTGGCAACAGAGACTTTTAAGTCACTTTATTTGTGCAAACCTAAAGTTTCAAGACACGCTTGAATCCCTCCTGTGAAATCCCGATGCTCTTGGAGGCACCATTAGAGAGGTGCTGACTTAAGAACATATCCAGAGTCCTGCTGGATCAGACCAATGGCCCATCTAGTCCAGCATCCTGTTCTCACAGTGACCAACCAGGTGCCTGAGGGAAGCCCACAAGCAGGATTCGAACCCAAGAGCCCTCTCCCCTCCTGTGATTCCCAGCCAGTGATATCCAGAGACATATGGCCTCTGAGAGTGATGGCGGAGCATAGTATTCGTGGTTAGCAGCCACTGTTAGCCTCATGAATTAGTCCAATTCTCCTTTAAAGCCTCCACACACACACACACACCCCTCAGCACCATTTTGAGGCTTGTCTCCCCTTTCTGCCTTCCTCCTGAATGTTTATTGCTCCTCCTGAGAACTTGTGATTCCCCTTTTTCTACAAATTCATGAGCTAATGGCTTTCTACTCCCTCCCTCTTCCTGACTCCCCCCCTTGGCAAGCAACCACTGGTCAGCCACTGGAGGCTGCTGGTTGCAGGATGGGTCATCTGAGAACACGCCATCTTCCCGCCTGCCCTCCCCCCTCTTCCCACTTTGTTGTGTTGTTGAACGGTAGCCATGGCTGGGGAGCTTGTACCGTTTACCCCATTAACGAAAAGCACCGGGGGGGGGGGAGGGTGTTGGAGAGCTTGGCGGGCATCGCAAGCCCTCTCTGCTTCCTCGCTCGGCCTGCCTAATCTGCTTTGACTAAAATGGGAGCTGCTGGTGAATATTTGATGGCTCCCAACGGGCAGATAGAACATATTGTGCATTTTACAGCACAAATCTCCGCCTAGAGACACGGCGCTGAGGCTGCGAGAGAACCAGGCAGACATTTTCTCTGAGGGAGGTGGGCAGGGAAGGAGTTGTTGGAGAGGGGGGAGGAAGGAAGGAAGGAAGGAAGGAAGGAAGGAAGGAAGGAAGGAAGGGAGGGAGGGAGGGAGGGAGGGAGGGAGGGAGGAAGGAAGGAAGGAAGGAAGGAAGGAAGGAAGGAAGGAAGGATTTTGCGATGATGAAGAAGAAGATGAAGAAGAGTTTGGATTTGATATTCCGCTTTATCACTACCCAAAGGAGTCTCAAAGCGGCTAACACTCTCCTTTTCCCTCCTCCCCCACAGCAAACACTCTGTGAGGTGAGTGGGGCTGAGAGACTTCAAAGAAGTGTGACTGGCCCAAGCTCACCCAGCAGCTGCATGTGGAGGAGCGGAGATGCGAACCCGGTTCCCCAGATTACGAGTCTACTGCTCTTAACCACTACACCACACCAATTTGTCCCTCACAGACAGCATGGAACCTAGTCCCTTTCCATTATTCCATGAAGCTGAATGCTCAGAGAATAAGGACAGATAAAAGAAAGTTCTTAATGCAGTGTATAGTTAAGCTGTGGAACTCCCTCCCACAAGAGACATTGATGGCCACCAACTTGGATGGCTTTAAAAGCGGGCTGGGCAAGTTCATGGAGGAGAAGACTAGCAATGGCTACTAGCCAGGGGTGAATAAAATATTGGGGAGGCCCAGATAAGCCTGCCCTGCACAAGACGCGGTGCGCACACACCATTTGAATGGCAATGCTCATCAACATGGGGTTGGGCAGCCCCTCAAATATTTTATTGGGTCTGCTAAAGGGACCTTGGCCCCTAGGAGTTAGAGCCAGCATGAAGTAGCGATTGAGAGCAGTGGACTCGTAATCTGGTGAACCGGGTTCGCGTCTCCGCTCCTCTAAATGCAGCTGCTGGCTGACCTTGGGCCAGTCACACTTCTCTGAAGTCTCTCAGCCTCACTCACCTCACAGAGTGTTTGTTGTGGGGGAGGAAGGGAAAGGAGATTGTTAGCCGCTTTGAGACTCCTCAGGGTAGTGATAAAGCAGGATATCAAATCCAAACTACTACTACTACTACTCTTCTTCTTCTTCTTCTTCTTCTTCTTCTTCTTCTTCTTCTTCTTCTTCTTCTTCTTCTTCTTCCTATGCTACTAGCCATGAAGGCTTTGCTCTGCCTTCGTGAGTGGAGGCAGTGACATGGCTGAATGCCCGTTGCTGGAAACTGCAAGAGGGGAGAGTGTTGTTGTGCGGGGCTCCTGTCTGCAGACATCTCCCCATTTCTCCTTTAGAAAGGGCACCTAAGGCCCCAGCAGTCACAAGGACGTCACTGCAGTTCATCCCCATAAATTAAGCGATGACACACTACAAGCAGTGGAATAATAAGAGCCTGCTGGATCCAGCATCTTGTTCTCTCAGTGGCCAACCAGATGGGAAACTGGCAAGCAGGATTCACGGACAGGAGCCTTCTGCCCTCCTGAGGTTTCCATCAAATGGTATTCAGAAGCACTACTGCCTCCAGCTATGGAGCAATAGCCATCATGACTAGTAGTCCCATCTTCTTTTCATTTTCATTTTCATTTTCTTTTCTTTTCACTTTTAATTCCCATACCGCCTTCCTATACAAGGCAGTTTGCAGGAACAAAATGTACAGCAAAGAGCACACACATTATAATAATCTGATCCAAACAAAAAGTCATAATAAAGCATTAACTTTAAAATGAAATGATTTATATCTAATAAGGTAATATTCAACAATCCATTAGAATTTAATGGCACAGAGTAAAATTAACTCTCAAAACATCAGCAAATAATAATTAAACAGAAATTATTCATTCTTAACTATTACAAGAAATCATTACTAAACTATGATCAATAAAGGCAAGTCACACTAGATAAAATACCACAATACAAACAAAACCATGTGAAAGGATCAACTGGAGAAAAACAATTTATAAAACTTGTTTTTAATCCCTAAACTCCTCTTCTCCCTTCCCAGCTGCTTTTGCTGTTCTCTTTTAAAACTGGTGGCCATCACTGCCTCTTGTGGGGTTGAGTTCCATAGGTTAACTACGCACTATCTTTTGTCTGTCCTGAATCATCCAACATTCAGCTTCATTGGTTCACGAGTTCTAGTGCTATGAAAGGGGGAGAAAAGCTTTTTACACTGCTTGGACTTGTTGGACCCCAACTCCCCATCAGCCCCAGTTCTCACGGCCCACAGCCAGGGGTGATGTCTGGCAACAGCTGGAGGCCCACAGGTTCCCTGTTCCTGAAGTTGAAAAGGCAGCCTCTCCGCAAAGAGGACTTTCCTCTTCAAAGTAGGGCGCATGGCTACCCAGCTGACCTGCACCCGATTACAAAGGCCTGGCAAGTTTCGCAAGCATCCCCAGCCCACCTTTCCCCGGGTGTTGTCATGTGGCTTTGTGGAGTAAGCAGAGTGCTTTGCCTGGGGCCCGCCCGGTGTTCGGTGGTTGCAGCACCATGCCCTTGTCAATAATGCAGATGGCGGCTAATGGGCCTTCGGGGTATGTGCTTCTGAGAGCAACACTGCCAAGCTGCTCCTGTTAAGTTTGGAAATCCTTCCTAACATTTTTCTCTGAAGTCTGCCTTTCTGAAGCTTTAAAGCCAACACTTCTCACCATGTTCTCTAGGGACTGGCTGCGCTGTGGGTCTTTTCCTCTTCTTTCTGGCATCTCATTAAAAGTTTCCCAATGGTCCACATCCCCCTATTTTTAATTTTGTTGGTTGGTTGCTAGGGTTGCATGCACCCCAGTTGCTGAGTGGGGTTCAGTTTCTTTGGAATGAAGGTCACTGGAAACAGTGGTGTCTTTAGGATATGTGGATTTATTTACACTTATATACAACCTGAGCATAAGGTGGAAGGGCTCACAGCATTCATGCTCCAACAGATCTTACTTCCAAATTACGTTTTTACGGGGTTTCCCATGCCATAGTTTTGGGTTCAGCACAGAGCAAGACAAGCCTCTGTGTCTCCAGCTTCCAGCATCCACACAAAACTCAAACACACACCCAGGCCCACTCACCCTATTGCTCTCCATCCTAGAATGATATGGCATTCGGCCAGGGAAGGTGGGAAAAGGCCCACATATTTGTCTCTATGCAAACAGGGCAGCCTCTTTGGACATGTAAATGGTGGTACTTAATTGGCCAGCTAAGGCCATTACCTTAAAAAAAGAAACTGGTTTGGCTGGTTCAGCAGATTTCTTCTAATAGATTCTAGCCTTGCAGATACACATCACGAGTTTGGAAGGGACCCACAGGTATCATGTAGACTGACCACCTCCAAAACCTGTAACACTGTTTTCCAAAGAAGGAAACAACAAAACTGAACAAGACACAACAAAACAAAACGAGGATGCACAATCCCTCTCTTCCTCTCCTTTTACAATGTATGCTACTCCACACAATACTCCACACAGCTGTGTTTACAAAATATATGGCTGGGAACCAAATAGAGTAAAATGCATTGGGATCAACTAATTTCCTTAAAAGTCTATTATTCTATGTCTATTATTCTATGTCAGAGGCAAAATAGAGTGTCTAGAATCCTGAGTAAGAAGCACTCCCCCACTGCAACATTTTATTGCAGCTCCCTGACATGCCTGGCCTATGCCAGGTTGGACATGTATGAAATCTTGGCAGGTGTTGCCCAGGAAAGGATGCAAGGGGCCAGACAAGCTGGTCTAGTCTCAGCCTGGGAGGGGTAGCCTTTTCCTGTCTTGCTAACATGCTCTCCTTCCAAAGCCAGCTCTGTATCCACAGCCCTCTAATGGAGTTTCCAGCCTCCAAGGGCTGCTGCTGGCTGTGTGTCTAATGGATCCCTGTCTGCAAAGATGCTCGAGGGGCAATCTGTCCCTCCTGGCTGGGATCTGGAGTGTTGGGTTCAACCAGGTACAAAACTTTGCTATCAGTGCTGGGAGTTCTTTAGATATTTCCCAGATGCAAGAACACAAGGGAACAGATGGAACAACCACCGGATATGGAAAAAGGACAGAGCGTCCTGTTATATACATGTTGTATATAATAGTGATGTATGGAAGTGAGAACTGGACCATAAAGAAGGCTGATCACCGAAGAATTGATGCTTTTGAATTATGGTGCTGGAGGAGACTCTTGAGAGTCCCACGGACTGCAAGAAGATCAAACCTCTCCATTCTTAAGGAAATTAGCCCTGAGTGCTCACTGGAAGGACAGATTGTGAAGCTGAGGCTCCAGTACTTTGGCCACTTCATGAGAAGAGAAGACTCCCTGGAAAAGACCCTGATGTTGGGAAAGATGGAGGGCACAAGGAGAAGGGGACGACAGAGGACGAGATGGTTGGACAGTGTTTGTGAAGCTACCAACATGAATTTGACCAAACTGTGGGAAGCAGTGGAAGATAGGAGTGCCTGGCATGCTCTGGTCCATGACTAAACGGCTAAACAACAACAATATTAATTAAAATAATAAGCTAATTTAAAAGCATAGTTTTATATACTGGCTTACTCTGAAGTGGCTGACCATGGTTTTCTGGTTGGGGAAGCTGGGACATTGGGGCTAATGCAAGACTTCCCAGTTTGCTGTAGATTTTCACGAAAGGAGGAACAAATTGGCTTATTAAGTCCAGATATCGATTGTCCAACATTAGGGTTGCCATATGTCAAAAATTGAAAACCTGCACACAAAAGTTGTTGAGCTTTTTTTTTTTTTTTTTGGCAAAGTTATATGCTTTGCCTTCAGGAGTTAAAATGATAAAATCATAGAATCACGCACAGACTTGTAGAGTTGGAAGGAGGGGTCAACTCTGCAAGGGTCATCCAGTCCAACTCCCTGCAATGCAAGAATCTTTCAACCACTGTGGGACTCAAACCCTGGGACCCAGACTTCAAATGTGGATCATAGAATTGTAGATCTGCAAGGTATTCCAATGGTCATCTAGGAACCACAGCTGAAGAATCCCTGACAGATGGCCACCCAACGTCTGTTTAAGAACCTCTAGTGAAGAAGAGTCCAAGGCAATCCATCTCACTGCAGAACAGTTCTCACTTCACACAGACATCACTTCTCAACAAGAATGGGAGGGTAAATCTTTCATTTTCATTTTCTGCAGTTATATTGTCTTCTAATCTATTAACCCAATGCAAATTAATTTTTAAATGTGTGGTATGCATGTGGCCCAAGTCAAAGCTGAGTGGAGGAATGGATTTTAGCAGTGGAAGTCTCAGGGGACGACAACAACGACCCTGCTTTGATGTGGAGGTAGGGTGTCAGAGGTAGGGTGCTGTTGCAGGCTTCCTCAAACTTGGCCCTCCAGATGTTTTTGGCCTACAACTCCCATGATCCCTAGCTAGCAGGACCAGTGGCCAGGGATGATGGGATGTAGTCTCAAAACATCTGGAGGCCTGAGTTTGAGGAAGCCTGTGCTAAGGGCAGAAGGGTGGGAGACAGGTATTGTTGGCCACTCTGGGGCGCTTGAGAGGCCTCCCTAGAGAAGGGAGTTCTGTACCACAGAGACAAAACGACAAAGGTGCTGCTAATCCAGGGAACTCACTGAATGACCTTGGGCCCAGTCCCTGTTTCTCAAGCCCTAACCTACCTCACAGGGTTGTTGTGAAGATAAAACAGTGCAGGCGGGGGAAGAGCCCTGTTTGCCACTCCGAGCACCTAGGAGGAAAGGAGAGATATCAATGCAATAAACAAATAGAATCCTCTGTAATGGGAACAAGTATCAACCGACAGCATAAAGGCGAGGAGGCTCTGTAGCGCCGGTTCCTTTGCGGCTCTCCTGAACAGCTGCAGATGGACGAGAGTCCCTCTAAAGGCCAGAAACCTCTGAAACTCTCTGAGCTACTCTGCTCGCAAAGGGAGCTGGGCAGCTCGTCCTGTTTGATCCCACCTTTTTTTCAAAGGCCGCCAGGAGAGGAGATGAATGTGGGGCTCCGTCCCTAGCTAAGTGGGGACAGTTGGCAGTGCTGCAGCTGCGCAGCCAAGGCTGTCAAGAGCCGGGCTATCGAATCTGAAAGCAATTAAAGACATCAGCAGCGCTCGCTCCAGGCAGGCTCCAGGCTGCAGGGAAACTGCCACAACGCATCACGAGCTGGTGGATGCTGTCCCCAGGACCCGGAGGCAGCCGGTGTGCTCTCTGCCTCCCACCTGCCTGGCAGGGACAGCTGGGCCTTCCCCAGCAAATCCCCCTTTGCGGCTGGATAAGCGGTCTCCAAAACGGTCTGTCAGAACAATGTTCTGCGGCCTGGCAAAGGCTGGGCTTAGGAGCTCGCCAGACAGGGAGAGAGGCCTTCTGGCTGTCCACTCTCTGGGGTCCAGGCCAACAGAGGAGCAGGCTCTGGATGCTTGTGGGTTTGGCCCCTCTGTCTGTCCATAGCCCTCTAAGAAATGCTCCATTTGTGCCCCTAGTTGGAAGCTGATGGTATTTAAAGCCTAGGAAGTTGGAGCTGATCCATATTGTCAAGTGTGTTTTCTCCCCCCACCATTGCTCAAGTGGTGGGAGGTTCCAGGGGAAATCTTTTATAGTAGGAAGAGGGAACCTATGGCCTCTTGGTGTGGTTGGACTCTCCCACTAAGACACTGGCCATGCTAGCTGGGAACAGGTAGAATCATAGAACTGAAGAGTTGGAAGGGACCCCAAGGGTCATTGTGTTCAACTCCCTGCAATGCAGGAATTTTTCACCCAATGTGGGGCTCAAACCCACAACCCTGGTGTTAAAAGATTGAGAGCCTTATGCTCTGCTAACTGCATCCCGACAACGTATGGAGAGCTGCAGGTTCCCCGTCCGTGTTGGACAAGTTCAACTTTGTAATGAGCAGAAAGTACTGGAGATTTAGCATGGTTCTTATTTCATATGCAGGTTGAGCAGGAGGGACCGGGCAGATTGTGCAAGTTGGTAATGCAGCAGAAAGCCACAGTCGTGTCTACGGAATCTGCCCCAGCCTCTTGGTTGCCTGCCAGCTGTAAAACCTCAGACTTCTGTTGCCTTTACTGCCTGTCCCAATTAGAATTATGGTGCTGGAGGAGACTCTTGAGAGTCCCATGGACTGCAAGAAGATCACACCTATCCATTCTTCAGGAAATCAGCCCTGAGTGCTTACTGGAAGGACAGATCGTGAAGCTGAGGCTCCAATATTTCATGAGAAGAGAAGACTTCATTGGAGCTGAGGCTCCAATACCTCATGGGAAGAGAAGACTTCCTGGAAAAGACCCTGATGTTGGGAAAGATGGAGGGTGCAAGGAGAAGGGGACAACAGAGGACGAGATGGTTGGACAGTGTTCTCGAAGCTACCAGCATGAGTTTGACCAAACTGCGGGAGGCAGTGGAAGACAGGAGGGCCTGGTGTGCTCTGGTCCATGGGGTCACGAAGAGTCAGACACGACTAAACGACTAAACAACAACAACAAGTAACTTGTATCCTAGACCTGGTGTCCTCTTGACTAGAGTGGGAGTATATTCTGCAATATGATTATAGCGGTGGGTCCTCAGCATTATTTGTTGTTCTGTTATGTTTCCCCAGTGGAGGGACACTCCCGCAGCATAGCATGACAGAAGGGGCTCAGGGCCTGACTCATAGACTCATAGACTCCACTTCAGGGGGTGGAAGAACTTCCAAGAAGAACCATGTCCATCTTCCTGTTAATTCAGAGAAGAATGGAGACAAGACCAGAATTAGGTGATCGCCTGACGTTGGCTCGGGTCCCCAGCATTCTCTCCTACCAGCGTCAATGGCCAACAGCCACCACTGAATTAACAGGACATGGTTTTCCTTTTGCTGTTTCTAAAAAAGAAAATTCTCACTTCTGGCATCCTTCTCTTTTGCTCCACATTCCCTTGGTAAGCCTTCTGAGCTCCCAGCATCCCTTGGGGCTTAGCAGTCCCAGCGCTGCCAAGTGTAGGGTGATCTTGTAATTCCTTGAAGTCCTGTAAAGAGAGGCTTCTTCATAGATACTGTAACTTTCCTTGCGAGAACCATGCTTTCATGCCAAAAGCAAAGACTTTTAAACTTAACTGCCAGCTATTTCTCTTGCTGGGCTTGCTTTCGTCTTCCTCCCTAGTTTCTCCCCAAAATACACCTCCAGATGTTTTGAACAAAGACTCCCATCAGCACAACCATGCTGGCAAGGGCTGGTGGTAGTTACAGTGCCTAACATCTGGAGGGCACCTGGTTGGCAATGGCTGCCCTAGGGTGCCTCCCCTCATATGCTACCCAAACAGGGAGCTGTCATTTAAACCCCAAAGATGTCGGATGTAGGGCCAGCTCACCTACATTGATTATCCTCACAGTCCTAGCAGGTTCCTTGTGACATAGGGTGGCATTCAGCTAAGTTTTACTCAGAGTAAAATTAATTAGCATGGCTGTTAGGTCCATCAATTTTAATAGGTCTACTTTGAGCAAAAATTAGTTGAATACCAAGCTCTCCTCCCCCTGCCCCACTCCTCCTATGTGGCAATAAAAACATGTGGGGATGAATTCAACAGCACACTAAGTTTATTCTTCCATCACTGCAATTTCCAGGGGTGCACAGGGGAGGGGAAGCCCCATTTCACAGGACTTCCATTGGTGGGGTTTGTTAGGCGAACCCCACCTTTAATTTTAATCATTCGTTACATTTAAACAACAGCAGCAATCCCATGTCCTTCTCCCTACCAGTCTTACCCTCACGAAAACCCTGGGCAGTGGTTTAAAGAGAGGGAGAGAGAGAGAGAGAGAGAGAGAGAGAGAGAGAGAGAGAGAGAGAGAGAGAGAGAGAGAGAGATTGAGATTCATGGTAGATCAAAGATTTGAACCTAGGTCTCAGTCAAGCCCTCTGTCTGCTGTGGTACTCAGTGGTGAGGTTAAGGAAGTTTCGACTCTGGACTGGCTGTAGCTTGTTGGAAGAGCATCTGAAGGTCCCCGGTTCAATCCCTGCTCTCTCCAGGCTGGGCTGGGAGAGACTACCTGCTTGAACTCATGGAGAAGGTTCCAAATTCAACCCACAGCATCTCCAGGTAGGACTCAGAATGTCCCTTCCTGAAATCTGGGACAGCAGCTGCCAGTCCGTGTGGGAAATGCTGAGCTAAATGGAACAATGGTCTCAGTCCGAGTCTCTATAAGGCAGCTTCCTATGGCTGGTGGGGGAAACCCCTTGCTTCACACTACAGTGGTACTTTGGGTTAAGTACTTAATTCGTTCTGGAGGTCTGTTCTTAACCTGAAACTGTTCTTAACCTGAAGCACCACTTTAGCTAATGGGGCCTCCTGCTGCTGCCGTGCCGCCGGAGCACAATTTCTGTTCTCATCCTGAAGCAAAGTTCTTAACCCGAGGTACTATTTCTGGGTTAGCGGAGTCTGTAACCTGAAGCATATGTAACCTGAAGCGTCTGTAACCCCAGGTACCACTGTATCTTCTTACATTAGATGTCAACATGTATTGCTTCCCTCTGTGGTGAGCTACCCCGGCTGCATTCTGGGGGGCTCCTGTTCAACTTTCTGAGCTGGGCTCTGACTGTCTGCCTTAAAGTCCTACCCAGTTGGTTCTGCCGATGCTACACTAGCCCAGTGCAACTTTCGGAGAGCAATTCTATTTAACTCTGCTTGTTCAGCCACTGCTGGCATGAATCCACCAGAGGAATTTAAGCAAGGAGCAGGTAAGAGAGATGCCGCTGTGCCTTTCACACTCTCGTAATGGAATATCCTCCGCAGGGGGCCCTGTCCCTTCCTTCGGAAGCATATCCTGCCCGGTTCCCTAATTGTTACAGCTGTACAGTGACAAATGTCTCCCCCCTCCTTCCAGTCCCTCTAGGAAGATTAACCTGCGGGTCCTTCCTGGAGAAGCCTCAGCTGCCTGACCTGCTATTTGCCCGCCGTGAGTTTGCTCCATGGACAGAACCAACCCCCCTGTCAAATTAGTGAGTCAGAAGACGTAAGAGAGACCACCGCTGCTAATTTGTACATTAACTGGTTCTGACAGAAATATTTCACAAGTGAAAAAACAGAGAAGGAGCCTCAAGTAACTGTTCAGCATCCATACCGCCGACTTCTGCTTAACTGTTTCATGCAGGCTGGACTCAAGGGGAGGCAGGAAGGGAACGTTCCCCGCTCTCCTCCACTCACCCACTTGCCGCCACCCCATTTCATAGACTTGTAGAGTTAGAAGGGACCCTGAGTCTCATCTAGTCCAACGCCCTGCGATGCAGGGATCTCAACTAAAGCATCCATGACAGATGGCCATCCAGCCTGTGCTTAGAAACCTTCAAGGAAGGAGAGACCGCCACCTTCCAAAGAAGACCACTCCACTGTCAAACAGCTCTTACCTTCAGAAAGTTCTTCCTGATGGAGTTGCCTTTCTTCTAACTTGAAGCCATTGATTTGAGTCTCAGCTTCCAAGCTTGTTCCCTTTTCCATCATATATTTGAAGATGGCTATCTTTTCCAGGATCAACATACCCAACTCCTTCAACCATTCCTCATAAGGCTTGGTTATTCCCGGGTTTTCCTATGCTAGTCCCCCCCCCCCCATTTTGGAAAGATGTGGGGCACATGTAATGCCACCCAAGAGCCCAGGTACAGAAATCCTTTTAGAGCAATGCAACGTTGGGTGAGTTTTAGTGGTGAAATAGTGTGGAGAGGGAATGCTTAACCCTTCTCTCCCATCCGCTGCTACACCTCCTCCTCACTACTTCTGTTTTCTGAGGGTTCTAGGTTTATGTGGGTTCTAATGCTCTGAGATGCAATATTTGGGAAGGGTCTACAAAGATTTGTTGGCAAGGCCAGAATCTGGAACATAGGGTGCCTGACCATTGGTCCATCTAACTCTGTATGGGCTATCTTGAATGGTGGTGGCTCTCCAGGGGTTTCAGAAAAGAGTATGGTTAACTTAGAACTAGGGTAGCCAATGTTGTTGTAGGGTTACGGGTCCCATTAGCCAGCATTGTCAGTGTTGAGGTATGATGGGAGTTGCAGTCCAGGAATATCTTGAGTGGATGGCATCATCTACCCCTGACTCAGGATAACCACCTTTAGGACCTCCCTGTATGGGGAAAATAAGTAGGAAGACCTGCGATGTTATTTACTGGTTAAATGTCACTGCTGCAATCTGGATAAATAATGAGTCTGAATTGAATCGTTCCAGTGCCACTTTTTGTTTGATTTGCTTTTGCATAATGAATCAGTCGTTTAGTTGAATGCACCCATCAGAACCATTTTCAGGCACATGCTTGTGATATCTGAAAAGTGACAGTCCAATGGCCAGTGTCCAACCAAGTAAACTCAGCCCTGGAGTGAAAACTCTGATCAGAACCATAAGAACCCACAATGCGGACCTGAGGCACAAGTCTGGTTGGACAGATGGGCACTGCCTTGTGCCCTGAAGGTCAACAGATTTTGGCTATTAGACCATGGAAAAGGGGGAGGCGAATCTGCAGCTTAGGGACATTGACTGAAAACAACAGGATCCGGACTTACAACCAACTGCACATCCATTGATTTGTACAGGCTCACAGGAACACAGACTTTGAGAAAGTTGCTGGTATCGTTGAGACAAAAGGAGGAGAGAAGCATCTGCACTAGATAAAGAGAGAAATTGGTTGGGTCAGGTGTGAAGAACATCAAATCCAGGGATTGAATACAGGGCCCTGCCCACCCCCACCCCCCGCTCAGTGGCATAGTGTGGGGAGGGCCACAGGGGCACTTGCCCTAGGCACGGAATTGCTAGACATGCAAAATTTCAACACCTGGGTCTGCCTCAATACAGCTGCGCACTTCCATAGCTGGGCTCCATTGGAAACAGCTGCTCCATGTGAACTAGGAAGTGACCTCTCCAGTCCAGACAACAGGACGACTTTTCTTATCTCTGCAGCTATAGTCTCCTGGGTGATGTGGACGCCGTTTGGTAGTTGAATGCACCTGTGTACTCCGTCCCTTTCCCTCCACACAGCCCTGGGGACTGGCAACCCATGCTACACCACTGCCCCAGTGCACTCTATCTATCTATCTATCTATCTATCTATCTATCTATCTCACCCATGGGATTCTCTTGCCCTTGGGAGTCTCTACAGCCAAGCCATCTCTTCCCAGACCTCACCCCTCACCAGCCCTGCTCGAGTGTTTTTGCCTCTCTGGAATGTGCCCTTGAACTCTGGTAATGCCTCTTGTTTGCCTGGAGGGCAGAGAGGGGTATGTGTAACATTTACATTCATTGCTCCACCCACTTTTGCCTTTGACTCCACCCACCACTGGCATGTGATTGCCGCCCCCCGGGGGGGGGCAGCTCAGAAGGGAACTTGAGATGAAAAAGGTTTTCCGCCTGGGCACACAAACCAACAGGGACCAAGGCCAAGAGTGACAATATGAATCCTGTTGAATCTGCCTCTTCAGCATCTTTAAACATCAGACATAGAAGCGAAGCAAGGAGCTGTGTGATGATGGCAGGAAGAGAGGATTAGTTAAGCAAGAAGTTGGGTGAGGGTCACAAGCATGCCTACTGCTAAAATCTGTAAAAATGTAATTTGAACTGAAAATTGCTCTTGCAGAATTTGCAAACCCTCTTTCCAAAATTGTGGTTGCTCTTGGTGTACAGTCTCACAATATTTCCCTTTGTACTGAATCATCTATCATCTCATCGAATCCCTCAGTATCAGGTGTAATGTAAGTTGAAACAGACATGTATATAAGAATAGTGAGTTTACTCTGCTTTGCAACTAAAACTACAAAGCCTATGATGCAGTGTGAGTTTCAACAAAATATATTTGTACACACATGGAACCCACAAGCAAAATTAAAAATGGACTGGTGGAAGTATAGCCCGAAATATCTGGAGTTTTTCAAATGAAGCAAACAACTGCCATTTTTTTGAAGGAAGGCATTAGCCAAAACTAAAATAAGCAGATGAATTTCCACAGAAATCTGTTGCCCAGCATTCAGAAAGAAAAATTTGTAATGGGATTTCCTCCACAGCTTTTGCACAACTAGTATGGAAGTACAAGCAGCCTTGCACCCAGTGTTGTTTGGCAATTCAAAGAAATAATAATAATAAACAGTGCAATTTTGAAAGCAGCATCCTGCCATCTTGATTCAAAATGGCCTCCAACTGTATCCAAACATAGATGATCTCAGCAACCATCGTGCAAAATTTAGTTAAAATATATTAAGAAGTGTCCGAACGCAAAGTGAACAGACAAACCACATCCCAAAATATTTAGTAGTTAAGTACCACAGATCAGTTTGTAGTGACAAAAGATTAGGGGCATCTGTTTCTCTATGGAACTCACTGCCACAGAAGGCAGTGTTGGCCACCAACTTGGATGGCCATAAAAGATTAGTAAAATCCATGGAAAGGAAGGCTATTGATAGCTACTAGCCACAGTGGCTACGTCAGAGGCAGTGAACCTCTGTATACCAGTTGCTGGAATCACATGTCCTGCTTACAGAGTTCCCATTGAGGCATCTGGTTGTTCCAGATGCTGGCCTAGATGGGCCATTGACCTGATCCAGCAAGCTCTTCTTTTGTACATTCTACGCAAGGTGCATACAAAGGTCCGTATAGTTAAAGCTATGGTTTTCCCAGTAGTTATGTATGGAAGTGAGAGCTGGACCATAAAGAAGGCTGTTCGCCGAAGAATTGATGCTTTTGAATTATGGTGCTGGAGGAGACTTTTGAGAGTCCCATGGACTGCAGGAAGATCAAACCTATCCATTCTTAAGGAAATCAGCCCTGAGTGCTCACTGGAAGGACAGACCCTGAAGCTGAGGCTCCAATACTTTGGTCACCTCATGAGAAGAGAAGACTCCCTGGAAAAGACCCTGGTGTTGGGAAAGATGGAGGGCACAAGGAGAAGGGGACGACAGAGGACGAGATGGTTCGACAGTGTTCTCAAAGCTAATAACATGATTTTGACCAAACTGTAGGAGGCAGTGGAAGACAGAAGTGCCTGGCGTGCTCTGGTCCATGGGGTCACAAAGAGTCGGACACGACTAAACAACTAAACAACAACGCAAGGTGCATTGTTGGTGAATCTTATCTCTCCCACACCCAAAATAGCTTCATATAGGATCTGGATATGCACCTGGCAAAAAGAAACCCTTTGAACAAGGCCAGCCTTGACAGTTCTTCTCCCAAAGCCAATTCATTCTCTCTTTGCTGAATGCCCATCGTTTACCTGCAACTCAGTCAACAAGACAGGCTAGGGCAAGCCAGGTTCGTGATGTTTAGCCAATACTTTTCAAAGCATCCTAAGAAGAAGGGAGTCGACGTCTTTCAAGAGCAGCCTGTATGATGGAAGAGGAGGAGGACTGAGCTGTTGGGATCTGGCACCCCCCATCTCTCTGCCTTGTTCGATTCCCTTTTATCCAGCACTGCAGGGTTTCCCAGGCTCCCTACAGGGGAGGCGCCGGGAGACCAGTGGAGCCAAGAACGAGAAAAAAGGGAGATGTTTAGCCAGAGGTTGGCCCTTCTTCTGAGTAACAGGAAAGCATGTGCATGTAGGGTGACCTTGGATTGGTGTTTGCTCTTTGTTTAGAAGAGTCACTATGGAGCCTGCTCACATAAACCAGATTTCAATTCTTCTTCCTTTTTTTTGCTTGCCTACCTTAGACATATTGTTTTCCTCCTCCTTTGACCAATGCATAGGGCTGCGTTTTGTTGGGTTCGATGCTCTGTTAAGACCAGAAGCCCTGGAATGGTTTTGCAGCACTGTTGAAGTTCAGCAGAGGCTGGTCCATTAGGCCACATGGGGAACTTCCCCACCCCTGAACGCTGAGACTCTGTGATCCTTGGCTAATTCCCCTTGGTAGCTGAAACACAGGGCAACATCCGTCTTAGACATCACAACTCTGCATCCGGAATTTTGAAATTCTGTATGGTATAGTGGTTAAGAGTGGTAGACTCGTAATCTGGTTAACCGGGTTCACGTCTCCACTCCTCTACATGCAGCTGCTGGGTGACCTTGGGCTAGTCACACTTCTCTGAAGTCTTTCAGCCTCACTCACCTCACAGAGTGTTTGTTGTGGGGGAGGAAGGGAAAGGAGAATGTTAGCCGCTTTGAGACTCCTTTGGGTAGTGATAAAGCGAGATATCAAATCCAAACTCCTACTCCTACTCCTCCTCTTCTTCTTCTTCTTTGTGGTGATACATATGCACATGAGGGTTTGCATGTAACATGGGACCAGACACAGGTGAAGGATTGGTAAAACTGGCCCTGGTAAATTGCTGTATCACCTTTCTCTCTCTCTCTTTGGCTTTTGGGATGCTCTGTTAAAGTTCTGTTAGTATGATTTGCTAGAGCTGCTACATTCTTTGGGGTTCAGCTCTGACCTCAGGGTCTCTAGTTGGAATGGGAGAGAAATTCAGCTTGGTGCACATTTTGGTGTAAACCTACCTAATTTGTACTTCTGGAAACAATAGGTTAACTGAAATAAAGCTATCCTTCAAAATTTGAACTTTTCTGGATTTTTGCAATGCAGTTCTCCCACCAAACAGTGCATTAAAATGTGTATATTAGGGGAACCAGTGTATAAGAATGCAGACATTCAAGAAAATTACAGGCAAAGTGCAAAATATGAGCAAAAAATGCTCGTATAAAAACGTGCACATTGGGGGAAATTGCACGCAAAAATGTGCTAAAACGAATTTTCACAGTGCCCTCAAAAAGAAAATCTCACTATATGGAAATGTGAAGAACTGCATTTAAGATGGGAGAACTTGAGAGAAACCAAAACTGCCACGTTCGTCTATCCCTAGTCTTTGGAAGTTAAATTATAGGGAAAGGGAGAAATCATGGTTCCTGGTGTCTCTTGTGCATGGAAGCATAAATGCAAGCACATTGGCAGTAATGCGTTCCAAGTGCTGGAGTATATTTTGCTGATAGCGTGTTGCAAGCCAGCTATGCCTTGTTTTATTCATTTGTTCATTAAAAACACACTGAAGAACAACCACCCTTTTATTTACTTTTTTGATATTTCAAGTAGAGGAATGCCACACACACAGCAGGCAGGGTAGAATCTCGAGGACCATGTAGTCATGTGCATATAAGGAGGGAAGATGACTTGGGCACCGATTTGCTGTGTGAGAAACAGGAACATGAGAGAAAACTGTGGCCTGCTTTTCAAGGCTGCTGTAAGCATCACATGCAGAGAATGCACCTGGAAGGCTTTCTTCGAGTCTTACAGGTGCAAAGTAAGAATATCCTAAGGGTGCGGCTGCAGCGGCGCTTTCAGGACAGGTGCCGGTGCTCAGCAGCTCTCACTTGAGCTCAGCGAAAGGAAGACCCTCCCCCCCGGAGAATGGCACGATTCACGGCACAGGCGATTCTACGGAGAAGGCGACGGCCACGCCACTCAGGCAGTGCAAATCAACTGTGACAAGCCCCACAGAGGTTGAGCCCGGCGGGTGCAGAAAAAGACAAGTTTGTTTCCTTCCTCTCACCATATGGTCCCTTTCATCTGTGTGCTGTGATCATTATTACAAACCACTTGGCCGCTTCGGGATTGGCAGGCAGGCAGGCAGGCAGACTGGCTGGCTGGCTGGCTGGCTGCTGCAGCAGCGGCATCCCCCGTTCTGCAAGGGGGGAAGAGCAGAGCAGGCTGCATCAGCATTGATGCTTCCAGGTTATTGGGGAGGCAGGACATCTGAGCAAGATGCCTCCTCCTCCTCTCTGCTTCCAGTTCCCTTGCCGTGTCCCTCTGTACCTGATCAGGCTCTGGGAAAGGGCTGTGGCTCAGCAGTACAGCGCCTGCTTAGCATGCAGAAGGTCCCGGGTTCAATTTCCGGCCTCTCTAGGTAGGGCTGGGAAAAGAGCTCTCTGAAGCCTCAGAGAGTTGCTGCCAATCACTGCAGACAAGGTGGGAGGGGGACCTCAGGCCTGGGGACCAGTTGCTGCCCTTGGAACTCTCCCTAGGCCACGCCTCCTTCTGCCCAGGCCACACCCCTCACTGGCTCTGCTTTGTACCCGGAGCATTTTTGCCTGGCTGGAATATGTCCTTGCACTGGGATCATGCCAAATAGAGAAGGGTGTGTTAATGAGTGCAGAAATCAGCCTGTTGCACAAAGTGTCAGGTGTGCATGCAGGAGCCAGGCCCAGTCCCAATAGGACTTTGCAGGACTGGGGCCTTCCTAAGTTTGTTCTGAAGAGGCAAGGCGCGGCCGCACAGGTGAGGCCAATTGGTAACTCACGGCACTTGGTACCATGAGCTGGAAAGGGATATAAGGTCAGCATTTCCCTTCAGCTCTTGGCCACAGCAACACACTTCTTGCCTTGCTTGTTTTCTGAACCTTGAACCTCGGCTTCTTGATCCTCAGACCCTTGACTTCGTGACTCCTTGCTTCTTGATCCTCAGACCCTTGACTTCTTGACTCCTTGCTTCTTGATCCTCAGACCCTTGACTTAGTGACTCCTTGCTTCTTGATCCTCAGACCCTTGACTTCTTGCTTCCTGACCCTCAGACTCTTGGCTTCCTGACTCCTGGCTTCAGGACCCCTGTTCCTGCTCCCACCCCACCATCTTGCCCCTGGTCCTGACGTCCCCTGCTGGGACTTCGATCACCTGTGAACTGGACCGTGACACAAAGGTGGAATTTACCATCAGGTGGAAGTTGACCCAGTTTCAACTCTGGCCCCACCCACCACTGTCGTATGGCCCTCAGAAGGTTGTTCAAGAGGGAATGTGGCCCTCAGGCTGAAAAAGATGATATTGAGCAAGATGAACCATTGGTCTGGCTCAGTATAAGGCAACTTCCTACAGTATGTCCCACCCAGAGGGAATAATAGAATTAGAGAGCTGGAAAGAACCATGAGGATCATCAATCTCATCCTCTTGCAATATGTAACTGATCAAACCTGCAACCTTGGCCTAATCAGCACCATGCTCTAACCCAGTGTTTCCCAGCCTTGGGCCTCCAGCTGGTTTTGGACTACAACTCCCATCATCCCTAGCTAGCAAGACCAGTGGTCAGGGATGATGGGAATTGTAGTTCAAAAACAGCTGGAGGCCCAAGGTTGGGAAACACTGCTCTAACCAACTGAGCTATCCAGGCTGAACATACAAGTTCAGGACACTCCACTATCTCACTTTTGGCATGCTTGGTGTACAGGCAGTGTAGCTTCCAGGCTTTAAAACAAAATTCCTTGGTGTGCAGGGATGGCTCCAAGTTTGAGGGGTCCCTCAGAAAAGCATAAACCCGAGCTGCCTTTTAAAATTTCCCATAATTCCCTGGAACAACACCATGTTGCTTAGGTCGCAAGAAATTTAAAATGGCAGCTTGCCTATCTAGGTGCTCAGAGGAGCCTGAGGCTGGCAGGTGCTGATGTCAAGTTATTGATAGATTTAAGGAAATACTTGAATGAGTTAATTGGATGCTTGCTTTCTCCAAATCACAGGTTGAGCTTTTTGCAAAGTTATTTGTAACTGCAGTGTGCATAAGATTGGAGAAATTTTGATTTAATGTTTTGAGTTTTGAGTTATTTGTGTCATATTGGTCTATGGCTGTTATAAATCTTTGATAAACTGGATTTGAAGCAACTTTTAAGTTGCTTTTAATAAATATTTCCTGAGCATTGTAATAGATGCTGGGAGTTTGCCTGCGGTGGTTTCAACTGCTGCTTTAGTTTTGTTGTTATGTTTTGAGATAGTATTTATTTTAAAGTTGTGGGGGTTTTGTCACCACCTTAAGCTTTGTGAACCACAATTTTAAATTGTTTGCTTCAATACACAATAGTTAAGCATAACTAGAGTTTATCAGGGTTTGGACATAAAGCATAACTGCAGTTAGTTGACAGTCACATCCACACATTATGTTTTAAACATGTTTAAAATACATGGCTTCTGCATAAGAGACCTTTACTAAATTAATACAACTGAAACAACCTAGAAGAGACAAAGGAAAGTTTGTTGTCGAAAACGTAATTTAGGAACCACAATGGTGTGATTGGAAGTCATACCCGAATTAGTGGTGTTTGAATCCAGATTTTTTCTGGTAACATGTATTGATTTTTGACTATTTTTGTTAACTGTTTTGTTTTGTTTTTAAAATCAATAAAGATACACACACACACACATATGGTGTCTTGCCAAAAATTCCAAGAACTGTAGTTTATCCCTCACAGGGTGACAGTTCCCAGCACCCTTAACAAACTACAGTTCCTTGGATTCTTGGCAGGAAGCCATGTGCTTTAACTGTATGGTGCTGATGTAACAAAAAATAGATGAGAATATTTCAAATCTCCTTCTCATACCCGTACTGGAGAAAGAGGGGGCTGCTGTTTAAACTGTGGTGTTGTGAACGAATCTTGGATTCATCACTACTCCCCACTCCTCCAGCATGGCTATGAGGAGATTTTAAGTGTCTGTGTCTCTTTTTGGTCACACCATCAGGGCCGAATTTAGCTTTGATGAGACCCTAAGCTACTGAAGGTAATGGGGCCCTTTATATGTCCAGCTGCCTTTTGTCAACAACGAATTGTCACTGCTTTTTGTATTAAATATATTCTACATGATAATTTATGGACCTAATAGGTATCTAAAGCCATTTTCTTTGTTTTTTATCTTATATTGTGGAAAAGTACATCCAGTTTTTTCCCCTTTAAATTTTTAGGGGCCCCCAAGAGAGTGGGGCCCTAAGCTATAGCTTGTTTAGCTTATACGTAAATCCGGCACTGCACATGCACACCATATAGTTTATTGCGACATCTGAATGCAGCTCAGCTAGGTTATTCTGCAACCCATGTCTTTGTTTTCCCACTCGGCCAGCCTTGGCTTCGACCCAATCCCGCTTGATGTCAGAGCAGCAGGGCGCCATAAGACTTCAACACACTGAAACATGAACAGGGATGTGGTGAGCTGGTGGGGTGTGTGTGTGTTTCCTTCCTGAACGATGCTTCTTCTCCCCAGATTGCAGCAGCATCCCTTGGAGACGTTGCCAGTGTCTTGTCAGTGACCTGAGCTCTGATTGGTCCCGCTTAGCCAGTGGAGTGAATCACTGACTCCTTAAACTGGTTCTGCGGCTAAGGACTTAATCGAGTCACCGCGCTGGGCCTCGGATGCTGATGTGATGTGACAGCAGCCCCACACACCTCCCCGAACGCAGCCGCTCGGGGCAATGGCCGGCTTGCTTCTCCAACATCCCGGAGAGAGTGATGAGAAGGCAGCTTGTTGATGCATGGAGCTCTATCCGGCTTCGAGGCATCCTCCACCTAGGAATGAAAAGGGGGACCTGGGCGACAGGCCTCCGTCTCCTCTGCCCCACCTGTGCAAGACGCTGGGAGGGAAGGAGAGGCACAGGCTGGTGGTGACAGTGGAGATGGAGTCCTCAGCTGGTGCTGAGGTGACCTTTTGATGTCACTGGGAAGCAGTTTAATGCTTGTCAATGGAATGGAAAACTGTCTGCTTGGCCCCTCAGCCTCCCTCCTTCCCTGTCTTGGTTGAAGGCCTCACTTTAATGGCATTAATGAAAATGACAAGCTGGCAAGGGATGGTATTTGGGATTATTAGTGAGAATGCTAATGGCAGAACCCGCCCCATTAACTCTTCGGGGGCCTGGGTGCTTGCCTGGAAATGGGAGCGTGTGGCTGAGGGAGGGAGTGGTGGTTTGGGGGGGGTGGCATCCCACAAATAGTGAAAGATTCAGAACAAACAAAAGGATGGACTTATTTGCATGGCAGTTTATTGAACTCTGGGATCCATTCCCACAAGAGGCAGTGGTGGCCACCAATATGGATGGCTTTAAAAGAGGATTGGGCAAATTCGTATAAATAGCCATATTTTGCCTCCACTATCAGAGGCCATATTTGCGGGTTGCTGGGGAATGCTGGTGGGGTGAGTGCTTTTGTGCTCAGGTCCTCCTCGCCGGCTTCCTATGGGTATCTGTTGTTTTGGACTACAAATCCCATCGGCCCCAGCTGGCATGGCTAGAGGGCAGCAGGTTGGGGAAGGCCGAGCTAGACCTAGAAGCTTGACTTGTTGCTGTCACCACCAGATAAGTGAGGAAACCTTGTGCCCTCTGGTTGTTGCTGGACTACAAATCCCATCAGCCCCAGCCCAGCATAGCCGGTGGTCTGGGATGATGGGAGGTGTAGCCCAGGAGCATCTGGAGGTTTCTCACTTTTGAGATGAGCCGTCAAGTACTTGCACTGGTGCACTTTGCCCAGGTCTCTTGGCAACCTGAAGCTGGCATTTCTCACCCTAATATTATGGAAGTGTTTGGATTTCCACTGAAAGCACCTGGATGCTGCCCCCTGATTGAAGTGGCAAAGGAAACAAAGGTATCTGGTTGGCCACTCTGAGAACAGGATCCTGGACTAGGTGGACCACTGGCCTGATCTAACTGGCTCTTATGTTCTTATGCAGTGCTTTTTTTTGGGGGGGGTGTACTTTTTAAAATAAAAATAAAAATGAGGTGCCAGTACTGTACTCATATATTGATAAAAGTACTGCAGGTGCCAGCCCAAAATCGCTGCCCTGGGCTGCAGGGGGAAAGAGATATTCCAGTACTCTGTACAGATGAATAGTGACACAAAAAGGCCATGTTCTTACATATGTTCTTATATCATTTATAGTGAGTGTAGTAATTTAGAGACAATTCCTTGCAAAAAAATGTTGGGATGGAAGATTAGAGATGATCCCTGGAGAATGATGTGAGGGGCTGAAGGTTGGCTGGCTGGAGAAGCTCCACCATGTTAACTCTGGTCTCTAGATGCTGAATCCAAACTTACCACATGGTGCCAGAAGTAGAGGCCATGAGGCTTCTGAAGCAGTGTGTAGCTTTCATCCACTGCAGCCTAGTCTCAATTAAGCTGCAGAACCACCAGTTTCTACCTCACAAAGGTAATTATGGAATATATATATTTTTGTAATGTCTATCCAGCTTGCAAATAATCTCCCAAGGCTTCCTAAATCCTCAACTGGGAAAGGAGGAGATGAGCCTCCATTTGTTCCTCATGGCACCACACAAGCCATCTAGGCCTGGTCCTCATTACTGTTCTGTCCTTCTCTCCATCATGTTATTTCCTCCATCACCTCCTCCCCACACAAACACACGTACAACCCACAAACCGCTTTTCTCCATGACTGGCTAGGTGGACTCATCATTAGAAGGTTTCCCTGGCCGCTTGTCAAGGTCGTACTGGCCAGAAAGTCGCCTCAGGCTCTCAAATAACAAACAAATCACAGAAGATTTCTTGAGCTTTCACTGCCTTAATTAGAGTGTGGCATTGTTTTTAGGGACATGGTGACTGTCCTGTTGACTGCACAGAAGGCGGAGGCAACTTAGTTAGAAATCACTCTTCAAAGCACCCAATTAAAGCCGAAACGTGTAGGTGAGTAGCCAGGAAGAGGTGCAAAGGGTGGGGGTGGTGTGCATCCCTCCCAGACAAAGCCTAGGCTCAGTGACAAAGCCAGCCTTGCAGTTAAACTGAAAAGGAAGACTTCACTTCATTGCAAGACAGGCTTCACTAACCCGGTGCCCTCCAGGTGTTTTAGGACTACAACTCCCATCAGCCCAGGCTAATGCTGGGAGTTGTAGTCCAAAACACCTGGAAGGCACCAGGTGGGCAACAACTATTCTAAGGTACCTCCTCACTCCCTCTAGACTTTCTATCTCATTGCCCACCTGTCAGTAACCTGACATCGCAAAGAAATCAGGTGGAGCATTTTTCTTGGCCCCCGGGGTTGAAAGTCAAACCATACGGGCACAGGTGAAACATATGGCCAAAGGAACCCGACTTTGCAGGGACTGACAATAATCTGATTGCCATCTCTTGCAAAGCTCTGTGCCAGCACCAAAAACCAGCCAATTAATGGTAACTGCAAACCCCACTTTTGGCAAGGAGCCTAATAGCATGTAAGGCTTTACCTGTAGTAACATAGCCATGACATTTATGTTCTACTCTGCTGTCAGAGACAGCATGCCTCTGAATTCCAGTGGCTGGGAGAGTGCCATTGCAGTCAAGTCCTGCTTGCTGGCTTCTCAAAAGCATTCTCGTTGGTCACTGTGATAACAAGATAACTAGGTTGCTCTTGGGCTGATCCAGCAGGTTCTTCCTATTATTGGTGGACATGGCTTGGTTCTTGGCCAATGGGGAAGCCAGCCATGCTTCATTAGGCCCATGGGCCAGAGCTTCCCCAGAGCTCTAATGTAAGTCATTATGGAATAGTGGTTAGAGTGTTGAAGTAGAACCTCAGAGACCAGGGTTCAAACCCCTACTAAGCCGTGAAGCATACTGGGTGGCCTTGGACCAGTCACTGCCTCTCAACCTATTCCAGTACATTTCCGAGCACAATTCAAAGTGTTGGTGCTGACCTTTAAAACCCTAAATGGCCTCAGCCCAGTATATCTGAAGGAGCATCTCCACCCCCATCGTTCAGTCTGGACACTGAGATCCAGCCTCCAAGGGTCTTCTGGCAGTTCCCTCACTGCAAGAAGTGAGGTTACAGGGAACAAGGCAGAGGGCCTTTTTGGTAGTGTCACCCACCCTGTGGAGCACCCTCCCTTCAGATGTCAAGGCAATAAACAACTATCTGACTTTTAGAAGACATCTGAAGGCAACCCTGTTTAGGGAAGTTTTTAATGTTTGACGTTTTATCGTGTTTTTATATTCTGTTGGAAGCCATCCAGAGTGGCTGGGGAAACCCAGCTAGAAGGGCGGGATATAAATTATTATTATTATTCTTCCACCTCACAGGGTTGTTGTGAGGATAAAATGGGGCAAACTGTGCATGCCACCTTGAGCTGCTTGGAGGAAATTTGGAACAGAAATTCAATAAATTTTATTATTAGCATCTCAGAGACTAGCAATTTTTAATGGCATAAGCACTTGTGGATTAGCATCCACTTGATCAGTGATCACTGGGGACCAAAATTGTTTTGTTTTGAAGAAGCCTCTCTTCCTTCTCTCCTCCTCTCATATGCAGCTGATTTGGCCATCATGGCCGCCTCCCAAAAGTTTTGAGAAACCAACTTGCTCTTTCACTTTGCAACCTGGGCAAACTCTGCTTGCCCTCTGCGTACAGTCCTAGCTGTCACTGTCATGTCCAGGTCCAATTCTGTGCTGGTGTGGGATTGTGCACTTGGGCAAATGCTTGGTGTTTACAGCCGGTGACAGCACAAAATGCCTGCAGCAAGGTTTTAGGGAATCTCACAAATAACCAATTGTTTCGTTCAAGCCGCCCACAAGGTGTCTGCATGGCTGCAGGGTTCAGAAATGGACACTTAAGATTTCTGCTTATCTGCTGTCTTTCTCTCAATTGTTCATCATTGCCAACGATAACACGGCTGTGAGTATTGTGCCGGCTGCTTGTAGTAACTATAATGTGCAGCTAAGGAAGCAGGACATGGGCAAACTGAGGGTGCAAATAGAAGACCACAATAAGAATATGCAGAGAAGTGGTAGAACATCTGCTATGCATGCGGAAGGCCCCAGGGCCACTCCCAGTCATGGAAACATAGAAAGCTGCCTTGGATCAAGTCAGACCATTGGTCCATCTAGCTTGGTGTTGTCTACACTGACTGGTAGCGACTCAGACAGGAGTCTCTCCTAGTCACTGTAGGAAATTGCAGTCAAATATAACTATGCAAGACTGCTAGTTAGTGCATGAAGGGGTTAAGACAACAGAGTTAGATTCCTAGACTCATCTAGGTCATGCCCCCTCTTCTCCAATGAGAAAGGAAGTGAAGCCTTCAAGGATTCACATAAAGTTATGGCCTCAGAGGGAATTGATCCCAGAATGTGAGTCTTTTATAGAATTTTTCAAGTTTTTTGAAGGCATTTTGAAACATGATACAAATCACAAGACTTATCCAGAAGAAGAGTTTTTGTTTCTATTGTTTCCTTTGTTCTTCCTCTACTACTCCAGCACAAGGCAAAAGGTTTTTCATTTTTCTTTTGAGAGATTTTTTTTGGTGATTTTTTTCATTTTTATTTTTGCCATTTTTGCCAGCATTTTTGTTCTTTTTGGAAATTTACCCCCATTTTCTGTTTTTAAACGAATTACCAGAATTCCATTGCTAATGAAAGCCCCAGATTGCTTAGCCTCATCCAAAGCAATTTCATTCAGTGGGAAATGAGATAGGAAGCCAGATTAAGGGTCAGAGGAATTTTTGACTGTGTCCGGGTAGCAAAACCCACAGAGGATGCAGGGTTAAGAAGGAGATTGCAAAAAGGCAGAATGATCTAGAAGTGTCTATTATCCCGGACAGTATTTCAGATACTCAAACGGTTCACACTAACAAATGTCATACAGCTGCTGAGATGCTTGAGAATTTACAAAAGGCTTATGGATGCAAAAGCAAACATTTTCGTTGAGCTTGGATGATAGAGCTGTTCAAATTAAAGCTGGAGTCCAAGAAAGACTGTAACAGTCATGTGACAGTTCCTGGCCATTGTTGAGAAGCTAGAACTTGCAGATTTCAAATTGGATGATGAATTGAAGTTATTTCCTGGGGTCACTAGGATCTAAATTTGAGATGTTTGCCACCCTCATGGATGACAAGCCAAGTTTAATACTAATTGATGTAATTGGTAACTTGAGAAAGGAGTGTGTAGAGAGAACAGCAATCTATCTAGCCAGGAATGCAAAACCCAGTGACTCAAACTATGTGTCCCAGTCTCAAAGGAGAGCCAAGGCTCCACCCAAAAGAATTTCAGATGCAACAAAGAGGGACACATATCCAAATTTTGTGAGGTCCCACCTTTTGAGCAACCATCAAAATAAGGCGAGCAGAGATAGAGAAAGCAATTTTCTTTTGGAAGAGAAGAATCTAACTGTAAACAGTTGTGATTCATAATCAAACAAATAGTTGATTGATTCTGCATGTTCATCCTGTGAGTAATGATGAAGATTTCTTTGGAGGCATTGACAATATTGACCCATCTGTGGATGGCAATATTCAAATTGCAAATGGCCAAACCATAAAAACACATGGTACAGGTTCAGGAGCCTTAAACTGCAAGCTAAGCAATTAAGTGGGAGAGAATCATGTGCAGCAGGTCCTCTGTGTCCCACAATTGAATTGCATCATGCTGAGCACATACACCTTGGACAGAAAAGATTTCCTTGTACAATTTGGAAATGGTAAATACCATGTGACCCAAGATGGCAGATTGTATGCAGAAGCACATTTGATGAATGGTGTCTATGAGACTAATCTTTCAGAACTCCAGACTGCAAATGTGGCACACACAGGCCAGAAGGATGAAGCAGATGCAGAACTCTGGCAAAGAAGGCTTGAGAACCTGCAAGGTAAGGAGCTTGCAAAAGGGTTGAAGGTAATCCAGAATGTATCAACCACAACAAAGAGCATAAGTTGCATCATGGAGAAGAGTGTCAAGAGTCTTTCCTTCCATGTGCTCAACAGAGAAGCACCAGAGTGCTAGATGTTGTGTGCATTGATGTGTGTGGTCCCTCTCTAGCGAAAAATAAATACATTCTATTTTTTCTAGATGATTTCCCAAGATGCGTTGTGTGTCTTCTAAAGGAGGAGAGTGAAAGAGTAGAGATGTTCAGGAGATATACGGTAAGCAACAAATTTCTGAGGAAACCTGCTGCTCTAGTCAGCAAAAATGGAGGTGAGTTTTCTTCAAGCCATATGAGAACCCTCCTGGAAGAGGAAGAGACAACATATGTAGGAGTGCCAGCCTCACCCCACAACAGAACTCAATCACTCAGAGAAAATTTAGGTCTCTTATGGAGATGACTAGGTGCAGGCTGAATGACTCAGGACTTCCCAAATGCATGTGGGGAGATGCAGCAGCCACGGCAGTATATCTCCAGAACAGACTGCCAACCAAGGGAGCTACATGCACAACTTTTGAGCTTTAGCATGGAAGAGTACCTAGCACGTTTCACATACATGTTTTGCTTGTTGCCGTATTGTGCATGGTAGTTTTGCTTTTGCCTATATACCCAAGGTGAATAGGCACATATTGGACTCCAGAGCGGAATAGACAGTTATGATTGGATATGGTATTGGAGGCAAAGGTTACAAAGTGATGAACTTGAATACGGGAAAGGTCAGCACAAGACATGCGGTTCATTTTGATGAGCACGGGGAAGCTGACAAGAGAGTAACTTTTCTGAGGAGTCAGAGAAAGAAACACAAGCCCTCGTGTACTTTCCTGAATTGACGTATAACAGTCCAAATCTGCTTTCTACTGTCACACCACCTAGCATAGATGATGAACAGGGAGGAGAAGCAGGAGAGTAGATTCCAAGTAGCAGCACAGTGGAGGAGACTGGTGGTGAGATGACTGCACTGCAGGGAGATTAGGAAGCTGATGCAGCTCCAGAGCCAGAGGTCAGACACACATCGAGACCCAACAAAGACAGTCCAGCTCTGCAAATGTCCTACATCGCAAGGTCAGTGCAACTCCTAGACCAGGCATAGGCAAACTCGGCCCTCCAGATATTTTGAGACTCCCATCATCCCTAGCTAACAGGACCAGTGGTCAGGGGTGATGGGAGTTGTAATCCCAAAACATCTGGAGGGCCGAGTTTGCATATGCCTGTCCTAGAACCTTTCACCTGGGAAAAGATTGATGCCACCTGCTGAAGCTCATCTATGGAAGGATGCTGCCCAGGAGGAGATTGGAGCACTGCACCAGAACAAGACCTGGACCTTCACCAAACAACTGGAAGCATGTGAGTCTTCAAGGTAAAGTCAGGGATTAGTGACTTTCTAAGGAGTGAAGATGAGTTTAAACTCTTGCCTGACAACAACTGGTACAGGTAAGCTATAGGAAACACTTGTACCTGACCATAACTGTCAGACTGGACATTGGCAAAGCAGTGGGAATCCTGAGTGCACACACTGAGAAGGACTGGATTGCTGTGAAAAGAGTTGTCAGATACCTGAAGGGAACAATGGTCTGTAAACTTAAACTGGCAGCTGGCAGCAATTGAAAACTACTGAGCTCCATGGATGCTGATTGCGCTGCAGACCTAAGGAGCAAAAGTCAACAGGGGGGTTCCTCTTTATGTCTGGAAATGGTCCTATTTCCTGAACCAGTTATAAACAAAGATGTATAGTTTTGTCTTTCACAGAATCAGAGTACATCATTGCAACTAAGGCATGCAGAGAACTGCTCTGGATTGACCAAATAACTATGGACTTTGGGTTGTTTTGGAAAAAATCTTTGACTGATGGAAGACAACCAAAGCTGTTTGAAACTATCTCAGAGCAAGAAGTTCCACGCAAAAACCAAACACACTGGGAGAAGTGCCACTATGTACATGATATGATACAAGATGGACTTGCTGAATTGGTGTATTGCCAAACCAAAGAGATGACTACTGACATTCTCACCAAACCTCTACCAGAGACAGTTCTAAGAACCTTCAAGTCAAGATGGGACTCTGAGTGGTTTATTAAATTGTACATTAAATTGTTATATTTATCTGAGAAGGGGTTTGTGGGAAATTGCAGTCAAACATAACTATGTATAAGTGCTAGTTAGTGCATGAAGGAGTTAAGACAACAGAGCTAGATTCCTAGACTCCACTAGGTCACACCCTCTCTTCTCTGATGAGTGAGGAAGCGAAGCTTTCTCTTCCTGTTCCCTCCATATGTAACTGATCAAGAAAGACGTGCCTAGGCAAACTTCAAGCTACCCCTAAGCTACAGTTCTTCTCCAACTTGGACCACAAATTTCATTACATGAGCTTAGGGATGGGTGAATTTGTCGATTTGGTTGACTCTCTATTCCTCATTTTCCCAGTCTTAAGGTCAATTCTCCACATTTCCACTTCTGCTGGCAGTTTTTAACAACAACAACAACAATGTGTGTACATGCACATTAAAATAGGCTTTAAAATAATGTAATAAAGGACTTTGCTTGCAATGCTGGATTTCTTTTTCAGTAACCAGTTCCCTGCAGAAGAAAACAACTCCACAGAGAGGCAATGATTTCTTGCTTACCCTCTTTGAGCAGCACTATATCAATATGAATAACTGTGTAAGACTTGTCAAAACAGATGGACTATCTACTTCCCTAAACCAGAGATACCCAATTCAATGCCCTCCAGAAGTTGACTTCCGGGTTGGCGCCTCCGGCAATGGCAGAGTTCCTCCGATCGGGAGGAATTTGCTCTGTGGAAATCAGGGTCTGACCACCACGGCGAAGGCGGAGACCCACTAAAATCACAGGCGAGAGAAGCTTGTGAACGTGGGATTTGGCTCGCGGGGAAACCCAGTTTTGGGGATCCGGAGCGACGTGGGGTGAGTGGCGCGGTGCTTCGAATTGATTGCTTTTTTCACGGAGTGAAGCCGCATTGCTGTTGCCGGAGAGCGCTGACTTTTTTCTGTGGACAATTTGACTTCAAACAACTACCCGTGAGTAGAACGGAAAATTGGATTTACAAACGTCTTAATTTGGTACCAAAACGGGAAGGTTTCAAACAGGAAGTCCACCTTCCCCTTTTGTAAATAGATTGAAGCAAAGAAGCTGCAAGCTAAGGTCTTGGAAAGCCTTATGTAAAGGATTAAATTTCCATCGATTGAAATCATTAAACCCCCCTTGGAAGCAGGAGAAGAGGGGGAAAATTTTGGATTGTGTAACCTGCAGGAGAGAGCGATAAAAATTAAATTACCACTGCTCTGAACCTGGAAACGGGCTGCCAGTAGACTGACGTTTTGGGAGAGTTCATTGACAGTGAAGAGAACATATGTTGACAGTTAGTTAAATAAGAGAAATATATTGTTTCCATTGTCCTCTTCTGCATTTAAAAAGGAGGAAAAGTAACTGAAAATTGAAACTAACTTTACTTTTTGAACTGTGCTTGAAAGGATTGATACAAGTGGAGACTGTTTCCCTCTAGAGGGAGCTTTTGAAACTGTTACAAGAGTGGAGCTGGGGAATCTCCAGCTGCATGATAAGAACTGTGAGAACCAGGAATTGACCTTGGACCATTTAAGAATGTCAACAGGAGAAGCCTTAGTGACTGTATTATGTAAGATAAGCTACTTGTTGGAACAACTTCACAAGAAGACGGATGTTTTGACTACTAAAATTGATAACTTGGGACAAAACGTGATTAATTTGGGACAAAAAGTGAGCACCAATACAGAAATTATTCAGGATTTGGTACAGGAATTTAGCAGGACAAATTGTGGAAAAGGAGAAGGAGAAAGTTGTTGTTGTCGAACCTAAAGTAATACAAGTGGGAGCCTCAGCCTTACAGAGGCAAATTGAGGACTATAAGTTGAGGCCTTTTATGACTGAAACTAGAAAAAGTCAGATTTTGAGGATCGGAGCCCGGCCTGAACTGGAAAAGGAAAGTTGGAAAGATCCCTCCATGCAGGGATTAACTGACTTTTGGGACATGGACTTGGGTCAGGAGGAGATTGGAGTTCTGGGGGCCTTTGGATTTGGAGGAATCTTGAAACGTGCCCTGAAATACTTTATGGATCTTAGCTTTAACTATGGAAATTTGGCTGATCTGTCGAGAAGGAATAAAAGCATCGTTAGGTCGGAATTTCCCCGAGAGCTGCTCTTTAGCATCAAAGAATATGAAGAAGACCTGCAGAAGGGACGTGGAAAAGAGCCTCGGACATAAGATCTCCAGGTTGATGGACTGTATGGAGTTGACGGAAGTGACTGGCAGAGTCCGAGACCGGGGAGAGGAGATGGTGGAAGAAGATTGGAAAATTTAAAGTTTATATATAGAAATATTGTAAAATTAATGAGTGATAGAAAAATGTTGGAATGAAATTTTATGGCCTTAGTGGAAATGTTTTAAGGAGTTAAGCTTAAATAAGTATACTAGTTTTAATGGAAAATAAGATTAAAAATATGTTAAGACATTTATGTGACAGAAAATAGAGAAAGGGGGAAAGGAATTGCTGAGACAACTAATAGAAGCGGAATACAAAAAGGGAGGTGAGAGGAGGTCGATGAAACAAGGGAATGAAAGACAGAATATGGAAAAGGTATGATGTATGCTTTAAAATTGTTTTTGTATTGTTTTGTTTAGTTTATTGTGCTTAGTTTAATGTGTTAAGGTTGTGTTTTGTATAGTTTATATATTGTATTGTATTGTATTGTATTGTTTTTTCTCTTTTTTGTTCTTTTTGTTCTTTTGCCTTCTTTCTTCTTTTTCTTTTTTGTAAGTTTTAAAAGTAATAAATATTATTTTTTTAAAAATGCCCTCCAGAAGTTGGTAAACTACAATTCCCATAAATCCCAGCCAGTGTGGCCAATGGTCAGAGATGATGGAAGTCCACCAACATCTGGAGGACGTTCCAGTGACGGCCCCTGTTCTGTGTTCCTATGATCACATGTCAATGGTGGGGTTTGCTGTCTTAGTGTGTGTAATCCAAACCTTGAGAGTAAGCCCCACTGAATTAAATAGGACTTAACATCTGAGCAGATGTGGTTGGGTTTGCACTGCTAGATGCTTTTTAATTGTCATGTGAGCAAAAGACAATGGATGAGCATAAGCACTTTTTCCTGGAGCATAAGCAGGAAGGGTGAATCTTTTCCAGCATTATGGGATGCCATGGGTGCCTTTGAAAGTTGCCCCTAAGCAATCAGTTTCAAGAGTGATATTGCTTAATTGCAGAAAGTTCACTGCACTTGCTTCTGTTGGGTCTTGTCACTCAGAAAACAGAATGTTAGTGACAGCCAGGAAGCAGAGACAAAATAATGTTGAACCGTATCATAATGTTCCCATAGAAATCTGCGATGTACACATCCATATTTAGAAAGTGCAGGATACACTTCTGCCCACCGTAAACCCCCCACCCCACCCCAAACAATTAATTTACACTTGTTTTTATTTGTTTGATTGCTTGTGACATTTCTATACTGCTTGTTACCAAGTCCTCTGGGTGGTTTACAAAACAGTAGCAACTGGTAAAATGCAATCAAAAGTAAAGCAATATCAATATAATACTGAAAACCACTTTGGGATCGGCAGAAAGCAAGATGAAATCAGCACAGTGGCATAAAATAAAATATAAAAGCCAGCCTTAAAAAAAAAAAAAAAAAGCAAAGGGGGAAATGCTATGTGCCAAAGAAATAAAATGCATTACAAATTGAAAAACCTGAAAGAATAAAACAGTCTTCACAACATACCAAAAGGAATACAACGTGGGCACCTAAATAGCCGTTTAGGGAGGCTGTTCCAAAACGGGTGATAATAGCTAACAACGGACACACAAACTTTGCTCTTCCTTTGAGTATTGTTACACCAGATTTCCATAAGCTTGGTGTTTCTATGTGGCAGGGGTGATGGGTGAAGGGGGAAAATGTGGCTTATTCTAAAATGTTTGTATTTATTGCATATTGTATGTCAAAATAAAAGTTCTTATTTTTTAATCAGGGTTATTGAATGAGATCCATCAGCAACTGAATGGCAGCCAAGTCTGGAATTACGTGGCCAAGTCTAGGTTGGAGGTATGATTTTAGGGTTCTGGGATTCATAAAACCCATCTCCATCTCAACCTGCCTCTCTTCCTCCGCAGCTGCCCTCAGCTTTGAAAGTTTCTTAGGAGTACTCTGGGAATTCCCTCAGAGTTCTCTGACTGCCAAACCACACTGGGAATTGTTGCTCTGGGAGGGGAATAGGGATCTCCTAACAACTCTCAGGACCCATAACAAACTACAGCTCCCAGAATTCTTTGGGGGAGAAAGCCATTGCTGTTTAAAGCGGTATCATGGAGGTTTAAGGGCATGGTGAGAATGTGGCCTATGTTTGATATCTGTAGGCTGCATGTGACTAGCTGGAAATTCCCCACTGATTTTACCGATGGGAAATCAGTCCAAACTCTTTTCCATTGATTCTACCAATGGGAAAGTTAGTCAAAACGTTCTCCGCTTTCTCCCACTCTTTCCTGTCTCCCACTTTGCTCCCATCTTGCCCCTGCCTCCCTCAACACACACAAACACACACACTCCCCATCCCAGTGGCAAAAGGAGATTGTCAGAGTTGGGAATGCTGATTGGGCCTGACAGCTTTGCTCTTTTTCTCACGACCCGTAGGTTTAACTGTGAGCGAAGGGTTTAGCCCACACAGATATAATTATCCACTGAACAGCTCAAAAACTCCCCCCGCCATTGCCCTCCCCTTTCCCCGCTTCCACCCTCAGGAGATTGCTTTCCACTCAACAGCTGTTCCATGTCATATTGAGTCACTCTAACAATGCAGACGCAGGCCGCGTACCTCTCGATCTGGCTAGCACTCTGTGGCGCACAGGCACAGCAGGAGCCCGGCTGTAGCCAGAGCCGTGTGGGTGTGTACGTGGGGAAAGCCAATGCCTTGGGTACCTGTTTGCCTCTTCCCCTCCCCAAGAGTAGCTTTGCACATTTCCCCCCTACGGTGGAAGACGTAGCTCAGTGGTGGAGCACCTGGTTCGCCTGCAGGAAGTTTATTCCCTGAGAGCCGGTGTGGTGCGGTGTTTCGTCTTTAGAGTGTTGAGCTAGAACCCGGGAGATCAGGGTTCAAGTCCCTACTCAGCCACGGAGCTCCCTGTGTGATCCTGGGCCAGTCATTGCCTCTCAGCCTAACCTACTTCAGAGAGTTGCTGTGGGGTATAAAATGGAGAGAGAACCAGGAACGCCACCTTGAGCTCCTTGGAGGAAAGCTGGGATATAAAGGTAATATATTATACCAATCAAGGCACCTTACAGGACATCTGAAAGACTTGATGGGGTAACTTGCATGAAAGCACTTGCGGTACACGGGACGCAGGTGGCGCTGTGGGTTAAACCACAGAGCCTAGGACTTGCCGATCAGAAGGTCAGCGGTTCGAATCCCTGCAACGGGGTGAGCTCCCATTGCTTGGTCCCTGCTGCTGCCAACCTAGCAGTTTGAAAGCTCGTCAAAGTGCAAGTAGATAAATAGGTACCACTCCGGCGGGAAGGTAAACGGCATTTCCGTGCGCTGCTCTGGTTCGCCAGAAGCGGCTTAGTCATGCTGGCCACATGACCTGGAAGCTGTACGCCAGCTCCCTCGGCCAATAAAGCGAGATGAGCGCCACAACCCCAGAGTCGGCCACGACTGGACCTAATGGTCAGGGGTCCCTTTACCTTTACCTTTACTTGCGGTACATTCTATATACCGTAAATCAGGGGTGCCTAACCTTTGAACTTCCAGATGTTGCTGGACTCCAGCTCCCATCATTGCTAACCACGCTAGCTAGGGCTGATGGGAGTCCAGCAATATCTCTTGGCCAAAGGTTCCCCACCACCAGTATAAATGCTGGGTACCATTATTATTATCACTGACTTGCTGAGCAGCCTTAGGCAAGTCACCCGCTCTCTTTCAGTTCAAAATATAACATTGATAGCCCACCTTGCTGGGAAAGCAAATGCCATAAATATTGCAAGGTCATTTTCACATTAAAGCAGTATAAAGGCAAGTACTATCATTTACTACACGTGCATTAAAAAGATCTTGAAGGGACCCAGAGGGTTATCTAATCCACCCCCTGCAATGCAGGAATCTTGCCCACATCTATCCCTGGGTGGGCTTGAACTACCAACCTACAGCCAAACTCACTGACCCCTTGAGCCACCTGAGGGTCATTGCACCTCCAGATGTGCCTCTTTTCATTTAGCCAGCCCAGTGCTTGGAACGAACTACTTGGGTTTAGCAAAGCTCGCTGAATTACAATAGTTCAAAATCCCCGAACTACATCTGGCAGCAGCTCCCTTAGCTGTAAAGTGAACTCCACATGAATTAAGTTTAGGGTAGAACTAAACTTTTTGGTGGAATGGCCATATAATACAGTGGCAAGAGCATCTGCCCTGCAGAAGGGAGGCGTGAGGAAGTCAAGAAAGAAAGTTATTCAAGTATGAATTTAAAAGCTGGAGTTTTTACTTTTTTTATCATTGTTAACTTTATTTTTCCTGTATGTTGTCTTTTTTCTTTGGTTGTGCTTTATGTGTATAAAAAACTTAATAAATATATTTACAAAAAAAAAAAAGAGCATCTGCCCTGCATGCAGAAGGTCTCAAGGTTCAATCCCTGGCAACTACATGTAGGACTGGGAGAGAACCCACCCTGAGACCCTGGAGAGCTGCTGCCAGTCAGTGTAGACAACACTGAGCTAGATGGACCAGTGGCCTGACTCAGTGCAAGGGAGCTTCGTGTGACTTCAGATTCAGATTCATTCTATTCCATGTGTTTTTTACTTGCTAGACTCCTTGTGTCTTTAAATTCAAAGATCATAGTTGTTCAGAAAGAATAAATCAAACAACTTACATTGCATTGTGTCTGCATTTATGTTTTCTGGGTTTTCATAATAGATTTTAAACTTCAGCACAGCAGCTTGTAGCATTCTGAATGCTGCAGGGAAAAAAATCCAGAGGGTGAACTTGAACAAAACTGAACTGAATGTGAAAAGATCTAGCTTGTCTGGGGAAAGGACCAGCACTCCCCCCCCCCGGGGGGGTATGCAGGGGTACACATACCCCTAAACATTTTGTGAATCTTTGTACTTTTGTCCATTTACTGTATTTATTCCCCCCGATTTGAACTATAAAATGGTGGTTTTCTTGAGTCAAAATGAGAGTACCCCTAAACATATTTTTTGTTTAAGAAAAAAGGCACTGGAAAGGACAACATGAACTGAAATTAGTTCCTTTCCAAACATCTTGAACTGAAACTAATTCCGCTTTTAAAATTAACTTTCCAGGCTCTGAGCTGGGCATCTAGTTTTGTTCAGCAAACAAGCAGTTAAATGAAGGAAAGGCAGGAGGGAGGGAGAACACCTTCCAGTGTCCTGGCCTGTCCCCCCTACTCTGTCCTCCTTACTCCAGTGCACCCACCTGAGGGCTCGCTTGTCTGTTCAGTGCAAGAACCCCCCCTCCATTTTCCTTTATAGAGCCAGGCTGCCTTCAGGAATCATTATCGACAAAAGGAAAGGAAGAAAACCTCGACTCCTTCTGATTTGTTTGTTTTCATTAATGTTGGATCTGGGAAATTTCCATTCCTCGATGATGCCCTTACCTGTGAATTAAGGCCATTCCAACTGGCCCAAAACTAAGTTGAGGATGGATGGAGACATGTGGACTTCAACTATCTTTTCTCCACTAGGGACAGTCGCTATGAATTTTCAGGTCCGTGATCCAGTTAAATAACTGCCCTGGTTCTCTCTTCCTTTTTCCTTTCCATATGCCTTGTGCTGGTAGAGCCTTCTTTTAAGAGAGGCGATGGGAACCATTTGTGTGTCAATCTCTCTCCTTCTAATGGCTTTCATTTATACCTTGTTCTCACACATTTGGTTGCCTATCTGACCTAGGCTTCTAGGTGCCGTGCAATTTTGTCAATACAAATGAAACAGCAAATCAAATAATAATAAAATACCAAATATGGTAAAAGATGCAAGGAAATGCAAGCATGTTTTTTTAAAAAGGGCTAAAATAGCCCCATTAGAGTAAAAAAATAAAAAAATAGGTGTTCAACATAGGAAGCTGCCTTCTGCAAAGTCAGACCATTTGTCTGGCTACATCAGTATTTTTAAGAATAAATTTTATTTGGAAATAACATGTAACAGAGCATCTGTTAACAACCATTGCTAGTAATACACATATACAACTTTTAAAGATACATCACCCATCATAATAAATTAGTTATATATGTTATTACAAAGCTATTATATATAACTATCTAACACATAAATAAAAATTAAAAGGTTAAGAATAAAATAGGCCTTACTTAATGTACCTCAGTTGACTACTGTAAGAAAGACGTATATTCATAATCTAAATTATCTTCCTTAAAATTTGTAATACTATAATATGCAACTTCCAGTTCTCAAATACTTTTGCAAATGTCATCACTGCACTTCAGAGTTACTATACCCAATGGTCCCCACAATTTCCTGAACTTTCCACATTCTGGCACACCCAGCCCTCTAATGCCCTTGCAGAAAAACCAACACATCCCTCTGAGCAGTCTGCCTTGAGTCTCCTCCTGGTCTTGATCGCTGCCTTATGTTGTGATGCCCACCTGCGGCCTCTGAACTTATATCTACACCTGGGGTCTTCAACCCTTTGTTGCTGCCTTGAAACTTGGTAATTACTCTGACTCCACCTCTCCCTCTGGCGCTTTGATCCTCATTTGCCTGATCTGGTGCTTGACCTCCCAGGCCATCGTGAACATGTCTATTGTCCACCTGCTTTTCTTTTGCCTGCACTTGAACTGGGACCCAGCTCCAGCCTGTCTTTCAGCTAGCTAAAGGCCTGACACTGGGGGGCAAAAGTAAAAGAGTTCTCTTGCCTTCATGTCCTGTTTTTTGAAGGCATCTGGTTGGCCAGTATATGGAAAAGGATGGTCTGATCCAACAAAGTTCTTTGGCTGTTCTTATTTTATTCAATGTGTAGTCTGCCCAGTCCCAAGGGCTTGGAGCAAGCATGAATCTCCAAACTCAAAGCACCTTAGTTTAGGGGTAGCACACCTGCTTTGCATGCAGAAGGTCCCAGGCTCAATCCCCAGCATCTCCAGGTATGGCTGGAGGAGATTCCCCGCCTGAAACCTCGGGCAGCTGCAGGGTAGCAGTTCCCAAACTTTGTTTCCCTCCTAATTGTATTTTATTGTACTACAATTTGAATTCCATGGAATTAGAACAGTAATACAATAACATACCATATAACAAATAAAATAAGCAAAAGCAAACAAACCCCATTTAAAATCAATGTGCATATTTAATGTGATGGATGGGCCGTCTCCCATCTTGAACCACAAATCCACAGAGAGGCCGCAGGCCACCTGAATGAAGCTCCAGGACCACTGGTGGTCTGCAGATCACAGAACTCCTGGGGCAGACAATACTAAGCTAGATGGACTAAAGATCTGACTTGGTAGAAGGCAGGTTCCTGTGTTCCCACCTTTACCCCTGGACCTTGAAAGCTGATTTGAATAAATTGGTCTTTTGCTTCTTCTGGAAGGTACCTAGAATTTCCAGGGCAGAGCTGGGGAACCTCCAGGCCTCCAGATGTTGTTGGACTCCAACTGCCATCAACCCTCAGCCAGCATGGCCAATGGCCAGAGAATTATGGGTCTTGTAGTCCTGCAACATCTGGAGGGCCACAGGTTCCCCATCCCTATTTCTGAGGAAAGTAATTCCAGAACAGTGGGGTAGTAGCCCATAGTTTCCACACAGTGCTCAAGGCACACATGGGAGGCTTAAGAGTTTAAGGATCATGGTGGGATATAGGGGCAGAGGTAATCGCTTAGTTATGGTGGGCTCAAGCTATTTAGGACTTTGTAGGCTATGCCCAGCACTTTGAATTGAGCCCAGAAGGCGGCTAGGGCCCTGTTGCCTTGTCTTCCAAGGGTTCTATGCCTGTCAGAAGGCAGACTTCAAGTTGGGTATCTACTCTAGGGCATCTTCCTTCAAAACTGAAGCTGTTTACATCCAAAGATGGTCTCTCTAATGGACAGGGAACACATGGCTTCAGCCTTCAGTGTGTCCAAGTTGAAAATGATATATGGGAGGAAAAACCATACCAGGGGAAGAAATCAAGAGTGGAGTAGACAGCAGTGCTAAGAAAGGACCAACATTCCTTACCAATGCCCTTTTATTTGATGTGGTAGAAATTGATGGAAACCATTCAAACTATCTCTATTGACCCACTTTCCCTTGCAGTCCAGTCCTGTATCCTTCCTTTCAGTCTTCAGAAGGTACTTTCCCTCACCTGGTTCTCAAAAGCCTGGTAGATCAACCTCAATTCATTAACTGAGTTGTGTCTACTAGATGGACTTTAGTTGGACGTAGGTCATCATCTGCCCATCTGCTCCTATGGTAGGAATCAATTTTGGGGTACCTTGTCCTCCAAGTCCAGCTTGCTAACTACCATGGTCCATTCATCAACCCTCACCTTCTGCCCCATCCTTCCCCAATGCTTCCTGTTTTTGTCTGCCTCTATCTCGTTCTCTCATTCCTGGGCTGTGTAACAGTTTCCTCGGGAGTGCTCAGCTAGCTGACACATTTGCCACAGATGGATGGTGCGTGCAGAGACAGCTGTCACTCCCGATTTGCAGCGGCCTGCGTGACAGCGGGGCTGATGAGTCCTGAAAGGCCTTCTCGCGGAGCACATGCACTATGACATTCTCTGAGATGAGCCCTACAGACACCTCTCGGTGGACCTGGGGAGAAACTGGCATGCTCACCGTTTTGCCGTTCCACCTCCCTCCCACCCACCCCCTCCCCGAAGCAGCCTCCAGGCTTGTTGAAAGCATGAGCGTGGCGGTGTGTGCTGCTTGCACACATACATGCACAAGGCAGATACAAGCCAGGCCCTCCATGCCACCACTGGCTCGGTATGGCAGGTGCTGGGATTGTGGTCAGAGATGGTGGCGTTTCCGACAGTGACTGAGGTAGAGCTGGTCATTTGTCCTTGAAAACGAAGAGCACCCAGTTCTCAGGAGACCACATTCGACAGCCATGCAATGTCCTTCATACCCTCCTTGTAAATAGAGTGTTTCCCTCTGTACAGGATGGTTGTGTCGTACAGAAGCACTCATCCTTCAGAGCTCTATAGACACACATTGTACAGGTCTTTCTGCAGCTCTCTATGCTTGTGTGTAACTTTTAATACAAGCCCCCCTGCAACACAACGGAGGAGCTGATAGTTCTAGCTCTTAATTTCCATTGTTATTACACCTGAGGAGCTTCTGTAGGCCATGCACTCCTTGGAGAAGGGTCGTAGCACAGTGGCAGAGCACCTGATGTCCCCTAGTTCAGTCCTCAGCATCTCCAAGTAGTGCTTGGAAGAATGTCCTCTGATTAAAACTCTGGCCAATCACTGCCAGTCACTGTCAACCATCCTGAGCTATATAGACCCATGGTCTGGTTCAGTATATAGCAGCTTCCAGTGACATACAGAAGCCCCCATACCCAGTGCTTCGTGAGATTGAAAGAGTTCCCCTCCATGCCCCTGAAAGAAGTCTATGTTGGCTTGCGGGGGGAACCCAAATGGTCCATTTGTCCAAAATGAAGCTCAAGTCAAATGACTTGTTTTCTTGAAGGTCTAGAGAATGCCCATGCCTTTTAAAAACTTCCATGCATCCTTGTTGTTTTACATGGAAACCATCCACAACCGAGGGAAATGCGTGGACCCTCTCGTTAAAAACAGCAACTAAAAACCTGCCATCTATTATCGAGCATCTCTGAGTATTGTCTTTGTGCCCTGCCTTCAAAGCGGCACATGGCCAGTTGGTTTGGAAATAGAATGCATGACTACATAAAAAGCCAACTGTAACAAAACGTTGAGGTGTAGACTGTTCCTATTTAGTGCTCCAGTGAATCAACCAGTCCCTCCTCCAGGAAGCTACAGTTCCACCTCAACTCACTCCTGGTGAAAGGAGACAGCATTTGGTGCCCCCTCGGTTGTCATTGCCTTGTTTTAGGAGGTTCTCCCTTCCAAGTGGGTTCCCCCTATTTCTTTATTTCAACTTGTGCAAAACTGGAGGTGGATAAAAATGTACACGTGAGTGATAAGAGTGTGCAGAAATGCACTATATTAGGGGGAAATGTGCTTTGCAAAAATGTACATTAGGGAAAATTTCATACGGAAGGTGCATATTAAGAGAAATTAGCAGCAAAATGCTGAAGAGTTTTCATTTTCTCTTTTAAAAAGCCTCCCAGTGTAAATGTTGAAGAACTGATATGAAGATTGGAAAAGTGTGTTAGTGGTGGCTCATCTTTATTGGGCCAAGGGCTACAACACTGACCCACCGTCAACTCTCCAGGGGCTTCATGGGAAAGTGGGCGTCAAGTTGGGGAAGTAGGCGTGGCCAAAGTAGAATATTAATACCTTATATTTTCTTTCTAGCTGAAGTCAGTTTCCTTCCTTAAGCCCCCTCCCTGCAAACTCACTCAGTTTGTATTTTCTTCTAATTTTTCAAGTTTTTAAAATTTGATTATTTCTATTTATTCTTTCCAAGTCAGTTGGTTTGTGTACCTTTTTGTATGTGAGGCTTGTGGAAAGGGTAAGCAAGACTAAGTTGGGGCAGTTTAGGCTTGCTTACAAATGTTAAAACTGGCGGTGAGGGCAGGAACCTGTGTCCTTCCAGATGTTCTTGGACTACAACTCCCATCCTCCTTGACCATTCTGGATGGGGTTGATGGGATCTGGAGTCCAATGATATCTGAAGGGCCACAGGTTTGCCCTTCCTGTGTTTTAAAGAACAAGGCTCACAAGATTCCAGAAAGTACTTGGGACGTAAGTTCTACAGTGGTACCTCGGGTTAAGAACTTAATTTGTTCCGAAGGTCTGTTCTTAACCTGAAACTGTTCTTAACCTGAGGTACCACTTTAGCTAATGGGGCCTCCTGCTGCCGCCGCACTGCCAGTACACAATTCCTGTTCTTATCCTGAAGCAAAGTTCTTAACCCGAGGTACTATTTCTGGGTTAGCGGAGTCTGTAACCTGAAGCGTATGTAACCTGAGGTACCACTGTATTCTGATTTTACCCCTTGTATGATTACGGTTGTGTGAGGGGAGAGTGGAATTGCTCTTCTTGGCCACACCTTGCCATGTCCTTCTTTTTATTTATTATTACTTTTATATCCCACCTTTACTCCAAGCTGGTATATATGGTTCTCCCCTCAATTTTTTCTCCTCACAAAAACCCTGTGTGGTAGGCTAGGCTGACAAATATTAAGTTGCCCAAGCTTACACAGTGAGTTCCATGGCTGAGTGGGAATTTGAATCCTGGTCTCCCAGAGTCTAGTGCTCTACACTGTTGCATGGGTAATGTCCAGTGCTTTTTTTCTGGGGGGGGGATGCAGGGGTACACATACCCCTAAACATTTTGTGAATCTAAGTTTGACCTCACTGAGGGGCAGCATTTCAATATGAGTAGGAAAATGAGAGTACCCCTAAACATTTTTTAGGGGTGGGGGAAAGCACTGGTAATGGTCTGCTATAAGTTTGTTGTTGTTTAGTCATTTAGTCATGTCCGACTCTTTGTGACCCCATGGACCAGAGCATGCCAGGCACTTCTGTCTTCCACTGCCTCCTGCAGTTTGGTCAAACTCATGCTGGTAGCTTCGAGAACACTGTCCAACCATCTCGTCCTCTGTTGTCCCCTTCTCCTTGTGCCCTCCCCTCCATCTTTCCCAACATCAGGGTCTTTTCCAGGGAGTCTTCTCTTCTCATGAGGTGGCCAAAATATTGGAGCCTCAGCTTCACAATCTGTCCTTCCAGTGAGCACTCAGGGCTGATTTCCCTAAGAATGGAGAGGTTTGATCTTCTTGCAGTCCATGGGACTCTCAAGAGTCTCCTCCAGCACCATAATTCAATTCTTCGGTGATCAGCCTTCTTGATGGTCCAGCTCTCACTTCCACACATCAACTGCTATAAGTAGGGATGAGGAAATCTTTCAGGTTCTCTCAATGTCTCATTTTTCATTCTCAAGTTCAGTGCTCCATATTTCCACTTCAGTTTGGGGGTGAAAAAGTCCCCATAAAAATTCGTCAGCTTTTAATTACAAATTCCCCCTAATGTATGCTATTTGTATGCCTAATTTTGCATTATATGTGAGCTTTCATGTGATATAAAAGCTACTTCCAAAAAGCTAATGGAATATATCACATGTTTAACGCTCTTTTCTGTGTTCTTTGATTCCAGAAAAAAAAATCTGTTTGGAACCCCATTAACCAAAAAACTTGTGGGAGTAAAGTGCCAAAATCTCAGGCAGTAGATATGCTTACAGTTCTTTCCTGCCATTTCCAAGGGGACAAAATAACACATTGGGGGAAAGGGTGGAGGAATAGCAACACTGTCCACAGAGGTTCATAACCCAAGCTTCCTATGGTTCTTTGAACTGCAGAACCACAGAGAGCAAGGGGTTAACATGAAAGAACTTCTATGCATGTACAAAACAACCTGTGGAACCCGGGTACCTGAAAGAGAAATCTCCACTCCACATCTTAGTTCTTGCTCAAAGTGCCTTCACTGATCTAGGAGCAGGGTCTTCCTGGTTGTGGTGGCGACACTGTGGAATACCCCTCCCCAGGAACAGACAGATATGGACTCAGGCGCCAAACTATATCTTGTCTCTTCCTTTGGATTAAGTGGAGTCTTTGATTCTTGTTCATTCTCCTTGTTCTCTTTTTCTCTAAAGTGCAGGGATATTGATGGGCTTTACTGTTTTTGTGTGGATGAATCCCAAGCCAGAATTAAGATTGCCGGAAGAAATATCAACAACCTCAGATATGCAGACGACACAACCTTGATGGCAGAAAGTGAGGAGGAATTAAAGAACCTTTTAATGAGGGTGAAAGAGGAGAGCGCAAAATATGGTCTGAAGCTCAACATCAAGAAACCTAAGATCATGGCCACTGGTCCCATCACCTCCTGGCAAATAGAAGGGGAAGAAATGGAGGCAGTGAGAGATTTTACTTTCTTGGGCTCCATGATCACTGCAGATGGTGACAGCAGCCAATAAATTAAAAGACGCCTGCTTCTTGGAAGAAAAGCAATGACAAACCTAGACAGCATCTTAAAAAGCAGAGACATCACCTTGCCATCGAAGGTCCGTAAAGTTATAGCTATGGTTTCCCCAGTAGTGATGTGTGGAAGTGAGAGCTGGACCATCAAGAAGGCTGATCGCCGAAGAATTGATGCTTTTGAATTATGGTGCTGGAGGAGACTCTTGAGAGTCCCATGGACTGCAAGAAGATCAAACCTCTCCATTCTTAAGGAAATCAGCCCTGAGTGCCCACTGGAAGGACAGATCATGAAGCTGAGGCTCCAATACTTTGGCCACCTCATGAGAAGAGAAGACTCCCTGGAAAAGACCCTGATGTTGGGAAAGATGGAGGGCACAAGGAGAAGGGGACGACAGAGGACGAGATGGTTGGACAGTGTTCTCGAAGCTACCAGCATGAGTTTGACCAAACTGCAGGAGGCAGTGGAAGACCCAGGAGTGTCTGGCGTGCTCTGGTCCATGGGGTCACAGGAGTCAGACATGACTAAACAACAACTGTTTTTGTGTTACTTTATGCTGCTTTGCCCATGGGGGCAGGTGGGGCAGAAAGCAAAGACTCCACCAGTAAGTGGAGCCAGACCAATGACAGGTAGCATCAACTAAAGCTAGTCCTGTCCCTGTCCGCCTCCTCTTCCCTGTTGAGTTCTACAAGAACAGGGGTGAGACTAAGGAGCAGGGGCAGGAAGTGAACAGGCAATGCCATCCCCTGGCACTGAAAGCATGGAAGCAAAAAAGCAGGCAGGCAGGACACTAGCTGGGACTGGCATGGAGAAAGTGGACCATGTTTTTCTGGCTGTCTCCTCATAACACTAGAACTCATGGACAGCCAACGAGGTTGCAAGTTGGGAGATTCAGGACAAATGAAAGGAAGCCCTTCTGCACATGGCACATGGTTAATCTATGGTACTCACTCCCACAGGGGACATCGATGGCCACCAAGTTTGATGGCTTTAAAAGAGGATGAAACAAATTCTTTTTTTTTTAATAGTTTTTATTAATTTTCCAACACAAATTTAAAACAAAATAACATACACACATAGACAAACAAAAACATATAAACAAGTATAATTTCAAATCCTCTTTTTCGTGAACCTTCTTTCTCGGACTTCCCCTTACCTCCCCCTCTCTGCATCCTTATTTTAAAATTTTTCAGCGACCCTTCGCTCCAATTAAATAATAACTTATTTTCTTTTTCAATTTCATCCTAATTCATCAATCAGTTACAGCTATAATTCTGTTTTTTCCTTTCCCTTGACATTTTAACATTCATCAATTTTACAACAGTTCTTAAGATAAACTTTAAATTTCTTCCAATCTTCCTCCACCGTCTCTTTCTCTTGGTCGCGGATTCTGCCAGTCATTTCCGCCAATCCCATAAAGTCAATCACTTTCGTCTGCCATTCTTCCAGTGTAGGTAGTTCTTGTGTCTTCCAATACTTTGCTAAAAGAATCCTTGCTGCTGTGGTGGCATACATAAAAAAAGTCCTATCCTTCCTTGACACCAGTTGGCCGAGGATGAAACAAATTCATGGAGCATAAGCCTATCAATGGCTACTGGCCATAATGATTAGGCTTACCCTCCAGGACGGGTTGTGTCCAGCTTGCTGTCTTCCTTTTGAGGTATCTGGGTGGCCAATCTGAGAGCAGGATGCTGGAGGAGATGGACCATTGGCCTATTGCAGCAGGTCTCTTCTTGTAGTCTTATGTGACATCACCCCCCCTCCACTTTTTGCCTTCCTCAATTTTTAAAGTGTAATCAGCTTGAGGGCAGAGGCCCCATCTTTTTGTTTATGAAGTGCTGACTATCGATGGCCCTGCTGGAGAAGAGACTGGCAGACCATTAGCGACTAGTGACCTGCTTCCCAACTCCATATTTAACCAAGCAAACAATGAATGCAATGTGCTTATAAATTGCGGGTGGCGCTGTGGGTTAAACCACAGAGCCTAGGACTTGCCGATCAGAAGGTCGGCGGTTCGAATCCCCGTGATGGGGTGAGCTCCCATTGCTCGGTCCCTGCTCCTGCCAACCTAGCAGTTCAAAAGCACATCAAAGTGCAAGTAGATAAATAGGTACTGCTCCGGCGGGAAGGTAAACGGCGTTTCCGTGTGCTGCTCTGGTTCACCAGAAGCGTCTTAGTCATGTTGGCCACATGACCCGGAAGCTGTACGCTGGCTCCCTCGGCCAGTAAAGCGAGATGAGCGCTGCAACCCCAGAGTTGGCCACGGCTGGACCTAATGGTCAGGGGTCCCTTTACCTTTACCCTTACCTTTACAGTTATACAACATTCTACCTCTCTCCCCCAGCACTTTGAATCTAGGTGACGTTGGAACAGCCACAGGCTTTCAGTCTAACCTACCTCACAGAGTTGTTGTGAAGGTAAAATGGAGAGTGGGAATTATGTACGTCACCATAAGCTCCTTGGAGGAAAGTTGGGACATAAATATTATTATTATTATTATTATTATTATTATTATTATTATTATTATTATTATTTACGGGGGGAGGTGATTTCATTGTTTGTTGAAAAGGTTTTGTGATTTTATTTTATTTCAAGAAAAGAATCCACCTTCCCAATTCTAAAGTTGGCAACCCAGTGCATTGAACAATAACTTCCCATTGATCTCTCCAACACCCCTCCCTACAGGTCACTGACACACGTTGAAATTCTGGGTCTGATATGTTAAGGAATGTGCCGTGATCACTTACACAGAGGCTGCTTCCAGGCCACGCGTTTATTGGGTGGGCATCCTGATCTGTTTTCAAGGAGGTGAGATGAGTTGCATCGACAGCATTTGTTCTCCCGTGTATTGCCCTCTCATTTTCCTTATCAAAAAAGTGCGGGGGGGGGGCAGGAGGGGGAGGTTTGCAAAGAGCACCAGGTAAACTTCAGGGTTGCAACTTGGATGACCAGGATGTGACTGAATACCACCCTAAAATTGTGGCAGTCTGCAAGCGCCCATATACTAACTTGCCTATTCTGCTGGGGTGGGTGCGTGCATAAATACATAGGCAGGCTGGCTGGCAGGCAGGAAGAGCAAGAGTTGAAGATTCAGCATGCAGAATACACGTGTGAGAATATATCTGAAGGAATCGAGATATTATTTCTTTCACTTTACGAGGGAGCAGAGAGTGTGGACCGGTTTGTTTTCTTTGAAAAGTGTGAATGAATAATACTGGGATGAATGGAATCTAGATCTGATTCCTTCTGCTTTCCAAGGGAGGAGGTTTGTGTTTGCAAAGTGCGTGTGTGTGTTTGCGTCTACCATCCACACGCCAAACCGACCCTCAAATCCCACGGAGGCAGAGAGCCCAGTGAAGGTGGATCAAGGCAGACTTCCCTCCGCATCCTCCAGGCCTCCAGTGCGACTTGAAAGACTCTGCCAGGAGCCACAGATACAAAAAGAAGCGAATCCAAAAACTTTGGGTCAGGCGGGGATTTTTCTCTTGTGGGGTTTGTGCTGGGAAATTTTCTCCACCTCTCCCATGATTAAAGATTCCCTCCTCTCCTCCCCCCCCCACGTCTTTTCTCTCTCCCCCCCCCCCCCCCGTTTTCTTCCTTCCTTCCTTCTTTCTTTCTTTCTTTCTTTCTCCCTCCCTCCCTCCCTCCCCTTTCCCATTTTTGCCATACGAATAGCTGGGAGCTGCCAGGCATGTGACAAAATCTTCCTTATAGGGGCAGGAGTAAACTAAGGCCGTGTGATGGACGCCCTAAGGCCAGACTTGCAGACAATATATACCTACCGCACAATCTCAAACGCTTCTCATTTTCACAGAAAGAACATCAGGCAGAGCACAGAGGGAGAGGGGGAGAGAGGCAGCAGAGACAGAAGGTCCTGCTTCAAGGTAAGACACTTTGTGCTGGTTTTTCCCCCCCTTAAGAAGGAGGTTCCAGGAGGGCTGGAATGGAGGGCAACTTTTTGGAGCAAGTGAGGCAGCAAGTGTACAGTATTCTAAGTTCCTAATTCTACCTGGGTGGGTTTTCTGGGGAAATCTCTCTTCTGGAAAAGTGTGTGGGAACAGATTTTGGAACAATACTGGCCCTCTGCAGAAGTGAGATGAATGGACTTCGCAGAAAGCATAAATTCAAAAACTTCCCTCCACCTCCCCTACCTTTTATGTAGTTTCTTAAGTTCTCGTGGCATTACAGAAAAATGTGGGAAATGCAAACAAACAGATCGAACTTTGGGCTCCTTCCTGGCACATCTTCTGGGCAGAGCTTTTCCCGAATGTGCAAAATGTGATTCCTCTTCTTGTGCATTAAGTAGCCTGCTTAAGAAACCTGATTGTCAGTCCCTATGAGATTCCCACCTTTCGAGGCAACTCCATTGTCAGGGCTATTGATCACATCAAAATACTTTTTTATTATTATAAAAAAATCACTTTTGCCTAGGTATGGAATTTTCTGATTTGAGCACCTTTCTCTCTTTAAAAGCTTATTACTAGAGGCATTTGTTTGGGTGAAACTAAAAACTACTGAATTTGCCTGGTTGAGTCATTCTGAGAGCATTCTGCTTATTGCCATACTTGATGCCCAAGTTGTTGGGTGGTTTGCTTTGGCATCTGCTGCTTCAAGTTTCTGACTTTGGTTAGACTGCAAACTTAGCTTAAACATGGCTTCTTCACTCCCCCACTCCCCCCCCCCTTTTAAAAACAGTATTCTCACAGATCCAGAATTGAAAGACTTACTTAGAATACGGATCGTTTTAGGTCCCTGGGTTGCGGTTGTGAAAAGTCAGCAGGATTCCGCTATGCACAGGATTGCAACTTTGGTCTTTAACTGCAGTTATTCCGGAGAGGATGCTTTCCTAGTCTGCTGTGTGTATAGGCTAAAAATCTACATGCAATTAGAATTATAGAATTTTAGAGTTGGAATGGAACTTGGAGGTCATCTCACGCAACCAACTAACTGTTCAGTATTGAACCTTGGAAATATGGCATCTCATCCATCTTCTGGGAGTGGAAAGCTACTTTAAACTGAGTCAAACTATCGGTCAGCTGTCTCAGTGTTGTCTGCACTGACTGGCAGTGGCTCTCCAGGGGTTCAAACAGGGGTGTCAGCCAGCCTTACCTGGAGATGATGCCAGGGATTGAACCTGGGACCTTCAAAGCAGATACTCTGGCACGAAACTGCAGCCCATCCCTAAATCCCTCCAGCTTAAATAACTCCAGTGATGGAGAATCTGCCGCCTCTGCAAGGCAAAGCAACCCCTCTTGGGAGGTTTCTCCTAACATTTAACTGGAATCGGCTTCCTTATTTGCATTCAGCATACACATATAGTCCTTCAGAGGCCAAAAAATTATGCCTAGAAAGCCACAGGTGATATTCCAAGGCAGTTTGGGCAGCTTAGTCAACCTCTGCAGCAGCTGCTACAGAGAACACCCTTCCTGGAATTGCTGGCCCACTTAATGCTAAGCCAAACCAAGTCTTAGTGGGAAAAGGGGAAACACACGCATTCCCGGACCCAAATATCACAGCTGCTGTGCTTTCCCTTCACCCCCAGTTGCTTCTGCACTACTCAGGGCTAAGCCATGGTTTGACTTAGTGTTGTATCCCAACCTGGGCTTTTGGTTTGTCTGGACTGAAACTTCAACCTCTGTGGATGCTCCCCATGCTGGAACCAAGGGGACTTGGAAGGTAAAGGGAGGCAGTGGCTGTTATGGAATTGGAAGGGGGCTGTGTTTGGAAGGTCCCTGGAGTTGGTGAGCCCCACTCGCAGTTTCAGCATGTTGATGGATGACTTCTGCAACACTTTTTATGGCAGCTGGGGGACCCCTGTGTTTTGGTGGGAACTGAGGGAGAAAGAGGCAGAAACTGTTGGGTTTTGATCAGGAGGGGTCGCAGCACCAGTGCTTTGGGTGCCCCCCAGAAAGAAAACACTGTATAGCACCTTCTTTGCATGCAGAAAGTTTCATCTCTGGCATCAGGTAGGGATGGGAATGTGACTTCCATGAAACCCTGGAGAGCCGCTACCTGTCTGTGCCAACAAGACTGAGCTAGATGGAGCAGCTGTCTGACTTTGGTATAGGGCAGCTTCCTTTGTTAGCAAAGGACCACGGCTCAGTGGCAGAGCCTCTGCCTTGCATGGGGAAGGCGCCCAGTTCAATTCCCCTGCATCTCCTGGTGAGACACGGAATGATGTGCCTTACATGAAACCCCAAAGAGCTGCTGCCAGGCAGTGTGGACAATACTGATGCAGATGAACCCGGTGCAAGGCAGCTTTCTTTGTGCTTGTGGGTATAGGTTTTGCAGAAAGGGAGAAGTCCAGGATGACTATGAGGTGACCTTTACAAAGGGATTGCAAGCAATGTGCAGGGCTGGCTGTTTGACTCTGATTTCAGATAAAGATTTTGAGATGTCAGTTGCAGCTCAGGGAAGAAATTGGGTTTTATATATTTAATAAAGGAAGATAAATAAGATAAACGATTCAAATAAACAGACCGAGTCTCCTCCTATCATTTGTATATAACAAAAAAATTGCATGCTAAATCTACAGTAATATCTTAGACATACGCTTTGTTGCTAGTGGCCAATGTACAAGTTCTAGAGATCGCCTTTATAGATCATTTAGGTGTATACCCAGGATGTCTGAAGTGTGTTTGTTTTCTCCCATGGCTCAGTGGGGATTGTGTAGCCCCCGACAGGGAGATGGAAGCTTTTCAATTTGTGCAGGGACATCACTGCTGCACCCCCTGAGGAATTTCAGCTAAGTCAAATAAGTTGCCAAATGGTGTGAATATGAGCAGAAACAGGGCCTGTTTACTAATCAAGTGGGATGGGAAGACATAGAGCCAGACGAGGATCACTGTTAGCCCATGATACAACCTACTAGCCTCTGTCACTGAATGGAACCTCCATGTGCAAATGAAGTCTACCACAGAATGCCAGTTTCTTGAGGACAACAGCTAGGGAGGACTGTTGATGCTGCCACCATGCCCTGCTTGTGGGCTTCTCAGAGAGGCTTCTGATTGGCTACTGTGGGAGTAGGGATGCTGAACGGGCCTTTGCTCCAACCCAGCAGGTGTTCACCTTGCTCCCGTCCTCTTGTCAGGAGAAACATCATGAATCCAGCAAAGCTCTAGTAAAGCAATTTTGCTCCCCCTTTCTCTGCTTCTTCAGCCTGGGAGACACATCCTGAATTCTGGAGCCCTGCCGCACAAAGGCCACTTAACCTTTCTCCTTCTGCAGCGTTTCCCTGCAACCTGTCGCTTTTTCGCTGCTGTTTTACACCCGCACAAACCCCTGGTTTGATTTTTGTCTATAAGCACAGGAGGGAATCGCACTGTAAACAGTTCTCTCACGGCGATGGACCGTGTGATGGATATGGCAAAATCTCTGGGAATCCCTGATTTTACAGGAAAACGAAGCGTCGGCACGATAGCCCATCAATGAACCTGCCGTGGTGCCACCTTCAGTTTCGGTTATTTGAGGAATGTCAATTTAAGGAATTTAATTAAGCAAGCAGCTTGGTTTTTAGACCCAGGGGAAAAGCAGCATGTTTGGGGTAAAGGAAAGAAGCACTAGTAAGAACTCTTGACGGATTTTGGGGAGACAATGTCCTCTTTTGGCGCTTCTCCCATCTGCTTGGTGTGCAGTTGCTTCCTGCTTGCTGAAACCAGCCTTTTGCCGTTTCTGTTGCCGCTGTTCAGTGTTTCAGAGTGCTGGCAATGTGTCCCAAGTTGCTGTACAAATAGAAGTCGTATCCAAATCCAGTTTAGACAGGCAAGTTTGCAAAGGAGATGCTGTACCACTGAGCTGCAGCCCTCCCCTTGAAGCGATTGCAAAGACCCAGCTAGATTAGTGAGAAGGCAGGTGAGAGGTGCAATGGCATTATTAGGATGGCAGGTGGAATACTATTCCGTGTACCAGAAGCATTTGAAACATTAATTTAGGGCTGTGTTTGCCCACCAGATATCACAAAGATACTTATTGAGACTGGTATTCTCTGCTGTTTGTTGTTTTTTTTAAAAGCTGTAATCACCACCAGAGTCCAGTTGTGGTGTTAGATGCTTATAATCCATAGTTCCACGAAACGATCTACGAACGTCTCCCATTTTCAGTGGCAGCATGTCCTGCTTAGAATCCACGGCAATCTTAAGTGCTCTAGGAATATCTGGGTCCCAGGGAATCTAGATCTGTTCTGGTGACAAGTGGCCCGATGTATAATCACACATCACATCAGTGCTCTTAGCAGCGTAACCTTTTCTACGAAACCATTTGAACCTACCTGGGCGTCGAGAGATTAAAACACTTAGCGTATGCAGGCACAAGCGATCAAGCAGCTTAAAACAAAACAAAATGGGACAATACAAGGGCATCTACCATCTTATGAACCTAAACAAAACCTCCCTTAGCATTTCCATAAAGGAATATGTCTGTGCATAGCTTGTTCTTTCCAGTAGCTCAGAGTTCAGGTTGTTGTTGCTTATTTATTTGTAGTGAGGTGCAAGTAAGAGGAACACACCACTGTTTCTTACTCACAAACCCTTTGCTCTGTTCAGAGATGATGCATCCAGGTATGTTGCTAATAATTACAATTTAAATACTGCTGCATCCATGTAGATGGAGCCTTACGGAATTTCACAGGTTAAAAAAAAAAATAGGTCTCTGCTCTCCAGGAGCTTGCAGTCTAAAACAGTGTGGAATGCAAGGGAGGGAGAAAGAGACAAAGAGAGGGAGGCGAGAGAGTAGGCAAGGGCAGTTTCATGCGCACCACGCTTGATTCCAGTTGGGAAAGGGGGAGAAATTTGTTTCAGTTCACATTTATAGGTGAATCTACCTAATTCGCATTTTCCAATCAACATGCAAACTGAAACGAGATTCACCCTTCTCAGAATTTTGCAATGCAGTTCTTCAGCCAAGTATTGTGCTCAAAAATGCATATACTAAGTAAAGTGTGCATAAAAATGCATATGCTAGTGGAAAATAACCTAGGTAAATTATTGCTGTTATTATTATTATTATTATTATTATTATTATTATTATTATTATTAATTTCTAACCCACCTTTTCCCCTGATGAGACTTAACGTGTTTACAGATAAAAATAAGAGCTGCAAAAAATAAAGAAAAATCTATTATTGAAAAACAATTAAGCATGTAAACAATTAAACATTGATAGAATCAAAACATTATATATATATATATATATCCTCAACAGAGAGGTTTTGGGAAAACAAGAGAGAGAAGTGTGGATAACAGGAATTGTAGTCCAAAACATCTGGAGGGCAGCTTGTTGGCAAAGACTGCCCTACAATCCTCGTACTTTGCATACAGTATCTATGAGATATGTATTCCATATTTTAGATTTTCTTCTCGTGGCCTCTTGCAGTAAAAATTACTCATCCTTTGTTTAATGGGAGAGGTGCTGAATTTATGGGACGTGTAGAAGCAAACTTTGAGCCAGTGTGTTATTAACAAAGCAAAACAAAAGCACATCTAGCCCTTCTAATGAGCAGCTAATTAATTTGAAATAAAAGGCTTATTTGGTTCTTTTGATTACCGACTCCATTACCATCAACTGGTATCACGCCTTCAAACTGCGAACCCGGTTACCCCTTCCTACTGAAAGCGGAGCTAAAAGGGGGCCGCTGTGAAACATGGAAAATATTGTAGGCTGAGGTTTGCACAACTGAAAAACAGGGACTATTAAGGTCCTTGCTCCCAGCAGCCCTGTGAAATATGGGCATGCTCTGTGGATATAGGGAGTCACAGAAAGTTGAATGTCAGCTGGAAAAGAAAAACAGAAAACCGAAGGACAGGTGGAGAATGATTTTCATGACAACTTATAAGCAGTGCCTTTTATTTTCTTCTTAAAAATGTATAAGGGTACTCTCATTTTGACTCAGGAAAATCACCATTTTATAGTTCAAATTGGGAAAAATAAATACAGCAAATGGACAAAAGTACAAAGATTCACAAAATGTTTAGGGGTATGCGTACCCCCAGGAAAAAAGCACTGTTTATAAGTATCCTGAAACACGTAGTTGTCTGAAATTCGGATTAAGAGCACTACTCCTAATGTGCAGCCATCAGATTGGGACTGCAGTGCTGAGAGAGCGCGGTACTTAACCCTCCCCCCTGCCGTGCCATTTCCCAGATGAAAACCCGCCCCCTCCTGCCCCAAACTTCTCTGCAGGGCAAAACATAGAGGGGATCCATTTTCACCCCTCTCCCAATCCCAACCCCTCCTTCATAGTTGCAAGTAGCAGTAAGATAGTTCAAATCTGCAGGAAATCCTGTCTGCGAGAAATCCTGGCTGTGACCCATATCACCTCGACAGGGGCTGATCCTAGCGCTAAGAATTGCTGTTCTTTCTCAGTGAGCTGCTAAGGTGGAACTTCCATGGCCGTTCCACTGTTCCGGTGATATTGTGCTGTTCTTTCTCCTTCTCTCCCTTTTTGGCATATTCACCTTGCGGCACGACATCCATAGCAGTGGGCTGTGATGGTGCAGCTGCTGGGAGTGCAGAAGGGGAAGGCCCAATTCAGCCAACTGACCATTTGGAGAGAGCAGAGAATCCTGAGCGATCCTTAATATATATATTTTTTATTTTTTTAAAAAACCCAATTATTTATTTATCACTGGGTGCTTAATTCATTTGAAGCACGAATTCTCGCTGCTCCCCAGGAAATGCCGAAAAGCAAAAACAGAAGAAGTATGGGTTTCTCCAGATGACCTGTTTTGTGGAGCATTCATCCTCATTTGACTATGTGTGCTCTTTATAAAGCATTCATCCTGCAGCCATCCAGATTTGCTTGTGTGGTGGTTAGCTGTCTTCCTGTTAATTGTTCGTTCATCCCACACTCTTCAGCGCATCATCCCCCCCCCATCATTCTCCAGCAACAAACCTCACTGTGGGGATTTATTTGAAGCACATTTGTTGTGTTAGTCTTGTATTAAATAGCAACAGAGCGTTTTAATCCACATCAGCTGCTCCAGACTGGATTTCCAGGATGCGACTATATCCTCATCACAAAATGCAGGCAATCTGAGCACTTATTCTGTTTTGGATCACAAATATAGATTGGAATTGTCTAGTTAAGGGAGGTGGGGAATGTGGCTTAAAAGGAAGGGGGCGGCAAAAGATTTCCAGCGGGTGGAGCAAAGATGAGGAAAGGTTGCAGCATCTGGGACCTCCTTAGTTTAGAGAAAAGGCAAGTCAGAGGCGCCAGGCTAGAAGTTTATAAAATGATGCATAACATGGAAATAGGGGATACAGTAGAACCTCAGGTTACGTACTGTCCTCCTTAAGAATGCTTTGGGTAATGAACTCTGCTAACCTGGAAGTAGGTGCTCCTGGTAGTGAACTTTGCCCCGGGATGGGAGCAGAAGTCGCGCAGCAGCGGCAGCAGGCCCCATTAGCGAAAGCACACCTCAGGTTAAGAACGGTTTTGGGTTAAGAACGAACCTTCGGAATGAATTCAGTTCATAACCAGAGGTACCACTGTGGAGGAAAGTTTTTTCCTCCCTCTCTCATAACACTGGAACTCATGGACATGTGAAAGGAAGGGCTTCTTCACGTGACACGTAGATAAACTATGCAACTCCCTCCTTCACCACCAACTTGGATGGCTTTGAAAGAGGATTGGACAAATTCATGGAGGTAAAGGCTATTCATGGCTTAGCCCAATGATAGCTAAGCTCTGCCTCCATAGTTGGAGGAAATGCTTCTGAATTCCAGTTGTTGGAAGCCACAGAAGCAGAGAGTCCTCTTGTGTTTAGGTTCTGCTTGCAGGTTTTCCATAGACATCTGGTTGGCCTGTGTGAGATCCAGCAAGACTCTTCTTATGTCCTCATAGCCCTTCCCAGCATCCTTAAGCAATATTTTTTATATTTTTTGAGAAGATTAAACAGAAAAGAATTTTTTAGGAGTAATTAGAAGATTGGCTAAGAAAACCAAGAGGGTGATAAAAATGGAGCCCACGGCAAAGGTTCTAGTGCGGGGATCATCAGCATGGATGTCGTACAGTGCGCCCAAAGAGATCTTCCTTGGTGCCCACTTGGTGCCCATTAGACTTCAAAGAAAGCTGTCATGTGACATGGCACCAGTGATAGCTGGTGCCCATTGGGACTAGTAGGGCAGAAGGCAGGGGGACCAGGAGAGGGCATCTGCTTTGCATTCGGAAGGTCCCAAGTCCAGTACTTGGCATCTCCAGTTAGAGCAGGTGTCATGGAGGGAAAATCTGGCTTAATGCAAAGCAGGATTATCCGTATCAAAGTTGGTGCACGATGCAGAGAGAGATCGGAGGGGCGTTGAGGGAGGAGCGTGTGGTCATGGAGTTGTGGACGAATGCCTGAACATGGCTGATGTGGGTGGCTTATGGGTGGGTAGATATCCCAAATTATGGTCTGAATTTAGTAGAAGATCAGTCACATCCTTTAACAGGGTGCTGCCAAAAAGCATATACAGTGGTACCTCAGGTTACAGACACTTCAGGTTACAGATGCTTCAGGTTACAGACTCTGCTAACTCAGAAATAGTACCTCGTGTTAAGAACTTTGCTTCAGGATGAGAACAGAAATCGTGTGGCAGCAGGAGGCCCCATTAGCTAAAGCGGTACTTCAGGTTAAGAACAGTTTCAGGTTAAGAACGGACCTCTAAAATGAATTAAGTTCTTAACCTGAGGTACCACTGTACTGTCTCCCCCAAGAAGAGTAGAGGAGAGGGTTGACAAAATGACGCAAAAGTCAAAGTGTGGCGCTAGAGTTCAGGTCTTCAAAATGGTTCCTGAAGGCACCACAATGCCCTCAGTCTCCCTCTTGGCTCCCACCAAGCCACTCTACCCCTTCACATTTTTTTGAGTTGTTTGGCTTGTTTATACAGGTTGCCTTTTGAGGGGCGATCTTGTTCTTTGCCTGTGTGTTCTTTGTTTAGAGGGAGTGTTTTGCCTGTTGTGGGTGAGCATTGCCGCCGTTTCTTTCGCGAAATGGGTAGTTTGTTTACTTGCTTGCTTACTGCTTGCGTTTATACTACCTACAGTGAAGACTGTGGTGTCTTTACGCTATACGGCTTATTTGCGCATATAGGCGACCTGAGCCTACGATGGAGGGGTTCAGAGCATCAGCACCCTAAGAGGGTCTTGTTTCCCCCATAGCCGCAGCCTCGGATTCAAAAGGAGATCAACCCATTGCTGTGGCTCTCTAGCTTTTCAGCTATACGCATCACAATACTGTCTTTCTGCCGAACCATCTGAGGCATGGTTTGCAATGTTAAAATATTAATACAAACAAACAGTACAAAATATTCTTCACTCGCCCCCTGGCCTGGGCTTCTCCTCTCCTGCCTTCCCCAGGGTGTGCAAGTCTTGGGTAGCCCCAGGTAGGTATGGGTGAATCTGTCATTTTCAATTTCTCTTTGTTTTTCGCTTTCCCCATTTTCAACTCAGTTCTCCATGTTTCCACATCGGTTTGCATTAAATAATAAAAAAAAGCCTTCCTAAAAATTCGTCAGCATTTGAGCATGAATTTATCCTTATACGCATATTTTTATATGTAGTTTTGCCTTCTATGCAAGTTCTCGCTAGCTATTTCCCCCAGTATAATGCATTTTAATGAACAGGTGCATTGATATGCAGGCTATACCTAATAGAGTCATTTTAAAAAATAATAATTACGAACAATACAAATACACAGAGAAGACTGGTACACGGAAAAGGAAGTGATTAATTAATCATTTGCCGAAAAGAAAACCCGTAGTTTGAAACCAAAGAAAATAATGAATAAGGTCTTACATCTCTCTCAAACTTTTCATTCCAAGAGGGTATAAAAATTGCCAATTTCTCTACAAAGTATGTGCATGCTTGTACATATTCTGTGGCAGGATAACATGCGCTCCTGTGAGGTAAGCCAGGCTGGGAGGTCGTGACTGGCCCAAACCCATCCAGTGAGCTGCATAGCTGAGTGGGGATTTGAACTCTAGACTCTCAAGCCACAGTCTAACCATTATACCACATCATGAACAGATTTTCTCCCCTATTCCCAGTCCTAGAGAAGTGGAGTGAGGAGTGCCCCAAGATTTTTTTCAGACTTTTAATGGATCCTCCAGGAGCTGGTGGGTATTTACTTATTTTATTTATCTATTTAGCAAGATTTATGTACTGCTTTTTTATAATGGTGTGAAATAGACATAAAAAAATCATAAAACAGCCTTTAAAACAACAGACATAATAAAATCATCAAAATTTACATAAAATCAAGGAATTTTAAAAACAAATGTAGGTAATGAAATATCTGTTTGTTTGGGGAGTCTTGCCTAAACAAATATTTTTTCTAGCTGAGGCAAACCCCCCCCCACACAACAGTACAACAAAATAGCCCGCTTAATATTAATCGGCAGGGGGTTTCAGAGAGTAGGTGCTGACACCCTAATTGATTGATTTATTGCAAGTGACAAAACAAACATGATGCGAAACTGGTAAAACCTTCTGACCAGGTTATGAGCTTCCTCCGCGCGCACAGGTTGCATTTTCACCCCATGTCCAAAATGGAGCTCAGTCCAGCAAATCTGATCAGTATTCACTGCTGCTGTTGCTTTCAGTCCACAAATGATTTGCACATTTGCTTTGTGTTTCACCAAATCACTGAATTGTAGAGTTGGAAGGGACCCTGAGGGTCATCTAGTCCAACCCCCTGCCCTGCAGGAACATTTTGTGCAACGTAGGGCTCGAACCCACAACTCTGAGATTTCGTGCCCTATCTCTGGAGCTGCGCATCCGTAAATGAATGGGGTGGAATAACGTGATGGCAGCGTAACTTAAGTCATTGATTCTGTGAACAGCACAATTTAATCGCGACGGACCCTGAGACAAAGCAAGTAGCTTTGGGCGGAAGACAAACTGCAGTGGAACGGGGACGGTGGTGCATGCGGCAAATCCAGGGTAGGAGGGAAAGCAAAGCTTTCTCCCATCCCTAGGTGTGACTCTGACGGCAGCAAGAATATTATTGGCACAAAAATGGAAGCAAGAAGAATTACCGATGAAAGAAGATTGAGGGATGCAGAATTAGACAAACTAACAGGAAGAATTCGAAACCGGCGGGACCAGAGATTCACAGAAGACTGGTGTAAATTTACGAACTATTTGAAATGTAATTGTGATGATCAGATTACGTTTGTAGGTTTGCAAGAAGTTTTGTGAGGTGAATAATTTGAATTATTGCATAACTGGATAAAGAGGAGGATTGTTAGTTAAGATAATTAAAGGCAATATGAATTTAAGAAATGCAGAAGGATTGATAAAAATGGAGGGGTCACCAGAGGTGCTGATGGAAGTCCAAAAAGATTATATAAGATGTGAAGTTTTGTGGTATGTATGATAATTAATATGTTTAAAAATTAATAAAAAATATTTTTTTTTAAAAAAAGGAATAACGTAATGGCAGTGTAACTTAAGTCATTGATTCTGTGAACCGCACAATTTAATCGCAGTGGACCCTGAGACAAAGCAAGTAGGTTTGGGCGGAAGACAAACTGCAGTGGAACGGGGACAGTGGTGCATGCGGCAAATCCAGGGTGGGATGGAAAGCAATGCCTTCTCCCATCCCTAGGTGTGACTCTGTCCTTGGCTGACATTATCCCTCCTTGCATGAAGCAGGTCTGTGGAGCGAACCCACGGTCCGACTCTCCCCGAGACGGATGATAGCAGGCGAGGTACGAGTACAAGGAAACCAGCACAGCTGTGTGGCTTTCGGAGCTGCATGATCGATTGCCTCTGTTCAGCATCTTTCCCTTCTCTGGATCCTCACATACATTTTTCATGCTTGCCCCTCCTGGGCAAAGGCTGTCTGTCTAAGAATTTTTTTATAAAAATAAAAAAGAGAATCAACCATGAACCAAAGTGTACTTTGTTTCTCTGGGCCCTGGAGGTTGTTTTAGTTAAAGGGGCCAATCTATAAATTCCAAGCTGGGAATTGTTTTGCTATATATATGAACAAAGAAGTCACATCACCACCACCCCCCCACGCGTGTGTTTTAAAAGCTTCTTCTGGTCGGCCTGGGGCTACAGGCTGCTTTATAAATCGGGAGCAGGAGGGCCATATTAATATAATATCACAGAGACAGGTGCAAGGAGAGCACGAAGGAGTAAAGGAGTGGCCCACGGGTGGGCTGATCCTGCTGCAATTGTCAGTTCTTTCCTAATTTCAAAGGGCTGGAAATCCACACGAGGTTTTGAATCGCCTTGGAGATTTCTTTCTTGCCACTTTTTTTCTTTTTTTAAAGTGAACCGTAGGATCAGGCTTTTATGCAGAAATGGAAGGAGAGGCATTTGTGATGCAAATGAACATTCTGGCCAACATTGATGTGTGTCTCTTCCCCCCCCCCCCAAAAAAAGCAGGTGAAGTAGCTGAAAATGACTCTCTTTACTAATTCCGGGGACTTGGGCTCAAATGAGACATGGTGCTATTTGAACAGTAAACAATTGTGCTAATAGCTTTCTACAAAGTAAATAACAGGTGCAGGGACCCTGATTTGGACTGAGACCCTGGTGTGTGGGGTTTTTTTAACTGTTTGGTCCCTGCTGGTGCCCAAACCCATTCCCCCTTTCTTGCCATTTGCATGGGGGGCGATTCCCACTGTTGCAAATGGGATATTCCCCCCTCCCATGTAAATAGCAACCTCAGGGGGACCAATCCAGACTGTAGTGAGAGGCAAAGGGTTCTTGTCTCTCCTCTTGGCAATATCATTATTAAAAGCAGTTTGTGCAACTGCTAATGATGTCATTGATGTCTCATTTTGTTTGGGCTTTATTCTGAACGCAGATGCATCCAGGTTCCCTGTTGGTTGAGCATCCATCCTGGCTTGTCAGTGCAGAGTTGGTGGGGAGGTCAGATGACATTGGCTATTTATCATGGAATTGTAGAGTTGGAAGGGACCATGAGGGTCATCTAGTCCAACCCCCTGCAATGCAGGAATCTTTCATCCAACATGGGGCTCGAACCCACGAACCTGAGATTAAGAGTCTCATGCTCTACCAACTGAGCTAATTGAGCATTTGTCCTGGCTTTTTTTTTGCTGGGAGGTGATAATGACCTTGTCCCAAGCAAGCGTTTACCCCAGGCTTCCCTCCATCACTTTCCTTACTGCAAGAAGTCCATTGCTTTTCAGTTTTTGTTTTCCTGGAAACAACAGGTTTGTTGCGGAGGAGTGTCAAATCCATTTTAATTGTGCGACTGAAGTTTGCCTGCACCCATTAGAATAGAGACAGACTGGAATACCCACAAATGCTGTGACCCGAGAGAAAGCCGCTGCTTGAGAAAGAACCGTAGCTCGGTGGCCTTGATCCCTGATCCCTCCAGGTAGGGCTGGGAAAGATTCTCTGTCTTAAATGCTGAGGAGCTGCCAGTTAGTGTTGACAGTATTGAGCTAATGCAGGGTTTGGCTTTATTTCCTAAGCAACTGCAAAAAAGCATGGCTATGGATCACCAGCAACTCACAGGGACATACGGAGAGGTACTTTTATTTGAATGCGAAATATTTGGGTGCATTTGAATGAGACTGGGACTCGGAGAAGAAGGGCAGGAAGGCATTTGCTATTTTCATTATGAAAATGGCAAATAAACCTTTTTTAAAAAAAAGACAATACTAAGCCAATACCAATGGTCTGACTCACTATAAGGCAGCTTCCTATGACTCTGTGCTTAGTCATCTATGGTATCTAGCCACACGCTGAGGTTCCCTTTTGGACTAGATTCCCTTTTGAGTCCCTTCCAACTCTACAATTCTATGGTACCAAGTGGTGTAGAACAAGCACAGTGCAATAAAAATGACAATTGTGTCAAACTACTGTACAACTGTATAGCTGGGATGTGGGTGGCGCTGTGGGTTAAACCACAGAGCCTAGGGCTTGCTGATCACAAGGTCAGCGGTTCGAATCCCTGCGAAGGGGTGAGCTCCTGTTGCTTGGTCCCTGCTCCTGCCAACCTAGCAGTTCGAAAGCACGTCAGAGTGCAAGTCGATAAATAGGTACCGCTCCGGCGGGAAGGTAAACGGCGTTTCTGTGTGCTGCTCTGGTTTGCCAGAAGCGGCTTAGTCATGCTGGCCACATGACCCGGAAGCTGTATGCCAGCTCCCTCGGCCAGTAAAGCAAGATGAGCGCCGCAACCCCGGAGTTGTCCACAACTGGACCTAATGGTCAGGGGTCCCTTTACCTTTACTGTACAACTATGCCTGCTGGATTAGTTGTCCATAGACACTAAGTTCAAGAGGGAGGGGGCTTGTATGTTCTTAGCTGGAAAGGAGTTCCATAAAATTGGACCCAAATAGTTTGTGCATAGCTTCCTGCAGATGCAAAAAGCTGAGCATCTGAGCCATGGAGGACCATCTGAAGACTTCAGTGATCTGGGAGGGTTATAAGGGATCAGTCAGTCCTTGAGGTATCCTGAGCCCAAGTGATTCAGGGCATATAAAATCAACAGAAGCACCTGCACCCTGGGCCTTGGCTGTGCTGGTTGGGGCTAAAGGGAGTTGGAGTCCATGAACAGATGGAGGGCCACAGTTTCCCCTAGCCTGATTTATTCCTTCTCCTGGCCCCACTCTTCCTCCGCCACCTTCCTGGTTTTCTTCCAAACAGCAGCCGTCAGGGTGAGTTTACCTTTTCCCTAGCCCCAAAAGCCCCTTGCAGGGTGAGCCAGGCTAGCAAGGCCCGTCAGTTACATCAGAGCCTGGCCATTACGGAGCCTTCGGAACAGAACATGTCTCCTATCAAAGCACAAAGGGCAAAAACCAGAGGGGGGGGGGGAGAAAAGCAGGCAGGACGCCCTGACCTTTCAGCCGGGAGGAGAGAGAGGAATAAAACTTTCAAGCTACCTGTTGTTGTTTTTTAAAAATAATAATAACGTGCGGAGCAAGTTTTCTGTTATCATCTTATCAAAGGACAGCTTCCCCTTGGAGACCGCAGGCCTCTCTGAACTGCAAGCCGTGGTGATGAGTTATGAATTAACCTGACATTGCTCCAAATAGAGGCAGCTGCCAAACGCAAGATTAAATATATAAGGCCATTAAGAAATGGGCAGGGGGAGCGGAAGGCAGGAGGTTAATCAAGCCTGGGAACTGGTAGAAAGGAATGGCGCCCAAGGGTGGTGCAGTATTGCGGGGAGATGCGTCTGGCGCTGTGGGTAAAAGCCTCAGCGCCTAGGGCTTGCCGATCGAAAGGTCGGTGGTTCGAATCCCCACGGCAGGGTGCGCTCCCGCTGCTTGGTCCCAGCGCCTGCCAACCTAGCAGTTCGAAAGCACCCCTGGGTGCAAGTAGATAAATAGGGACCGCTTACTGGCGGGAAGGTAAACGGCGTTTCCGTGTGCTGCACTGGCTCGCCAGATGCAGCTTTGTCACGCTGGCCACGTGACCTGGAAGTGTCTCCGGACAGCGTTGGCCCCCGGCCTCTTGAGTGAGATGGGCGCACCAACCCCAGAGTCTGTCAAGACTGGCCCGTACGGGCAGGGGTACCTTTACCTTTACCTTTAAGGATATCCCTGGGGCAGCTTGTGGAACAGCTAAAGAAGAGTCGCAGGAGCCGCTCATTGTTTCGTTCCAAATGGCCTGGAGTGAACCAAGGAGCCAGCAGTCAAAGCGCACACCCTAAACAGAGATGGGCTTCTATCCGGAACAGAGTGCATCTGTCAATCTTGGGAACATAGGGAGCTGGCTAATCTTGAGTCAGACCCTTGGCTCATCTAGCTCAGTATTGTAGACACTGCCTGGCAGCAGCTCTCCAGGGTTCCAGACATGTACTAGGACATGGTGGGAATGGAACCAGGGACCTTCTGCGGGCAAAGCAGATGGTCTGCTGCTCAGCTATGTCTCAACACAGTTTGAAAGCACAACCTTTGAGTTACGTTGGCGGTTTCAAACTTTGTTGGCAGGTGTGCAGATGGGTGCGGAATGTGAACTGAGCTCATTCGCACTCAGGACTTATCCACACTTAACTTTTGCCCTGTGCTTTCAAGACATAGGTGCAGGCTTCCCTGGTCCATTCAGTGCTCTGATTCAGCAGTAAAGAGTGAGTTTTCATGGGGAAAGTGGCCTAGACACGAGCCTGGAAAGCCCAGACCTGTGCTTCAAAGTGCAGATGAGCCCTTCCTGAACCAAAAGGCAAGTGCCTTTCACAATTCTGATGTCTTTGAATTTTAAGAACATGGGAAGAGTCTGGATGAGGCCAGTGGCCCATCTAGTCCCATATCTTGTTCTCACAGTGGCCAACCTGATGCCTGTGGAAATTGGTTGCAAAAATCCATCTATTTGGAGGAGTGCATACACAAACTTTTTAAAAAAATAGTTTTCAAGGTGATGGGGAAATTGGTCAAACTGAAGAATGGGAAAATATGAAAATGAGAGAAACCAAAACTGGCAGATTTGTCCATCGTTACCATCCAAATCTGACCAGGGCCTACATGTGGCTACAAGGTTATACACAGGAATCTGCCATGTACCAAGTCAGACCATTAGTCCATCTAGCTTAATATTGTGCACACTGACTGGCAGCAGCTGTCCAGGGTTGCGGATGGTAGTTTCTCCCAGTCCCACCTGGAGATGCCAGGGATTGAACCTGTGACCTTCTGCATGCAGAGCAGATGCTCTGCCACTGACAATCTCCCCTCATTGTGCAGCTAGATGGTTTTACATTCTGGATTTGGGGGACTTGGGCTCTTTAGATGGTAATGTGTACTACTTCACTTACTTAAAAATGTGGGGAGAAGCTTCTGCTATATTTGGGGGATATCCTGTTTATTCTGGTTTCTGGGGCCCTGACATCTGCCCAGATGGGACCACACTGACTGCCCCAAAGATAGTCTCTCTGTCATTACCAATCTTTCTCTGAAAGACATGACTTCAGAAGAGTGTTGGGATATACTAAGCAGTGCATAGGAGATGCACTGCTTAGTATATCCCAGATGGCTTTCCCCAAAGGAGCAGATAACTTGTTCCACCTACCCCATGTCCTCTGCACTAGGCATATCTTGTGGCGGTGAGCTCCACAGGTTGATTTTTGCTCTGTGAAGAAGTATTTCCTAGACAGGCTGCTCACTGTTATCAAGTGGACAGGGATAGGTTGAAGGGTTGTATCCAGTTCTAGTCCTTCTCAGAGCTGACTCATTATGGCCAAGATTAACTCAGGTTCATCCATTTCAATGGGTCTATTCTGATCAGGACTTAACCTTGAAAAATCTCCTGTTTCGCAAGACCTTAAACGGGGGAGAGGGGAACCCTTGAAATTCTGAGATCTGTGATTAAAAATAATAATAGTAAATCACATGTTTCGGCAACAAGATCTCTTGGCACAGGTTCCCACCATGCATAACTTGAGTCTGGGAGGGTTGAGGAATGTAAATACTGATTGTTTCAGAGAGATAAGCACCTTGACCTTGGAGCAAAAGGCTGCCCTGGGGAAGGACAGGAAAAATACTTCTTGAAATGACAGGGAGAATAGCATGGTTTCCCATCAGAAATCAACGAGAAGTAGATGTACCTAATTAAGGAGAAAGGGATGGGGGGGCGTTGAATGCTGGCTTGGTGCTACAACATCTTGGAAACTCACTGCTCTCCTATTGGCAGTATGGAAGAAGGGCCATTGTGGCTCAGTGGTAGAGCACCTGCTTTGCATGCTAAAGGTCCCAGGTTCAATCCCTGGTGTCTCCAGGTAGAGCTGGAGAAAGCAGAGTTGGTCTGAAATCCTGGAGAGCTGCTGGCAGTCAGTGTAGACAATACTGAGCTAACCTTTCCCCCCAAAATAGCAAGCTGCCTTATACCACATCAGACCCTTGGTCCATCTTGCTCAGAACTGTATGACTGGCAGCAGCAGAGGCTTGAACCTGGGACCTTCTGCTTGCAAGACAGATTCTTTGCCACTGAGCTACAGCCATTTCCCAGTCCCGGTAGACAACCCAGGGGCAGATGAACAAATACAAGTTCAAGGTCATTTCTAGGAGACAGCTTCCCAGGTGGGGTGATGTGTCCATGAGTCAGATCTACCTGTTTCCCATGAGCTGCCCTTCACAACACCCACTTTTGCTTTTTGTTTTTTACGACCTCTTTGGTCAAGCCCATTTCTGGGCAGACAGTGAACAATACCTCCGCTTGCGGCGCTTCTAGTCCTGATGGCGTTTCCTGGCCACTGCCTCGCTTTGTTTCTTCCTTGGGCATCTTTTCACGCAAGCTGTTCCCAGGGAGGTAAGTCTCGGGAAGAGCTCCTTCCCGGACTGCACAGAAGCCGCTCACTTTGCCAAGCTGTTGCCATCCGGACAGCCACCTGTGCAGGCTTAAGCCATCTGGGAGGATGAAGGTCAGTGGGAAATGCCTCCCCTTCCTTACAATGCAGAGTGAAAGGCCCTTGACAGCTCCCAAGCCCTTGTGGATGGCTTTGGAAAAAACCCCAAAGCAAATTCGTAGACTTTTAGAAATGGATGGCGGTCATAGAATCACAGAATTACAGAGCTTTAGAGCTGGAAGGGGACCTCAAAGAGTCATCTAGCCCAACCCCCTGCAATACAGGAATCTCAGCTGAAAGCATCCATGACAAGATGGCCACCCAACCAGCCTTTTTGCTCAGGGTAGGATCGCCAGATCCATGTAGGATTCCCCAGCGTAGGGTCTCATAATGCCAGGGTGCAAATCTATCATGCGAATACCACATGCAGTTTGTTTCGACTCACCTCAAAAGGGTTATTGTAGAGTCAGAAAAGGGCTGATCAATGAGGTGGAGCAACTTCCCTGTACAGTGGTACCTCGGGTTACAGACGCTTCAGGTTACAGACGCTTCAGGTTACAGACTCCGCTAACCCAGAAATAGTACCTCGGGTTAAGAACTTTGCTTCAGGATGAGAACAGACATTGTGCCATGGCGGCGCGACAGCAGCGGGAGGCCCCATTAGCTAAAGTGGTACCTCAGGTTAAGAACAGTTTCAGGTTAAGAACGGACCTTCGGAACGAATTAAGTTCTTAACCCGAGGTACCACTGTAATGAAAACTTTGCAGCGCTTGGGATTTTTTAATTTAGAGAGAAGGAAAGTAGGAGGCGACATGATAAAAGTTCCTAAATGGATGCATGGCATGGAGAAATGGATAGAGAAAAACTTTTCTCTGCCTCTCATAGCACTAGACCTCATGGACTTACTTGAACAGAGCATAAACTGTGGAACTCACTTCCCAGTGTCTGTTTTGATGCGGAATGTCCCACTTTTCCTTAAAGGTAAAGGTAAAGGGACCCCTGACCATTAGGTCCAGTCGTAACCGACTCTGGGGTTGCGGCGCTCATCTCGCTTTATTGGTACAGCTTCTGGGTCATGTGGCCAGCATGACTAAGCTGCTTCTGGCAAACCAGAGCAGCGCACGGAAACGCCGTTTACCTTCCCGCTGGAGCGGTACCTATTTACTTGCACTTTGATGTGCTTTCAAACTGCTAGGTTGGCAGGAGCAGGGAACGAGCAACGGGAGCTCACCCCGTCGCGGGGATTCGAACCGCCAACCTTCTGATCGGCAAGTCCTAGGCTCTGTGGTTTAACCCACAGCGCCACCCGCGTCCCACTTTTGCTTAGGATATCCCTATTTTCAGAGAAATGTTGGAGGGTATGGAGTTATGTGACCCCCCCCCCCTAAGCCAAAGAGATAAGTATCTATACAACCTTTAGAAGACATCTAAAGGCAGCCCTGAAGGTATAGGGATTTTTTTTTTAAAAAAAAAAGTTTAATGTTTTATTATGTTTTTATATATGTTGGAAGCCACCCAGAGTGGCTAGGGCAACCCAGTCAGATGGCCAGGGTATAATTGCAGCAGCAGCAACAGCAACAGCTGAATAGGCTGTCCCTATTTTCATTGGAGAAATGTTGGAGGGTATGATCATCAGGGGCAAATGGGGAACCACCAGAAGTGCCTCTATCATAGAATCTCAGCAATTGAGCATAGAGAATCACAAGGTCCTTTGGGCCAAAGTTGCTTAGGGCTTTGTGGATTATCACAAGACCCTTGAACCTGGCCTGGCAGCCAAAGGACGTAGGGCAGAGCTATTGATGGGAGGAGACTTCCAAGAGTCAGGCTGGGTGGGCCACATTTGGCCCTAGAGTTTGAAGTCCTCCACCCGCTGCTTTTAGGTATTGTTGGATGCACCAGTTTAGATGTCGTCACGGCTGATCTGCAGCCTAAGCCAAGGAGCCCAGCCACTTGCCCCGTTAACTTCAAACCAGCCTGGCTTGCAGTACCTGCCTACTCCTCCCCTCCCCTTCTGCCAGCTGGGTTTGTGTGCACTGATCCTGCTCGTTCTGTGCCTGTTGAGGTGCTTGGCTAGGTTTGACCTGCTTTCGATGAGCCAGGGTTTGTCTTTGCTGAGACCTCACTCCCTCGCTGCCTGCTGTGTCCTCCTCCTCCTCCTCCTCCCCACTCTAAATCTTGCCAGGGCCACTGCAAATCACAAACAAGCCTGGAGGGCAAATGGGTGGAAATGGGTGCTGGTTGGGGAGGAAGAAGAGGGCAGAGCAGTTGGCTGTGCTGTTTTCCGCAACCTGGGCTTGGATGCCATTCTGCCCACAGCCGTATCAGTGTGACGGAAGGATTGCTCTCCTAGGCACTTCTACCTGGCTCACCTACTCAGGTGAGTGCGATGGAAAGGGAAAGAGCTGCCAGCCCACCCTGCTCCACCTGCAACTTTTGAAAGTGGGAGCTTACAGCCTGGAGGAGCTGCCAGCAAGCTGGATTTCAGACTAATCCTTAACTGTAGGGCATGACAATTTGCTTTCTTTCCCTCCTTCTGTCCTTCCCTCACCCTCCAGGAGTTGGCAGGTAAAAATGCTGGGTGGGGGGCTATTTGCAAGTACAATGGTACCTCAGGTTAAGAACTCAATTCATTCTGGAGGTCTGTTCTTAAGCTGAAACTGTTCTTAACCTGAAGCACCACTTTAGCTAATGGGGCCTCCTGCTGCCGCCGCGCCGCCGGAGCACAATTTCTGTTCTCATCCTGAAGCAAAGTTCTTAACCCGAGGTACTATTTCTGGGTTAGCGGAGTCTGTAACCTGAAGCGTCTGTAACCTGAAGCGTCTGTAACCCGAGGTACCACTGTATGCCAGCAGGGCCCTTGTTGCAGAAGCAACAAAACAAAGACTGACCATGCCTTTGAGCATCTGCTTTGCATGCAGAAGGTTCCCAGGTTCTATTCCCTGACGTTACCTGGTAGAGCAGGGGAAGACCTTGGGTCTGAAACCCTGGAAATCTGCTGCTCCTTTGTGTAGACCATACTGAGCTAGATGGGCACCTTCCTGTGTTTATGGTTTCCTTTTGCTTTTTATTTTTGGGTTCAGCTCCTGTGCCCGCAAGAGAGGCTGTGAGATTCATCAGGTGAAGCTCACCACCATTGGTCCTTGATCTCCATCCCAGGGAAAAAAAGCTGAACCCACTTAAAACCTGCACATCAGAAGACCTTGAAAGGCACAGGGTTCCCCTAAGCACAGTTTGAGAGCTTGAAGTCACTTGGGCACGGTGGCAACATACAAATGAGAGTCTGGAAGGGGTGTGTGGCTGGGAGAGGGCTTCAATAGACAACAAAGCTCTGGGACCTTCCGTAGGAGAGGAAATGAAGATCGGGAGTGGTTTTTTAAACTCTGCTCCACCATAGTCTCGTTCAGGCGGCATTCAGGTGGTAATTTATTCTGTTTCTATGACATTGTTAATTTCCTATTTGAGCTTTCACACGATGCAGAAGCCACTTCTGGGAATGTAGTGGAATATAGCTTAGTGCTCCTTTCATGTTAATTGTTTCTATCTGCAACCCCTTAACCCAGAAATTAGGGGAACCAATTGCAAAATTTGGGGCAGTATATTGGCACAAAGTTCTTTCCTGCAATTTTCATGGGGGAATCATGAGATAACAGCAGCACATGTTGCAGAACAGGTGGGGGAGTAGCAACATTGTCCAGTGACGTTCATTGTTCACAACACACCCACTGGTAGCAATGAAATTTAGCACAACATACCGCTGTATCAAATAATGGGAGCCGACCCTTGTGTGTTCAGTGGATATTTGTAAGGATAGTACATTTATGCTGAGTTTTGCTGGTTCATGCTCCTCTTATGCTGGTTTATTATGTGTTTTGCTCTTTACTTTTGGATTGGCGGCGAATGCCCAGCACTGCCCAGGAATTTGTAGAAACCAAAAAAATGGCGTTTCTCTTAAATGGATAGTGTAATTAGTGAGCCACACCAAGAAATCAGGCAAAGCCATACCAGAGTTGGATTTTGGTCTGCCATCTTGATTCAGAATGGCTCCTGGAACATAAATGAAGATGGCTGCCCCCACCTTGGGAATCCTTGAGCAGAGTTTGGTGATGGTAGATTGAGAGGCAGGTGAACCTACGACAAAAAAATGGGAAAATCATCCCAAAGTCACGTTTCAGACCACTGCCCCCACCTCAGGAACCCCCATGTTGAGCTTGATGATGATATATTGAGTAGTGTCCTAACTCATACCTAAAAGATCACACCAAAGTTGTGTTTTGGTCCGCCATCTTGATTCCAAATGGCAGCTAATGTCCAAATGTTGACAACGACCACTGCCCCCAGTTTGGGAGCCCTTGTCAAGTTTTGTGATAGCATCTTGAGAGGCGGCGAAACCTTTAGAGAACAGATGGGCGGGGAAGCAGACAGGCAGGCAGGCAGGCAAACAGACAGACAGACAGACAGACAGACAGACAAGCAGACTACTTTCCAGAATACAGTGGTACCTCGGGTTAAGAACTTAATTTGTTCTGGAGGTCTGTTCTTAACCTGAAACTGTTCTTAGCCTGAGGTACTAATGGGGCCTCGCGCTGCTGCCATGCCACCACCGTGCAATTTCTGTTCTCATCCTGAAGCAAAGTTCTTAACCCAAGGTACTATTTCTGGGTTAGCGGAGTCTGTAATCTGAAGCATCTGTAACCTAAAGCGTCTGTAACCTGAGGTACCACTGTATATAGTTTATTCCTTTGTTCTTATGCTGGTCGCTGTGACAGTTTTAATGCATGTGCTGCTATTTATTTATGGATTTTATGATTTTGTAAGCCACCCAGAGGACCTTTAGTTGAATTGGTATAGAAAAGTTGTTAACAACAAACTGCAGCAGTAATAAAACAATAGTAGTAACCTGAAACTGTTCTTAACCTGAAGCATCTCTTTAGCTAATGGGGCCTCCCATTGCAGCTGCGCCGCCGGAGCACAATTTCTGTTCTCATCCTGAAGCAAAGTTCTTAACCTGAAGCACTCTTTCTGGGTTAGCGGAGTCTGTAACCTGAAACGTGTGTAACCTGAAGCGTATGTAACCCGAGGTACCACTCTAGTGGCTGAATGAGGGTGATCCTATTGATTTCACACAATGCCCCAGAGTGATGCTGTTTCAGTGTCATTGTGAGAAATTTAAATGGTGGCCAGAGCTAGTCTCCTAGTGCTGCTCAGAGCTGACAATAAGTAAATAAAGGGCCAGTTTAAGCAGTGGGGATCTGGCAGCTATCCCGGGATCCCAGATCCTGACACCAGCCTTTGATTTTATGGATTATCCTGAAGCCCTTGGAAGGGGAAGGTCTGTAGCTGAGTTGCAGCACACCTGCCTTACATGCAGAAGGTCCCTGGTTCCATCCTCATAATCTCCAGGCTGGGCCTGGAAAAAGCCCCTTCTTGAAACCCTGCAGAGCTGCTGCCAGTCAGTGTAGGTGATACTGAGCTGCGTGCACCAATGGTCAGACTTAGTATAAGGCAGCTTCCTATGGGCTGTATCCAACAGGAGTCCTGCTCAGAGAAGACCCCTTGAAATGAATGGGCACGGCAAACATTGCTCCAGTCATTTCAATGGGTCTACTTTGAGTAGGACTTGGTTGGCTACAACCCAGTGTTCCTAAGCCGCCTGTGGGGTGGACTGGGTTGGTCCTGCTCCAGGTTTGGTGCATCTGAAGGAGCTGTCCTCCCTGACCCAATAGCTGCCAGCCGCTTCCTGGAGATTTTAACTCCTGGCCGTTTAGAGATGCTGGCACACGGGAAGGTCAGCTGTGGTCCTTCTGCTTGAATACACCCCCTAATGAGCTGTCCAATTGTTTTAGCTGATCATTTGCTCCTAGGCGGGCTTTCAACAGAAAGTTCCTTTCCGAGATGCTCCCCCTGCCCCTCCCCGGGTGATTTCCATGAGATGGGGAAAAGAGCAACCTTTTCATTCATCTGGAAGGGGGGGGGGTTATATAATCTCGTTTTTGTTTTTTTTTATACTGAGTGTGCACCCCAGAGTTGCTGCAATCAATGGGCCTCGTGCCATTGATTGCAGCCAGAAGCCGGTGGCAGACTTTGACCCAACCGCTTACTCAGGACCATGTGCTGATGTTGCCATGGGGATACAGTTGTAAATGTATATTCCCTGGCGCGGGCGATCCTCATCCATGTCGGACGGGTGGTGCCTGAATGTAGGGATGGAAGGATCTCTCAATTTTGGTCCTTTCAGTTTCTCATTGGTCCAATCTTGAACTCTTTCCAGGCCATACACACCCTCTTTTGGCCACAACCCACCTCCCTAGGCCACACACCTCACAGACCGTCTTTGCCCTTGAACTCCAGGAATGCCTCTCCCTTGTCTGGATGAAGGAGAGTAAGAAGAGTGTGTAGAAATACCCTACTGCACAGAGGTATTATAATAATAATAATAATTATTATTATTATTATTATTATTATTATTATTATTATTTATACCCCGCCCATCTGGCTGGGTCCCTCCAGCCACTCTGGGCGGCTTCCAACAAAACACTAAAATACAATAACCTATTAAACATTAAAAGCTTCCCTAAACAGGGCTTCCTTCAGATGTCTTCTAAAAGTCTGGTAGTTGTTGTTCTCTTTGACATCTGGTGAGAGGGCGCTCCATAGGGCAGGCGCCACTACCAAGAAGGCCCTCTGCCTGGTTCCCTGTAACTTGGCTTCTCACAGTGAGGGAACTGCCAGAAGGCCCTCGGTGCTGCACCAAGGTAACATTTACATTCATTGCTCTATCCAGTTTTTTTTTGCCTCTGACCCTACTGGCATGTGGCCCTTAAAGGTTGCTGAGAAAGGAATGCGGCCCTCGGGCTGAAAAGCATTCCCACACCTGTTTCAAGGCAAGCGACAATCTCACAGGCCCAAATGAAAGGAGATCTGTGATCAGATCTCCTGCCTTTCTAAATTAAGTCATTTATAAATACGTTTAAATAATTAAATATTGATAACTAAGGTTCGTTGCTGCAGAATTAAAACTGGAGGCCCACAATGAACTTTGTTCTTATTTATTCATTTGCCTCTGCCGTTGATAGGATTTGGGGTGGGTAGATTTACATAAGTTTAATATTTTGATCACACATGATATACTTAAATACGTATCTTATCTCAGTGTGTCTATTTCACAAGGTATTTTTTTATCCTAAAACACACATTTCCAACATTTTTGGTTGCATTCTTTGGTGCTCAGAACTGTTATCACGAAATTTGGAGAGAAGTGCAAAGTCTGAATGGCATCTACATTCTGATTCACACATTCATAGAATCATAGAAATGTAGAGTTGGAAGGAACCGAAGAGTCATTTAGCAGTCAAAGGTGGGAGACCATGGAAAGTAGGAGAAGTGCCTATTTTCAGGCCAGCACATTGGCCCTTTAAGAATCTAGATGCTCCACAAGGGGGCGGAGCCTGGGAGAGCTTTAAAAGGCTTACTTGGAGCTCTCCATGGTTCTGCAAGTCCTGACCAGTCTCACTCTGTGGGTTCCTTCACCGGATCAGAATGCGACACTGCAATTCACGTTGCCCTGATTATTTGCCATGCTGCTGGGAGATATTTTGAGTGAACAACCGTCTCCCAACCTCATTGCTTGATGGGTAGGAATGGGTAAATCTGTTCAATTTAATTTCTTTCAGTTTCTCATTTTCCAGTCTTAAATTCAGTTCTCGATATTTTTCCATAACAATTTGTGATTTATTTATTTTTAAGTCCTCGTGAAAATTAATCAGCAAATATACACATTTTAATGTAAATTTTGATGGGTGGCTGCTTTTCACTTTGCATTTTGTTTTTGTAAAGTGCAAAACCAGGTAGCCTCGCTTTTAAGTGCAAACTGAATTAAATTTCTCGCCACAAATCTCTATTTGTGGGTTCATCGCCTCTTTCATTTTCATGTCAAAAGTGAAAGGTTCAAGCTGAGGATGGGAACAGCAGGCTGGGTTTTCCCCCAGCTGAAACACCGCAGACATAAACACCAATCAATACCAACCATTTATCCCAATGACTTGTGGGGTTATTGGCTCCCAGGTCTTCCTTGGCTATTAGCAAAAGCTTTGCCCTTGCTGTTTTTTGTAGCCTGGGGTAGAAACAGATCAAGCTTTTAAGTGTTTATTGTGGAAAGCAGTGAAGAGTTAATGGTCTTAACAAAGTGCTGGTTATTAACAAAGCATGGAGATGAGCGGGGAACTGGAGGCATAGCTTGTCCTGTGGTGGGGGCGGTTCAATTAGGGTTTCTTACCTGCCTTTCACCACGAGGTCCCAGGATGGTCATAAAACCATCACACACACGCACACACAGAGTCAGCTAAAACTATTTAATTAACTCTGTATACCGCTCTGTGGCGCTGTGGGTTAAACCACAGAGCCCAGGACTTGCCGATCAGAAGGTAGCAGTTTGAATCCCCGTGGTGGTGAGCTCCCGTTGCTCAGTCCCTGCTCCTGCCAACCTAGCAGTTTGAAAGCACCTCAGAGTGCAAGTAGATAAATAGGTACCTCTCCGGCGGGAAGGCAAACGGTGTTTCCGACCGCTGCTCTGGTTCGCCAGAAGCAGCTTAGTCATGCTGGCCACATGACCCAGAAGCCCTACGCCGGCTCCCTTGGCCAGTAAAGCGAGATGGGCACCGCAACCCCAGAGTCAGTCATGACTGGACCTAATGGTCAGGGGTCCCTTTACCTTTACCTTTACCTTTACCGCTCTTCATTCGAAGATCACAGGGTGGTTCACAGCATAAAAAATACAGGATAAAAACACAAAATACATAATCAAACCAAAACAATACCCTACCTCCCACAACCAGCATTTACAATCAGAAGAATAGGCTGGGTCCTAGTAATGCGCACATTCAGCACACAGCAAAAGCAGTACAATGACAGTGCCAGGTGTACTTTTGTGGGGAGGGAATTGCACAGCTTAGGGGCTGCCACAGAGAAGGCCGTCTTCTGGGCCACACCCACCTTGGTGTGGTAAGGGGAAAGAGGAGAAAAACAGCTCTGAGTGAAATTCCATTTCCTTACAATTCTTTAAGCTGCAGAAGACCTGTCCTCTATGGTACAGTGAGGTGATTTTAGACTCTGGTCTTGATACTCCTGGAGGAAGATGGTGTGTGTTTATTGTATTATTGTGTTGAGCTGAACCCCACCTTCAAGCTGCATCCTTCTCCATGGTGATGAGATGTTTTTCTGTTTAAATTGGTGAGGGTTTTTTTAAATGCTCAAATTAGCATATGCCACTTTTAGGCAGAGGAGCACCTTCTTTTTTAGCACATGCAACTTTTATGGAAAGCTGTGTCCTCTTTTGGAGGGTGGTGATGCTTTCCCTTTTTTTGGTGTTGTAGATTTGATCGTTCCACTTGCATTATGTACAGTGGTACCTCGGATTAAGTACTTAATTCGTTCTGGAGGTCCGTTCTTAACCTGAAACTGTTCTTAACCTGAAGCACCACTTTAGCTAATGGGGCCTCCCACTGCCACTGCGCTGCTGCCGCGTGATTTCTGTTCTCATCCTGAAGCAAAGTTCTTAACCCAAGGTACTATTTCTGGGTTAGCAGAGTCTGTAACCTGAAGCGTCTGTAACCCGAGGTACCACTGTATTGGTGTGTGCTTTTGTGAGGAATAGAATTAGCGTGCCAACTTCTCACTGAGCTTTTTGTACAGCTGTTAGCTAAAGAAGTTTCCTTACTGTGTGTTGATGGCTTAAGTCAGCACTGGTGATTGGTAGCTGATGACTATTAGATGCCCCTCACCTGCTTTGTTCAGGCTGGAGGGAGAGTGTTTGGCCTTTTGGAAAGAAGGCCTGTGGAAAGATAAAGTTTGTATCTTTGCAAATGGCTGACAAGAAGGCCCTGGAAGGAGGTAGGGAAGCTTTGGGGTAGCTTTGAGGGGGGACTGACTCGTGCTGCCTGCTGAATCCGGCATGCCCCAACCCCATGCTCCTCTTGTATATAAGCAGCTATTACAAAAGCACCCACAAGCTTCTAGTCCTCTTTAAATTAAAAAAAATCTGGAAGGCTTCTAGGGAAACAAATAGCATTAATGATTGGTTTCAGTGGTTGAGGAATAAACCCTTAAATCTTTGCTCCATCTCTGCAGAGCTTCCCATTAATGAGCTGAAGATCCTGCTGGAATTGTAGGTGTTATGAGTTCAGCATCTTTGCTGCCGCCACCCCTATTTCCACAGCTGTCTGATCTCATTATTGCACTTTTCCTCTTGGTCCCTGGGGGTGCCCGTTTCTGTTTCACAAGAACTAGAACATCCCAAGTGAAGTTGGTCACCTGGAGAAGGGTAATGGTGACAAATACCTGGAACTGACAGCTTCCCTTGTGGGTAGTCTATGAGTCCATTTCACCTCATCCCTTTTCCTGATGCAGAGATAGGGCAATGTGAGCCTGGGTAGTGTTGCGATGCTCAAACATGGCAAACCAGAACGCAGATGTGAGAATCTGCTAAACAGTCCCGATCTCATGTCATGTTTTCCATCTGACATTTACGAGCTAGAAATAAAGGGCACACTTGTAAACCCACCAACCATATTCTCTAGGTCACTGTGCCTCACTTTCAGGTCCCAAACAGATGCAACTATTCATTCTTCAATTTATTATTTTTTAAAATTTAAAAGAGAGTAGCTTTGGGAAATCCTGATCCATTTAGAACTGGGAACGTTTGATGTGCTGCTGATAATAACTATATTATTATTATTATTATTATTATTATTATTATTATTATTATTATTATTTTATCCTCACAACAACCTGAGAGGCAGTGTCTGGCCCAGGGTCACCCAGTGAGTTTCATGGCTAAGTGGGGATTAGAACTCTGGTCTCTTAAATCCTTGTGATACTGTTTTATTTCCTTTCCTTTTACATTTTTATGATTCACTGTGGTTTTAATGCTGCTGGGTGCTGCCCAGGTATCCTTGAGTATCCTCGGATTCCAAATGTCTCAGTTAAACAGGCATCTTCCCAGCAGTTGATTTGGGGTTTCATAAAATGGAGCAAATTGTTACTCCGCTTATTAATCAGATAAGAAACAAGATGGGGAGAAGTCCTTGTGGAGTTTTCTGTCCTGGGTGCTGAAGTGCTGAAGCTCAAACTTAAAATATGAAATATGTACATGAATTGGTTTTGGGGGAAGCGCCATTTGCTGCTCTGACCAGGGCAATGTCTGCCCCATTTCCTACAGCTCAGGCTTGATGCCTGCCTTCTGGATTGACAAAAGCAACTCTGATCATCTTGGGATGGTATCGTAACAGCCTCTGCCAGCTTCCAAGTGGGTTGGATTTCAACTCCTATCAGCTGGCCTGGTGAAGAGTGCTTTATAACCAAACACTGTGCAAAAGCTGTGGGGCAGATTCTGAACCTTATAAAGGAAGATAATTTTCACCCCTTGAGAAGCAGCTGCCTCAGCTGAACCACTAGTGACGCCTGGTGGTCAAGTGAGGCTGGACACTACCCACATTCCTGCAGAACAGGTTTCCCCCAGAGACATACAGTACACCCCTATCAGCTATTTCTGGCGAATAGCTACAGAACCTTCCCTTTTGCATGGGTTGCTGGCGTACCTTGCTGGCTGCCAGGAATATCAGCACTCTTGGAACACATTTTCTGCTGTCTAACAATCTTTGCTGGATTAGCAGATTTCAGAGGGGTCGCCATGTCACTCTGTTGCAGAGAGAACAATAAAAGGGAGGCTGAGATGAGCACAGGAACATACGGCAGGTGCTGGCCCCTGCTGAGCTAGACCTAGCTCAGTATTGTCCACACTGAATGGCAGCAACTCTCCGGGGTTTCAGGCAGGGTTCAATCCCAGGAGATGCCTGGGATTGAACCCAGGACCTTCTGCAAGCAAAGCAGGTGTTCTATTACTGAGCCACACCCCTTCCTCCACAGTGCTCCAACTGCACTCCAGTTTCTGAATCTCAACCTCTCTCCCCCCCCCCCCGCTGTTTTTGTCAGAGCATACACAAATCCTGATTTCTAAATGTACATTTGAATGAAGTTGTATTTCAAGTTGTATTTGAATTTATCATGATCGCTGTCGCCCTCCCCTCCCTCGTTTGCTGCCCCATGTAGAATTTTAGATTGCAGCCCCTTTGGGGCAGGGAATTGTCTTCTTGTGCTGTGGGGAACCTCCAGCCCACAGGCCTTGTTGGGTCTGCCAGGCCTCTCTGTTTGGCCCACAAGGAAAAGCTACACCCACCTCCCTCTACAATTGGCATCATGTATGACAACAGGTCTGGGGTAGGTGAAGGCATGGCTTTGTCAAAAGGGGGTTTGCAGGCGCCACTGATCAGGTGGTCAGTGGTGCCTGCAAAGCGCTTTGCAGGCTCCAACAATCTGCTAACAGAGTAGGACTTGCAGGGATGGATTGTCACATTTTGAAGTACGTGAAGTACAGTGGTACCTCGGGTTAAGAACTTAATTCGTTCTGGAGGTCTGTTCTCAACCTGAAACTGTTCTTAACCTGAGGTACCGCTTTAGCTAATGGGGCCTCCCCTTGCCGCCGCATGATTTTTGTTTTCATCCTGAAGCAAAGTTCTTAACCTGAGGTACTATTTCTGGGTTAGCGGAGTCTGTAACCTGAAGCATCTGTAACATGAAGCGTCTGTAACCCGAGGTACCACTGTAATATGTATTATCATCTAAAGCAGACATGGGGAACTGCAGGCCCAGGGTCAAATGCAGCCCTCCAAGCCTCTGCATGTGGCCCTGGGACCTCTCCCCAGGCCCATCTCCCTCGGCCCATAACCTTCACTCGCCCTGCTTCAGACTCCAGCTGTTTTTGCCTGGCTGGGATGTGTCCCTTAAGCTCTGATGGTGCCTCTTGCTTGTCTGGGTGGAGGATAGTGGGGAGCCTACTGTACAGGTAACATTTGCATTGATTGCCCCTCCCACTTTTGCCTCTGGCATGTGGCCCTTGGAAGGTTGCTAAGGAGGGAATGAGACCCTTGGGCTGACAGAGATTCCTCACCCTGTACCCCATGAGACCATTTGAAGTAATAGACATTGCCACCTCTCTCTCTCTTTCTCTCTCTCTCTCTCACTCTCTCTCTCTCTCACACACACACACAGAAAGAGAGAGAGAGAGAAAGAGAGAGAGAGAGAGGCTATTAAATCCAGAGTTTCAAATTACTTAACTGCACCAGTGTTCTCAGGTAGAGATGGATGAAACTCACCATTTCAGTTTCTCTCAGTTTCTCATTTTTCTGATAAAAGTTCGGCTCTTTATATTTCCACATCAGTTTTCATATTTTTTTTTAAAAAAAATATGAAAATTCACCAGCTTTTTAGCACTAATTAAACAAAAAAATTTCTACGTGGTTTTGCCTAATATACACTTACCTCCCCCCAAGCGATTTACCCTAATTTCAGGCACATTTGTATGTTATTTTTTTTACTAACATCTTCATTTGAATACACACTTTATGTGCATTTTTGTATGCATTACTTGGTTGGAGAACTGCCTTGCAAAATTCAGAGATGTTTGAATTTCAAAGGATGACTGCATTCCATTTCATGTACTGAAATAAGTTTGCCTTTAAATGCAAACAGAACCAAATGTCTCCTCCATCCTTATACTCAGACCAGCTGGGCTTGAGTGTCCGATGTTCCAGAAAATACAATCCCCTCTTTTGCTGCTTCATTGCTTATTTCCTTCCTCCTCCCCTTTTGGTTTCTCTGTTCTTGGGTGCTCTTGTTCCTTTGCTTCCACCCTCTATCCTCCCCTCCCCCCAAAAAACCCCTCTCTCCCCTTTGCTTGGCCTTCCTCACTCCGTGCCCTGCATCTGGCTCCTTTTCTCAAGGCTTCTTGTGGCAAAGGGATCCACCAATTCCCATGCACAGGTGCAAAATCTCTTGACGTGGCGCTGGCCCCCGGGCAAATCCCCATAATGCTGTGTCTCCTCAGCCCAGCGGAAATAATGCGTTGTGGCAGGTAGAGGAATTCAACAGACCAAGAATATCTGCTAGTGCGGGAAAGGCTCTGCCAAGCAGGCTTCCAAACACCTGTCTCTCAGAGCCCCAGAGCCTTGTTCCCAAAGCTACAGGTAGCAGTAGAAAGACCCCTGCAGACAGCAAGCCTGCCCAAATGCCCCTGGCCCCTCCCTTCCTCATCTTTATCCAGTGTATGTGATCAAACTGACACTCTCTGATGTGCAAAGCCTCCAAAATTTTGCCAGTGAAAAATCAAGACACCAGAGGTCAGGATTGGGGCTGGGGGTCACACCCCAGAACCTCCCTGTTGCAGCTTGCTAAAATGGTTCTACTTTGTACTGTGCATAAATTTACTCTGCAAAACCTTGCCCGGCACTGAGAGGCCACAGATAGCCTTGAAAAGGGGCTGTGAACTGTTACTGAGAGTTCAAAATCAGCCTAGGCAGCACACTACCCCATGAATGTGTAGAAACTAGCCTACTGTATAAAGGTAACATTTATATTGATTGTGCCACCCGTTTTTGTGGTCTTCGGGCTGAAAAATCAGTCCCATGCCTGTTTTAGGGCAAGCTGTAATCTCTGGCTACCAAACTAGAGGAGATCTATGATCCGATCTCCCCGCTTTCTGGTTTTGGGGTTTGTTTTTTTGTAAAAAGCAACTGGGGTGGGGAGGATTCAGATTAGGACCACAGCACTGACAGAAGAGGGCATTTAACCAGTTCCTCCAGTGCCACTTTCCCAATATAAGTTCCCTTCCCAAACAGCTACTTGCCCATTAGGAAAAGTTGTGTTGGTGCCTGCAAGTTTTTCCAAAACAGATTTTAAAAAACCCGCAGCTTTTTAGTCAGAAAAGACAGAAGGGCAAATTTTAACTCCCCACAAACCCAGAATGGCAGCTCAAATTTCTCTCATATACACATCCAAACACACAAATAACTTCATCTGCTATGCGCTAATAACATTGTCCTACTTTTCGAGAGGGGCAAATCTGCCAATTTTGGTTTCTTTCAAGTTCTCCCTCCCTATCCTTCTCTCTTTCACTCATTGTATAATAAAAACACAATGCTGTCCACGTTTTCACATCAGTTTGCATGTTGTTGTTGTTTTTACGGCGTGAAAATTCATCAGCATCTGACTCAGATCTCTCACAACATGCATGAGTTTGTATGCAATTCTTCCCAAATATGCACATTCTTGCAAAATATCCCCTCTCTGGTTATTTTCAATTAGTGCATTTTTATGCATATTTTACCCATGAAAGTGCATTTTTGTACCCACTGTGTGGCTGGAGAACTGCAGTGCAAAGTTTAGTAAAGTGTGAATGTCGAAAGGTGGCTGTGCTTTGGTTTTAAAATTATTTCAGAAAATATCAATCGGACCTTCCGAGGAGAACTAAATCTAATTTATTCCCCTACCTTACAGGGCTGTTATAAGACTAACAGGCAGCAAATATGAAGCGCTTCAAACATTTCCATTTAGCACAGAAGGGAGAGGACAGTGGGAGTGTGCCAAAATGGAGCAAGCAGCCCCAGTCAATGCTAACTACGATTCATTAGAAGTCTCTCCAGGCGCAGTTCCTATGTGATAAGGATGGCTCTGCTGGTTGAGACCAAAGGCTGATCTAGTCCAATATTCTGTTCTCTCCATAGTGGTTGTGCTTCAGCACAAATTCCTGCTGCCCCCCCCCCTTCCCAGGGAGAGTGCACTGGGGGATTTTTCAGTCTAGCACAGAAGGGGAACAGCAGAAGTGTGCCAGAACTGAATAACCAGTCCTGGTCTGCCTGTGAATATTTCTGAGGCTGCCTCAGGCACATGAAGAGCAAATGTTTCTGAGCATCTGACCTGCAAACTGTGTTTGCAGAGGAGAGAGGAGTCCAGTTCCCCAGCTACGATTTCAGGCTGTGCATGAATCAATCTCTGAGGAACAGGAAATAGGACTGAGTTGGATATGACCATATATATATATGAAATAAGTAAGAAAAGTGGGCGATGCCACTGTACTCCATACACACAGATGCTGCATCATGCACCTTTTAATGTGAAACATTACTAGGGTGTGTGAGATGACAGGAACACAGGAAGGTGTCTTATACAGAGTCAGACCATTGGTCCATCTAGGTCAGTTTTGTCTACACTGACTGGCAGTGGCTCTCTGGGGTTTCATACTGGGAACATTCCCAGCCCTACTGGGAGATGCTGGGGATTGAACCTGGACCTTCTGTGTGCAGTACAAATGTTCTTCTGCTGAGCTAAAGCCCACATTTTCCAGTGAATTTATTTTTAATATCATCTGCATATCCAAATTAACTTAATTTGCTCATTTATTCATCTGCTTCAAATATATACTCTCATAAAACTGCAGGTTATTACAATAATCCTGCCAATGATATTATCCGTTTACAATTTATCTGTAAATATTCAATAAACCATTTCCATTCTTTTATAAAAAGTTTGTTATATTGATTTCTTATTCTTCTGGTAAGTTTCACCATTTCTGCATATTCCGTACGTTTTTGTATCCATTCTTCCTTTGCTGGGACTTCTGATTCTTTCCATGTTTGGGCGAGTAACATTCTTGCTGCTGTAGTCGCGTACATGAATAAGTTTCCATACATTTTACGTAGTTCTGTCCCTATAATTACCAAAAGAAAAACTTCTGGGCTTTTTTTAACAAAGATTATTTTAAACATCCTTTTCATTTCATTATATATCATTTCCCAGTAAGCTTTAACCTTACTACAAGACCACCACATATAATAAAAAAAACCTCCTTTCTCTTTACATTTCCAACACTTATTTGATTTAAATTTATACATTTTTGCTCATTGTCTATTAATGCATCTTCGTGCTCTCTCTCTTTCCAGATTGTGCTGTGGTTCCAGCAAGGTGAGCCGTCGGGCGTGGATGCCTTGAGCCCCACACCCCATAACTTGAGATCTGGGTTGTTGGGGGCAGCCATGTCAAAGGAAGAAGCGGGCTGTAAGCTGGCCTCGGTCTACAAGCACAAAGAACGCAAGCCCAAGAAACCCCACTACATTCCCAGGCCATGGGGGAAGCCCTATAACTACAAGTGCTTCCAATGCCCTTTCACCTGCATGGAGAAATCCCACCTTTACAACCACATGAAGTACAGCCTGTGCAAAAACTCCCTCTCGCTGCTCATCGAGTCGGACTGGCCCTATAAGAAGGGCAACCTCCTCCACCCGGATCTCCGGCTCCTGCATGCTACAGAGGCTTCGCGGACTCGCGGGAGGCCTGATGAGCCTGAAATGCGCACCTCAGGGGCCAGTGGAACCACAAACCACAAGCAGGCAGCGGACAGAGAGAGTGGCGGAGACAAACTTGCAGGGACTGAAGACTTGGCCTCGGAAAGGATGAGTGATGAAACCAACCAGTTCCAAGAGGAGGAGGAGGAGGAAGAGGAGGAGCTGTCTGGGCTGCTGCAGGACATGGACTCCGGGGAGAAGAAGGAGAAGGCGAAAGAGGCCAGCCCTGCTAGGGAGGACTCGGCAGAGCCTGACATGAACACTTTGCTCTTCCGGTTTAAAAATAAGAGGGATAAGCCTTGCAAAGACCCCACACCGGACTTCATCATCACGGACGTCTTCTCCTTGAAGAAGCACGTAGTGAAGGGGAAAGAACCGCCTTCCCCTCTGGAGTTAGAAGCCAAACCAAAGCATTGCAAAGTGCCCAAAAAGTGTCCTGGGACTGGCGGGGTCCTGATGGAACAATGGAAGCTAGTAGCCAATGGGCAAAGGAGAGGCGCCGGCGAGGTCCCAACGCTGTCTCCTGATGGCAACATCATCCCCTGTTATCCTCCTCCGGCATACGGTGAATACCATGAACCCCAGAGCCTCAACCTCTCTTTGCTGGGGATCAACTATCCATTGAATCCCAACCTCTTCTCTTATCTCAGCCCTTCTGTGACCAGCAGCACCACGCCACACTCCCACCTGACCCAGCTGCCTTTCCTGGCCTCCACTGCCCAGCTGATGCACCCCCATTCTGCTCATTTCCAGCCCCTGCAGAACCCCGAGAGGTCGGCCTTCCTGCCCCGCTTCTACTACCCGCTCCTCTTCGAGCATTCTTTTGGTTCAGCAGAAAACAAGATGGCCGCCGCCAAGCCTGAGGCCCAGCAACAGCCTGCAGCTGCCATGCCTGCTCCTCCCCAGGCCAAAACCCCCACAGAGCCCCCCAAAGCTGGCCTGTTAAAGGTGCCAGTGCTGAAGACCGGCCATCCTTGGGTGAAAGGGTTCCGGGAAGAGCCGCCTCCTCCAGAAACAAGCCACAAAGCATTGCTGCTCCAAGCTGAAGAGGAGAAATGGCTGCTCCGTGAGAAGGAGAGCGGTTCTTTCCTGGGTGTCAACAGCCTGTGCAGAAAGCCAGTCCCTGACGCCTACCGGAGCATTGCGGGTTTAAAAGAGGGGGCCGCCCTTCTCCCCAATAGTGTCAGGAAGGCAGAACTACCCATGGCCACTTGCTTGGATAGTGGAGGGACCAACCACAGCAACCTGAAGAGGAAATTTGCAGGGAACGGCCTTGATTTTGTAGGCCCTGATGTACTGACTCCTGCAAAAGTCACATACCAGGCCAGGTATGATGCGCTACATAGCCTCCATCCCTAATACATGCTTCATAAGATATCCTGTGTGGCAGGAATGGGGAATCTCAGACTCAGGGGCCAAATGCAGCCCACCAAGCCTCTCTGTCTGGCTCTTAGGATTCTCCTGTCACACCCCCTCTCTCCAGGCCACACCCCTCAGCAGCCCTACTTCATACCATCCTTGAGCCTTTTTGCCTGGCTGGGATGTTTCCTTGAACTCTGATTGCACGGCTGGAGGAGAGGCAGGTGTGTGTATATGTAAAAGAAGCCCAGTGTACAAAGATAACATTCACTTCCATTGCTCCACTCACTTTTGCCTCTGGTCGCAAATGGGCATGTGGCCTCTGGAAAGTTGCTTGGAAGTGAATGTGGCCCCTGAGCTGAATTAGGTTCCCACTCCTGCTCTATAGCTTTGCAAGCAATTTTTCTTTACTTTTTTAAAATGAATATTCCTCAATATGTATACATACAAATATAAAGTGGGGAATGAGATTAGGTTACATCCGGGGTTATCAAGCTAGGGACCTTTATTTTAACAGGCTGCTGCAGAGTCCAGGCCTGATGCTGAGTGATGGGCACACAGACCAGAGACTTGTTAAAGCAAAGCTTAGAGTTGTTTGGAACACATGATGCAGTCAGGCCACTTTGGCCATTCAGGCTGTTACTGCCTACTCTGTTTTGCAACGGGCAACCATGTATCTTCCCGCCCACCAGACACATTGGTTACTTCCAGACAGCCTGTTCCTTGAGCATTCATCTCGATTTGTTTGCACAGGGTCTGATGGGAGGTTGGATGGCACCAGCCATTTACTGAGCATTCATCTCAATTTATTTCTGAGCATGTTAGATGAAGTTGAGCCATTTTTATCTCCCTGCTGTCCAGTACATTTTTCTGTCACTTTCCTTATCACAAAAAGTCTGTGGGCATGTCTTCAGGCTGCTGTGGTATTTGGCTAGGAATCAATCACATACTGGCAAATGAAGATGATGCCATTAAAGCTGATTGGGAGTTGCTTGGGAGCTCTTGCAGAACAAACCCACGTCCCCAAAGATTACAATAAGGAAAGTGACTGGGAAGCTGCACTGGTAGGTGTGGGGTGATACTTGCTTTGATGCAACGTAATCTAATCTCCCTGCACACAAATCAGAAAGATTGCTAGTTAAATAGCCAAGATCATGTAATCTTATATGATGTTCCTCTCGCTGCCCTTATAAGAAATGTTCATTGCAATGGTGGTGGTAGGGTTGTTGAAGAATACATGGAAATGAAAAGTTGCAATACCCTGTGGCTAAGCCACTATACAAAACAACATCTGCTACTAGGGAGCTGTCATTGAAAATATTACCAAAGTGGTATTTGGCACCAAGGAAGTTATCCTTGCTGAACCCTAAGGCTTCTCCTATATGTTGGAGAGGGTGAGGTTTGGTCAGTACATGTGGTAGGACTGCCCCAGGTGCAAGAGTCTGGGAAGGTGGTATGCCAGGACACCAACACTGGACCAACATCCATCTCCAACACTGTGTTTCTGGATAGAAATTTAGACATTAATCATAAAGAGCTATTGAGTCCATTTACTCTCGGTTGCAGAAGCAATTGTAGCTCAGAATTGGAAGACACTTCAGAATGTAAATATTGTACAATAAAAGTGGCAATGGTACAAAAAAAATGTGCTCTTTCAGAAAAAAACACAAAACAAAGAGTAATGGCAAATCAATTTAAATTTTTCAACTTGATTCCCACCCAAGAATAGTTACAATCTGGAAGTGCCCCTTGCAAACTCATTCAACCAAACCAGAGAGATCTTATTTTACCTTAGATGTTCTGTTTTTTTGCCCTGCTTCATTAACAGTTCTCTTCCACCCTGTCTGTTTTTTGTCCCTCTACCTTTAGCAGTTTGAGAGCTGCCCCTATGCAACCCTCAAAGTCTCTGGACCATTGGCACGTAGAACTCCATGCCTGCCCACCTGAGGACCAGGAAAAGATTGGGGGCTCTGACATTTTATCCCCCATAATTACACCTTCGGACCACCTACTTCTCAAGCCAAGCAAAGCAGAAGCTGCAACTGTTGACCTGAGAGACCCAGAGGCAACAACAGTGCTCATTGGTGACTTGTCCAAAACTTTAGAGGAGTATCAGGATGTGGAGAAGAAGCTCTCAGACCTGGCCAAAGAGGACAGCCCAGCACAGAAGCAGCTAAGGGACCAGCTAATCAAAATCCGGCAGGAACTGTTCCATATCCATCAAGCGCTGGAGAAGGCAGCCAAGCCCAGTGAGGGCCCTTTGGATCTCTCGGTGAAAAGGTCGTCAAAAGGTTTGGAGAAAGGATACCAGGACAAGAAGGAACCCAAGGATGCCCTTGGTGTTGGGAAGGTCTATGACAAAGATCCAGGTTCCATCAATAGATGCTTGGTGGTGGGTGAAGCTAGCGAAGAGGATGAGGCATCTGATCGTCTTGTTGAGACAGAGAACAAAACCATTGACCTGTTGATCAAAATGAGTCATTCAGAGGCTCTCCGGAGAAGCTCCTCTTCAGACACCCACCTGGGAGCCGTCATCAAAGCCGAGGTGCTCCCACTTACTGTCCCACTAGAACTCAGGCATGTGATGGAGCCCTATTACAGCCGTACCACCAAGTGTGAGGCAGACTCCAGTGTCCTGCTGTGCACAGATGGGAGACCCAACCCCAACCAAGGCCCACCACTTCCTGTGACCGAAGACATCCCAACAATGGGGTGTCGAGCCATCCCACGCTCCCTGTCGTGTGGTCTGCCAAACGAGACAGACAGGGTGTGCATCCACAGTCCTATAAACACAGACCCGTGATCCTCTCTGTCTGCACTTGCCCAGAGCGCTTCGACATGTCCCCTGCCCACAAAACTCCCTTTTCACACTCTTCCCGCCAACTCCAACAAACAGTCGAAAAAGGCTTTGAGGTCTGGAAGGTGCCCTACCCATCACAATGGCCTCTTGAACTTTCTGCCATGGAGTCCAGGTGGATCATATAGCATCCCCTTTTCAGATATTTATGAAATGGAGCTGCATTTGGAAAGTCCCATCCACACCTGTAAGTCCTCCTCTCATTATGTCCCCAAACTGCAGACCTGGAGATGGTTGGGGAGCAAATGAGATCAACGCCTTTTGCAAGGACATGTGTAAGAAGGGGATCTGCCCCATTTCCTCCCTTATCAGCTAAGCGAGATACATTTTCTGATAAGGCTCGCTTCCAGATTACCTGTTTATTAAGCAGTCATATGGATTGGGTTCCACAGAGTTTGTAGGGAGCTTACTTAGGAGATCCCTATTCCCCTCACAGAGCTACAACTCCCATAGTTCCTTGGGGAAAGGGATTGACTGTTAAACCACTCTGGGAAATATAACCCTGTGAAGGGAATAGGGATCTCAGCAATTCTCAGCACCCTTAACAATCTAAAGTTTCCAGGAATCTTTGGGGGAAGCTGTGACTGTTTAATGTGGTATGGCACTGTTTTGTGTGTACTTACTTACTGGTTTAGTACTGGAAAATGTTGGGGAAGCTTGTCACCAGCATTGCTAGCACAACTAAAAAGCACAATTCTTTTCTTCATGTGAATTTTAAAAGCTTCCCTTTCCTGACAATATTCAGATAAGTGGTTATCTTTCTACGTCACAGCTTCAATTGTTAAACTGGTTTAAGCATCATTCCCTGTCCTGTCCCTATAGTTTTATGAAAGGAGTTACACGGGATTGGGAAATTGGAGTTCCTCCAATGTTGTTGGACACCAGCTCTCATCAACCCCAGCCAGCATGACTGATGGGTAGGGATGACGGGAACGGTAGCCCAAAAATATCTGGAAGGTTATAGATTCAGCATCCCTGAATTTTAGCTCCAATAGAATTCACACCAAGCAACACTTTCCAGGGATTCTTTGCTGGAAACCAAGCCACTGAAACTGGTATAGAACTGACACAAGCTTGTAGTTTAGACAGGGCGCAAGGAAGCAAAGGATCCCATCACAATTCCCCAGCCCTCCCATCTGCTTAAAGAAGTGACAGTGTTCAAAATTACCGCTTGTCTTTATGCAGTCCTATGATAGGGATGGTGGATGGGGACTTGTGGCCTTCCATTGTTATTAGAATCATAAGAGTTGGGAGGGCCTTCCAAGGGTTATCGAGTCCAACCCCCTGCAATGCATCCATGATAGATGGCCATCCAACCTCTGCTTAAAAACCTCCAGTGAAGGAGAATCCACAACCTCCCGAAGGAGTCCAGGACTCTGATTGTTGGGGGTCCAGCAACATCTGGAAGGTCACAGGTTTTCTATCTCTGCACAGTGCCCTGGGAGATGGCAGCATTTTGAGATTTCAGGAGGGAAGGGAGTTTTCTTGGCCTAGCCCATGGTTCTGAGGAGGCAGTGAACACCATGTGAAGACAGTGAAGGCATCAGCATGGTGTCTTACTCCATAAGGGATTCTGCACACATTGCAGTTATTCTACACACAGAAGAATATGAATTAAAAAATTGTCCAGTATTGTCTTTCAGATACTTATCTGAAAAAGTGTGCATGCACACAAAAGCTTATACCCAGAACAAACTTAGTTGGACTCTAAGGTGCTACTGGACAATTTTTTAATTTATTTTGACTGCGTCAGACCTACACGGCTACCTACATACAGAAGAATATGAGTTTACCATAATGTGTTAGTTTGCCGGAAGTGTTGTTTACATCACTAGAATGCCAGAAGCTGTTTGCTAGTTTTGCTTTCATTTCGTTTCTTTAAAACAAAACAAACAAGAACACCATACTTACACAACACAAGCTAACGATGTGGTTCAATTGTCAGCAGAGACTATTATGGAACAGAACTGTATTCAAGGCTGTATCCACAGTGGGTATTTCCAGATGACCTGTTTACTGAATATTCATCCTGATTTGTTTACAGGGAGGCTAGATGACATTGCAACAAAAGCAAGTATCATTTCACACTTTCTGGTCACTTTCCTTATCACACATAAGCTTGATTCTTTGAGGAAGCAGGTTTGTTGTGCATGAGCTCCCAATCAGCTATAATGGCACATCCTGAATATGCTGGCATGTGATTGAATCCCACCCTAAAATAGCAACAGTCTGGATGCACTCTGCTGGCAACTTCATCCAAGGTAGGCAACAGGGTTGGGTTTTTTGTTCTTTTGTTTCTAGAGAGCTGGTAGCAGCATGAGGGAGATGACATTTGCACATCATATCAGGGATACACAAATACACAAAAAGTGGCCTTACATCAAGCTGGACCATTATCCCATCTGACCAAGCACTATCTGGTTTGATTGACAGCAGCTCTCCAAGATCTCAGTCCATTGTCTTTTCGAGACATGTCAAATTAATGAATTTAATGGATTTTTGTTTTGCTGCCTTCACCATTCAAAGATTCACCAAGCCAGCTTAACATTCATCGGAACCATAAATACAGTATGGTAAAGGCAGGCACTAAAAATAAAAATGCTTTTGCTGTACCATAGAAGCAGGAAGGTCGGGGAAAACTCACAGATAAAACTCAAAAGCCTCATCATCAAATTAACCATAGGAAAAGGTTACTTACTACCTGTGGCTTCCAGGGACTGAACCTGCTGACTTCCATACACCAAGCAGACACTTTGCTACAGGGCTGTGGCCTCCACTTCTGGACACGAAAAAGGAGGTTTGCAGGTTTTGGAGAGTGATAAAAACATGTGCACCATGGGCAACTTTCTCAAACAACTTTCAGCTCCTAGCTCCATGGTGGCTACACAGAACCTCTGGACTCTGGAGTCAGTGGTAGTATACCACTGAATGCCCACTGTGAGGGAGCAATAACTATTAAGTCCTGCTTTTAGGTTTTCCAGAGGCATTTGGTTGTCCACTGTAAGACATGGATGCTGGACAATAGGAACCATTCTTCCAATACAGCAGGGCTCTGTGTGTGTGTGTGTGTGTGTGTGTGTGTGTGTGTCTGTCTGTCTGTCTGTCTGTCTGTCTGTCCAACCATTTGCTAGGAATGCCTTTCTAAAGGCAAGACCTGCCATATTCTCTGACCTAATGCACAGAAATAAGGGATCACAGCTGCAGGAAAGGATGCCAAGCCAAGAGCCCAGAAGTAGTTTAATGTGTGCTGAATGTTATCACATGGGTCAGGGTTGGGGAACCTGTGGCCAGCTTCCAGCATCCCAGGTGTAATCCAGGAATGAGAAGCTACATTCAGCCTGTGGGCTAGATCCTTAGGTCTACAGACACAGAGGCTAAATTTGACAGGCAGGTAGGACTGCCCATCTGCCAATCACCTGGTATCAAAATGACACCAGGTAACCTATTTTTGATGGTGTGCTTTGCAAAAAAAGCACTCCCCAATCAGATGATAGCTGGTGCTTCAGAAACGCTTGCAAGGGGCTTTGCAGGCACTTGTTCATCCAAGCTGCACCTTTGCCTGCTTCACACCTGACATAATATGTGACATCAGGTGAGAGCAGCTGAACATGGCTTGCGGGAGGCTTGATGATGCTCATAGGCTGGGGGTCCCTCACCCCATTGCCCTCCAACAAAATCTGGAAGCTGACAGTGGATGACATAGGCCCCATCTGCACTTCACATTTAAAGCACAACCACTTCCCTCTAATAATCCTGGGAACTGTAGTCTGTTAAAGGTGCTGAGAGTTGTTAGGCAATTCCATATCCCCTCAAAGAGCTACAATTCCCAATGTTTACTGGAAAGAGGGATTGATTGTTAAACCACTCTGAGAATTGCAGCTCTTTGAAGGGAACAAGGAATCGCCTAACAACTCTCAGCACACTTCAGAAACTACAGTTCTCAGGATTCTTTGAAGCCATGGCTGTTTTAAGTGTTATAATACTGTTATTAAACGTGTGGTGCAGATGAGGCCACACTGTCTTTCAGCAAAGTGCTCTACTAGCGATGTTAATGTAGGAGGACATTTCCGCGATTTGAAAAGCTAAGCTGTGAACATCCAAACGCTGGGGTGAGAGGAGGCACGTCCAGAGTTTGCCACAACATTGTCTTGTTTGCCCACACTTCCTATCACAGCATCCACCACCACCACAATCACCCATGAAATGCAACAGTCACTCAAACACCAATGCTGGGGCAACACCCCACTGCACTTCGTGCATAAGTCAATGGCAAAACACTGGTGAATAAATGATACATGCTATATTTATTTATTTATAGTGTATGGTGCTGTGGGGAGGGATGTCACTGGGGTGGGGGGTGGGGGTGGGATAAAGAGTATTATGTGTTATTTATTGTCCACAGGTCTAAAGAATGTAAAAAATAAATAAATTAAATTTTAAAAAATGAGTGGAAGTGAATAGCCTGATCTCTTTGCTAGGGTTATTGTTGCAGAGGCAGTCTCTGCAATGAAGTAACATGGATCATTCCCTCTCCTTCTTATGTTTATGTCTTGCTTGGGTTGCCTAAACAGCATCACCCATGAGAGAGGTATTAGCAGGCCATATATATAATTTATTTAGAGCATTTGTACCCAGCTTGTACCTGAACAGCTTACAACCAGCCAATTAAAACAAGATGGGCAGTCACTGCCTGCAGGTTTACCACCTGAACAGCATGACACAAATGGGGGGGGTGGGGGGAGCAAACCTGGTTACCAATTCTTAAAAGTTCAATAGTAGTCCTTGTAAAGAGAAGTTCAAGTATGACTGATGGAGCTGGTCTCTGTTACTTAAGGGGGAACCCTGAAAACAGTTGAATGAAGACCAGATGTGACTAGTGGGCACAAAATTGCTAAGTGACTGTTCAGAATGGACAACTGGGGACTGGAATCTCCCGAAAGAGAATTGGCTGGGTGGAAGCCTGAGTGAGAGCACCCTCCAATAGCTCCCAGTTGGACTCCCAACACATTGAAATGTTTGGACGTTCCTTCACTATGGTAGCCATTTAGCTGTTAAAGCTTTGGTAATAGACTTGTCTAATATTTGGCTAAGCCTCATTATTAGAAACACATTCTCACCCTAAGCCCTGCAGAACACTGGTTAAGATTAATTTTACTGTCTTTCCTAAACCGAAACAAAATAAAAAAATTCCTTCCAGTAGCACTTAGAGACCAACTAAGTTTGTTATTGGTATGAGCTTCCGTGAGCTCATACCAATAACAAACTTAGTTGGTCTCTAAGGTGCTACTGGAAGGAATTTTTTTATTTTGTTTCGACTACGGCAGACCAACACAGCTACAGTGGTGCCCCGCAAGACGAACGCCTCGCAAGACGGAAAACCCGCTAGACGAAAGGGTTTTCCATTTTGGAGGCACTTCGCAAAACGAATTTCCCTATGGGCTTGCTTCGCAAGACGAAAATGTCTTGCAAGTTCCTGCGGGTTTTTTCCCTCCCCCCCCCCTTTTCCTAAGCCCTAAGCCGCTTATCAGCTGATCCGCTGATAAGCCGCTTATCGGCTGATCCGCTAAAAGCCACTAAACCGCTAATAGCACTAATCCGCTAAGCTGTCAATGGGCTTGCTTCGCAAGACGAAAAAATCGCTATACGAAGAGCCTCACGGAACGGATTAATTTCGTCTTGCGAGGCACCACTGTATCTACCTTTAACTACAGTGGTACCTTGGGTTAAGAACTTAATTTGTTCTGGAGGTCCGTTCTTAACCTGAAACTGTTCTTAACCTGAGGTACCACTTTAGCTAATGGGGCCTCCCGCTACTGTTGTGCGGCCACCACGCAATTTCTGTTCTCATCCTGATGTAAAGTTCTTAACCCGAGGTACTATTTCTAGGTTAGTGGAGTCTGTAACCTGAAGTGTCTATAACCTGAAGTGTCTGTAACCCGAGGTACCACTGTATTTCCTAAACCGGTGATGGCAATCGCCTCTTTTCTCTGAATCATTGGCCCTTTGTTGGTTTACTGCAAAGAGCCTGGATTCACTCCAAGTCCAAATAGCAGCAGCACCTGACTGATCCACTGATCATTGTCTTAAAATCACATGGTGCTTAAAGCTGATAATCGGGCCAGAAGATCTACCTTGTCCTGACTGCATGTGACCAGTAAGGCTACACATGCTGCATTTGTCGGATCTCATTCTTTTGTTGTTCTTGAAGGGCATAAGCACATGTTACATGTGGGATGGAGAACCTCAGGTTTGGGGCCAGCTGGGACCCTTCAGGTCTCTCTGTCTGGTCCTCGGGACTCTCACTGTTCCTGCTTTGAGTACTTTTGCCCAGAAGGTGTCCTTGAACCCTGTTGATGCCTCTTCCTACTGAACAAAAGTAGCAGAGTAGTGGGGGCATGGTTCAGCTTTCCCTCCTTGGCCACAATCTTGGCAAAAAAAGTACCCTCCTGCCACAGAAATTAAAATTAAAATTAGATCTCATGGCAGTTCCCCTGCTCTATTGTATCCACACAATTCATGGCAGGGTAGATACCTCCCTTGGCTTTAAAGAATAATAATCACTATATAAGGTGGCCATCAACACATGGTGCAATTGATCACACAATGGCGTTTGCAGAATACACACACAAAAAGTGTCCGGAGGAGAGGCCCACAGGCTCCAACACAAGACAACTTTACCAAGGTCACCCGGTAAGTCAGTAAGAAGATGTGGAACAGCAAAGCACCTCCACGCCTGGACTCCTTGCTCTTAACTAGTAACAATAGTAATACTGATATGAATACTAAAAAAAAAGGTTTTCTGAGAACAGCAACAACATAGCTGCTGGGCAAATGAAACAATGGAGGAGGAAGAACCTTTCCTGCTAATGAACTGGAGGAGAGAGCGTGGAGCGAGGCGATCAGATTTCAAGTTCAAAAAGCAAAGTGTTTACCTTTGTGTTTAGATAATTGGATAGGAGTTGAGCGACTTGCAAGACTTATCGTGGCTCAGATCATACCCTGAGGACACCATGCTTGCTCCAGTGCCAGCCACATTACATGGTTATTTGGTCAACCTAAGGAAATCTGATAGTCAGCCATTACTTCTCCTTTATGGTACAGCCCAGCTGATAGGCATCTGAGTTGGTCTCAGGTGAACGAAGAAGGAAGCTTGCCTTGTCCCAGTCTCCCATACCAACAAGAGCACCTGTCTCATGTTTGCATTTGGGTCTCTGTGGTGGACAAATGGGTCAAATGAGAAGGGCAAAGGCAGAGGAAAACCTTGGGCTCCCCCCGACCATTGTTTATTGAGCATTCATCCTGAACTGCTTGCTCAAAGTTTATGTGGAGGTTATACAGTGTCTGTTCTTTATTCAGCATTTGTTCTGATCCATTGGGGGGTACGATTATAAGACAAGGCGTGCGCATCCTGAATTTGTGTAGAGGTTATACATCTTTCCATCAATTTACTTGTTGTTCCACACTTTCTTCAGCACTTTCCTAACCACAAAACAACCTTTAAAAAGTGGATTTGTTGCAAGAGAGTGCTTTAATCCACTTTAATTGCACAAACCTAAATTTACAGTATGTGACCGAATCCCTCTCACAAAAAACTGATTATCTGGAGGTACCTCAGAGCAGGTGCAGGAGGGAGAAAAGACCAAGGCTGGATTAACCTCTCTCCCCCTGCAGTATAGAACTCATTTTTTTACACTTCTCTCCTACACTTCTTCCAAGGAGCTTAAGGCGCCATACATGGTTCTCACCACCACCACCACCACCCATTTTATCTTCACAACAACCTCATAAGGTAGGTTTAGTCTGTGAGAGAGGTACTGGCCAAAGTCACCTAGGAAACTTGATGGCTGCATAGGGATATGAACCACCCTGGCTGTTGGGATGAAAGATGTTCTCTAGGCTGTATACAAAGTGCTGCATACCTTTAAAGCACGTTTGAAGCACACTGTTTGCCTCAAAGAGATGGTGGGCCATTTGCTGGACCGGGGTCCCCTGCCCTGAGTAAACATTACTGAAGACTTATGGCCACAGGGGTGGGACAAAGGTGGATAATATTGCACTATATTACGTGCAGTGCAAAACATCCATATTAGCTCTGCCCCTGGCTGGTTGTGGAAAAGTCATGCCTCAGCAGTGCTAACAGACTCTAGTGTGGAAACAATCCTGTTCCTAAAATGTCAGGATTTTTATTATTATATTTAAACCACCACAAAGCCCTATGATGCTCAAATGAGGGAGAACTGAAAAATTGAATTAAAAATGATTTGAGAAAACCACTCATAAATTTATTCCACGTTAAAAAAATAATCCATTTCTTTCTCCATGGATTACCCTGCGATGACTATTCCAAATACCATTCCTCAGATAGTGATAGGCTTCCTCCTTATCTCCAAATTAAATGCATTAATGCATAACCTAATTTATGTCTACCCTCTTTGTATATCCCCATTTTGCTTTGTGCTGGATTTCTCATTTTAAAATATGCATTGCAATGAAGGTTTGCAAGTTCCCCCACCAACCCCCCCATCCTGCACTCAATACACTCAATAGTGTATTGCATTACATTACGTTCTCTCATTTATTAGTTGGACTGATGGATCCTTCTAGTGGTCATCATTGAAACTGCAACAAAACCTTTGTATTTAGAAATTAGGAGGTGCTTCCAGGCCTGTGTTTATAATGGAATGATGTTTCTCAAGCACATCTTCTCTTCTCTTCTCCTTTCCTTTCTGCATTCACATGATCTTAGTGACATAAAAGTGTCAGCCTTTATTCTCCCTACCCCATTTAATCCAGATTTACCAACTCCAGGAAAATAAATTTGATTTTCTTAATTAAAAACAACAACACTGTCGCCACCCACCACCCTTCTGTGATACCTGAATGACCCATTTACAGTATGAAGCCCTCTTCTGGTAGCACCCTATGGTAAGAATGAAAATCCTAAGCACTGTGAGGTTTCTTCAGAGTCCTCCTTCTCATTAGACCACGGGAGGGGAACCGGTGGCACCTCCATACCGCTGAACTTCAATATCCACCATCCCTGACCATTAGCCATACTGGGTGGGACTCATTGGAACTGGGCATCCAACATTTTGAGGGCAACAAGTTCCCCCTGCTACTGCATCCTCTACTTTTTCATTTTTCTTTTCTCCCTCTCAAGTCTGTTCCTGTTGAATCAAGTGTTACAGGATTTTTTTAGAATGATTGGGGGGGGTTGCCCCTCTAGCATGCAGGGTGCACACAATGTCTCCTCAAAGCACCACATAACGCATGACACCACACAATTTCCAACGTCGTTCTGCTCAGGGAAAAGATGGCTACCGACACTTAGGAAACTGGTAAAAGACAGCCATAATCCCCGAAACCTGGGATCAGGTACACAGCAGCCTCTTGCATAGGAGATAATCACTGGCATCCTGGTAAATGGGTGGCAGACAGATAGTCATCCCGTGGACAATAGCGAACCATCCAGGAATGGATTAGGTTCTTGGTCAGGACAAAAAAGTATGATAACTTGGCCGGAAAACCAGGAACTTGTAAATATTTCTTTTGTCTTACTTAATGGGTATAAGGTGGAGGTCAAGGGAAGGATGGGGGCAAACCTGATGCTCAGGTTTCTGTCACCAGACCCTCCCAATTTGTGATGTATGCATGATGTAATTTTAGGGGTGTTGTGGGTATCTTTGTAAAACTGATAAAAGTGGGAGCCATCCTTTGTTCTGGCCGTCTTCCTGCTTCTCCCATGCAATGCGTGGACGTCCTGTTGCAACAGTCATTTGAATAAAGACCAGGCCTCCTGGCTGGTGTCTGGTAATCCAAGTGAGCCCAAGGATTTTCCTATAACACAAGCATGCAACCCTCTCTTCAGGTTCCTGTCTACTAGGAGCAAAGGAAGCTACCGTGGACAGAGTCAGACTATTAGTTCATCTTGCTCTCCCCAGGAAGGCTTACCTGCCACCTTCATTACACACCAGGCGAAAACATTCCTCTTCTCCCAGGCCTTTGGCTAACTGAAGCATCTATGGACTGACCAGTCACCCTCTCCAGGATCTCAGGCACTTTCCCCAGACCTACTGCGGGATGCTGCGGACGTCTTACAAGCCAAGCGGGTGCTCTGCTACCAATGAACTGCACAGTGGAGCAGTTTGGTAATTTTAGATTCTGGATTTAATTCAGTTTATTTTAATTGTGTATGGTCATGTGGAGGAGGGCATTGTTGTTGTTGTTGTTGTTGTTGTTGTTGTTGTTTTACGGTTTGCCCAGAGGCATCCCAAAATGATTTGCAATATGGCATATATAAAAACAGTTAAAACAATTGTGTTTATTTTTAACACACATTTGTATAAACAGTTTAAAACATCAACAGTGCATACATAAAATCAATTCACATCCAATACCTACTGGGATAATTCATATTCCACATTTAAATGCAAATGAGTATTGCTTTAAAATGTGGCAAGCATTTGGGTGCCCTCTTGCTCATTTGCCTGAGAGGGACCTTGAATTTCAGCCCCCTCCTGCCCTGCCCTGAAGGCACCACAGGAGCTTTTCCATGCACCTCCTTCATTCTCCATGCCTCAGCTTCTCTGCCCGTTCACAGTCCTCAGCTTATACCCCAAGACACTACTTCTGCTCATGGGGACCATGTACAGATCAGCTTTATGAAAGCCAATGTAATGTAGCAGGTACAGCAGAAGTGTGCAAACTGTGGCCCTCCAGATGTTTTTGGCCAGTGGTCAGGGCCAATGGGAGTTGTAGCCCAGCATCATCTGGGAGGCCAAAGGTTAGCCACTCCTTCTTTACATAATTTCAAGTGCTTCCTTGTATGTTATCTCAGCAATTATTTCAACAGCCTTGTTGGTAGTGTAGTGAGGGCTCCCATCTTGGATGGCTTTAAAAGCAGATTAGGAAAATTCATGGAGAATAAGGCTATCAGTGGCTACTAGCCCCAATGGCTGTGTCTCCTTATGCTCTCAAACGCAATATAGACTAGGGTCCAAAGCTCCGACACAGCAACAACAAAGCTCACTGGTTGATCGGATGGCAATCATTATTTCTCTCTCAGCCTAAGCAACTTCACAAGGCTGTTGTTGTGAGCGTGAAGCTGGGACAAAAATATAATTAATAAATGGATTCGCACACACCCTGCCTTACAGGCGGTAGATAAGAAATGGAGGTGACGGGGGACCATTTTGTGCTTCCCACTGGAGGCAAGGAGAGCCTAAGCATGAACAAACCCATGGCTGAGGTGTCGCTAGAGGCTTGGGGGTGGCTTTCAAACATGCCTTGACAGGCCTTCAGCCTCAGAAAGGTGAATGGGCGCCAGAGGCCTAGTTGGTATGTTTGTTTATCTCAGCGTTTAAAGCAACAACAAAAGGTCAGAGTCCGTTGCCGTGGGAGATGCTTTTTTTTTTTTAAGCCTCCCACAGCCTTCCCACTGTCCAGCTGAGACAGGCCTATTTACTTGTCAACTTCAGTTATTTAATTCATTTCACCACTGTTGAAGAAATAGGCCCAACTCAAAACGTGCAGACCCAGCAACTCGGGGGATGCTGAATTGAGAGGAAAGGAGAAGCATTTGCAACTCTTGCTTGTGCAAAATACACGTTGGGTCACAGTGAGTGGCTTCCGGGTTCCTGGGCCTCTTGCAGGATCTTACCAGAAGTCAGAAGCCACAGCCCCACAACCGTGATAAGTAAGGCTTTGGTTGCAGGGCAGGGGCAGCACATTCCTGTTTTGCCTTAGGTGGCAAAACAGGATGGGCTGCTCCTGGGCTCCTGTCTATTTTAACTTGAGTGCCTTTGTGTTTACCCTGGCAAAACAATCCTATTGACACAAGTATTGGGCAGCAAATTCCTGTCACTAACAACAGAGCCCTGGGAAACTTATCTCAGTGGTATATTTGAAGGAAACAGGATAATACTCTAGGTCTCTCTATAGAGCAGTTTGCAAACCAGGGGAAAAAGAGAACAGCCTGGGCAACTTTGATCACAGGTAAGTAGTCCTAAACTTTCTTCCCTACTTCAGCTAAGACTATTTACTATTAGAGTCTGTAGACCGACAGTTTGGGCTAATGGTCTAGGTACCTGGGTGACAGATAATACCCTGCACTGCTCAGCAAGTCCATCACCCCAGGATTGCTCAAAACTGTTTTCCCCAGAGTAGAAGTAAGTTAAGGTAAAGGGACCCCTGACCATTAGGTCCAGTCATGGACAACTCTGGGGTTGTGGCACTCATCTCGTTTTATTGGCTGAGGGAGCCGGCAAACAGCTTCTGGGTCTTGTGGCCAGCAAGACTAAGCTGCTTCTGGCGAACCAGAGCAGCACACGGAAACACCGTTTACCTTCCCGCTGGAGCAGTACCTATTTATCTACTTTCACTTCATGCTTTCAAACTGCTAGGTTGGCAGGAACAGGGACCAAACAACGAGAGCTCACCCCATCGTGGGGATTCGAACCGCTGACCTTCTGATCAGCAAGCCCTAGGCTCTGTGGTTTAACCCACAGCACCACCCAAAAGCTTGATGTTAGCTCAAAAGGTGGTATTAGATAGAGTTGGATCCATTGGAAGATGGATGGTGATTTGCAGTAGATCCAAAAGGGTTTTTTATGTCACCTCCAGTCTATCATTATTCTGTGGGAGGGATTTAATCACATACTGGAAATTTAGGGTTGTGTACACACTATGCTTTTAAAATCCATTCAAAGCCCATTCTTTCCCTCAAATAATTTTGGGCACTGTAGTTTGCCCCTTGCAGAGTTGCAATTCCCAGCAAATCCTTAACCAACTATGGTGTCCAGAATTATTTGAGGGAAACAATGAGCTTCTAAGGTGATTTAAGCATGTAGTGTATACAAAAATAAAAAGAATCCTGGACTTTTTCACAGTTTGGGGGAGTGGCAGGGTTAAAAGTATGCAAAGGGTAGGGGCATGGGGGAGAAATATGATTCAGTTCACATTTAAAGGTGAGGCTGCTTAAACCACACTTAAACACTTAAACAAAGACTGAAACAGCACCATCCTTTGAGATTTGCACTTCTTCAAATTTTGCAATACTGTTCTCCATCCAAGCACTAGGGTACTGTGTGCATAAAAATGCATATATTCATAATAGCAACATACAAAACTGCATTATATTTTTGAAAACTGTTTGTGGTTTGTCTTTTTGAAAAGGGGAAAGGATGGATTATACCTTGGAAGACACACAACGGAAGGAGAAACTTCTGAGGACTGTTTATGCCCTCCAAGTTAAATCAGATGCCACATTTCAGAAAGCCAGCCCTCTCCTGAACAGCCACCCTGGTACAGGCATGGTGACAGAACACCAAGTGCACCAGCTAGCCGAGAAAGCCAAGGTTATCTGCCATGACCTGGACAATATCAAAAACTCCCTTTACTACCGGCAAGATGAACTGGTGCAGCAGATCCCAAACCCCAACGGCAACCATTATGGAGGTGTGTGTGGAATTCACTGCTCACTCGATGGGCTTATCTACATGACTAGTGAAAATGCACCAAGGGTCCACTTCCTCAACCGCTCAGGCCAAACCTTTCAGTCCATACCATGTGTGGAATGGAAGAAAAATGAGACTTTTTTGCCAGAGGACGTGACCGTGACCAGGGCAGGGATGGTGGCAATTACAGACCTGGTCAATGGGACTGTCTGCATCTTCAACAACCACTCCAAGTTCTCCAAGGGAGAATGGCTAAGAATTGGGAAGTTTTGTTCCCCCAGGGGAATTGGAGTGGATACATCTGGAAAGATTCTGGTGGCCGACTACACGGAAGGAAAAGTTCATAGCTTTGCCCTTGACCGTGCTTTCAAGGTGCAAAGCACCCACTCTGTCTCCAACCTGCGTGGGCCACGCTACGTGTGCTTGGCCCCAGAAGGAGGGTTTGTGGTGAGTGAAGAATGTGGTGATGTCAAGCTCTTCAGTAGCAACCACAAACTGGTCTCTTCCATCAGCAGCAAATATGGCCACTGCTTTGGCAATCCCTCCGGGGTCTGCGCTGATAGAGAAGGCAACATCATTGTGGCTGATGAACAGCACCAGAAAGTCCACTTGTTTCCCAGGAGTGGGTCTCCCATCTGCCTGGTATCTAAAGGTCTGCAGAGACCAATGGGAATAGCTTGTTCCACCCAGGGGTTGCTGTTAGTTGCCGATAGTGGAGATAACTATGTCAAAGTCTTCAAGTACCGTGTGAGACCCCATTACAACTCTGACTATCTTTGTATACCCAGTGACAGTCCAAACCTAACACCTAGAGGGAGAGCAGAGTAGGATTATTCCAACATTCACCTTCAGGCATCTTCTGCATTGACTTCTGCCGCACTACCTCATCTGACAGTACAGTCAGTTATCCAAGTTTTTCTAGCACTCAAACTACACCTTTGTCACATGGCGGACTCAAGCGAAACAACGTAGATCCTAATATCTGATCCATATCTTGGATGTTATGACTGGCAGAGGGGGCCCTTTTGGTAGTTCCAGAACCCTCAGAAGTTCAAGGTGGCCTGGAGAGGGCATTCTCTGTGGCAGCCCCTACATTTTGGAATTTCTTCACCACAGAGATGCGACTGGCACTTTCAGTATGCCAAAGGCATATTGGCCTTCTTCCTGGCCTTTGACGTGTGATATATATAGTTTTAGGGCCTGTGCTATTCTCTTGACTGCAATTTGTTTTAAAATGATTTTAAATTGCCCACCTCCAATTCCCAACAAGTAGTAGAATCATAGAATCATAGAGTTGGAAGAGACCACAAGGGCCATCGAGTCCAACCCCCTGCCAAGCAGGAAACACCATCAGAGCACTCCTGACATAATAGAATCATAATAGTATTCAGAGGCATACTGCCACTGACAGCAGGGGTAGAACATAGCCATTGTGGCTAGCCCTAGATAACATGGGAGTTGTAGTTCAAAGCAGCTGGAGGGCACTTGGTTGGTGAAGGCTGTACTACCACATCTGAAGCTAGCTTAGGGGCTACAGGGCAGGCTGTGAAGCCCGTATAGTTCTGTCCTCCAACACCAGCCATTGCCTCTGGCATCTAACAGTGACTGTCACACCCTGCCCAATGGTAGGGCTGGCCCAGTAAAGCCCTTGAGGAAGGAACCTGGTTCTTCTAAAGAGCCAAAACCTTTTAGGAGCCACAGACATGCCATTATTATTAAAGAGAAAGCTTTCTCTTATGTATGTTTTCATGAAAAGTAAGATTACCTGAATTATATTTGTCACTGGTAATGTTAAAAACTAGAGTAAATTATAATAAAATTATCTGATCACAGACCATAAAAGGATATTCAGAAGGTCAAAGTAATAAAAGAGGTCAAAGACTCCCCACTGTTTCTTGTCTTATTTATTTTGTTTTTATTCATGGATGCCACATATTGCACCATATTAACTGGGAGGCAATTTGGGGTTTATTTTCAGAGCAAAAATATATGCTGTCTACATTTCATATTTTAAATTGTGACTAGCTTCATTTGCGAGGAATGTAAAGGGACACGTTGATAAATGCAAATACGATGAAGCAATAGGGAAATAAGGGCAGAAAATGTTTAAATGATCCATGCATGTGTTGCTTTGTCAGCATTTTGCTTACTAACATCTTCCTCTATTTCAACAGAGAATGTCTGCAAAGAGAGAGCTCTAAAGTTGCACACATGACCACCCTATTATTCCAAATGCACTAACCTAAAATCCAGACTTTTCTCCTTAATTTAGTATATCCAGCTGCTGACTGCCAGTTGCTGGGAGAACCCAGCAGAAGAGCTACATGGCCCTTGAGTCCTGCTTGTGAGCTTTCCACAGGCATACGGTTGGCCACTGGGCAGGAAAGGCTCGGCCTTTGGACTAATGACCTCGTAGGAATTTGTTTTCAAAAACAGGTAACAAAAACAATACAATGAATGTGATAAACACCCACATCCCTCACTCACATGGGTGAAGTTGCTTATTGTGGATGGTTGCAAATAAGACATACAGGAAGGCACAGAACAAATTTCTAGTGCTATCAGCTTCCACCAGAAGTGTGAAGGCATAAGCTACAGTTCTCAGAATTAACAGAAGAGACAAAGCTTATCAAAAAGAAGGGAGATGCAGACATTGAATTGGAGGGAAAGAATGGGTTCCACCCAGGGGTGTGGTATACAACGGCTGAATTTTGCATGCCTTCCCCAGTTTTGTAGAGGAAATTACTGAAAGTTACTCTTGGGAGCAGCAAAGAGTATTCTACTGTTTAGAAACCTGTTCTACCTTCTGGGATACTTTAGGCTTGACCAGGTCAGTATGACACCATAGGCCAAATTCATGTCAGATATAAAATACTTTGCTTTTGCTCTGCTAGCTTGGGGTATACTGCCTTAGTATCAGAATCTGCTTCCATTTTGGCATCACCTGATATCTTTAAGTGGATTTCTTTTCTTATTCTGCTGTTTTATTGTAAACAGCTCTGAAAGCGTGTGGCTTGTAAAGCCTTAGAAAAGATTTCCCTCCTCAACAGCTGAGGATACTGAAAATGTTCGTAGGGAAAAAAAAGAGAGAGCTGGCATAAAAACCAGGCCGCTAAATGGGACGAAAGAAATTGTTTTAAAATGAGTTGGTAGAATTTCTTACCGAAAACCTCAGGAATCTGCTGCCCCTTTTAAAACAATGAACTCAATCAAACAGAACGTCACTTCAGGAGACCGGGGGGTCCGTCCGGAACGCAATTAGGCAAGGACTTTACGGAATGCTCTTAGGAACGGACCGCGTCTCCTAGCAACCGGCCTGTAGCACCCGGAAGTGGCTTGAATGTCAAGAGGAGCGGGCTCTTTCTTTTCTTTTATGCCTGCTGGAAGGAGTGGCGGGAGGAAGTAAGTGTCGTCGGCGAGCGGCAGGGAGTTCTGATGGCTTGGGAGAGAAAAGGATGCAAAAAGGGGGAGGGGGAAGCGCGGCGTGGCATGGTGGGATGGAATTGGGACCAGGCTTGCCAGCTGCTGAACTGACCCAATGACAGGGTTGCTCTGCGGCCAATAGCGGGTGCTAGTATGTTATCTCTATGCCTCCCCCCAAATTTCACCTGCTCATTCCTGCAGAATAAGCCTCTGTTAAAGGCATAAGAGCCGGGCAGGCAGGTTTCCCCCTCCTGGCTAGTTGGTCACCGTAATTGGGCTACTAAGGCTTGTGTGGGTTGTGCGTGGCTAGCTGAGTTATACTGTGCATATTGCTGCGTTTCCCAAACCCGAGGTGACTGAGAATTGTGGCTTCTGTATAGTGGAGTAGTAATGGAAGGGACGGGGGGAATCCTACAGGCTGGAGCAAGGCACATAGGCTTATTTATTTATTAATTACACCTTTATTGTGCGCTTCTTCCACAAGGTTCAGAGCGGTATCATTCTCTTTCTTCCCCTTATCCTCATGACAGTCTTGTGAGGCAAGCCAGGTGGAAAGAGTGAGTGACTGGCTCAAGGTCACCCAGTGAGCTTTGTGGCTGAGAGGGTATTGGAACCTGAGTCTCTCTGTTTAATAATACTCATAGTTCCCTATATTCCATCCATACTGGCTCTAGCATCTGGTTTGAGGCATAAAATGCTTAGCCTTGCTGAGGCTATGTAATTCTGGTATTGATTGGTGTCTGAGTGGGATACCGCCTGAAAACCCTGTGCATGCCACCTTAGGTTATCTCTTGGGAGAAAGTCAAGATTGCACCATGCAAACTCTGTATGCTGAAAATTCCTATTTAATTGCAAATCAAGGTGCATATGCTATCCTCTATATTGGGACTACTTAAGCCTTTTTTATTTCTAAAATTATATTTTGGGTTTTTTAGTGTAGAGAAAAGGTGAATAAGAGGAGACATGATGGAGATGTATAAAATTCTGCATGGTGTAGAGAAAATTGATGGAATGAATGTTGTGCTCTCTCTCGTAACATTCAGGACAGAAAAAAGAAAGAGCTTCACATCATTGTGCATAAACTACAGAATTTGTTCTGACAAGAATTAGTTATGGCCACCAGCTTGAGATCCTTTAAAAGAGGGTTAGACAAATTAATGGAGGAGAAGGCTATATCAATGGCAACTAACCTTGCTGATAATGTTATAGCTCCTCTATCGGAGGCAATTTGCCCGTGAAAGCCAGTTGCTGGCAGTCACAAATGGGAAGAGTGCTGTTGCCTTCACGTCCTGCTTTTGGGCTTCCTATAGGCATCTGGTTGGCCACTGCAAGAACAGGATGCTGGGCTAGATGGGCTTTTGGCCTGATCCATCAGGCTCTCTTACTGTTTTCTGAAACAAGTACAAATACAACCAAATAACACTGAACAAAACTCAAATGTAAAACAGAGCCTTGGAAACACATTTACCTCCCTTAAACCTTTTTGCAACTTTGGGATCCCTTCCTTCTTTGTAGGTACTGGCAGTTCATTAGGATCTGGTGTTCTTTTCTAGAGAAACACAACAGGGTTTTTTACTGCTCTGCATCATGCTTCTGATTTTATCTTCCCTTATACTCCAGCAGCTTGAACCTATGAGTGCCAGATTCTGATTTTACCAACATGATTGTGGCATTACCTGACCCTGCTATGTTTAGACTGCTAGAGTGAAAGAAAGGAAGATACCTGTTTTCTGCCTTTAATTCAGTGTATATCATTGTCAGGGAGCTTTTTATGTTGCCTGGGTTTCATGTGACAGAAAAGCACCTGGGCCCAATATTATATTACAGTGAAATGTGACCAGTCCTCCACATCATCTCAGATAGCTGCGTACCTTTGCAACACTTGTAAACTGTAACCCTCTCTTATTTGAATTTTGTGTCAGTGCTTATGTGAGCTACAAATCTGTGCCACAAACTCACCAAAAAGCCTTTCAGTCCAAGCAACCCATTGGCAAAAGAATATAGTGATATTGACTTACATTACAGGGTTGCTGTAATAATATGAAGTGCCTTGAACACTCTAAAGTGTTCATGATAGGGTAATGCTGCATTTGGATGGCCTCTGTTTCTGTTTGATACTGTTGAGTTATTTAAAGTGACAGTGTCAGTTAGTTCCAGTGGTCTGTTTTGCTCTCTCGGGGATATTCTCAACCCTACCTGCCAAGGGTTGAACCAAGATCTTCTGCCTGTAAAGCAGGTGTTCTACCCCTGAGCCCTTCCCCTAATGATTAGAATCACTTTGCCTGTGGCATGATGATGATGATGATTTATTATTTATACCCTGCCCATCTGGCTGGGCTTCCTTGGAATTATGAAATTCTATCCTGATGAGCACGGGTGGCGCTGCGGGTTAAACCACAGAGCCTAGGACTCGCCAATTGGAAGGTCGGCGGTTCGAATCCCCGCGACGGGGTGAGCTCCCATTGCTCGGTCCCTGCTCCTGCCAACCTAGCAGTTCGAAAGCATGTCAAAGTGCAAGTAGATAAATAGGTACTGCTCCAGTGGGAAGGTAAACAGCATTTCTGTGTGCTGCTCGGGTTCGCCAGAAGCGGCTTAGTCATGCTGGCCACATGACCCAGAAGCTGTACGCCAGCTCCCTTGGCCAATAAAGCAAGATGAGAGCCGCAACCCCAGAGTCCGTCACGGCTGGACCTAATGGTCAGGGGTCCCTTTACCTTTACCTATCCTGATGAAGGCCCAACAAAACTTGCCCTTCTACTCGGGTTCTTTTTTGTATTGTGGGGCATTGATCAACGGGGGTGGGGGGACAATCAGGGTCAACACACAAGTAAAAAGCACCTCTGCTGCTTGTGGAGAGCTTTCAAAGTAGGGATTGGGCCAGTTGACAGCTAGCTCTATCCACATACAGTGGTACCTCGGGTTACATACGCTTCAGGTTACATATGCTTTAGGTTACACACTCTGCTAACCTAGAAATAGTGCTTCAGGTTAAGAACTTTGCTTCAGGATGAGAACAGAAATTGGGCTCCAGCGGCGCGGCGGCAGGAGGAGGCCCCATTAGCTAAAGTGGTGCTTCAGGTTAAGAACAGTTTCAGGTTAAGTACGGACCTCCGGAACGAATTAAGTACTTAACCCGAGGTACCACTGTATTCACTGTTGAAGGCAAGGGCCAGGCTGCCTGAGAAGGAAGAGTTTTAAAGTGTCCCAAGTTGGAACATTTGTAGGACAGGTGACAAATCCTTACCATCCCCTCACCCACTGATTCCCTCCTCCCCACACACAAATTCTCCAAGACCAACAGCTTTTAAGCCCAAGCCCCCTCCCCCCAATTTCTGGATCCTTTTCTGATGGAAAAATATGGGCAGAGAAAGGGCTTTTATAGTGAAGACCTAGTGGTATGGAAAAGATTAAGCCTGCCTTTCTGCCTGCCTTTCATTTTCTACAAATACCCTCTCTGCCCCTGTGATCTACCCAACTTTTGTTTGCCAATATAATGTGTAGACCCCCCCCCAAAAAAAGATCCTGCTTTCTTGGAAGCTCCAGCTTGTCCCTCCAGCCAACACGCGCACACAAGTATTTCAGAGGCCATTGAATGCTTCTTTTACAGTCCACTGGAGGGGAATTGCAACACTATGCATTTTGTTGTTTATTCTTGTTGCGAGGTGCACTCTCTGCCTGCAGCTGTGCACCCAAGATCGTCCTGGCTGCACACATCCTTTAGTGGTTCCTCAACCCTTATATAAGTGAAAGGACTGGAGAGGAATTGGCCCTTAGTACCAGTAACAGTGGTCCTCTCCACATTACAAGTAACGGGACATGTACCAAGCAGACATCCCTTTTCTGCCTCAAGGGATTGGGAATTCATCCATGAACAGACATTGCCTCCTGCATCATCATTTGACAGGCTGGTAGCGGTGGTGGTGTCTCTGAGTAGATCAGCCAGGGTGAATAGAAGCATTCAGAATGCAAATAAATTGCATTTCTTTTCCAGAGCAAAATGTCAGAATCACAGATATTACCATAGATCAATTGGAAAGTTTTAGCAGGGACATCTATTTTCTGTATCTCTCCCTTTCAGTATATATTCCATAAACAGACAGTAAGGTTTCCTTTCCAATCACTGGACCCATCACAGAGCATACTGCCCGAGGGGTGGTTGGAGTTTTTTTGCTTTGCTGAAGGACAGAGAAGGACAATGTTTTCCGGATGTTGTTAACTCTGGGCTTGCCCCCGCCTTTGCTGCTAATGGTGTTTCTGTTTGATACTGCTGAGTTATTTAAAGCGACAGTGTCAGTTAGTTCCAGGGTCAATTTTTCATTTCTGTGTATAAAAACTGAGACGTTGATGTCACCTTAGATTTCAGAGTGATTTAAAAAAACCAAATAATGCAATATATGCCTGCCTTAGTGGCTTTCATCTGAGGAGTCTGCACTACTTTATATAGAGTCTCACATAGGATATACATGGACTCATTCCCTTTGTTACTGGCCTGGTTCTTGTGCCTTTAAGGTAGAATTGAACCAATTAGCAGCATGAAACTAAGTGGTAGGAAAACCTTCACATTTTAAACGCGTATGCATCAAGCTGCTGTTCAAAGCACAGGCGAAGGGTGAGTGGCAAAACCTATATACAAGGCACAATTAATAGCTGTGCCTGATAATGCAGAAAGTTAGCAGGTGCAACATTTTCCTGGCATGGATGTAAGCGGTGAGAACAGCTTTACTGGCTAAGTTTTTGCGTTGCGTGGCTGCTAAAGGCATAGCAACCCTGCCCAAGAAAATGCTGACAACCTTAGCCACAAGTTGTCAATAGGTTTGTCAGTACTGACCTAATGAAGTTTAATGACATGAGCATGGATGCATAGGAACATAGGAAAGTGCCTTACACCAAGCCAGATCATTGGGCGACCAAGCTGAGTGTTGTCTACTCTGACCAGTTACAGCATGGGCGTTCCCAGCCCTACTTGGAGACACCAAGGATTGAATCTGGGACCTTCTGCGTGCAAGGTAGATGCTCTAGCACTGTGTTATGATGAGCACAGTGCATCAGGAACGGGGCTTAGAGTAGATCCTCATTGTTCTCAATCTGAGGATGTACATGAGAATATAAGTACAGTAGTATCTCTGGTTACAAACTTTGTTCCAGAGGTCCGTTCTTAACCTGAAACTGTTCTTAACCTGAGGTACCACTTTAGCTAATGGGGCCTCCAGCTGCTGCCATACCACTGCCATGTGATTTCTGTTTTCATTCTGGGGCAGAGTTCTTAACCCAAGGTACTACTTCCGGGTTAGCGGAGTCTGTAACCCGAAGTGTTTGTAACCCGAGGTGTTTGTAACCCGAGGTACCACTGTACATACATTTTTGGAGTGAAGCCAGTGTTTGACTAGACATATCAAATGAAATGTTTTCCTATATGAAAAACACACTTCTTATTTTGAAGTATAACTCACAACTGGATTTCAAATTTGGATGATTAATCTGATACACTGTGGCAGTTCTTATGATGGTTAGCATAAATGTCTGGAGGGAAATTCCTATGCTGGCTATAGAGTTTCATTTGGTTGCTTTGACTACATTTTTAGAGTTGTTTTTAAACCTTTTGGTTTTTACAAAACCTGGCCAGGTACCTGCCGTTCTTCTGCCATCTTCAAATGACACTAGCACTGTTTCTTAACTTTAGTTAACATTACCACTCTCTTGGTTTGCCCCTTGTGCTTCTACCCAGCAGTATTAAGTATTATTTACGTGTGTGCTTTTTATTTCCAGGCTTTCTGATTTCCAAGCTTCCAGATCATGGTGCTTAAGATATTCTTCCCCATTTGCTGCTCGGCAGCTGAAAGTGGCCTGCTGGTTGGACGATGGATCCCAGAACAGAACTCCGCTGTTATCCTGGCTGTGATCCACTTCCCTTTCATTCCTGGTCAGGTAAAGCAGTATCTCTCTGAAATGCAACATGCAACACAAGTCAAGCTGTCTGTGCTGGGCTCATGGACTAAAACCAAGCAAGCAAAGGAAGAGAGTTTGGACAGGTTCCTTGAAGACCTTGGCACCATTTTTTCACACGACCCCTGGATCCAACTCAGCAAGGAGAAAGGAAGCAAGTTTTGGAGCTGTTCCGCCTCTTGGAAAGACTCTAATGGCAATGAGGAAGATGAAAATATCTTGGTTTATTATGACCAGCGTAAAGTGATGCTGTCGCAGCTTCACCCTGCACAGGACCAGGTTGTTTCTTCTGATCAGAAGACAGTGGAGGCTTCCAAATTAGTTGCCGTGTTTGACACGGTTGCAAAGAGCAAGTTACTATTCATGAAGGACAGGTATGACGAGGGGCCTGTCAAGCTCACTCACTGGCAGTCAGAAGGAGTAGAAGCCAGTATTATTGTGGAGTTGCTGAAACAGGCCTCTGTTCCTGCATGTATGCTGATAACTTTCCTACTTTCACTTGTGTGTGGAGTCTGCAAAAGCAGGTATGTCATGTGGGGTGAATAGGAACAAAATCAAATACAGTTTATGCATAGCTTAAATCAGAAAGTTGGGTTTTTAAAAATGTCTGTGTAATATTTTTATATGCAAAATTATGTTTTTCTGGGCAGTTTCCTAGTGCAGTGGTTTTCAGACTTCATATTGTCAGAAAACTCATATGTGCATAAATTTATAAAGGAAAATAAAATGGGGGGGCATCAATTCACATTAACAATACAATAAACATCAATACATCCATCTTAATTTACACATACAGATCAATACATGCCACCCATGCTAAAGGCTCCGCCCCTGGTAAGTACCAACCAAAGCCCAGGGGCATGTCGGACCACAAAAAGTGTCCCATCAGAAGGCCTCAGTGATCAAGGTGGAGCATAAGGAATCAGGCTATCCTTAACGTACTTTGGGCCCAAGATGTTTAGGAATTACACATGTACAGCAGTAAAGTTGTTTAGGGTTTAGGAATGTATAGTGGTGAAATTGCTTTAAAATGGATTAAAAACCAAAACTAATCTACAATGTTTAGTTATTTATTTCAACAATACTTTTATTTCAACGCAAAGTGCCAATTCTGCCACTTGAAGCAGTCGAGTGGGCACATATGGGGTAAGGCAATCTCGTAGGTAAACTGGTCCCAAGTTGTTAAGGGCTATATATACTAATAGTAACACCTTGAACTCGTCCCAGTAGCAGATCATCAAGCAGAGCAGACCTCTGAGCACAGGTGTCATATGCTGACAAGGCCTCACTCCCATCAGCAATCGTGCTGCAGCATTCTGCACTAACTGCAGCTTCCAGATCAAGTGCAAGGGAAGCCATACATGGAGCACATTGCAGTAATCTTGAAGTAACCAGTACATGAACAACAGGCTCTCCTGGTCCAGGAATGGCCATAGCTGTCAAACCAGTTGCAGCTGGTAAATGGCATTTCTAGCCACTGAGGCTACCTGAGCCTGCAGTGACAGAGCTGGATCCAGTAGCGCTGTGAAACTGCTGTGAAACACTGTTTCACGTTTACTGATTCGCTGGCAACAACACCTGCGTTTCATGCCACATGTCAGAACTGTCGATGAAAGAAGTGTGTCCTTAACACCAGTATACATGCCCCAGGTAGTCTTGATTGGGCTGGAGCTCCCTGGCTTCTGAACATGGATCACATTTGACCTGTTTTCTGTAGATGTCCCTGCTGTGAAAGTGGTTGTTGTGTAAAGTGTAGACTTCAGTGGCAGCTGGTGCCTGTTAGAACTGGAAGATCGGAAGGTAGGGAGGCCAACAGGAGGTGAAGCCACGGTCAGTGATAGGCAGAGCTAACTAGTTCTACATTTGTCCCTTCTCTTGCTGAGTTCAACAAGGGGCAACACGGAGGCTAAGGAGGGGGAAGATGGCCGGAAGATGGCTGCCCCAATCCCCAGCCCTGTTGAAATGCCATTGATGTTGTATTCTTCCCCTGTTTTCAATGGGAAGGCCTCTGGAGGGTGGCCAAGTGTAATTCTGAATGGATGTGAAGTTTAAAAGCTCTCCCCTGTAAAGCTCAGCAGGCTTTCAAGTGAGATCAGGTTGTGCTGCCAAAACCGGGGGATTGAAGTATTGTTTCCAAGCTGGCAAAGGGCAGCTTTGATTAATTCCATTTGGATACTAGTTACCTAAAGCATTCATGAGCAAACCATTGCAGCAAGTGTTGCCTCAGGCTATAGAGAGTAGAACTCCTCAACAGGTTTCCAACCGACTAATACTGTCATGAAATATTATAGCCAGCTTTTTCATACTTTCTGCCTGATGTGTAAAACTTGTAGCTTTCAGCATGTCTTCAAATGCCTGGGGGGAACACTGGGGCAGGAATGGAGGTTTTGTGCATGCAGATGAATCTCTGCTACCAGAGGTAATAGGTAGAGCCAGTGCTTTTTTTTCTGGGGCTACGCGGGAATATGCATACCCCTAAACATTTTGTGAATCTTTTTACTTTTGTCCATTTACTGTATTTATTTTCCCCAATTTGAACTATAAAATGGTGATTTTTTTGAGTCAAAATGAGAGTACACCGAAACATTTTTTTTAAAGAAAAAAAGCGCTGGGTAGATCTAAAGCAATTGCAGCAGTTCTGGATGTGACCAGTTTCTAGCAGTTCAGTGGAGCATTAGTTGAAGGTCAGATCATGGAGCTGCAGGAATCAAGTGGTCTGTAATTGGCTGGGACCCCTTGGATCCCTGCTTACTCTCTGGGGAGCCTCCTGTCTACCTTATTTGGGTCAACGGGAAGCCCCTTACCTACGCAAGAGGTTGGAGAGCAGGCTGCAAGTCACAAGAGAGGATATTGGACTGCACACACAACTTTGCTGGCCTATTATTTATTTATTTCATGACCTGCCCTTCATTAGCATGTCCCAGGGTGGATTACAACAATTAAAAATTAAAAACAGTTTAAGACAGTATAGTCACTGAAACAGGGTGTGCCATAAATAGTATAGACACCATTCCTATATGATACTTGTAATGCAGCTTTTCAATTGAAGCGGAAATTTTCAGCTTTTGCTTGGAAAATTAAATGAAACCACACTATAAATGGATGCCAATATAAGTATAGAAATCTATCTCACAGGAGTTTTCCCACAATACTACATTGAACTATATCCTGCTCTTTAGCACCACCTTGTGGCATACTCTGGGTATGACTGACATTGGATAAAATTCAAAGAACAGATCGATGGGCATTCATTATTTTATAGTGTCAGAGAGAAGGACGAGAGAGTAGACTTCCACCCCTAAACTGCAAATGTGGTTCTCTATCAATTTCCCACCAAATTGCAAAATCTATGTTGGAGCAATACCTTTATTAAGTAAACAAAATATAACAAAATAGTATACTTTTTTTAAAAAAAGTTTTCCAGAACCCTCTTTCAGGCTAGTTATAATGAAGATAGATAGATAAGAGTTCGGGAGAACTGAAATGCTTGCACACTATTTTGTGATACTTTGTGATACAGTGGTACCTTGGGTTAAGAACTTAATTCGTTCTAGAGGTCTGTTCTTAACCTGAAACTGTTCTTAACCTGAAGCACCACTTTAGCTAACGGGGCCTCCTGCTGCCGCCGCGCCGCCGCTGCATGATTTCTGTTGTCATCCTGAAGCAAAGTTCTTAACCCGAGGTACTATTTCTGGGTTAGTGGAGTCTATAACCTGAAGCATCTGTAACCCGAGGTACCACTGTATTGCTGTTATACAGAATTTACTCCTTTTTTACTTTTTGTATTACCAGAAAATTGTATGAATTTTCTGGAATAATATCCAGGCCAAATAAGCCTTTTTTGGTCACTGAAACATAAAGGAGAATTCCATGAGCTATCATATTTATTTAATGTGTTGCAGGATGTGAACTGGTTTTATATAAGTGTTGCAGAAACTAATGCCGATAAGGAATAAAACAGAAGAAATATATTATCACAATCCTTTGTGAAGCTGTTTGATAAGGAGATATGTTTTTTTACAAATGTAATCACATTCTCCATGAAAAACAACATGGGTTGAAGAGTTTCTAGGTAAATCCTGCTGGTCTTTCTGCTCTGCATTTAAAATATTGAACAGAAATCTTAATCCTGGATTAAATAATTCAGAAGGCCTAGTTGTGTTCTCAGGTGGAAATGGGTTAGTCACCCCCGCAAAAAAAAGAGACACTTACGGTTTTTCTACAGTGCAGCATGCCACTAGCAAAAACATTATCTGAAAAGCACTTTAGAGCTCCTCGTAGTCTGTTTAGGATTATACCATTCTGAATAATCTGGTGTCATATTCAAATGGTTGCTAATTCCACATTATTCATCATTAAGTTTAACAGTGTCCTATATAATTAAACTGATTGAAGGTTGATAGATATTAGATTTAAAAATGTAAAAAAAAACCCCCAAAAAACCCCACGCATAACATTTTCCATACTTCTGTTTCTACTTTGTGCTTTGGAATTCCCTTGTGGTAAAATAAGGTCCTGCAGACTGTAATTCTGAAATAAAAGGAAATATTAAAAGGAAATTATGTTTTCCAACATGACTTTGTATGTCTCCCTATTTATGTCGCCAAGAAGAGCACTTAGCCCTAGGCTGCCACCACCCATTGGGTCTTTTAGAGCAATCAACAAGCGACACTTTCTTTCCTCTGTCACTTCAGATGTTGTTACCAGGCAGGCCAATTGAACGGATGTGCGTTCATTTCGCTCCAAGGTGGTGGGCTGCAGCAAAGTGCAGAATAATTCGGGGAATGTGAGCGGGGAATTGCCCTGCGCTGCATTTACTGGGGATGCACCTCAGCTGTCCAGGGTGGGGCAGACAGAGATGAGCTCCGAGGCTTTGAACCTGACAAACCTTTTGTGAAGGGTAGCTGAAAAGGCCTCAAGGGCTGCCCACCGTGAATTCTGCTGGGCTTTTACGAGCTTAATGGTTATTACTGATGCCTTTGAGCCGATGCACTTGTGTGACAACCAGGTAACAATGGGAATGTGTAACACTGCAAATCCAATCTGGTGGCATGTGAGCTTTTTCATTCATGAGAGATCCCCTTCCATGGAGGCCCAAATGGCTGGTTGTGGGGTGTGGAGAAGACAGGGGTTCTGGATGTAAAGGCATTATAATGTGATCACTGCAGCATTTCAGAATTTTCAGGTGTTTTCATCTGAAGAAGCATGGGGAGTCCTGGGAATCTTGTACAATCATTTTCATTGGCTGACATTTTTGCCTTTTTTTGTTTTCAAATCTAGAGTGTTGACGTTTTGGCCCTTGTCTTTCATCTGGAGCAAGCTGTCAACTTGTGAGCAGCTGGGGCACCGGCTGCAGCACCTCCAAATTATCAGTAGCAGGCGGAAGGCTCCAAATCAGACTCAGCTAATGAGGTAAGGCCTAGAGATGGGAATTCTCCTGGTAGATGTGAACAGGTCTGTGTCCAAATACATCAAAACAAACTATGCGATTCACAAAAAAACTCTCACAGTTCCTATTAGTAGTATTGCCCAGGAACCAAATAACTACTCCAAACATGCCCAAGCACCCTGGCACAGCCCAGTGAGATATTCTTTCTCTCTTTCCTTCTTGTATATGCTGATCTGTGACAAGCTGGTAGGCAAATCCAACTTCACAAACCCAGCCTGTTTCCAGCCCTTACAGCATTCAAGAAAGATGTGGACATTTGTAAGCAATAACTACTGAAATCTTAAAAGCCAGGAGCATTGTGTCATCTGGTGGCCATTGGGACTGGTAGGATGGAAAGTTGGGTGGCCAACAGGAGGCAGAGGCAGAGCCAATGGCAGGCAAAACCAGCTAATTCTAGTTTTGTCCCCATCCTCCACCCTGCAGAGTTCTACAGTGGCAGTGCTGAGGTTAAGAAGGAAGAGGCAGTGCCACCCTCTGGGCCTGTTCAAAGTAAAGGCAGGCAGGTAGAGGCTGGCTAAAGACAGAGTGAGGGTGTACCATGTACCCTGATTGACCAGCCACCACTCTTTGTCATGGCCTTGCTCAATTTGGAAAGAGCTCCCTGAAGCTAAAAACTGTGGGATATGTTGATTAACTATAGCACAGAAATGCTTAGGGCTGACTTTGTGGGGGTTTTTATAAGTGAGGTGTTGCCCAAAATATAATTGCTGTCTGTTTGCTTTGCTCTTTTTCTGGAAATGCGTTTCTGTTCCATGATGCTTATGGTCCATACAGCTGCACCTGAGAGTTTTAGATTAGAGCATATTTTTATGTGTGCCCCCGTATTCCCACCCACACAACTTCCATTCCTGTCTAGCAAAAAAAGAGGTTGCCCAGGAAACAAGCCTGGCAAGCACTGACGCAGCTGTTGGGAATATTTGTACCAGCGCCTACCTTCTGCTCCTTCCCCAGCTGCAGTGACCTCAGATACCCCCTTGAGAACATCCAGCATTTCATGACCCAACGACTACATTGTATGCCTTATATTTTTATTTGACTTTTGCTGTTGTTGTTTTTGGTTGAATCACTTTGGGTTTTTTGAATCTTCTTAGCTCCGAAAAACCAATCCAAAAATTATATTTTTACCTTTACTGAATGAACCGATCCAGTCCTGTGGACCACTCTACCAGATGCATACAGGATCTGCTGGCATAACGCAGCTGTTGGAACATCTGATACCTTGTATTGAGTCAAACCCATTATGTCCATGTAGCTTAGTATTATGTACACTGACTGACAGCAGCTCTCCAGGGTCCTTCCGCATGCAAGGTGAATACTCTACCAGTCTACCAGTGAGCTGCAGTCTTTCCTCATAATGGTGGTGTGCAAATAGGTTTATCAGAATTGACCCCTGTGCCTGCCTCAGTGCTGAGTGATGCTGGGCTGTCAGAGCTTGAGTCAATACAGCCTTTGCCAACCTGGTGCCCTCTATACATTTTAGACTACGGTTCCCACCAGCCCCAGCCGGCACAGCCATAGGAAGCTGATGGGCATTGTACTCCAAAACATCATGAAATCGCCAGGTTGGTGGAGGCTGAGTTAGTGTAAAGTCTGAACTGGGAAACCATCATTTGGATCAGCTGACAGTCCCAAGAACCAGAAAGCATGGTTTGCAAACCCACTTCAAACCATGGTTAGTACTGTGGCTTGGTGTAATGTCTGAATTGACAAGCATTGCCGCTTTTGTTGTTTAACCTCCAGAAGCACCTGGAGGTGTAAGTAAAGAAGCAGCTCTAAGCCATGGTTTTATCTGCCTGTTTGGAAATTTTAAACTATAGTTTGTGTTCTATAGGCAATTAATTAATTAAAAGCATTTATATACAGCCTTTTAGTAGGAACTAATTCCAATTTGGTTTACAATAACAGCATTAAGTACAATAACAATATTAAGAGAAAGAGTATGGATTGCCAATAATCTAGCCATTCCTCTCTTGCCTTGAACCTGAATTTATTTATTTCTACCCTGGTTTCAGAAAAGCCAACATATTTCTTTCTCTTCTGATTGACATGACTCTTGGGATACTACTGATGTCCTGGCTGTACCAGAAGAATCGAATTGGTCATCTTGCCAATGCCCTTGTTCCAATGGCTGATGTAAGTTTTTGGCTGAGCCTCATACCCCTGAGGCCAGCACTGTAAGGATTAACTAAAAATGACATCAGCTCCAATATGGGAATGGGTCACTTGCCAAGGTGTGTCTGGCACTTTCATTATACGGCTTTCGTTGTATGCTGAAGACACACCTCTTCATCCCTTTACCCTGGTCTTTTGACACTTGGGATCTGTATTTTTAGGACACCCTACCCCCACCCCCACTCTTCCTGTGGTTGTAATTTGTTTCTACCTTCTACAGTTTCTAGAGAAGACAGTTATCCGTGTCTATTTTATAGCAACCCTACAAAGCACAAAACACACACTTGAGTATTAATCACCTTGCTGAGAGACCCTTCTGCCTCTCTCCTCCTTTCCCAATGATGCCACACATGGAGGCAATCAACTGCCTGCACTGCAGGTTCAACCTGGCAGGATGTGCTTTTCCTGGCATCAGTTTCCTCCAGCAGAAGCAGTTCTGGAATGAGTCCTGAGCATTTGATGGTGCATTGGGAACTCCTGCTCTCTCTCTCTCTCTCTCTCTCTTTATGGTGCAAGTTTGCTTTCAGCCACTGAATGGAGCAAAGTTGCCTAGGAAATAAGGTTCATGTGAAAACAAGGACCTAATTTAAGTGTCCCTTTCCCTGAAATTCGGTGAAAGAAATGACTAGTGCTCTCTTGCTTTTCTGTCTCCCCTCATTTTCTCTTAATGAACCGTTCAGCCCAGACTGGAATAGAGTCCTACAGAATCTGGCAGTATAGCTGCTTTACAAAGAAATTACTAGGCAATGGCCCATTTTTGTGTGGCAAAAGCAGGGGTGGGAAATCTTTTTCTTTTTGGTCATTGAGAGATGCAGTCTCTTGGTGGTGATTTCTCAAGGCTGCCTACTAAAAGTGGGTGGAACCGGAGTGTAAAATGGGCAGGAACAGAGCCCAAAATAGGTTGTACCAAAACTGAAGATGGGCAGGTCCCGTCCCTCCACTTCCCTCTCTGCCTCCCTCCCCCCCCCCCCAATGTTTTTCTCAATACCAGCATGAAAGTAGGCCAAGGACCACATGAGGGCTGAGGGTCAGACATTTAACGAGGCTTCTCCTACATCTCTTTTCTGAAGAGCTGTCCAAAAGCTGGCAACTTGCAAAGGCAAGTCTCCCTCTGATTAGACTTTGGGTGGGAAATCTTTTTCTTTTTGGTCATTGAGAGATGCAGTCTCTTGGTGGTGATTTCTCAAGGCTGCCTACTAAAAGTGGGTGGAACCGGAGTGTAAAATGGGCAGGAACAGAGCCCAAAATAGGTTGTGCCAAAACTGAAGATGGGCAGGTCCCGTCCCTCCACTTCCCTCTCTGCCTCCCTCCCCCCCCCCCAATGTTTTTCTCAATACCAGCATGAAAGTAGGCCAAGGACCACATGAGGGCTGAGGGTCAGACATTTAATGAGGCTTCTCCTACATCTCTTTTCTGAAGAGCTGTCCAAAAGCTGGCAACTTGCAAAGGCAAGTCTCCCTCTGATTAGACTTTGGGTTGACTGAATATGATTTGCATTACCTGCCTCCAAAAGAAGTACAGCCCCCATGTACACTTCAATGGAGCTTGTGTGGGCAGACCTTCTAGTGTAGGTGTGTGGGACCTTTGGCCCTCCAGATGTTGCTGAACTACAACCCCCATTGTTCCTAGCCATTTGCCATATTTGCTGGGTCTGGTGGGAGTTGTGCCCCTTGTTAGCCAGTGGGTAAGAAGATACTTTTGAGATATTCCAACCCAGGCCCCAGCATTTTTCAGACCAGCCCTGAATTCTTTCATTGTCAGGCATCCTTAATATGAATGACTGCAGCTAAAGACACAGTCTATTTCAGGCTGTGGGTTCCCCACCTCTGATCCTTTCCAAAATGGTTAAGCACTGTGGGTTTCATACTAGGCTAAGTTGAAAACCACAGTTTTATGGATCTTCAATCCTGTGGACAGACATGCAAAGCTGCAGGCACCAAGAGATTCAAACACATGCCATGCCACAAAATAGCTTTCCTCTATCTTGGATGTTTAAATCTTTAATTCCGGTGGATGCTGTAAATATTATATGAGATCTGTTTCTAAAGTGTCTTGCACTTCCCTTTGGAACAGCAAGTCAGTGGAAGTCAGCGGTGGCACAGATCAGCCCTGGATCCTAGCCAGCCAGGCCTCAGATGGGAGCGAAACCGAGGGAGATGGCACAGTCAGTTTGGTTATTAATGAAAACTGCTCTAGCCTGTGGCTGAATCTTGAATGCCAAATGCTGTGTGGCAAACATGGAGATAACCTCAAGTTCATAAATCATAGAAACTGGAGTTCTGAAGCCAAATGCTCGGTTCATTTATTTTGAATCAGAACACGAAATCCAGCCCTCCCAGGCTCCTTGGCCTTCAGTCATTCCCACTGGCAGCATTCAGTCTCTCCTGTCACTAGTCCCTATACCAGGCTCTCCTCCACCAGCGCCATCAGCCTTCTGCTGCCTTCACAACAGCTGTGCCACTTGACAGCATCAGCACAGGAGTGCTCCTGAGTACTAAATACCTTGAAAGGATTTCCTGTGCTTGTCTCTTCTTTTCTTTCAGTATACATGAGCTTTCCATGCCATTTTGCAATTCTCTTCCTGCCATTTCCGTCTCGTGGCCAGAAGCACACAGATTCTTCCCTTGTTGAATTTTGCAGTAGGTAATAGCAGGGTGGCACTCGAATATTGTGGACGGTGTTTGAAAGGATAGTGTGCTACCAAGGCTGCATGTTTGAGGAGTGGGGTGGAGAATCTTCATAGCAGATCCAATGTCACTTCAACGTGATAGTGCAGTGTGGGGATAGTAGGAGGCACAGATGTGATTTTCTTTCTCCAGGAAGCATTATGAGGCTGGATCAGGCCAGCAGCCCATCTAGTTTAGCATCCTGTTCTCATGGTGGCCAACCAGAAATCCGTTATGGGAAGCTCACAAGAGGCACTCTCTCCACCTGAAATTCCTAGCAACTAGTAGTCCAAGTCTGTGGCCATCACTACTTCTTGGAATAGCGAATGCCACAGTTTAACTTTGTGCTATGTGAAGGCCATAAATTGTAAAAGAAGACATGGGTGCTGTATACCCAACTCCATCCCAGGCACCTCAGGTGTGATGGTCCACTCCAGTAAAGTATTGCCAGCTAGCTCCACTCAAGCAGCATCAAAACCCAGAGGTGCTGAGCAGTCGAACGGCTAATGGCAACGACATGTCAGCCACTTCTGGAAACACAAAGGGTAGTGTAGCAAGTGGCCTTCAGTGTAGACATAAAACTTGGCTGCTAAGCCCATCCCAAGATAATTGTTCTTGCTACTTAAACAAAAGTCCATCTTAGCTGTATCCATCACTGATGCTTCAGATGAAGGTTTAAAGACAATGAAATATTTAACGGAGGAAAGAATCCTTAACTGCCACTATTGAGGCTCCAGATTAATTGCAGAATACCCTTCATAAATGTCTCTAGGTCAGCTGATAAGTAGAGCAGAACTACTTATCTTGGGAGTATGTCTTTAGGGATGAGCTGTACTTTACTGTAAATAGAACACTTGCTGTAAGTAAAACAATGTGCTAAAGGGTAGCAGATTTCTAAAGGTTGGTCTCTGGGATTCCCAGTCGAGTCTTCCATGCATTTTCAAAGAATCTTAAGAGACTCTGTCTTATCAGGTACACTTGAGAAAAGGCAAATATATATATGAGAGACATGTTCAATATATTATCTTATTTATCAGCCTTGAAAATAAGCGCAAAATAAGTATTTATTCCTCATACGTTACTACACTTCCTCGTGTTAGTCATTATGGGAATGAAAATAGAAAACCAAGTACTGGGGGTGGGGGGAATCCTGCCCGGTTTGGAGGTCATTTTAACCAACTATAGGCAACCAGGCATGTGGCTATTTGCAAGACTGAGGATGAAAGAAATATGATACCTCAAAGGTCAGATAGCATGCAGGATTGTCTGTTCTCTTCTTGAATTTCATTCAGAAGTCAGCTAAAACAAAAAGAAATCCTTCTTCACCCCATGCATAGTTAAATTATGAAATTTGCTATGTGAGGATGTAGTGATGGCCGCCAACATGGAAAGCTTTAAAAGAGGATTCAACAAATTCACTAAAGAGAAGGTTCTCAATGGCTCCTAGTCATTATGGCTATATTAACTCCATTATGGGAGGCCATATGCTTCTGAATGCCAGTTGCTTGGGATCACAAGCAGGAGAGATCTATTGCACGTGTGTCCTGCTTATGGGCTTCCCATAGGCATCTGGTTGGCCACTGTGAGAACAGAATGTTGGCCTAGATTGGCCTTTGGTCTAATGTAGCAGGGCTCTTCCTCTGTTCTCTTGTAAGACTCCTACCATTTGAGACGTGTCAGGCCCTGATAAATTATTTCTAATGCCCCTTTCATGTCCCCTCTGGCGTTCATTCCCATGGTGGTAACTTTCCTGTTTCCCTCTCTTTTGCAAGTCTACTGAATGGTGTGTTCTTAAGCCCACTGATGTTGATGGACTTGACCCAAGTATCCATTCTGCTTGCCTTAATTTGCACACATAGCTCTTCCTAAGATGTTCTTTACTGTGCAATGTTCTTTTTCTGAAGACCAGATGCTTTCCTCTGCTGCTGAATGTTTTGCTGACTCGCCAACTGGTGATCCAGTTTCTGGAAATGTGGTCTTCATTTTATACTATCAAACAACTTTTTCCCTCCACAACATGGAAAAATTAAATCCATTCCCACCAACAAATCTCACTGTGTACTCCAAACAAGCTGAATGTTTCCAGTACAACCATGAAAATATTATTTTTCCTTCCACAAAGGAAAGAGTAACAGAATCTTTCAGATGATCTCATCTTTTTTGCGGGGAGCACGTTGCACACACAACAGAACAGCTTTCTGCTAACCCCAGCTGTTTTATCCTTTATGGTAGCATGTGGCCCAGCAGCTCCAGGACCTTCTGCAGTGGCTGATGGGTGTGCCAGCTGGTTTGAAAATGAACAGAGCTCTGGACCAAGTGTTGGGGCGATTCTTCCTTTATCACATTCACCTTTGGATTAGTAAGTGCACCTGCTTTTACCTGTGATTTAAAATGAGAGAAAGAATTTTGTGAACTTTTCCAAATGCAAAGGATTTTACTTTCACTTTTAAAGTAAGGTCATATCCAGCGTTCTTCCTGATTTGTTTGCAAATGACTTTGCATCAGAGCAAGTGCTGTCAGACTGTTTCCATTGCGTTTCCTCATCACTTTCCTTATTGCAGAAAGATTGATCTTTTGGAGAAGTAGATTTCCCCAAATTAACTAGCGATGCCAGCAAAATTGCCACGTTCTGGTAGCATTTGAAGGACCCAAGATACAAGGCAAATCATGCAGAAGTTGTAGTCCAATGTATCAGGAGGGCACTGGAATGGCAAAGACTAAATCTGTTTCATCCTTGTCCTGTGCTTAACTAAATCAGTTGCAGGGGTGCTGTTCATCAACTATGCACCACTCTACTTCCTTTATGTTGACAGGCTGAAATGCACCTGCCATGCGAGTCAGGCAAAAGGTAATGTGTCCTTACTGGGATTTGTGCTCTGAATGAACATATTAAGACCCATGCAAACCTCCATGGCAATCTTTCACAACCCAGCGTCCTCCAGATGTTTTGGACCAATAGCCCAGCCATCATGGCTATTGGTCAGGATTTACAGGAGTTGTAGCCCACAAACATCTGGAGAGCACTTGGTTGGTGAAGACTGCCTTAGGGGGTCACCCCTTGGAGAAGAGAGCATATGAGACATTTGGGTTTTGTCCTTAGCCTTTTGAGGAAGGTGGTGGTAGTGGGGATATTTTGATGCTACATTGGTTTCCTTCTGTGTCTCAGAAGCCTCTCAATGAACAGGAGTGATATTCTTTTCAGTGTTGCTCTTTCCTTTTCTTTCAGGTTATATCCATCTGATGTCTCCTTTCATTGAGATGATCCTCTGGCATGTTGGCTTATCAGCCTGTCTAGGCCTGACAGTGGCCCTTTCCATCGTCTCTGATATCATTGCACTCATGACCTTTCACATCTACTGTTTTTATGTCTATGGAGCCAGGTGGGTGTGGTTTATCTGCTGCAGCTAGGCATATGCCCATGTGCTAAGAACCACTGTGAACTCATTACTCACCAGCATGTAAGGCCTGAGATTATATCTCACCATTCAAGAGATAATTGAGAGGCCTTTGGGCAGGTAGCTTCTCCAACTTTACAATGTGGAGACTGATTATCACTCTGAACTGTGAAAAATATGAACCAGATATTGGCCTGATTCAGACATAATGGCCCCATCCAACAAAACATGGTTTGTCAGATCAGGAATGAGCATGTGTCCATGCATTTTCTCCCTTCTATCACTAATCTTAATTCAGTACTTGCTGGGTTGTTAAATCACAGTTTACATGTACATGCAAGCCAGGAAAATGAGGTTCCTCAAAACCAGATTATCAGACCATAGTTTGGTTTCCTAGTTTGTAAGGATCACTCAAGCAGCAGTTTCCTAATACAAAGGTCACAGAAAAGTGTGTTTTTAGAAAATGGAGTAATGTTGGATGAAGGCACGCAAGAGAGAGTGTGGGCACAAGGCTCGTTCCTAGTCCCACAAATCATGGCTCATTGAATCAGGATTGTTGTGTTATCTGAACTAGGCCAAAGATTGTAAAACATCTTGTACAATGTATCAGGTGTTGGTGTAATGTGAACTCTGAAGAGTGTGAGCTATGAAGTCTCAATGATACCCAAGTAATTTAGTTATTATAAAGCAGGGTTGGGGGACTCTGTGCTTCTCCAGAAGTTGCTGAACTAGTTTCCATCATCCTGGCTGGGGCTAATGGGAGCTGGAGTCTAACAGCATCTGGGGGGGCCACTGGTAACCCACTGGTTAAGAACTATGCACCAAAGAATATCTGTGGGATAGTCAGCATGCTGTGTCACCGTTCACTGTGGTGGGCTGGAAGAGAACATACGAAGCGAACTTTTTCAGAGTCCATCTAGGCAAGTAGTGTCTCCTCTGACTGGTAGCATCTTTCCAGCGTCCCAGGTAAAATACGTTTTTTTCCTAGCCTTCTGCACTTGTCTGGCCCACCAGAGGGTGCTGCACTCTTTACTGTTGCAAACAGGAAAAAACGGGGAGAATGTGTATGCACAGCGTATATCACATTTCATACCCAATATGTCAGGGTTACTTTCACCATAGCCTTTCCAAACAAAATGTTCTCTGCTGCATCTTTTGTATCCAAAGACAAGGAGGACAATTGGAGAAAAGAAGCCCAGGGAAACAAAGCAAGTTCTCATAAGGATACCATGCTGGGGAATAAAAGGGCAGCGTTTTATTGGGCTGCGGGAGACTGGGAGTATAAGGTTGTCAGAGCTGCAGAGAGCATTTGGTGCAGGAGAAGCTTTGCAAAACTTGCAGGAGTTTTACTTGCAAAACTGATTCCACCAAGGAGGAGGCTTTTAGGTGGTTCGTTCCCAGAACCCAATTAGCAACTCTTCAGGTGAACTTGGATGCCAGAGATCCGTCCTGATGGCTTATAAGGAGTGGGAAGTGGCTGCTTTAAAAACAGTTATGCACAGGAGGCCTGGGCCTCGTATACAGCAAAAGACTTCAATTGGGTGAGCCGGGCCTATAAGGTGCTCATGTTCTGGCTTAAAATGGGTGGTACCAATAGCATCATCACCATCTTTACTCCTTTCCTTTCCTTTCCTTTCTTCATTTCCTTCCTTCCTTCCTTTTTTAGAAAATCAGAGGCAGGAGAGAGAGAAGTAAATTGTAGGGCAAAGAAAGATCTACTTCGCCTGCAGAAAGTTCCAGGTTCTGTCGCTGGCAGCACCTTCCCGCAGGGCTGGGAAAAGCTTCTGTTTTGAAAACCCCGGGAGATGCTGGCAATCATTATAGACAGTGATCTCGATGGATCAGTGCTTTGACTCAGTGTGAAGCAGCTTCCCGTGTTCCTGTTCTGAAGCCTACTAAGTTTTCAAACTTCAATCTTCAGAAAACCTTTTCCACAGGGACTACTGGCCTATTGAAACACCCCCTCAACTCCTGAGCATTCCAAGATAGGTTCTAGGGTACAAGTTCGGTAGACGCAGAATACTCGTTTACCGCAAGAGCCAAGATCCTTTTCCAGAATTCACTTGTAGGCAACCTTCCAGGGGCTGCATGTCATAAGGTGGACAGGGCATGTCATGCAGTGGGCAACGTGTCCAGCCACACCAAAGTCAGAGGTTTGCACACATGCTCAGCTCTCCCTCCGGGCGAGCAAAAAGCATTTTCACACTCATTCCAGCCAGGTAGAAGCATTCAAGGAAGGCGTAGAACGTGGTTAGTGAGGGCTGGATAGCGAGGCCTGAAAGGCTGTGTTTGGTCCCCTGCCTCAGCCTCTCTGTCTTTGGGCCTCACTATCACCTTAAATGAGCTGATGGAGAAAGAGACCTGGCTTTCTCCAGTACACATCCTGCCTTGCCAGATGTGCAGTGGAGTGCCCAGCCAGGAACAAAGAAAGCTGCCATTTGAATTTTATGTATTTATTTATTTAATTCATATACTGCCCTTCATCCAAAGATCTCAGGGTGGTTCACAAGAAGGAATGAACCTCATGGTTAGACAGCTGGCCGAGGAGATCCCTATTGAAGTAAGAGTCCCTAAAGGTACTTTGGGGGTAGACAGAGGTATTTTCTGTCAGTCACGATTTTGTGCTTTCCCCCTCTCTGGACCCAGGCTCTACTGCCTCAAAATCTATGGCTTGTCGTCACTGTGGCGCTTGTTCCGTGGGAAGAAGTGGAACGTCTTGAGGCAACGAGTGGACTCCTGCTCCTACGACTTGGACCAGGTGAAGGTTTTCAGGGTGTCTGGGAGGGAGATAGTTCTGTATTTCCATGTGGATTTGCATGTGCACACTCACCCCCTCACCCCCCCCCCACCATGGTGCGTATGCAAAGGGCTTAATTTGGCATTATTTCCAATGGTTTGCTGTTTGTCACCGGCTGTGCATCTGTAGGTGTATTGGCAGAAAGAGCTGCAATTCAACCTTTTGTGCATGTTTCTGAACACCGTGGATGCTGGTGCATATCAGGAACATTCAGTCCCAATCTTCCTCTTTGCCCATACAATGGTCAGACACGGCCTCCCTGTGTATCACTCAACCCTGAATCTCACTGTTCTCCGCTGGCCAATTTTCTGCCTGGCTCTCAGGCAATTATAGCCGAAGGGGGCCTAATCCCTGAGAGACTCCTTTGGCAGATGCCTGGTGCCATACAAGTCAGAGCGCTGGAGTGATAAGGGTGGGTGGGGAGGGGGGGAAGCAATCTGAGTAAAAGACACCAAATAATTACAACCATACCCCACAGTGTTGCCATAGTTACCTGCTGCTTTGTGTTTCTATTAAAAGGCTCCATTTAATTCACATCAGATGGAGTTGGGCCCACACATTCCCATCAGGATGTGGATAATGTTTTGAAGTAGGGTGGGGGCTGGCTCTATCCGTTTCTTACCTTTTACAAAATGTCAAGGTAACAGCATGACCAGTGTGGAGGCTGGGTCCCCGCAATCCCCAACCCTGCTTTCAAACAAAGCGAGAAAAGTGAGGAAGCTAGGGCTGAACTTCCTTACCACTGTTTTATTCCTTTGTCTGCCAGGAGACAAGAGATTGCTGGGGGTGGGGGTTGCAAGATGCAAATATTCCTTCCAGCTTCTGCTGTTGTCTCTCTGAGCTTTGGAGATCTGCTTAAGCAGAGCGTGCTGCTGAATTTTGTCTGAGGGCTGTCAGGTTCTTCTCAGTCTAGAGTTGGCCAAGGAGGTCACTGCTGTTCAGTCCTTCCTGGGGGGTGGGTGTGAGGCAAGGGAAATGCTTTAAACCAAGTTGTTTCTTGTTCTCGTCAACTGGTGATCTTTTATATCAGAGTTCAGGAACCTCAGGTTCAGGGGCTGAATGTGCCCTTCCAAGCCTCTCTGTCTGACCCTGGGACCACACATTCCCTGCCCAACCCCAGGCCCTACTGGCCCTGCTTCACACTCTCCAAGTGTTTGTTATCGTTATCGTTAACATTATCATTATTTGTTAAATTTGTCTACCACCCTTCATCCATAGATCTCAGGACAGTTCACAACATAAGATTACAATATAAAAAACACAAATATATAATAAAAGTAAGACCAAAAAGAAACCACTATTTCCCCGTCCCACAACACATTTAAAAGGGCATTGGATGTCAATCAGCCAAAGGCCTGGTTGAAGAGGAATGTTTTTGCCTGGCACCTAAAGGTGTATAATGAAGGTGCCAGCCGAACCTCCCTGGGGAGAACATAACACAAACGGGGAGCCACTGCAGAAAAGACCCAGGCCCATGCTGCCACCCTTCGAACCTCTTGTGGAGGAGGCACATGAAGAAGGGCATCGGATTATGATTGCAGGCTCCAGATAGGTTCATATGGATGTATTGCAGCCCTGAGCTCTTTAAGGCTTTAAAGGTCAAAACCAGCAGTTTGAATTGGGCCTGGAAACTGATTGGCAGCCAGTGCATTTGGGCCAGGATTCATGTAATATGGTCAAACCATCTTGCCCCAGTGAGCAACCTGGCTGCCAAATTCTGCACTAGCTGAAGTTTCTGAACCATCTTCAGAGGCAGCCCTACATATAATGCATTGCAGTAATCTAACCAAGAGGTTACTAAAGCACGGACAACCAGTGGCGTAGCGTGGGTTGTCAGCACCCGGGGCAAGACAAGTAATTTGCACCCCCTAACCCGTGGATTTGCGCCCCCTAACCCTAACCCCCGATGTTGCTCCCGGTGCGGCCGGCCCCCCCTGCACCCTCCACGCTACGCCACTGTGGACAACAGTACAGTGGTACCTTGGGTTACAGACGCTTCAGGTTACAGACACCGCTAATCCAGAAATAGTACCTCGGGTTAAGAACTTTGCTTCAGGATGAGAACAGAAATCGTGTGGTGGCAGCAGCAGGGGGCCCCATGAGCTAAAGTGGTACCTCAGGTTAAGAACAGTTTCAGGTTAAGAATGGACCTCCAGAATGAATTAAGTTCTTAACCGAGGTACCACTGTAATTAGGCTATGCCTGTCCAGATAGTGGCCACCAGCCAAAACTGATGGAAGGCACTCCATGCCACCAAGGCCACCTGAGCCTCAAGCAACAGCAAAAAAGCTAGAAGTATCCCCAAACTGCATACCTTCAGAAGAAGTGTAACCCTGTCAAGAGCAGGCAATCTCCTAGCCATCTGGTCTAGGGAACCACCCACTAACAGTGCCTCAGACTTATCTGGATTGAGCTTCAGTTTATTGGCTCTCATCCAGTCCATTACCAAGGTAAGACAACAGTCCAGCCCATCACTGCCACACCTGCAGATATTGCTGACATCATACGCCAAACCTGTAAACATTTTCACTGGCTGAAATGTGTCTTTGAGTTCTGATAATGCCTCTCGCTTCCCTGGCTGGTGTATGAATGTGTATAGAAGATAGCTTGCGGTACAAGGTATAATTTACTTTCCCCACTCTGCCTGCTTTTGCCTATGGCCCTGCCCTCCACTGGCATGTGGCCCCAGAAGGTTGCCCAGAATGAAATGTATCTGAAAACAGGAAGGATAAGGCTTCTTTGCTCTCAGAGTATTTCAGCCTTGTATTGCTACTGACTCATAACTTAGATCTCTTTTTATAGCTGGCTTCAGCTGCTATAGGATTGATTTGTGTCCTTTTCCTCCTCCAGCTATTCATCGGCACTTTGCTGTTTACCATCTTGCTGTTTCTTCTGCCCACAACTGCACTGTACTATTTGGTCTTTACCTTGGTAAGTTTGCTGCTGATTTTGTTGCTACTTATAAATGCATTGGTTGCTTTTATATAGGAATGCTCTCAAAGGGATATACAAAAGTTATGAAGGGTGGCTGAACAGTTCCTGGCCGAAGTGGAATGGAGTTGGGTTTGTATGGTCCAAACAGCACTTGGCTGGATGACAGGATGCAAGACTGGGAGGGGAAAGAGGACTTTCCTTCCCCTTCTCCTAGGAGCCAGAAAAGAGTCTGGGATGATTGGTCAGTTGATATGCTGGTCCACCTCAAAATGTGTCTGAGTAGCACTCAATTAAAACAGTTGTGTCAATTGTTGCAATCAGTGGTTGCTGTCTTCAGCCAGCTTCCACCTGCTTGCCTTCTTAGATGTCTGCTTGCTGCCAGTCTAGGAACCAGCAGTTCCTCCTCCTCCTCCTTAGTCTCAACGTTGCCCTTGTGAGAATTCTGCAGGTAGGAGTGGGAGGGGGACAAATATACCATTAATTGTCCTTGGCTCTGGCTTCACCTGCTGTTTGTCTCCCTGCCTTCTGCAGTGATTTGTCCAGTGATTGTACTGCCGTAGATTGAACTAAAAAAAAATCCTTTTTCCTCCTAGCTCCGTCTACTGGTGGTGATTGTACAAGGCTTAATCCATCTGCTAGTGGACCTCATCAACTCACTGCCCTTTTATTCAGTCATTCTCCGGCTCTGCCGATCCTACAGACTTGCATGTAAGCTCCATACTGTAGTCAAGGCAAGACTTCAGAAGTTGCATATTAGCGCGGACAGAGGTTGGAAATTTTTGCTTAGAAGCAAGTGACAGGCATCTGAAGACTGGTCATGTGTACTTTAAAGCAGGGTTCAATTTCATAGAAACACTCACCACTGCTGCAATAACAATGGTTTGCATAAGGCTTGCATGGTACTGGGAAGGCTGTGTGTTTAATTGGTTGCTGGTGGGGAGTTCAGGCAAATTATCACCTGTCATTATGCTTCGCGAACAAGATGCTATCACTTCCAACAGCTAAGAAACCTTATGGGCATTCACTGGTTTTCTGGTGTTCCTGCCACATACATCAGTAGGATCACACTGACAAACAGGTTAGAAGGGAGATCACCAAAACCCAGTGGACTGTTTCTTGGGAATCTGCCTTCTACCAGGTCAGACTCTTTGCCCATCTAATTCAGTATTCTCTACTTAGGCTGGCAGCAGCTTTCCAGAGTCTCAGATGAAGAGGGGGGGCTTTCACATCACCTGCTTCCTGATCCTGTTAGCTGGGGGTGCCAAGAGTGGATTGAACTTGGGACCTTCCATATGCAAAGTTGGTGCTCTGCCATTGAGCTATGGTGCCATCATGTTGTACATGAAAGAAGTTCAGAAATGCTAAGGGCATTTAAACAAACACCAGCTTGTTTGAACCCTGAACAAAGTGAATGGAAAAATTGGACTTCTTCCCTAGTACATTCAACTTTCCCTGTGATCTTCCTAGCTTGGCTTCTCCTGCATCTTTTAGAGAAGCCTTGTTGCAAGAGGAGCCATGAGAGCCTGTGTAGTGTAGGGGTTAGAGTGTTGGACTAGGACCTCAGAGACCAGGGTTCAAATCCCCACTTAGCCATAAAGCTCAGTTGGTGACCTTGGGCCAGTCACTGCCTCTCAGCTTAGCCTACCTTACAGGGTGATTGTGGGGATTAAATGAGGAGGAGCTCCTTAGAGAAAAGGTGGAGTATAAATGCAAGCCATAAATAAATAATGCCCTCTCGATGTTCTTAGACTCCAATTCCCATCAGCCCCAGCCAACTTGGCCTATAGTCAGGGGTGATGGGCGCTGAAGTCCCAACAAGATCAGGAGGGCACCATATTGACTACTGAACCAATCGGCCAATACAGACTGTATCTTTCCATTACCTACTCTTGTGTATTTTCAGCTGGTGTGAAGTTCAGAGTTCTGGAGCAGGAAGCTGGGAAACCTCTTCGACTACTAATGCAGGTAAATCATGTCATTGCTTGATGGCCTGTGCTTAGGACTTTCCCTGCTTTTTAGAACAACATTTTGCTCTTTCATATTGATCTGCTCCCCAAATTTCCCTTCTGTGAGAGTGCACAGGACTCCTCTTCAGTTTTCTGTAAAACATTTAGCCCAGCAAGGAAGGTATCAGTTGTAGCACTCTGGATCCTGTCCAGTCTGAACTGGCTTCAGTCCCCCTAAGATGCTGAGCTAAGCTTGTGTTTAAGTGTCTTGCTGGATCAGGGCCAGAGCCCTTACTATAACATGTAGTGTGAGACTTGCAGTGAATATAGAATAGCCTTGTGCTGTCAACTCAAATTATGAATCCTCTAGCCATTTCCAGTGGCTTAGAGATTGTTAAGAACTCCACTCTCCTAATTCTGTCTTCCAACAACAGCCATGTCAGAAAAAACACTTAGAGTGCCATTTCTTTGGTATTCTCATGTCAGTTGTGATCTCACATTATGCTGAGCTTCTGCGCTCCTGTTTCCAAGAGTGTGAAATAGATCACCAAACGGTCAGGCGTGAAGCTTTAATTTGAGAGGAGCAACTCTTTACGCAGGAAAGGAGTTGCACGCACAAATCCACACAGGCACACCGCTCACCCTGTGCGCATGACTCAGCCTTGTCCAGGTACAGCCGCTGCAACTGTCCCTCTTGCTCCTTCTCTCCCGGCAGATAAACCCTCTGACCTACGGCCGCGTGGTGCAGCTGTACAAGCTCCCAACATACAGCTGCTACCCCAAGGACTCCTGGGGCTCTTTGTGCAAGAAGCTGCTTGTTGGGGAGCTGATCTACCCTTGGAAGCATAAAGGAGAGAAGCAGGACTGATTCGCAGCAGCTGAGGTGGACTGCAAATGCTTGAGCCAGAAAGGAACACTGGAGAGGCAGGGCTGTTACTCCTGGCAAAAGACACCTTGGAAACAGCAGCTGCCGAGTGGTACCCGATGGATGCTTCATTTTGCCAGGAATGTGTTGGGCGGTCAGTTTCCAAGGAGGGAGGGATTCATTTCAGGAATGGGCTCCCCTTTTCCTCTGGATTGAGGGAATTCCTTCTCCCCACCACCACTCAACAAAACATTATCTAATCCCGAGTTAGAAATTGCCAGCCTGGAAGTATCAGGTGGCCAGATTAACGTGACAGCCGAGAGGAAATCTGTTTTCGTTTGTTTGTTTTCTTATGGTAAGCTGCCATTTCTGCAGGAGCCCAGTGTGTGGTATCTGACACACAATTCCACTTCTTGATAATTTCAGCTTCACTTCCCCCCCACTCCTGACATACAAGTGTCTAGCCCATGTGATTGTGATGATGTGGGTAAAGATGCATGGGTAACACCTGTCACAAGCTTGGGAGCCAGAGGGGTGGCCCAGTAAGACCTCCAGTGGTCTGGAGAGTCTGCCCAGCTCCAATCAATTCCTGTTGGGGGACAAGCACCTGGGGAGAGCCAATGTTTTTATACCCTGCTTGCAGGGTTCCCAAAAGTATTTGGCCAGCCACTGTCAGAGACAGGAGGATGCTGGTCTGGTTGGAGCCATGTCCTCATCCAGGAGGACTTTGTTCTTAAAGTATTATGAATTAATGGGCAAGCTAGCTCTGAAATGTATCATGTAGCTTATGTGATTGATTTCTCTTTGACAAATACCTGCCATGGTGGGATGTGAGAGATGGACAAGCTGAATCAGGACCATGGCATCTTTAACCCTCTGCCATCCTGATTAGAATGGAGCCCATATACATCTGCTATTTGCAAAAGGAAGAAAGTTCTCATGGGTGCTAATAGGGCTTTATTCCCATTGAAGATAGCAGGTGGGGGGAATTCTGTGGGCAAGGGGTTACATGCTCTCCCTGGCATACTCCTGATCCATTTCCCACCCACACCAGCTCTTTGTTGAAAAGGAATCAGCTATACAATGTCAAACTACATGACAAACATTGTGTCTAGTCTGGCCCATAGTTAATTACAGAGTTCCTTGCCTCCCCTGCCCCTGGCAAGTGACTAGAAACCCATAGCAGATTATGCAAAATTGGAAAAAAATGCATTGGAAATTATGTAAATATGCTCCCAGGTCACGACATTTAGTTTTACTCATCCCAGACTTTTGCTTTCTTTTATAGATTATATGACATGGTTGTTGTTTTCAAAAGTAGCCCCACTCAGCTTGTCACAGCACTTCTACAAGCGTATTGTGATATGTCCATTAAAAGGGGGTAGGGTGGGAATCATTACAGGCAGTGACCATTTTGTGCAAGGGTTCCGTTCCCTGCCCCCGCACATGTTGGCGGAACGCATATAAGCCTGTTCCACCCCGCCCCCGTTCTGCCTTCTTCTGGGTCCAAGGACCTGTGCGTAGGCGATCGTTCATCAGTTGGACATGTCTAAAATGGTCACCGCCTGTATTACACCGCCTGTAGGATAATTCTAGGACAAATGTAGACTGCCCGAAAACTTTGATATATAAATATTTAGTAGAGAATACACATTTGCCATGCTTTTTTATACCAGAAACCGCAGAAGATCTTTATTATCTAGTATTTGATCATTCTGAGCTCCCTATTACATACAGTGGTGCCTCGCAAGACGAAATTAATTCGTTCCGCGAGTCTCTTCGTCTAGCGGTTTTTTCGTCTTGCGAAGCACCCCTATTAGCGGCTTAGCGGCTTAGCGCTATTAGCAGCTTAGCGGCTATTAGCGGCTTAGTGGCTAAGCGGCTATTAGCGGCTTAGCGGCTTAGAAAAAGGGGAAAAAGGGGGGAAATCGCAAGAACTCGCAAGACGTTTTCGTCTTGCAAAGCAAGCCCATAGGGAAATTCATCTTGCGAAGCACCTCAAAAGACGGAAAACCCTTTCGTCTAGCGAGTTTTTCGTCTTGCGAGGCATTCGTCTTGCAGGGCACCACTGTAATTTGGCCCTAGTGAGGCTTAGAACAATTAGTAAGCAGATGATGGATCCATGTACTTGGTGATTTTTAAAAAAGGTTTAAACCAGTTTATTGGACGTTGAATTCTATATTGGAGGCAAATCTGCTTTGAGCACCCTAATAGAAGCTGGTGGAAGTGCACGCAGGATAGCCTCTTATCTGTTGCTTAATTTGGGAGCTGGATTTTATTGTATTTCAGGCAACTTGACGTGAAGGAAATTATTCCTAGACAAGGAACTGGAAGCATACTTCACTTTTCAAGTCAGCTCCATTGAAAGTCCCTGGGGCAGATTCTTTCTGAACAGTTTTAGGTCAGTGTGTTTCTGTAAGATGAAGGCCCAAAGTACTCACTGCCTTGCCATTAAGTTTCAACTGAAGAGCCATTTCTACGTGCCACAGTACAAAGCAATAATCGGTGTACCTCTCAAGGCTCTATGATGGCCAAAAACATTCCTGTTTTTTAAAACCTTTTTTTAAGTCAAAGCTTTAATGTTCATTTCACCACCAGTCCTTGATTTCCAACATGTCTTCCTCCTACCCATTGGCATTTCTGTTTCCACCATGCCTCATAGCAGGTGGTACCTGCCAATCTTAATAGCACAACCACTAGCCTCCAGCTGTGTGACACACACACACACACACACACACACACACACACACACACACACTTTAGCATTAACATTACTCTCTACTCAGGACAGACAGTGACGACATACCCAGGGCACGATTCATGCCGGTGCTTCCATACTTCATCCTCAGGCAAACAGCAATGCCCTGAGTGGGGAATTAAGGTGGTTTTGGCAAGGCCAGTGGAGCAGGCCCTGGCCTCGAGACACTGCCAAGGATGGGGCACTAGGGGACCCCTTCAAACATGAAGCTGGCTGGCCCTTGCTTAGCTGTGGATCCGGACTCATTTGGTGTGCTGCCAGCCTCATGTAGCAACAGCCAAATACACAGTGTTGCCCATCCTTGCGATTTGATGTGACGTGATTGAGGCCCATTTAGTAGCATGGGTGCACCTTGCAGCACCTCCATGTCTCTCTTTCACGATATGGACTCCCATCGGAGAGAGGCCATTATTTGTATTTCCCTGCTTTATGTTGACAGATGTGCATTGAATTTGATGTTGCCACATAGCCACTGTGTATATTCTTAAGCCATAACAGAGACAACCTTTAGCCGTGACACTTGTGCCTAGTTATAGAGCCCTGTTCTGTATGCATGTGGTCTTGTGTATGCACAGTGGGCCTAAGAAACACACTCGGAAAGCCACACACTCCATGTTTCTGAACAAGACTCCAATACTGCACAGAAGAACCATCCCGATGGAAATGAAATATCTTCGTATGTGCATGCTCATTGCAGGATGGAGATCATAAATCGTTCTAATTTCTCTCACACTTTTACTTAATTTGCTGAGAGTTCTCATGAATGTCCTCTTTCTTGTGTCTGCTTTTCCCTGGGTCTTGCTCTGGTGTGAGCATTGTTGTTGGCCTCAGGGGGGCAGTTTGCCAATTCCACTCCGGTCACAGGCAGGATGGAGCAAGCACTCAGCTTGCTGCACTCATCTTGCTGATGCCAGCACTCTAGAACTCTTAAGGGGGAGAAGACGTGCAGCCTGATCTTCTCTGCCTGTGTTGTCTTCTGCCAAGCCTTGGAGAACGCCCAGGAACTCTTGCCCTGGCCTGGCATTGCCAAAACAGGACTTTACTTCTCTGTTAGGATACTGCTGCCAATAAAAATGATTTATCTGAGCCTTTCTTGCAAAACTATGTTAGTGCTTCACTTAAAAGCAACAAAACCGCATCTTAAGCAATGATTATGGTCTAGAATCCCTACCGTAAGTAGAAATACACCACTACTACTACTCTTGCTCAAGCGCCATGTGATGTTGTCAGCAGGAAATATCTCCCTCCTTAAGTTACATAGAAAGACTCTGCTTGTGGTTTCTGGGGTTTGCCTTCTAATGCAGTCCAACTGTTTGACTCAGTCCTCCAACCAAAGGCATGAGCCTTGATATAGTGTCACCCATGTGTGCTCACTTCTATTCTGCTAGCATAAACAGGGGCCCCCGACCACCATCCTTTGCTGCCCCAGTTGATGCTGCTCTGGATTCCCAACGGATGGGCTTGTTCTCTAAGATTGCAGTTCCAAAGTGACAGTGGTAAAAAGGTAAAGGTAAAGTGGTAGAGCATCTGTTTTGTATGCAGAAGGCTCCAGGCTCAATCCTGTGCATCTCTGTTGCCAGTTAGTGTAAATCAGTGGTTTTCAATCATTGTGCCATGAATGATTGTCAGGGGTACCACGGGCAACGCTGGCCTCTGTCCTTCTTTCCTTCCCTCCCTCCTCTGATGCCCTCTTGCATCTCTGCCTCCCAAACGCTTGTGCAACTGTTTGTTGCAGAAGCTCTGGGGCTGGCCAGGGGGAGCTTCCCAGGCCCCTGTGGGACAGTGTGAGGGGGCACCTCTTTTGGGGGCAGGGGGGAAGCTCAGAGACCAGGAGCAGCAGCTGCAGCTGCCCAGAGGACTTCCAAGGAGAGGGGAGAGGAGACTGAGGGAACACTCCACAAGGGAGGACGTTTGAAAAAGGGTGAGAGGCTGGCAGCTCTGCAGGCAAGGGGTGACATAACTGGGCTGCTGAGCCCCACAGGGGTGCTGCAGAAAGAATGTTGTTGGTCAAGAGAGCCGTGGACTCAAAAAGGTTGAAAACCTCTGGTGTAAACTCTGAGCTAAATGGACCAAAGGTCTGACTCAGTATAAGGCAGCTTCCTAAGAGCATCTATCCTTGTTTTTATATTTGGCTTTACATTGTTTCTTTGAGACTTTTTTCTGAAAATGATAAAATTATTATTATTAAGCAATATTAGTGGTCTGCAGTAGTTTGAAATTCCTCGTTCAGATAGCAAACTGCTTTCTATTGGTGCTGGGCCAGTGTCATGCTTTGTTTATCTTGAAAATCCACTGCAGCATCAAAATGATTTAATCTTCCTCGTCACTGGAAATACAGAGGGATTAGATCATGCAGTACGGTCCACTGAATGAGAAAGGACTCTATACCTGCCTCTCGTTCCTCCCCTTCCCCATGCTGCTTCTGCTGCTTTCAGTCTGGATTGGATTCAAACCGCTTAAACCATCTGGTGAGTCAGGGTTGCAAACCATCTGATCTCATGAGCTTTCTGTTTGTCTTGCTTATGTGTGCCAGCTGGCATGTGCTTTGGGGGGAGTGTAGATGAAGATTTCCAACATTTATTTCTGCTGGGTCTCAAGAGCAGCTTTTGTAGGCCTTTACCAAACTGAGTCTGACATGGGTGGATCAGGCCAACAAGTTGGTATTGCGTGGACAAATGGGTGGCATTAATAGCATCATCACCATTTTCCTTTCATTTTTTAAATATACGAATGAGAGGCAGGAGAGGGAGAAGTAGAATGGAGGAGGAAGTGTGATGACAGGAGAAAACAAAGAGAGAGAGAGAGGTGGGCATATCTGGTCAGAAATTTCAAAAAGGGGATTCCAGGTTCTGATCACAACATCTGAAACATTTGCTGCCATGTTGGTGTTTCTGAGGATGCCTTGAGACTCAGTGTGGATGCCCAGGAGCCAATGGAGTTCCTCTCGAATGTATGGAGAACATTCTGAAGATCTTAGCTGACCTGTTCCCTAGCTAACTAACCCCAGCGCTCCACATTTTCAGTAATAAACTATGAAGAGTTGCAAATGTCCATGCCAGTAACCAAAGAAATGTTTAACTGGTGATTATGGTTACAAATGTTGGATGACTCTACAAAAGTACTTCTCTAGTCTTATTGGCCTGAATGGAAACTCGCATTGTGATTCATATATACAAAGGGCTAGAAAGGCATTTGAGTCTGTATTTGTTTTAAAGCTGAGGTCATAAAGCGATACTCAGTGAACAAGACTAAACATAGATGGCCAATGCAACTTCAAAGTACACAACTGAAAAGCCAACCAAGCATGCAGATTTGTCACAGCATGTGGCAACCGAATGCTTTGGATTCCAACTCCCATCAGCCCCAGCCATAAAGGGAGTGGAGGGCACCAGGATGGGGAGGGCTACCCTATGTAGAATATTAGATCAAAGAGTCTCCATACCAACCAGCTGTATTCTGATTCACAAAATCCCCTCTGATTTTTTTGGCTTCCACTCCAAACATAGTCACCTTGCTTTTGATATGCTTGCCTTGATTTGCCAGGAAAGGATTTTAAGTTCATCAGGTCAAGTCCTCAATTGGGAAATAGACTTCTACTTACTAAAAATGCATGGATGAATTGGTACATACTGTTATGGACTATTACAGTGGTTCTCCTGGGAGTGGGGAAGCTATGGTGCTCCAGATGCTGTTGTATTCCATCAGCCCAAGCCAGCATTTCCAATGGTTGGGGATAACAAGAGTTGTAATTTCAGCAACAGCTGGCAGGGCACGGGCTCCCTATCAGTCTTGACCCTGGGATCAATGAACTAGAGCAGGCACGTCCAACAAGTAGATTGTAATCTACTGGTAGATCACTGGACGTTTGTGGTAGATCACTGGCAGATCACTGGCTCCCCCTAAAGAAGCTCAACAAGTTTGGCTCCCATATAAAAAGCTCAACAACTTTGACCTGAACCCAAAAAAGGGGGTAGATCACTGCCAGTCTGTAACGCCATGAGTAGATCGCAGTCTCTTGGGAGTTGGCCACCCGTGAACTAGAGGACTGGATCCAAAGGCAAACAGCATCCCAGTCCAGCCATAGAAGCAAGTCCACAAGATGAGCTTGTAGTACCTGTGCCCCTCCTACCTAAAAATGTGAAATTGCCATTCCCTGACTCAGAAGCCTCCTTCGCAGAAGCCCTAGGACAATTCTGCTCAACTGGAGTAAAAAAAAATATATGCCAGAGTGGACTGTTCCTTATGAGTCACCTTTCAGGAAAGGTGGAGATTACCATTGAGATAGTTCTTCTGCTCCTATATAAGGCTCAGCCAAAGGCTATCTGATGCTGAAGCAGCATTACAGTTTTGTTCTCCTATAGTGCAGCCTGAGCCCTACTTGGATGTCAGGGTTGCATCATAACACCATCCCTACCTCAAGGGTCAGTGTCCTCAAGTGAGAGGTCAGCCCCCATAATGAAGGGGACAGTGGTAAGCGTTTGTTTCTTCTATTGATCAGCTGTTTCCCAACTTTCTTCCATCATGGAACTCAGGGTAGTATGCAGAGGTTTCCCAGGGGGCTTCCCATATAGGTGGTTGCTTTGCAGACACCTTCCAAGGTGGTGATGGTTTTATTTCAATTAGGAATGAATTGCTTCCTGCGAAGGGGAAGGAATGTAGCTCAGTGGTAGAGCATCTAATCTGCCTTGTGTGCAAAAGGTCCCTTGTTCAATCCCCAGCATCTCCAAGCAGGGTTGGGAATCACAGAATTGTAGAATTGTAGAGTTGGAAGGGACCACAAAGATCATCTAGTGCAACCCCCTGCAATGCAGGAACCCACAACCTTGAGATTAAGAGTCTCATGCTCTACTGACTGAGCCATGTCCCTTGTCTGAAACCCAGAAGATCTGCTTCCAAACAGTGAGGTAAACAGACCAGTGGTCTGGCTTGGTATAAGGCAGCTTCCTATGTTCCTATATTTGATTATTCTCCCTTTTAGAAGCCTATGTAGTGGTTAGAGTGTTGCACTAGGACTTGGGAGACCACGGTTCAATTCCCTACTCAGCCATGAAACTCATTGGGTGAGCTTTGGCCAGTCACTCTCTCTCATAATGCTGGAACTCATGAATATCCAATGAATGTTGGGAAATTCAGGACAGATAAAAGAAAGCACTTCTTCATGTAGCCCATAGTTAAACTATGGAGCTTACTTCCACAGGAGACAGTGATGGACAAATTCACGGAGAAGGCTATCAGCAGCTACTAGCCATGGCAGAGGCATCTGACTACCAGTTGTTAGGAAATGATGAGGGAGAGGGCAGAGTGTTCTTGTGCTTGGGTCCTGCTTGAAGGTGTCCCAGAAGCATCTGCCACAGTGAGAGCAGCACACTGGACAAGATGAGCCATTGGCCTGATCCTGAATTCTCTTCTTATGCTCTTACGTTATGTTCTTCTAGAGTGCTATGATGTATCAAAGGATCTCTCCAATGGGGCTGGGTGGTTGCTTTTTAAGTGTCAGTCAATTTTACATCTGATTGCCTTGTTGGATGCTGAGCTGCCAAGCGCAGGGGAAAGTTTCACATGTGAACAAATTGAGTGTTTGTTTTAAAACACCACTCTTTCTCTACTTGTAGCCGAGACTTCCTTCCTGGCCTGGCGTCGCTTTAAAAAATCTGCCCGGCTTTTAAACAGTTTGCTGAACAGCTCCAGCCTAGCAGGCAGAACAGGCTAGGGTTCATTGTCCTAACATGTTATCATAACAGCAGCTGCGGGGGGTGGGGGATGGACCATGCCTGTCCGTTCCTAGCTGGATGCTCTGCAAAACTCTCATTGCATAAACAAGGCTAAAGAGGGTTAAGATCAACATTGCCTTTAAGAGAAAAAAGTGCAACCTGGAAAAGATCTTTGCACATCCCAAATCTGATTGCATTGCCTACTGTTTCTTGCAATTGCATCTTTCATATGCCATTTAGTTTGGCTGTGAACCATGTGATCAGAGTCTGCCAGAGCAATTCTACCACAAGAAACCAAATTGACAAGATCCATCCATCCCTAATCTCCAGTGTAAAGGATCTCGGTTGCTAAGGCAAGACACTTGTCTCTTCTGGAGATCAGGGTAAATGGGCTGGTGGCGTAGGAAGTTTCTCGGATTCAGCCATTGGTCATCCAGGATGGAAGCATCCTGTTCAAATACCCTACTAGTTTCAGTGAATGGTGGTTTTCACATAGAATGCTTTGCTTTCCCTAAAGAGAGGGGATTTCTATAAGCAAGTGCATGTGCAGAAATCCCTGGAAAGCTCACCAGCTTTATCAAAGCTGGGTGGATTAAAGCTACACATTCTCTCTTCCTCACCCCCTGGCCTCCCCCCCCCTTATTTCCCAGACTGCACCCCCCCCCCCCCGTGCCTGTAATTTCCTTTCTCTATCTTGCTTTCCCTGCACCCCTCTAATATCAGAGAGAGTATTATCTGTTGTGGTCTTTTAATCTACAATCCCTCCAATCCCCCGAGAAGGCAATTGGCAGGAGGGGTAATGTGAAAGAGAGGGAGCAGCAGAAGCGCCAGAGGATCCCAACTAGGCAGCTGCTGCTGCTTCGTTTCTCTTTTGTCAATACTGTGATGAGCCGATGCTGTTTTAAATAAGATGTTTTGGACCTTATCCAGAGAAGCATTAGTTGGGCTAAGGACTAGCAACCCAATACAAGTCTGTGTAGGACAATGGTGTGGCTACAGACTTATTTATTTTATATATTAGGTTTATATCCCACCTTTCCTCCAAATAACTCCTTCACCTGTCCTTACAAAACAACCCTGTGAGGTAGGTTAGGATGAGATACAGTGATTTGCACCAGGTTACCCAGGGAGCTTCGTGGCTGAGTGGGGATTCAAACCCTGGTCATGGCCCAACACTTACACCACACCGGCTATCCAGTGTTACCTACCAAGTACATGAAAAGACAAGAAAATAAAATGGTCAGGGAGAACAGTGGGACAGACTCTTCTGCCCAGAGCAATACTGCAGGATGGAGTAAGATGCCTCAAACTGGTCGGTGGTTAATTTAGCTCAGTACTGTTTGCAGCTGCTCGCCAAGCTTTCAAGTAGGTGGATTTTCCCAGGTTTACCTGGAGATGCCAGGGATTGAACCTGGGACCTTCTGTATGCAAGGCAGATGCTCTGCCACTGAGCTAGGGCCGTTCCCCACCCACATGCTATGTGAAGTGGTCCTGGTGCTGGTAATTGTTAAGCTGCCCCGGATCTCTAGGAGAGCACAAAGATGCATCTCAACAAAGAAGTGAGTTTGAAGTCAACACTGGTCCTTTCCAGTTATACAACATCTTGGGCCTTTTCACATCTAGAAATGATAGGCGCTGTTTCTCTAGGGGATATTTTGTTTATTCTGAGAGAAGGGTGGGGAAAACACTTCTCAGAATAGAAAAGGCCGTGGGAGAGAGTGCACGTGCCAACAGCTCCTCTTAGAGGCTGGGAAGTGGGGGAAACTTATGTCCTTTGGTTAATAGAGAAAGGACCTCTCCTGACCTTTGCTCTGCTGCCATCCTCCTCCTCCAAGGCTCTGCAAAAAAAATGAGTGAAGGCAGCATCCAAAAAGTCAGCTTCTGCAGTTTCTCTGTCTCCCTCTGATCACATGTAGTTGAGACCTCTCTCAGGACCATTAGAGCAGGGGTGAGGAAGCAGTGACCCTCCAGATGTTGCTTGACTATAGCTCCCATCATTCTTGGCCCTTGGCCATGCTGGCTGGGACTCATGGGAGTTGGGAGTCCAACAACATCTGGGGGACCACAAGTTCCCCATTTCTGTGTGAGAGAGAAACCAAGGTTGTCTTCCAAAATGAAGAGAGTGGCAGCTGTAAAAATGGTGAATTCCATGTTAGAAATGGTTATGAAATGGGTTGAAAATAAAAACACTGATATCACAAGAACCTGAGAACATCAGAAGAGCCTGCTGGGTCAGGCCAATGGCCCATCTAGTCCAGCATCCTGTGGGAAACTAGGAAGCAGGATTTGAGCACAAGAGCACTCTCTTCTCTGGCAGTTTCCAGCAACCGGTATTCAAAAGCATTGTCTCCTCCAGCTGTGGGCACAGAGCATAGTCATCATGGCTAGTAGCCCTCAGTAGCCCTCGCATCCATGAATTTGTCTGATCCTCTTTTAAAGCCATCCAGGTTGGTGGCCAGCACTCTGGCCTGTGGGAGTGAGTTCCATAGTTTTAACTATGCATTGCATTAAAAAGTCATTCCTTTTGGATGTCCACAAGTTCTAGTGTTATGATAAAAACTTTTCTTTATACACTTCTCCATGCCATGCCTAATTTTATAAACTTCTAGCATGTCAGCTCTCACCTTTTCTCTGAACTCAAAAGTCCCATGATGCAACTATGACAACTTGATAATCATACAAATCTGTGGTGTGACCTCACTTGGCATACTGTCTAAAGTTCCAGCTGCTGCATCACACAAAAGTTACTGTAGAGCTGGAAAAGTTTCAGAAAGGGGCAAGCAAAATGATCAAATGGCTGGAACAAACACACCCCCACCCCATGAGGAAAGGAACTTTTTAGAGGGTGAGGGGACAAGATAGAGGTGTATTAAAAAACTATGCACATGATGGAGAAATATTAGAACTTAGGAGCCACCCAATGAAGTTGAATGGTAGAAGATTCAGGACAGATAAAAGAAAGGACATCACACAGCCTATCGAATCCGCTTCCACATGAAGCAGTGATGGCTACCAGCCTGGGTAGTTTTAAAAGAGGATTAGACAAATTCATGAAGAAGAGGGCTATCCATAGCTACTGTCAAATAACCACTGTTGGAGGCAGTCAGTATGCCTCTGAATAGAAGTTGCTGGGGATTGCAGGTATAGAGAATATTGCCCAGTGAAGTGGGGCAGCTGGGGCTCTGTTGCTTTTCCAGCTTCCCAACACTGTGGGTCACTGCCTCTTACTGAGAGGAGGAAGGCTGAGGTACAGGGACCTCAGCGTGGTGCACTGTGTAGCAGCAGAACCAGCCTGATGCTCCTTCTGTCATGCAGTAGGCTGATCTTCCTGTGCTCCATCCCTCCCCTTCTGGTAAGTGGCAGTGACCCGCCATGTTGGGAAGTCAGGAGAGCAAGCGAGCCCTTGCCACACTGCCTCACCAGCCACCAATGAAGGAAGGTGCTCTTTTGCTTGTGTCCTGTTTGCTAGTTTCCCACAGGCATCTGCTTGGCCACAGTGGGGACATGATGCTAGGCTAGATGGACCTTTGGTCTGACCCATCAGGACTCTTATGCTCTTAAGACACCCACATGTTAAGTCCTCCTCTAATCCCCAATTATGGAGAATTGTATTTAATGGCATGACATCACCCTGCAAGGAGTCTCCCTGCCAGCCAGAGAGAAGGGACAGGGAAGCCCGCAGTACGATGGCATCACATTGTGCCTGGAGAAAGGAGCCATCTGGCCCCAAACACATTTGCTGTTAATATCTTGGTGAAATAAACAACCTAATTGCTTTGCTGAGAAGAGAGGTTTGCCTCGTTCCCAGCAATCGGAAGCTCCCATTGGTAACAAGTGACCTCAGTTTCTTGGGGTCAAGCAAGCACCTCCCTTGAGTCGTAACATAAATCATGGATGCTTTGGAAATTGTCAGGAGAGAGACCAGCTGCTTGACCTGGAAGAGGCACCCAATAAAGCTGAAATCTGCAAGGATCAAGATAAAGGAAGTCTTTCTCACACTGCCTCTGACTGACGCTAGGAGAGAGAGATGTACTGTACAGAATGAATTTGGTCCTGGACAAACCCCCTATGGAGGCACCAACAGAATAATCAGCAATGTCTGCCAGGTGGAAAGGAAAGGAAGGATGGTTCAACTGAGCCACACTGTTGTGGCAAAATGACATTGGGAAGCCTATGCCACCCCAAACATGGAAAACTGGATACAAGACCTCCTGCAACTAGCAGCTCATAAGAAAATTCTGCTCCATAAAGGACATAAAAAGTCAAGCTTCCATGGGATTTGGAACATGTTTTTGAACTTTTCACTGAGTAATGCCCACAACCAGGAGACAGAACATATTAGTTGAATACTACCCTTAAGTTGCAAGGGAGAGTGGCTTGTTGCTTTCAGTCTTTCTTCTCACTCCCTCCTCAATTTAGTGTGGTTTTAAATATGTATAGGTACTTCCAGATATCTGGAGTTTTAGATCAGGTGCCAGTCATTAATTTTCCAGGATTTTATGAATTCAGGGGCAGGGAGTGGATTGTCCCCAGTGCAGAAGGTCCTACGTTATTTTTGTTGTTGTTTTTCTCAGCAATTTTCAAGTGGTATGTGGAAAGAAAAGTTTAGCAACCACTGGTCTGCGTTGACAGGCAGTGACACTCTAGGATTTCAGGCAGGGACTCTATCTAGCCCTACAGGGATTGAACCTGTGACCTTCTGATGCTCTGCCACTAAGCTATGGACCTCTCCCTTTGCCTTTCAAGCAAGCAGCTTGAACAAGAGTCCAATCTGGCCGCCCTGAAATCTGCAGCCAATGTCTGACTATATATATGCATTATTCCTCCCTGGGCTATAAGTCAGTTCTCCAGCTCTGATTTCCATCCGGCCTTTTGCTGTTCTCTGCTTTCCTTTGTTTCTCCCCCTCCTTTGAGTTTTCCCAGCAGCAATGGCAGCAAATAAAAGAATTTTTTGACGTGTATGAAATATTAATAACTGATGCTCGGAGCAGTCTTTGCCTTGTGTTGCGCTGCACCTTTCTCCTCTTGGGAGCTGGACGCACTTGGCAAGGCAACTTCAAGGATGCCGAAGCAAAGGGGCTCATAATGGGTGGTGTTTGGAGTGCAGCTGCTGTTCCCTGGGAGCATCAAATACATACGACCACTAGTGACCGGGGCTCGTGGGGTCTGGGAGCCCAACAGCAAGTGAAGCAAAAGCCAATGAGAGGCAGAGGCAACTCATTCTGGTTAGCTCCCCTATAAGGAAAGGCTGCAGCAATTTGGACTTGTCATTTTAGAGAAAAGGCAAGTAAGAGGTGACATGGAAGAAGTTTATAAAGTGATACATGGCATAGAGACAACGGATAGAGAATGGTTTTTTTCTCTTTCTTTCATTAACCTAGAACTCGGTGAAGCCGAATTGTGGAAGATTCAGGACAGACAAAAAGGACATTTTTTTTTACATAGCACGTAGCTGAACTATGCTAGAGGCAGGGATGGCCACCAACTTGATTGGCTTTAAAAGAGGATATTGGACAAATTCATGGAGGAGAAGGCCATCAATGGCTATTAGCCACAATGGCTATGCTCTGCTTCCACGGTTAGAGGCAGTAATGCTTCTAAATACCAGTTGCTGGAAGCCACAGGAGGGGAAAGCACTGTTGCGCTTGGGTCCTGCATCTGGTTGGCAAAACATCTGCATCTGTGAAAACAGGATGCTGGATGAGTTGGGTCACTGGCCTGATCCCACAGGCTCTAAAGTGCTCTTCTTGTCCCCATCATCCTCTCTGCTGAGTTCTACAAGGGTGAAGCTGAGACTAGGAGATAGAAGGCAGTTCCACCCCCTGGATTGGTTGCAAACAGGAAGGTAGGCTGATGGGTGCTGGTTAAGGGAAGGCAATGGTTGGTGGGGCAGTACCCCATTTGCCCTAATACACAACTTTCCACTGCTTACTACCAAAGCCAAACATATGAACAAGGATGTGCGCTTAGCTGGTAAAACCAAGCTTGCCTTTAGGATAGGGATGTTTGCATTTAAAGGGAAAATCTACCAAATCCACACTTTTTGAAACAATATGCAAACTGAAACACAGCCAGCCTTTGAAATTCACACACCTCCGAATTTTGCAATTCAGTTTACCAGGCCAAGTAATGTGTACCCTCCCCGCCCCTAAAAAAAAGTGTGGAAAAATGCATATATTTGTGAAAATAACATACAAGAACTGTGTTCTACTAGGAGAAACTGTTTGCCAAAATGTGCATGTTAGTCAAAACTGCATACAAAAATATGTTTATTAGGAGAAATTTCATAAATCGCTGGGGAAATATGGAGAGCTGAATTTAAGATTAGGAAAATTAGAAACCTGGAAAACTAAAACTGATGGATGTGTCCATCTTTCCTCCAGGACCAGCCTTACTATGCAGCTGTTATGCAGGGCTGCAGATCCCCAACTTTCAGTTTCCATGTTTTTGTGTGTATATTTAAGGGTGCAGTTTTGATGTTTTTGAGCACGTCATTTTGACTTCTTGCTTTAAATAGCCATGGATTCCCCAAAAGGATCCTGAGAACTGTAATTTGTTAAGTTCTCTGAGGGTTATTAAGACGCAACCCACCACATTTCCCTCACAAAGCTACAGTTCCCTGGGAAAAGGGATTGATTGTTAAACCACTCTGGAAATTGCAGCTCTGAGAGGTGAATAGGGGGTCTCTTCACAACTCTCAGCATCCTTAACAAACTGTGGCTCCCAGGATTCTTTCAGGGACTGCTTAAAGTGGTATGATACTCTTTAAATGTATAGTGCATATGGGACCACACACACACACATAAGTAAAGAAGGTGGTGTAAAGTGGTTAGCCTATCAAACTAGGACAGTGCCTCTCAGTCTAGCCTACCTCACAAGGTTGATTAAATGAGGAGGGGGAGAACCATGTACACAACCCTGAGCTCCTTGGAGAAAAACGGAGATTTTAATGCAATAAATACATACCATTTTCAATACGAATATTTCCATAGAATATGTCTCTGTGTGTATAAATATATATGATGAGAAAGGCCTTTTCTGGCTGTAATCTTGACCTCTTAACATATATCCTTCATCTAAGCATCATCTTGTCTCAGTGTCAGAGCAAAAGCACTAATAACAAGGGGGGGCAGAATGGAGCTGGCAGCAAAATAGGAGATATATAGGATATCTATCTATCATCTATCTATCTATCTATCTATCATCTATATCTATCATCTATATCTATCATCTATCATCTATATATCATCTCCCTGGGAATGCAGCCCATTTATTAACATCTACATGGAGACCTGACTCAATAGTCAATCTTTATCATATGACGCACACACAAATCAACATGCCTTGGTCCGTATCCTCGAGAAGAGGCAACAGCAGAGGTTGCATTTCAAAAAGCTGGGAGTGAATTTTTGAGTGGGCTGGGTTATAAGTATTTCATGAGCTGCCAGGTCACTTCTCTGGTGCACTATTAATAATTCACTCTTGCAATGCTCTATTTAGCATCTAAAATTATCCCTTCCTTTCGACAGTGCAGAACTAACAAAGCCCCGGGCCGCCTCTCCTGGCGTTTCTCTGTTTTCCACAGCCGCCTCCTTTTCATTTCCAGACTCCTCAGCTACTGTTTGGCTTAGAAAAAGCCAGGCTCGGGAGGGAGCAGAAGAGTCCCTGCAGCGAAACGACATGCCTGGTGGAAGGATGCTTTAACAATCAAAAGAGCCTGTCCTTCCCTGATTCAGAGGGTGGCAGGAGGAGGAGCGCGATTCATTTGGGAGCAATTGAAAAACGGGGGACCAAATGGAGCCCATTGGTTGATAGTGTTTGATTGGCGAGAGTAGCCAATGGATATGAAGGGGGTTTGCTTTAATTACCTCGTTCATCACATTCATAGGAAGCTGCCTAATACTGAGTCAGACCACTGGGTCTATCTAACTCGATCTTGTCAATACTGACTGGCAGTGGTTCTCTTTAGGGTGAGTCAGATGATAAGTCTCTCCCAGTCCTACCTGAAGATGCCAGGGATTGAAACTGGGATGTTCTGCTATTGAGCTAAATAGCTCAATATTCCCCTAAAACCAAAGCAAGGTTCCAGTCCTCATGAGTCTGAATTAAGGACAGGTTTAATTATAAATACAGGAAGTCAGATCCTGGGGTTCATCAAGCTCAGTCCTGTCCACAAAGACTAGCAACAGCTGTCTGGGATTTCGGCAATGAAACATTCCCAACTCTACCTGGCGACACTGGAGACTCAACCTGGGATCTTCTGAATGCAAAACAGATGTTCCGCCACTGAGCTACAACTCCTTCTCTGAAGAATCTGGCCTTGCTCATTTCCTCTTCCTTTCCTTCTCTCTTTCTCTATATCCAATGCACAGGGAACTGTCCCTGGTTAAGGGACAAACAAGTAAAATGGATCCTGTGGTGCTTGAGAAGATCAATTCCTAAACCTTCCAAGAGAAATCTCTGTAGCTGGAGCTCAGCAGCGTCTGGAGACAAAGGCTCACCCCTGCTCAGCTCCTATCGGTGACAAATCCACGCCACAGACAATGGTTTCTGGGCTAATCCTTTTATAGCTGCACAACCACTAATTAAGACTCCAAAGCCAGCCTGCCTTGCCATATTGAACAATGACGCTGTTCTAAAAGGCTCCTCTTGCCAGGAAGGCAAGAGAGGCCGCAGAAGTTTGGGAACTGGCTCCCTCTGGCACGCCCCCCCCCTCATCAGTATGCTGCACAGGGCCATTTTACTTGTCAGTTTGGGTGCTGGGATGTGGGCGGCGGATGAGGAGGGTTGTTAGTAGCTTTGGTTTTCGCTGAGGCGGAAGCGTTCCCGTAAAAGAGAGGGGAAGCATTCTGGCCGCTGCTGCATTAATGGACATTAATATGAGGGACCAGGCCTAAAGGGTTTCCTGTCACAGGGAGGAGGGTGTGCATTGCACAGATTCATGGCACTCAAACTTTCACCGCACAGTTTGACTCCAGCCAACTCCTAGCAGATCCTTCTGCAGTGTCGCGGCAGTCTGCACGGTCAAGAAACAAGGCTGATTGCAGGTGATCATTCCTGTAGCTTCTCCCTTTCATCACTGCAGGGGAAATAGTCCTCACCCACCAATGCTCCCTTATGGTATATTCTATCACCACCTGCTAGCAATGCCTTCTGCATTCTGCAAAGCCCTCTCAGGGCTTGAACAAGACATTTTGGCCTGGGAAGTAACGCAGTTCTGGAGGAAAAGGTTGCCAGTTCACTCCAGAATATTAACTGTTGAGATCTGTCATGTCTGTTGCAAGGCAGAATATGGAAAGCTCACAAGTAATTAAAGGAATGGTGATATAAAAATTAAGAGGGGCATAAATGGTAGGAGCTGAGTAGCAGAACTTGGCAGTTGCAGCATCTAAGTTCATAAACACATTAAGAGGCTTTTTCTAATAACAAGGAATCCACAGTGGAAGAGTTATGGGTTTTGGGAGATCTGGTTCATGGAATCAGGAGTACTTCCAGGCTCCCCCTTGCCTAGCAGGTTTATCTGGCTGGGTGACTGTTCATTTTGGTTCCTCTCTGTTTCTTATTTTTTCAGTCTTAAATTCAGTTCTCCACATTTCTGCGTCAGTTTGCAATTAAAAAATCATCAGCAACTCTCTCCTAATATATCCATTGCAATTTTGCGTAATATGCATTTTTCACAAAGCAGTTTTCCTCAATATAATACCAGTTTATGTTATTTTCATTTATATGCATGCTTTACCCCAGTATGTACACCTTACTTGGAGGCAGAACTCCATTGCAAAATTCAAGGAAGTGCAAATTTCAAAGGAGGGATGTTTCCATTCATGTATTGTTTCACAAAGCAGAAGTTGGATGGCTATCTGTCATGTATGCTTTAGCTGAATTTCCTGCACTACAGGGGGTTGGACTACATGACCCCCAAGGTCCCTTCCACCTCTGCAAGCCTATGATTCCATGATTTTATGTGAACTAAATCAAATTTCTCTCCCATGTCCTTTAATCAGAAGTGGATAATCACTATGAATTTCTATTCAAAATGTCCTGGAGTGCTGGTAGAGCATCACTCTGCGGCACTGGCAATATTTTAAATAGCAGTTTGCATCTGTCTGCCACCCAACAATTGGGGTGGTGGCAGTGCCAATCAGGCTGGCCAAGTCACTGGGGCTCCAGGAAGCTGCATAGAGTCACTTTCAGTCAAGATGCAATGATCACCTATTCCATGATCAGCTGGGTGCCTGTGAGCCAGGGATGGGAAACAACCTCAGGCCCAGGTGCCAGGTGCCAGATGCATCCCTCCAAGCCTACCTGGCCCTTGGGACCCTCCCCAGACCACCCCATCCCCAGGTGGTCCTGCTTCCCAGCCTCCCCAAGTGTTTTTGCCTGGCTGCAATGAGTCCTCGAACTCTGATCAAGTTTCTTGTTCAACTGGATGGAGGATAGGGAAGAGTGCGTGTATACAAACTAGCCTGCTTTAGAAAAGCAAAATTTACATGCATTGCTCTGCCCTCTTTTACCTTTGACTCCACCTACTCCTGGCATGTGGTCCCCAGAGGGTGCCTAGAAAGGAATGTCACCCTCCAGGTGAAAATGGTTCCCAATGTCTGCTATATTCATGGGAAATGACTGCCAAGGGCACCGGGTAGCTGCAGAGTATTATGCCTGAATTCGGTCTAGCAGCCAGGCTGGGCTTCATGATGAGGCGGCAGTCACCAAAACAAGACTGTAGGAAGCCGTTCAAGCATTGCTTTTGCCAGATAGGGTTTAACCCCCCGGAAAGCAGACCCCCCCCCTTCAGTCCTCTTGGCTGAATGTAGGATCTCAGCCTCCCCTTTTTTCACAATAACTCTCCTCGCTTCCCAGCAAAGAGGCACAATAGCTGTATCGCCTGGGCTCCTGGCCTGGCTGGGCTCATTTGCATCTCAATATTTGGCCTGTTCTTTCCTCGCTCACCAATTTCACAGCAAGCCTGTTGTTTTAGCTGCTTTGGGAACAGCGTCTGTCCATCCGGTGCTCAGGAAGGCGTTGTGCCTTGGGTGAGCCTTTGCAGCAGCAATGAACTAGGGGGGAGTTGTGGTCCGTCAGATTCAAGACTTCACAGGGGTGGGTGAGAGAGGGGTAGCACATCATGGTCCCCATGTCATAAGGATGTACGGCATACCCTCTAACATTCCTCAGATGACAATAGGGACATTTCTCACTCCCCACAACTGACCCTCCTTAACCCCCCCCCCCAATTTTTGTGCGGCCCCCAGCAGAATATTTGTTATCAGAAGAAGGGTGAGTGCCACCACCACTTCACTAATGGGACACAGCACACATGTCCTCCACCATCCTGAGAAAACCCCTTTATCCCAATTTTATTTTATTCTTAGGTAGATTTACAAAAAGAAATACACACCAATAAATAAAATTTAGAAAGGGGCAAGAATAGACACGGATACACAAAGTATCTTTTTTCACATCAAGACTCCTTGCACTCTGCTCCACTCCCCCATTCTTCCCAACCAAGGCAACTGTGCTCTCTGCCTGCACCTCAGAGCCAGTGCGTGACATGGGGCTAGGCCTCAGCAGCAGCATCCTCTCCTCCTCCTTGCCCACTCTCCAGCAGCCACCATGAGCTCCCCAAGGGAGGATGCCAGCAGCGGCCATGGAGAGGCAACAGGATGTTGCCTTGCCACCGCCATCGCTCGGGACAAGCACTGGTTCATCCATCTCCCTGAGCTTGGTTGCGTCAGCACTGGCAGGGGAAATGGAGACATTCCAGGATCAAATCAGGGGTTGGCTTTTGTAATTCCAGGACTGTCCCTGGAAAATCAGGACACTTGGAGGGTATGGTATGGGGGACATAAAGGCCAAGATGCAGCATGTGAAAAGACTCCAGGAAGTTGTTGTTGCTTTTAAAAGTGAATGTGTTATAGGGCTTTTTTTGAGGAGCATTTAGAACCACCCTTTTGGTGGCCTGGTGAGAGCAGAGAGGCCAGAAGGGTCACATTTGGCCCTGGGCCGGAGGTTCCCAACCCCTGTTTCATACATCAAGTGCCCATGTGCCATGATATATTCTGTATTTGAAAGGCTGTCCAGTCCAAGCTGGCGGACTTTAAAGATAAGAGGGGAGGGGTTCAGGGGCCTTGAATTGCCCATGGCAGACTAAGCAGGTGCACAGGTCACCTGGTCATATTTGCCACTTCCCTGCATAGGCAGATTTAAGGGAGCGCGACCAGTTCACTTGCACTGGATGCAGAGCCAAGAGGGTCCTGCAGGGGGTGCTGCAACAACAACAAACAACGGAAGGTGAGTGGCAGGGGGCACCAAATTTTGGTGTCACATAGGGTGCCATTGAAATTTTAAAGCCCAAAGCCCATCACTGTTCCCTGCTGTATCACTGAGTTGTATAAAAGTGCTGGTCCTACTCAGAATAGACCTACTGAAACTAACAGACATGCCTATCCCAGGAGTCATTAATTTCAAATGTTATTTTAGGCAGCAAAGGAGGATGGACTTACTGCGAATTTCAGTTGCACTGAATCCAATGGAACATATTTCCAAGTAGGGATGGGGGATAAATTTAATTCAGTTCACATTTAAAGGCAAACCTACTTGATTTGAACTTTCCAAAACAATAAGCAAACTGAAACATAGCCATCCTTCAAGATTCACACTTCCCAGGATTTTGTAATGCAGTTCCCCAGCTGAGTAATGTGTGCAAAAATCCATATACTCTGGGAAAGTGCATAAATGTGCATAAATGAATGTATTAGTGAAAATAACTTACAAAATGCATTATATTAGGGGAAAGTGTTTTGCAAAAATGTGCAGATTTGAATAAATCGGCTCTAAGTTGCTAATAAAATCACAAACTGATGTGGCAGTATGGAGGACTGAACTTAAAATTGGGGGAGAAACAGAGAGAAGCCATAATGGACTGATTTGCACATCCTTATTTCTAAGTGTCTGTGGTTAGGATGAGGTTAGTGTGCCACCGCCAACCAGCAGGGGGCACTTGGTCCTTTTCTAATTCATCAGTACAAAAAGATGTGCCATGACTAAACCATGAATGGATTAACCACAATGCCAACTAAGCTCTAGAGCTGACCTCCCAGACAAACTGAAGCCCCTGCTGGGGCATCAGTGTATGGGCTGGCCTGGATAATATTTTCCCCCAGTCTGGCCCACATGCTCCATGCAGAGAGCTCACATTCTTATGCCAGTCGGGATCAGCAAAACACAACACCACTTGATCAATTTTCTTAATATAGTCTAATAATCAACCACGTCGTTTTGGCCTAGGCACATTGAATGCTGTGCAAATAAGCCATATTAGAACACTAGGCGTATGGGGATGTTGCAGATGGGACAGGTAAGGTGGGAGAGCAAGTGTGTGTCTCTGTAGGAAAGAGCTGGAGCTCAGCGAGCACCTAGTGCGCATGCAAGCCGCGTTGGTATCTCCAAGTAGAGCTGGGACAAACTCCAGTCTAGAACAGGAGAGACTAGAGCCACTGCCAGCCAACATAGTAGATGAGTGGTATGAGGACAATTTTCAGTCTGAAGGTATCTTTCCATTGTGGACAACCTTCTAGGGCCCAAAGGGTGGGTGGGGCCAGATGCAAAAAGGAGCAGAGCAATGGAAGAGCCCTGCTGGATCAGGACCATGGCCCACCCAGTCCAACATCTTGTTCTTACAGTGGCTAACCAGATGGCCATGGGAAATCCACAAGCAGGATCTGAGCGCAACAGCACTCTCTTCACTAGTGATTCCCATCAACTGGTATTCAGAGGCATACTGTCTTTGACAGTGGAGGGAGGAAACATAGCCTCCTTATCCTCAGTGAATTTCTCTAACACTCTTTCTTTTGTCTGCCCTGAATCTTCCAACATTCAGTTTCATTGGATGTCCACGAGTACTAGTGTTATGAGAGAGGGAGAAAAATTACCCAATGACAACTTGACATTTTTGATGCTTTTATTATTCAGGGAATTGGCTGTGTTTATTTCCAAGGGATGTCACATCTACATTTTGATTACTCCTACTCAATGAATAATATCCTTAAAATAATCATGCAATAATATCCTTACGCTGTAGAATGTTGTTGCTGTGCAAAGGTAATGATTACCTTTTTAAGGTCAAATAACACTTTCAGTTTCCTGCTCAATACCTTCCTTTGCTCTCTACCTTGCCTGAATGTAATACTTAACCAGCCTTGAGAGATGTTAAGGTTTTGCAGGGTATGGACCTATCCAGATTGATGTTTTATTGCAGTGGTATTCTGCAACATGTTCTTGTAACCCCAACAGTGCATTAATGATGGGTTTATTCTGCTTTACAGTGGTACTTCAGGTTACAGGTGCTTCAGGTTACAGACACTTCAGGTTACAGACTCCGCTAACCCAGAAATTGTACCTCGGGTTAAGAACTTTGCTTCAGGATGAGAACAGAAATCACGTGGCAGCGGCGTGGTGGCAGCCGGAGGCCTCATTAGCTAAAGTGGTGCTTCAGGTTAAGAACAGTTTCAGGTTAAGAACGGACCTCCGGAACGAATTAAGTTCTTAACCCGAGGTACCACTGTAGTTTGTTCTGTGATGCTTCCCTAACGCTATACCATATTATTGCTATCCAGAGGGCCTGCAGAGCAACAGACGTGGGACAAAAATAAACCAGATCTGTGGTATAAAAAGTTACAGGATTTCCAGTTATGGCATATGCACTGATCAGAACTGAAGCCCTCAAACTTTTGCAGATGCAAGCAGTATTGAAAGCGGGATTATCTATTACCATCCCAATAACATTATGGAAACATAATGAATACAGAATTAAAAAGATTTCTGATGAGCCTCTGTCACTGACATTTTTAAGATCTGCTTGTGCTGCTTGACAGTCTTGCTGTGTGTCTTTTTAAAACGGTTTCTGTTGTCTAATTTGTTGTTCATGCTGCATTTGTTTTTTTTATTAGGTTTGGATTGTATTTTACTCTTTTCACAGAAAGCCACCACAAGGAGTCTGCTTATGGCGAAGCAAATACATGTTGTAAACAAATAACCAACAACACTTAATAGAATTCAGGGATAAATTGTTATCAAAGCCTTTCTAACCTCAGCTTATGATATCTCTGATGTTCCATGGAGCAGTGCAATGCGAAACAAGGATCCCCTCTATTGTGTCTGTTGAGCCCTTGGATGAGCTGCAATAAAGGACAATCCTTTTTACATGAAGGATGGCTTTTGAAATAAGGGACATCTGGCAACCCAACTGGGGAATCTCCCCTGCTGTAATAATCATCTCTTGTCCAGGCGGTGTTGTTGCAAACCGTAAATGAGGGTCTCTGCTCATCTTGAGAGTCCAGGGCTGCATGTAATCTATTCCCACCTCCTTTTGATTCTACCTTTTAAAAAAACCCAAACAGTTCTTTCAGATTTTTGATGTGTCATAAGTATAAGATAAAAGCAAATAATAAAAATAACAAGCCATCAGCGTTATTTATTTAGGAGAGTGATTCACCTAATGCTTTGAAATATAATTGATTGACCAGCTGGGGCACTGCTTGGAATGAATTCCAGAGGGGTAGCAGTGGCAGTCTGCTGCAATTAAAAGGTGGGGGGAGCCTGATTTGTCAAATATTATGCACAGTTACTGGGAAGTAAGCTCAGTGGAGCGTCTCTCTGAAAATTAGCCCCATTGATCAGTGGGACTTGCACCTAAGTCAACATGCAGAATTGATTTGCACTGGCAGGCTGCTGCAATCCTATGAATAAACCCTACTGCACATACACAGAATACTGTAGTTTACTTTGGAGCACCGGAAGTTGGGTGGGACCTTAAAGAATTCACACAGCTGCACTGTCTTTACACGTTTCCTCAGAAGTAAGCCCCACTGGATTCAATGGGGCTTTCTCCCAGGCAAGCAACCATGGTAGGACGGATCGCCACCACAGTGTGTCATAAGCTTTTGTGCATCCCGTCGGCTGCCTAGTAAATATAATAATAATAAATGAAGAAATGCTTCATTACTGATGACGAGAGCTCTGCACTTCCAAGAAACCAATGCCGCAATGGATCTCGTTAGTCTTTTAAAGTGCCCAGTCTTATTTCTATTCCCTATAAAACACGGTTCGCCCTCGCATATAAACTCTCACTCACTCTCTGTCTCTGACAGAGTACTGTATAGCCAAATCCCAATCCAGGCAAGAGTAGGCAGGTGATCGGCGCGTCCTTTCCCTCACGCGCCGGCACCACAACTCCCAGTGAGCTTTGCGCTAACTCGGGCGCTGCCGTCAGTGAACGGAGCCGGCGCGTTGCGTGTCGGGACATGTAGTCGTTTGTGGATTTTTTCCTCCTCGCGTTAAAGGTCTCGAAGGCAAAGTGAGAGGAGGCTTTTTCGGATGCCCCCTCGTGATAGGCCGCGCCAACTTGACGGGGCGGGAAGAAGGAAGCCTATATAATAGGGAAGAAGGTGGACTGACGTACGGGAGAGCCTATGGTGTGCCGGCAGTGTCGCTGGGCGGGCGGACCGTGAGGGGGAGGCCTGTGGCGCTTGTCTTCTTGTCCCGAGCTTGAAAGGAGGTGGAAACAGCAGCAGCGGCGGTGGCGGTGGCGGTGGCGACGTTCGTCGTTGGAGACGCAACCTGAGGCGAGTCCCTTCAGCGGCGGGACAACCGAAGGAAGAAGGTGAGTGTCCGGAACGGCGAAGGCGGCCGTCCTGGGCCTCCTTCGCTCGCTTCCTCCCGCCTCAGAATTTTACCTCAGAAGGACGACGACGCCCCTATTTCGAGCGGAGGGTTATGTTTTGTTCCCGCTCCCCGGCATATCCACACCTCGGAGGACTGCCGTGTCCCTCCTGGCGCCCAGCCCCTCCACCGCATTGAACACCCCCCCCTCCCGGCTCAGTTTTTTGAGGCCTGCTTCCTCCGTAATGGTTTCCAAAAGTGTTTGTTTTCTATACTGGTTCTCTTCTTCATAACCTCTCTCACTCACGCACACGTATTCTTTCTTCCTTAAAAAAAACCCCCAACAACAACTTGGCACCCTTGACACGCGTCGAGGGGGATCCACACATGCACACTCATACTTCTCTGGAAGGGAAGGGCGTGCGCTACCTTCCCATGTGTTGACTTGTTTGTTTCTTTCAGTAGAACCACGCACCTCTGAACTTGGCACGCTTGACTGGCGCATGTGCCCCCTTCCTCCTCCTCCTCCTCCTCCTCCTCCTCCTCCTCCTCTGGGAGGGATGGTGGTGCCTTGTTTGCTGCTCCAGTGTTATTTATCTTGCCCTTGTATTTAAGGACTAGCCTGGTAGCCATAGGTGGCTGGCAATTGTGTGCTGGGGAGCCCTACTCAAGTGAGCAGAGTTGGTGGAGAAGAGATGGGAAAGCACCCAGCATAGAAACTAAGAGGGGTGTCATAGGAAGTCCCCTTCTCTGTCCCCTGGTCTGTGTCCCTCCTTTGCCTGAGTGGGCAAGAAAAACAAAATAGTAGGCTAGTAATTTTTACAAGGCTGCTTTATCTTTACTTCTCCTGCATGCAGAATGTTTATGGCTTGATTTGATTTGCAGGGGTTGCTAAAAGTGCAAACGGTCACTTGTGAGGAAGTCATGAAATGCTTCTTTTCTTTCTTCCTCCCCAAACTGAGCCCAGTGGATTGTGCATAAGTGCTAAATCTGTTTATCTTTACTGCAAGAGTCTTCTGCCTTAAAAAAAAAGAAAGTTGAAGTACACTAGATAATGGGAGGAGAGAGGGAAAGTTCTGTCTTGTGGTTATAGAAGCTGGGTTGGCTGCCTCAGAGTTGCAAGTCATTGCTTGATGTTAACAGCTGTCAAGCAGTGGAAATGGGTGTGTGAATGCTCTTGAAGAGAGAAAGATATAGGAACCCCAGAAAAGTGGTGTGGGGTAGTATAATGGCCAATGCTGTGATTCTTAAACCCACTGGGAGTAAGCCCCATTGAATTCAGTAGAACTGAATAGCCAGTTAGGATTGCACTGTAAGAGGCTGAGCCGTGAGTTAAGTCCTTGGTTTGAATCTTGCCTCTGTCATAAACTTGCTAAGTGGCCTTTGATCAGCATGGCACTGTCTTGCCTCCTAGCTTCCCCTACTCCACCTGCATTATGGAGGTTTATAACACTTAACATACCTTTGGGGATTGTTGTAAGGATTAAAACTATATAGTACATGAAGCACTTTGCATGCTTGAAAGAACTATTCAGATATTAAATATTTTTATTAAGTCCCCTATTCCCCACACTTGTTTCTGTTGCTTGTGTTGACCCTTTGGTGAGGCACCGTTTAATCTAGTTTCTATAATTACCATCCTTTAGACCCTTATCTGGATGTGCCTGCCCCCTTGTCAAAATCTTGTTATTTTTCACTGGGCCACTAGATTAGTACTACCAGTACCAGCACAGAACAGAATTCTCAGCTTGCCCATAAATATACATAAGATATTGCAGGAAGGGGGAAACCTGTTCTTTAGGCACCCTTTTCCTGATCAATAACAGGAGTTCAAATACTAGTATGCTGCCACAATCTCCTCTTCCATCAGCTCTTAGTCCCACATCCTTTACTACCCCACACTTCCTCTTGTAGACTCAGATATGTCTTCTGTTCTGTAGTCTGGTGTCCTGGACTTCAGCTTTGGTGCGGCATTCCTTTCTTTGCACACTTTCCAATCTCTGTGGCTTTGTGCTTTTGTCTATACCTTGGTGTGTGTGTGTGTGTGTGTGTGTGTGTGTGTGTGCCTTCCTCCTTCCCCATTTTTTTGGACCCCTCCCTTGCATGATACATACAAGTTCACACCCTTGTTAATTTAATGTTAAACTACCTCCCATTTCTTCAGTGGCTGACATGGAATATAATCTTACAATTTGCAAGCCTGTACAGAAACTCTGAGAACAATTAACAAGTTTACCATGTTACAAAAACAGGTCACTAGAGTGTATTGGTGTAATCTGATTAATACAGACTGTTTACCCCTTTATAATCCACTTCTTTGGGAAGCATCTTGCTCTAACCTAAGTGGGTACTATGAATGGATTACAAAGGAAGAAAGACTATTATGTTTCCAAGAGACAGGAGTTGGGAAATTGACAATGGAATGAAAATATGGATATTACAAGAGTGTCTTACGAATTCTAATTGCCCACCAATGATCTGGGAAGTTAAATCTTACATACCTGATTTCTTTCTTAATATGTGTAATCTTGTCAGGATTCTTGAGATGTGAGTGTATGGACTAGAAAAGACACTGAAAAAAGTGTAGGAAGCTTAAGATCAACGGTGTGTTTCTGTGTATACAAATTACAGTTAGATATTGAAGAGGAACTCAATCTATTGTTCCTGGCTCAATCTCTTCCTTTACCAGTGAGTGACTATACTTGTACCCCAATCTCCCCCACCTTTAGTAACCTTCAGATGTTTTAAACACCATCTCCCTTCAACCCCAGCCAATGTGGGCAGTAGTCAGGAATGATGGGCGTTGTAATCCAACAACATCTAGAGGTCACCAGGTTAGAGAAGCCTGCTATACCCAGTAGGTTTCATTACACAGTATATATCAGAGGCAGCCCCTTTCATGCTATGTGAATCAATCGCCAATAAGGTGTTTTGTACAGGTGCTGGCCACCTCCCCACCCCCCAAATTGGGTGTCTGTGAGGAGAAATAGTATGGCCATTGCACTTATGTTAGTGTTTGGCAGCTCAGAAAATTTTGAACTGTGCATTTTCTGCCTGATAGTTCAGGAGTATGGAATGGAAACAAAGTAAGTAGGCCATCTTTCCCCACCCCGCCTTCCCTTTCAGGACCCAGCACATTTTGACAGAAGATTATTCACAAAAGATGGAGAGCCTGCTGTGAGAAGAATCATTCATCTCTCCTTTGTGCCTGCCTGTGGAAGGACAGTTTTACACTAATTCTCCCAAGATTGCCTCTGAAAGTTTGGTATCGTGTGCATCTTTCAGTCTGGCTGTGTGTTTAGTATGCGGATTCTACCTCTTCACTAATGAGAGGGAGAATGGGAACCCAGGGCAGCCCTGTGAAGAGCTATGATTATCTGCTCAAGTTCTTGTTGGTTGGTGACAGTGATGTCGGCAAAGGAGAAATCCTGGAGAGCCTTCAAGATGGAGCATCTGAATCACCTTACGCATACAGTAATGGTAAGCAATCTTAATAAAAGCACTCTAGCCAATATCTTGCATTAATTGGGGTGTATTCCTCATTTGTAGGATGTAGTATTGTCTTGCTGTTTATGCAGTTTGGTCTCCATAACCTGAAAAATAACACTTTGCATAAAATAGCTAGAATAAATAATTTAAAAAACCTAACTAGCCTAGATCTTTCATGTTATTTGCTTTGCTGGATCTTGGTGTGGTGTTGTATTTTAGGGTATGTGTGTTGGAAAAGTTCAAATCAGCAGTGTCACATTAATGTGAAGGTTGTGACTTGGTTTCTGAAATCGCCTTGCAAATCTGCCTCCCAGTGTTGTGCTGTGGGAAATGATTCGATTACTGTTTTGGTGTACTTTGAAGTGTTGACTTAGAATTGCAAATCCTGCAGTGCTAAAAAGGTGGCTCAGAAGCACACAGCACTTTGTGTTGTTCAGACTTCAGGTGGTGGGAAAGAGAATCAAACCGTACTCTGTAGGACAATGGTTGGAGGTCCAGTTTAAAACCTGATTACATTTTAAAGTGTGTGCCATGGAACAAGTTAATTAGCTCAAAATTCATACCATTTCTGACTTGAGCAGGAGGAGTACATATTTAAATCTGACTCTTTTGCATAAAGTCTTAAAAAAATTTAAAGCCTCACAAGCCATTAACAGTTAACTAAGAGACAAGATGTAGCATTCCTGTATATTCTTCTGCTTCTTTGGATAGTAGTTAACATGTAACTCTGCCTGGCAGTGACTGTGTCCTGTAGTGATTTTTCAGTCTGTCAGAGCTCTAGCCATCTTAAACTCTGAATGACTGCCTGGGGGGCTTGACAGCAGAAAGGAAGCATCCGCACCAGCTCTACTCCCAGGGCTTCAGCACTTGGCACATGACACCTACACTGAAAGCAACTGGATGTGAAGCTCAAAGTATACAGTGTGGAAGCAGACCTGCTTAAATGGGGCTGCCCCCAAGGAGTAGGGATGTCTCATGTTTTAGTAAAATGGGTTTACAGAAAGCTGACTATTCTGTGCTTTCTGCTTTTGCTACCTTCTAGAATCTCTTCTTCACTGCCCCTCCCCCAATGCGTTCCACTTGCCAAGCTCACTTCTAATATTGTGAGCTTAGCTGAAGAGAAAAATAGCTGAAAAGGACAGGTCAGAAAATTGGGGAAGTAGGCATCAGTAGTTGACACCTCTCATGCATGTACCTGCTTTGCTGGGGGCGGTGTGTGTGTGTGTGTGTGTGTGTGTGTGTGAAGGATTATCCAATACTAGAGGTGACTAGGACAGACCTAGGTTTTAACTAGCCAGCCTACTGTCATCACATGTTTTAATCTGGTGACGGTTTGACTTCCAGCTGCTCAGAGTCCTTGCTGGCCACAAAAATGTACTGTTCCAGTGGCTGCTTTAGCTGCTGTAGGTAGAAGTGGTTGCATGAGAAGAGGCATGACTATGTAGAGCTGTGTTCAGGAGTCAGCTGGGGAATGAACAAAATACTTGATGCCACTGACAAAAAACTTATTTAGGGAGCGTAAATGACATGTTATTTCTCAAATATAGATAACATCTAAGTAAAAACCTCTAGTGACGCTTCAGAATAGCATTTTATGTAGATCTTACAAAATCAGAATCAACTAAAAAAAAAAAAAACTAATTACAGCAGTCTAGACAAGAACTTTTGTCCACAGACAGTTTTTCCGTGTCATGTGGCCAAGCCAGTAAAGCGAGATGAGTGCCGCAACCCCAGAGTCGTCCATGACTGGACTTTACAGTCAGGGGTCCCTTTACCTTTACCTTAGGCAAGAACTTAAAGATCTGAAATGGAACAGCAGCAGTCTTAACATTCTGGAAGATCAAAAGCCTTTCAGAACAAAATCATTTTTGCAGGCTTCCAAAATAAAAGGTGTCAGTACAACATTTCATACTTGCTCCTTTCTTATCCTCTGTTGAAACTGAAACACATTTTGGCTCTGGTATCAACCCGGAAGCTGTCTGCAGATCAACGCCGGCTCCCTCGGCCTATAGAGCGAGATGAGCGCGCAACCCCAGAGTCATCCGCAACTGGACCTAATGGTCAGGGGTACCTTTACCTTTATCAGGATGTACTTAAGTTCTTTCAGACGTGATAACCACCAACTTAGAAGGCTTTTAAAAAGGATTAGACAAATTAATGGAGGATAATGCTAGTCATGATGGCTATATGCTACTTCCAGGATCAGAGGTTCCCTAGCTCTTACCAGCCACTGGGAAAAGCAGCAGGAGAAGGCTTTTTATCCTTGTGTCTTACTTATGAGTTTTTGATAGGCATGTGCTCAATTACTGTGGGAAACGGGATGCTGCACTGGACAGGGCTTTAGTTTGATCCAGCAGGGCTCTTCTTATGTTCATAGCTGCTATTTACTTTACAGTTAGCCTTTATCTGTGGTCATTGCTGCTAGGTTTTTGAACTGGCAGCAATAGTGCTGCACCCGAAGTACAAAATTTAAACATACCAAGGCTCTTGGCCAAAACCTAGAAATATCTGAACACATTCTATTTAAACAGATGTTCTGTCGTGCTGTCCATTCCTCGCCTTTAATGCAATTTTATTTACAACATTAAATCACCCAGACCCGAACCAATTCTAGAGGCCGTTGCTTAAGAATCAGCTGAGGCCTGCTACATGAAATGGCTCATCATAATGTTGATACCATCAGTTTTGTAAAAGCTGTTGCTCTTTTGCAAGTATTGCTGTAATTTGGAGAAGAAATATTGCAACACTTGACTTGCATCACTTGGCACTAGAGCATCTACATTAGTTTTGACATTTCATGAAGGCCTAGAAAGTTGTTGCAGAGGAATACAAAACTTGATCCCTCCAACCTCCCCCTTCTCCTCCTCCTTTCCCCCTCTCTCCCTCCCGGCAGTGTGCAAGTATTATCTCCTATTTGGATCAGATGTCTAAAGGGCATAGGCTGAATGGTTCATATGTAAATCTCATTCCATTAACAGCCAGCTCCTCCATAATGAAGGTCTTCCAGCTGGTGTCTTCAAAACTATTCTGGTGAACCATTGCAAATGTGTCTTTCAATTGCAAGTAGTTGGGTTGTGAGGAGGAGCAACATGATGTATCATAAACCTTCACGTTTGAACTCTATTTGTTATCCAGCTACTTATGTTAGGTGCTTGTCCTTATCATACACCTGATGATATGTCCTATTGCCTCTATTCAGTGTGCATGGTGTAGGAATGAGTGCTATAAAATCATCTTCCTCTTCTATCTGTTGATTGACAACAGCCACAAATGGCAGTGCAGCTGCATGACCAATAGCTAAGTATTTGCAAAGAAACACAGAGCTGGGATCTTTATTATTATTATTATTATTATTATTATTATTATTATTATTAATTCAGTTTCTTACCTATTCTTCACCTCAGTCTCCCAGAGTGGGTTCAGTTTGAAACAATTGCAATCATTCATACATATAAAAAAAAATGTTTGGGGGTACATACATACATTATATAGATATAGTGTCAAAGACCAGGTTAAAGAAATGCATCTATTGTCCTTTCACATTTGCAGGCTTCAAAATGCTTCACTTCCTCATAATCAGTGTTAGCTGCTGTTCCAGGAACATAGCAAGCTGCTTTTTCCTCTTAGGCCATTGGAGAATCTAGCTCACCATTGTCTACACTGACTGGCAGCTACTCTCTGTGATTTTATACGAGGGTCTTCCCCAGCCCTACCTGGCGATACTAGGGATTGAACTGAGGCCTACTGCATACAAAGCATGTGCTCCACAACTGAGCAGTGGCATATCCCAAATCAGAATGGTTAAAGTGTGATTACATAAATCGTGATTCTGTTCTTCCTGTATCGGTACATGTAAATTAATGTTTTCCAGAGTAAATGTAGATAAACTATTCCAGAGTTACAGATAGGTAGCCGTGTTGGTCTGCCATAGTCAAAACAAAACAAATTCCTTCCAGTAGCACCTTAAAGACCAACTAAGTCAGTTCTTGGTATGAGCTTTCGTGTGCATGCACACTTCTTCAGATACACTGAAAGTCACGGTGACTTCTGTTTCAGTGTATCTGAAGAAGTGTGCATGCACACGAAAGCTCATACCAAGAACTGACTTAGTTGGTCTTTAAGGTGCTACTGGAAGGAATTTGTTTTGTTTTTATTCCAGAGTTGTTTAAGTGGTCTGATTTGTGGATTCTGTTGCCTTGATCGTTGCTCTCCCTAAAATCCCTTTATGTGAGAATGCAGTGTAAATAGTCTTTAAGCCTTCAGGATCTGGTAAACTCAGAGAAGGCCATTTATGCAGCTCTGGGGGAACATGAGCTATATCAGTGCAACTAAGTTTAATATTGTGTTGACATGTTGAAGTTTGAAACTGTTATCCTCAGTTGTGAAAAAGTTCTAAAAAGTTTAGAATAATCAATGGGGGGTCATGAGTATTGAAGGTTAACTGTTCTTTTTTTTGTTTCTTGGTTTTGACCCTGTTGAATTTCCCCATCCCCTCTTCATGTGTCAGCATGTAACTTGCAGAGATCAGTTTATTACTTAAAGATAAAAGATAAAGAGGGCATTTCATGTCAGAGGCATCATGTCTGAGAAGGCTCCCTCTCCTGAAGGTGTGGGCCTTATATGATGAATAAATGACTCATGCAAGCTCAGATGGAAGAATATCATTCTCCAAGCCCTTATTGGTAACTTGCAGGACTAACCCAGTGGTTTAAAATATTTTTTCTGGCCTTTATAAATTCAAGGTTTTAAAATGGAAGACAGGTAAAGCAGGAGATTCATTCCAAGTTCATTGGACAAAGTTCCAACAATCAGCTGCTGCCTCTTGGAGCTTGTTTTTTCCCTTCATTCCCCCTGCTGCCTTTCCCTTTTGTAAGCAGTACCCCATTAATATGATAAATACTTTTAAAAGACACTTTAGATACATGAGTAGGCAGACTAATATTTACCCTTTGAGTGCTTTGAAGAAGTGTCATTTTGTCTTTTTAGACACCCTTTTATGAAGCTAATACCAAGGATATTTTGACACTTTAACACGTGATGAGATGGGACAAAAGATTGTAAATAAAGCCATGTTGTCTATATTTTCAAATAGGGGCAAAATGAATCAACAGGGATTCAGTGGAACATCATAGAGCACACTACTAAAAGCTTTTAGCAATTGGATGGTGGTGTTCTACACCAAGTCTGGAAGAATTTCTTTGGCTGCCCGCTCTTCCAAGCCAAATAACAGTTGGGGATCCAAATACCTGAAGGAACACCTCTCCCTGTATTAATCTGCCTATGCCTTAAGAGCTCCAGAGGAAGCTTTTCTTCGCATTCCATTGTTAGGGGAAGTGTTCTCTGTGGTGGCACATCACTATACAGGCATGGCAGACACCAGTGTTCAAATTTTCTTAGTTGGGCATCTTAAAGTTTTCTTTGTGTTTGCTTCAGCTCCCTTTTGTTTTGTTTTTTTATAAGCTTTGTTCTGTTTCTTTCTGTTTTTGTCTATAAGTTGGTGGCTTAATTTTGTGCTGAACCCACCCTGGGGGATATTTATATGAAGGCAGTTCTTCTCCAATTCTAATAGCAGTCTCTCCAAGGAAATGTTTATCTATGGTTTAGCTTGGATAGCTTTCACATAATAGCTAAAGAATCTGGAGTTCACACCAGATTTCTGTGTCTTGCTTCTCTTGAATTGCTTTTTACTACCTTTGTGCTATTCTGTCAAGGCCTCTTACTCAGAAGCAGCATTCCTTTAGAATAATATGTACCCAATTCTCCATTTTATCGTTCCTCCATCACACTCAAGCTAACTCCTAATGTTTTATGAGAACACTATAAAGGGAATTTAGCTTAACCTCAGGTGGTCCTCTGAGGTTAATTTGAGGAGTGGCCCATTGGTTCAAGGGCAAGCAGTTATCTCTACATGAGGATAAGCTGTTGACTTCTGCAAATATTTTATAATCCTTGGGGCATATAATGACTCTTTCAGTGTGCAGCTGTTTTCAGACATCTAGTGATTTTTTGTTTTAAACAAACCTCTGCATATAATACAAGGGTATGAACAGAATTTAGTTGTGATGGCTTTACCACCCATGATGTGGGGATACCAGTGCACATCTCAGCTGAACTGATATTGGGTTTGAGTGGCCCTGGTAAGCTTATCTGAGGGCAGGCAACTGTGCACGAAACAGCTGGGGGAGCAGCTACCATTTTCATTTCCCACAATTCCACCAAAGCATCATTGCTAGACTATAATAAGCTTTTATCTGCTGTCAACTTGTGAATTCCAAAGTAATCTGACAGTGCACAAGCATCTTGGACCTAAGTAGGAGACAAGCCCCCACAGTAATTCCTTGGAAATGTAAAAATATTTACACTGATCCAGAAGATATTAAATGTCTTGGGAAATAGAGTGGTTAGTTATGCCCACTGCCCCAAAGTTAATGGATTAAATAACAGTGTTCTTACCTCTTTACTAGTATTGATTTGTTGTGCTTTTCTGCATAAAACATATCAGAACCTGGATTATTGAAACTAGAGGCTTCCAAAATGCATTTTCTTCCATGTTATCACTTTAGCTGACTACAAAATTGTGTTGAAATTAAAATAAAACTTATCCTTGAAGAGGGCAACCAATAAAGGAATAATAGACATACCTTGTCAATTAGAGAAAATTAAATGCATTGTTGTAATGTGACAGGTTTTATTATTAGTCACTAACTTTGAAAATGCTGCATTTTGTAGGACTGCAGTTTCAATATCTCTTGTGTTTAAGACTGTGGATATCTACAGTCAGCTTCAGACTTCTATAATCTGGCTTTCCTACATGTCTTTTCTTTAATGGCACTTTTCTTTCTAGTGATAAGCGTGAAATTCCGCTTGCAAGAGGTTTTTGCAGGCAGTGTAAAACTCTTTTCAGAAAGCTGCATAGATACCAGAGTACACTGATGTGTATTGTCCTTTGCAGCCTCAGTTTGAGGTTCAAAGGTAAACCCTGTACATGTTTTCCTCCCCACAGAAATTGTACTCCTTTGCTGTTCACTTTCAAAGAATGGTAGGTGAGCAGACTGTAAAGCCACTTGCCCCAGCCACATGCTGTCAGGAAGATATCTGAGCAAAGTGCTGTTAGCTTCCTCAAATAAAAATGTTAAGGCCTGAAAAATATCTCTGCCCACTTCTTTCCCATTTCCCCCCTCCATCTTCACATCTTTGTCATGCAGCTTAGAGCATGTAGCTGTTAGGAAGGGAAGGATTAAATGGTCTTTGTCCCAATTGCCTGGAATATAAAATGCACACAACAGGCTGTAAATTGTGTTCATTACCCCAAGCAGCCATGATCCCCATGTGAACTCCTGTGAGGCATACAATTGCTGAACAGGGATCGAGGAGCCTCAGGGAACATTATGTAAGGAGGCAGCCCAGATGGGCTGTTTTTAACCTCTCTTTTTCTTGCTGTCATGTACTGTGAAGAAGCTCACTGTTACAGACACACTAAAAGAACTTGAGCTACTTAACTGGAAGTTTTGAGGTGTCCCCTATGTACTCTAATGGTGTACTCTGGAGCAGGTAGCTAAAGAATATTTGGCCCAGCTAGCTTACTACATGTGTCCAGGGAATGAGGTGGTGAAGTTCATCACTATAGCCGTCTTGAATGGGGTACATCTGTTTGGTGCAGGGGTAGAAAAACATTGAGATCCCTCCCCTTGTGCTGCAAAGAAACTTCTGTGGCAAGGTAATTAAAGTACTTGAAATAGGTTGGTGCCTCTTTATTGACATTTCTTTTGGTGTGAAGTTGGTAAGCTATCAAGTTACTTCATATATCCAATCAACTAGTTCTTTAGCAACAAAACCTCTTCACTCTTCTGGGTCTTCTCTATGCAACCATGAACTTCACTAATCAAAGATAATATCCTGTTATTGTTCAATTTGACTATTACTGTGGATTATACCTTCCAGGATGAATGGCAGAGGGCAGGGTAGGTAGGTAGGTATGTTTACTCCTTCATGTGACTCATGCCTCTATTGTCAAATCATAGCTACCCCCAAATTCACATGAATCTGTCTCAGAACAGCTGATTATGTAAATTATATAAGCAATTGAGTTAGTGGCAGGCTCTTACAACTTTGGTTTTATGCAGAGTAAACTTGGTTATGTATCTCTCAATGTGTGTACACACACAGACAAATAAATGTTTCTCACTTTCCACATGCACGCCCTCCCCCCCAACTCTTCCTCTACAGTGGTACCTCGGTTGTAAAATGTAATCCGTTCCGGAAAACCGTTCGTTCGACTTCCGAAACATCTGACAACCAAGGTGCAATGGGCGGTCGGCAAATTCCATTGAAAAAATGGAGAAACATGCCTCGAAGCCGTTCAACTTCTGAGGCACGTTCGAAAACAGAAGCATTCACTTCCGGATTTTTGGTGTTCAGGTTCTGATTCATTTGGCTTCCAAACTGCTTGAAAACCAAGGTTCCACTGTATAGCTTTTGCCATCCTAATTAAGCTGTATTGTTCATGTTTTCTTACTGGTAATGTATGCTAGTGTCAAAATCTTTGAAAATGAAACACCAATAATCTGTTTCAGCTGAACTGGTGCTCCAACTATGTTCAAATACATTGCTTAGGAACTGAAGGAAGGAAGCTTTTGTGGTTCTGTTAAGAATTGGATATAGAGTCACTATTCATTAGCATCTGTTGAGGCAGGAGTGCCCACCCATGCACATACTTTGTAGTGTTTCTCTCAGTGTTAAGACACATCTTGCTGTAATGTCTTATAGTTTGAAGTGCACAACAGACCTTTCTTCATACCCAGTTCCATACTCAATTCTGGATGGCGGTATTGATCTTCAAGCCTTACTCAAGTTTCTGAGCTGTGTTGGCTGGCCAGCCTCTGAAGAGTGTCTGAATTATTGGGTGCACATTATTGATGAAAGAACTCACTTGCTTTTGTAACAAGTCTAGTATGCAACACAGTATGGTCAAGATGCTGCTGTGCCATAAACGTCAATATTTATCAGCTTTTAAGGATAGGTAGCCGTGTTGGTCTGCCATGGTCAAAACAAAATAAAAAAATTCCTTCCAGTAGCACCTTAAAGACCAACTGAGTTAGTTCTAGGTATGAGCTTTCGTGTGCATGCACACTTCTTCAGATACACTGAAACAGAAGTCACCGGACCTTTCTATATAGTGAGAAGGTGGGGAGGGGTATTACTCAGAAGGGTGGTGGGAATGGGTGATTGGCAGATAGCTGCGATGAGCCTGTTGACGACTCTTAACGACTGCAATAGGTCTAACAGGAAAAAGCAAGGGGTGAGAAGGTGAAAAATGGCTTTGTCATGTATAATGAGATAAGAATCCAATGTCTTTATTCAAACCAGGTCTCTCCATAGTTTTAAGTTTGGTGATAAGTTGAAATTATTAAGTTTGGTGATAAATTGCAACTTATCACCAAACTTAAAACTATGGAGAGACCTGGTTTGAATAAAGACATTGGATTCTTATCTCATTATACATGACAAAGCCATTTTTCACCTTCTCACCCCTTGCTTTTTCCTGTTAGACCTATTGCAGTCGTTAAGAGTCGTCAACAGGCTCATCGCAGCTATCTGCCAATCACCCATTCCCACCACCCTTCTGAGTAATACCCCTCCCCACCTTCTCACTATATAGAAAGGTCCGGTGACTTCTGTTTCAGTGTATCTGAAGAAGTGTGCATGCACACGAAAGCTCATACCTAGAACTAACTCAGTTGGTCTTTAAGGTGCTACTGGAAGGAATTTTTTTATTTTGTTTTTATCAGCTTTTAAATAATCCTTCCTTCAAAATTCATGGCAACAAACAAATAAGAAATTATACACACACAGGGAGAGAGAGAGATGTTTGTATGCAGTTAAACACTGAAACATTATTTAAATTTGGTGGATTGGTATTTTTTAAACTAAAATTGCTAGCAACTGATGGCCTTCACACTCTGGCAGAAGGGGTGGGGCAGGTCTCTCTAGGCAGGAAATTCCAAAGTCTGGGTATGCACACTCAAAAAGACTCTGCTCTAGTCCTAATCAACCATGATTTTGGAACACATAAAAATACAGTGGTACCTTGGTTTATGAACTTAATTCATTCCAGAAGTCCGTTCTTAAACTGAAACCATTCTTAAATCAAGGCATTCTTTCCCTAATGAGGCCTCCCACTGCCGGTGCCCTTCTACCGTTCGGCTTCTGTTCGTACACCAAGGTAAAGTTCGTAGACCGGGACACTACATCCGGTTTTGCAGAGTTCATAAACCGAATAGTTCATAAACAGGGCTGTTCTTAAACCAAGGTACCACTGTACCCAGCTACCTACTTGGCCATGGGTTATAACTGCAGACATCTCTGAACAGAAACACAGGGTTCAGGAGAAAGCATGAAGTCATAACAGCCTGTAGTCTGTTCCATTAGTTGTGGAGAGGAGGGAGTTCCTTGTCTGACACAGTGCTCTGTAAAGCTTCTGGAACAGGCCTCCATCGCCTTCCAGAAGACAACTGCTTCACACCTGGTGTTTTTACCTGGCTGGAATGTGTCCTTGAAATCTCAGGATGGCTGTTGCGTGCCATGATGGAGTACAGAGAGATGTGTCAGTGTATGTAGGTACTACCCTACATTACAAAAGTAAAGCTTACATTTGTTGCCCTGGGCACACTTGCTTCTGACCCTGCCTGCCACTGGCATGTGACCCATAGAACATTTCCCAGAAGGGAGTGCAACCCTTGGGCTGAAAAAGGTTCCCCATATTTAGATACTTGAAAAAAATATTTGAGAGTATCTGACAAGCTAGCTGGTGGGTGTTCTCTCTTGATGAGTGATATGCCTGCTCAGTGCTACTCCAGTGTGTGTTCCTTATTCCCAGTTGTTGTTCTTTAAGTAAAATTACCCTAACCAGCAAAGGAAAAATGTAAGGAAATGGATAAGAGGGGGGATAAATAAGCAACCAGTATTCATTTGGTTTCATTTTGCAGTCCATGGAACCTCATGAAGACAAAAGCTAACCACAGGCAAAATTACTAAACCATCCTTGAGTGTTGTGATTAGAAACTTTGAATCATCCTTAAACACCTCTCTATTAAAGTGGCAAGTCTATGCATTTCAGACTCCCTGTAGCAGCAGAGGATGCTGCTTCCTGTTGTTCCAAGCAAATCCTGTTTCAAGTACCGTGGGGAACAAACATCCTTTTACAGCCCATATGTTGCTGTATTCATTTCCTTGTAGAATACAATCATTATGTAGGATAATGTTTTCCAAATAGTAGTTGTCTGAAGTATGGTATCAGAGTAATATGTCGAAGTTTTCTATTGAAATATTGATCTGATGCTTCAAACTTCTTATCCTTGTCTCTCTATATTAGTGCAGAGTGCAGAGAAGTATATATCTAGATAAGGGTTGGTGCCTTCAGTAAGCCTTTGTGGAATGCATAGTTTATTAAATGTAAATGATAGCTTTCATACTCCAATCTTGTCTATATAATAAAACAAATCCAATATATAAGTAATAACAGTACTAGAGTATAATTTATAGACTTACTCAAATTCATGAATATGCCTTCTGGTCATAAGATGGATCTTTTAATTATGCATCTACTTTATTTGGCTCCTTTACTTCTTTATAACTCACCCTTCTGTAAGAATAAGGAGGCTTAATGATGAAAATAAACAGCATCAAAAACAAAAATAAAACCACCATACAAAATACAGCAAAGCAATAACAAGCACGACATTATAGAAATGGTGTCACTCCTACTACTACCTGGCCTGCCAGAACAAATAGATTGTAAACTGCCTCTTGAATGAATTTAGTGTGGGACTATGACTGCTGTCCTTGTAGACTAAGGATTGTGAACATAATATGAGTGATGCTGAAAGAAGGAAGAGTAGCAGAATCCCTTCCTATCTACCTGATCCCGAAACTATTCCACAGTTGGTTTGAGGCTGTCCTGAAGAACCTAACGAGCCGTGCTGGATCACACCAAAAGGCCTGTTTAGTCAAACGTCTTGTTGAAACAGGTACTTGTGGAAAGCCTGCAACAGCATTCTCCCCATGTGTTTTCCAGCAGCAGGTAAACACAGTGCTAGTAGCCATTGATATACAATTGTTTTCATGTATTTGAGGATTACCCTTAAAATTATCCAGTGTAGAGGCTAATCTTGGGGGAAAGTTACAATTCAGATTCAAGTTCTTCAATAACTTTCAGATGGATGCCATTCAGATCCGGTTATTTGTCAATTCTTAATTTGTCAGTAAGGCGTAGAATTTCAACTCTTGGCAGTGCTTAACAACACAAACTCACCAACAGCATACAATTCAATAAGGCAAACTTAACCCAACAACTCCCCCCACAATGCACAAACAAATCTCACTGCAGCCAACCAAAGACAATCAACAACACTCTAGACCACTCTGACCTCTCTCACCACTAAGGAAACATAACAAGCGAATAGAAAGAGAACCTACCCAAGTAACACTGACACAAAACCCCCACACATACACTAAAAGAACATAAGCTTTACCACCACCCCCTCTCTTCTGCCCTCCCTTTTCTTCCCAACCCTATACTGCATATAACACCAATGTCTCAAAATAAATGTAACTGATCTGTAGAAAGAAACAATACATATGCTTTTATAAACGAGGAAAATCTTTAATAATTTTTTTTAAAAAAACAACAACATTGGCAATGCTATTTTCCCCAGTTCCTCCGAATTGCTCCCTGATAAATTTAATTCTGGTGCTGGGATCTGCTCTACATCTTATGCTGTAAAGGCAGATGCAAAGAATCTGTTCATGGCAATCCTCTTTTCCTCCTTTAGCATACCTTTGACTACTTATTTGTCCAATCAGCTTCCATGCTTCTAATGTATTTAAAGTTAGTGTTATTTGCTCTTTGTTTTTAGTGATGTGCATCTCAATTTCTTTTTTTGCACCCCTTATTGCATTTGCTTGCATTTCTTTTGCCAAAATTTGTCTTCCTTTTTGCTCTCCTCATTTTCTTGTCTCTCATAGCTTCCTTGCCTCTACTTGTTAACCATTCTGGCATCCTCTTAGCTCTGGTTGTACCCTTTCCATCAGCAGGTATAAGGGAAGAAATAAGAACCACAAAAATGAACATGGCATGAGTTTGTATTACCTCTTGTAAAATTTGGTGGTGGATAAACACAAAAATCATTGCTAATACTGTACTCGAGTCGCTAGAAACACTTCTATTTAGAACTAGATGAAATTATCAAACAAAGACAAGGCACCTTATATCATAACACCAGACTAGCCACCTTATCAGTACACAACTAATAATAGGATCATAGTTGCAAAGTTGAGTAGCTTAGATCTCAAATTCTTTATGTATAGATCCAAAGCACTAGATATACTTCAGCCAATAAATACCAGGGGGGAAAATGATATTAGCACGGTGTATTTTGGGGTGTGTGTGTGTGATGGTGGCTATCACTATATCTTATGAGTCTCTGGTCTAATCTAGCAAGCTGTTCCCATATTGTACCAGCATGGCATGTGGCATGTGACTCTGATGTGAGTGTACATTAGTTATATGCCCCACCTTTCACCTTAAGAAGCTCAAAGTGGTGTGCATAACACAGTTATCTGTGCAACAGTTGATGCAATACAACAGTTCAAGAAAGTTGATGAGAGTAGAAAAGCTGACCTAGCAGGCAAAGGGTTGGTCTAGAATGTATTTGCATGGAGTGCTTTATGTGAGTATCATTCAAAAATGTTTATTCCGCTATCTGTAGTCTGAAATAGTAATCTATTCTAGACTTCATTCCAATCTAATTCTTCTGCATGGGTAGATCCACTTAAACACCTATCTGTTAGCCTGTGCTTATTTAACTTTATACTGTGAGATTTGTAGAGCTAGTAGTCAACATACTCTTGCACTTGATCTGCTTTTTGTCCACTCTTTCCCGCCTCCCGGTTCTAGTCAAATACTATCCAGCTTGTGGATCACAAAACAATTGTTGTTTGTTTATTTATTTAAATGATCTATAAGCTGCCCTTCATAAAGTAAACAATCTCAGGGCAGGGTACATTGAAACTAATGAAACATATTCTGAGATAAAACATGTTTTCTCCCTCCAGCCATTTGCCTTTTTTCATTTCTATAACTGCATGGTGGTTGTCTGTGGGCATTCCACATATATAGTGATAACTGAAACGTCCCTTAGGCTGTATCTTCAGGTTTCTGATGAGTGAATGTGTGTGTGTCAAGTGATAAGGAAATACTGACAGCTGTTTCTGTACGTCACTTGGGTCAGCTGGTTTGTATGATCTTACATGTTGGTGGTTTATATAACAAAATTTTAGAGATGAGGAAAACAAAGTTAACAAATTGCCTACTATTGATCTTTTCTCACATTTAAGTGGCTTTAAAATAAATGAATATTTAATGTATTTTTGTTGCTTTTGTTATCTACTCATGCTGGCTTATGTTATGGTAGACTGAAAAGGTACCTTTCTGAAATACTCATGCTGTCTGAGAGCCAGTGTGGTGTAGTGGTTAAGAGCGGTAGTCTCGTAATCTGGGGAACCAGGTTCGCGCCTCCGCTCCTCCACATGCAGCTGCTGGGTGACCTTGGGCCAGTCACACTTCTCTGAAGTCTCTCAGCCCCACTCACCTCACAGAGGGTTTGTTGTGGGGGAGGAAGGGAAAGGAGAATGTTAGCCGCTTTGAGACTCCTTCGGGTAGTGATAAAGCGGGATATCAAATTCAAACTCTTCTTCTCTTCTTCTTAAGTCCACATTGTGTCTAAGGGAAGGCACATATGTTAAATTTGTGTTAACACATATGTATGCTTCTTGGGAAACGGGGATTGCCTGCAGCTGCTTGTCAAGCTTGCAGTCAGTGGCAAATGTAAGTTTGCTGCCATGTAATGTATGCATTGACTTATGTAGCTGTTTTTGTAAGAATATATTTAAGGAACTCAAAGTACAGTAGCTTATAACCACTTATGTTGATGTGTTGTTCAGAACTTTGTGTATTCAGGTATATGGCCCACAACAAATACAGTGCTGTGGTCTCTAAAATACCTAAAATGGGTCAAAGAAACATCAACTTGCTTAGAGGACTCTTCAGCAAATATTCTGTTACTTCTCCTGTGCCTTATGCAAGTCTACAGATTGCTGACATCCTAAGCATTCACATCTACCAATGTTGTTTTGTAAGGTCGTCGATATTTCAGTGAGCTCTAGTTATGGCCAAACTATATCTTCTTATGAAATGAAGCTGTGGTCCATCAGCTGTTGCTTCCTCCTCCTCTTACAATACAAAACAAACCATTATATGAAAGTAAAGCTGCTGTTAATGTCCCTGTGATGACAGGATTTATTGTGAGGCAAGAATCCTAGTGCATTAGCACTTTTCTCTAGAGGCTGTTGTGGATGAGCCTCTTGGCTTATTCTCTGCCATCTGCAAGTCCCAAATTCAATCCCAGATCTGCCTCCAGGGTCCTGGAACAGTGCACCTTCTGGTCTGATTATGTCTGGTATTTGAACAGCAATCTGCTGATTTTAAAAAGCCAGATTTATTTGTGTCTACCTAAATGACTAATTCAAAAGAACTACAGTAGTGGCTCGCAAGACGAAATTAATCCATTCCGTGAGGCTCTTCGTATAGCGGTTTTTTCGTCTTGCGAAGCAAGCCCATTGACAGCTTAGCGGATTAGCGCTATTAGCGGTTTAGCAGCTTTTAGTGGATCAGCTGATAAGCGGCTTAGGGCTTAGGAAAAGGGGGGGGAAGGGGAAAAACCCCGCAGGAACTCGCAAGACATTTTCGTCTTGCGAAGCAAGCCCATAGGGAAATTCGTTTTGTGAAGCGCCTCCAAAACGGAAAACCCTTTCATCTAGCGGGTTTTCCGTCTTGTGAGGCGTTCGTCTTGCGGGGCACCACTGTAATTCTAATAGTCTTTTCATAACTCCTGGTGGTGTATCTTGTTGTAGGGGCTTTGTCAGACAATGTCACAAGTCTACCCCTGTTACTGCAAATGCACATTTTCATTATCTAAAATGCTCTGAGTAGGGTTTTTTGTTTGTAATTATGGGGTATGACTACTTTAATACTTTAACAATCACAACATCTGCTAGTGAAAATAAGATTACAAATAAATGTAAACATCCCAAACCACTAGCAAATAAAGTACTAGACCCCAGTGACTTTCCCTAATAGAAAACTTTTGTAGCCCCTTCTGGAAGCTATAGGAAAGGTGTTCTGGCAGATCTTTGGGAAGTCATTTAACAGCCCCAAGGATGAAATAACTCATCCAATGATGGGACCTGAAACAAGGCACTAAATTCTGATTTTAATTATATAGGAGGCTGGTACTTACAGGGAGAAGCAGTCCCATACATCTTTCTTCTATGGCGATCACTCATAGCCAAGTAAGATTGTCTTCCATGAAAACAGTCTTAACAGTGAGTCCGTAAGTGACTGTGGAAGCCAATTCTGATAATAATTACTTTTCACTTACAATCCAAAAATAACCTCATTATAACAATACCAATTTATAATAGAATTACTAATACCAATTGTTCAAATACTGAATTATATATAGTGGTACCTTGGGTTAAGAACTTAATTCGTTCTGGAGGTCCGTTCTTAACCGGAAACTGTTCTTAGCCTGAAGCACCACTTTAGCTAATGGGGCCTCCCGCTGCTGCCGCTGCCGCCGCGCAATTTCTTTTCTCATCCTGAAGCAAACTTCTTAACCCGAGGTAATATTTCTGGGTTAGCGGAGTCTGTAACCTGAAGCGTATGTAACCTGAAGCGTATGTAACCCGAGGTACCACTGTAATTTAGATAAGGTGGTTTGATGGTTTTCTTTATTTCTGCGTTCCAAAATCTTGTTGTTGTTGTTTAGTCGTTTAGTTGTTTCCGACTCTTCTTGACCCCATGGACCAGAGCACGCCAGGCCTTCCTGTCTTCCACTGCCTCCCGCAGTTTGGTCAAACTCATGCTGGTAGCTTCAAGAACACTATCCAACCATCTCGTCCTCTGTCGTCCCCTTCTCCTTGTGCCCTCCATCTTTCCCAACATCAGGGTCTTTTCCAGGGAGTCTTCTCTTCTCATGAGGTGGCCAAAGTCTTGGAGCCTCAGCTTCAGGATCTGTCCTTCCAGTGAGCACTCAGGGCTGATTTCCTTAAGAATGGATAGGTTTGATCCCACTGTGAATGGTTCATTTTGAGAGCCATTGTAAACAGTCCCATAAATATGTGGGTCCAAGGGTATGAAGAGTTAGATTCTAACAATCAGCTGCTTGTCAGGGCTTGCAGGGGTGAAAACAAGTCACCTGATGTCATTGTGATGCCAGGCGATTGACAGATATCTTCGCACCCTGTCAGTTGACCTGCAAGCGGGGAGGGACTTTGAACTGATCCCAGAAGCTGGTATTCAGGATAATCATAGTGGGGTTGGTTGCATATGCTCCTGCCACTCTCCATGCTCTAGGAGATGAACATTTTGTACTAGCTGAAGTTTCTAAAGGCAGCCCATGTGGAACACATTACCATAATTCAGAGCTTTCCAAACTGTGTGTCGTGACACATTAGTGTGTTGGCTGCAGTGTCTGGGTGTGTCGTGCAATATGTGACCATATATCTTATAAGGGGTTAGTTTTACCTCTGGTTTGCTAGTAAAACTGAATTACTGTGTTGCTAAATGATGCATATCTAAAATGTGTGTCACCAACATGAGAAGTTTGGAAAGCTCTGCTATAGTTGGTCTAAGAAGTTAGAAGAATTGGAGTTTGAGGAAAGTTATTCCTTCTTCAATAATGGAGTGTAGTCTACAGCTGTTACCTGTTCTTGTCACGGGCATCTTCTGCCTCTACTTCAGGTGTGTCTTATAGTCCAACAGGGCATACAGGCAATGAAACAGTTCTAATGAGCTAATATCAGGTTTATCATTCTCTTGCTGGATCACTGTTTACTGTCTTTGGTTTTTTTATATTGTGTATAAACTCCTTTAGCCTTCACAAGACAGCATAATAGCTGGATCTATTATTTTCCCAATGTGGGAGCTTCCTGTGCAAATAGTGCCTCTGTTTTGCCTCATATGTAATGCAGCCTTTGAAACACAGTGTTGTTAATTGTCAACAGATTGAGCAAAGTACAATGTAAACAGATCATAAGAACAACTTTGAGATGGGCAGCTGCAGGTGACCATTTTCCTTTTTCCTTATATAGATACAACTGAAAGCTTGCCAAGAATTGAGATTATTACTTGACTACAGCAAACATAGGTGTAGGGCCTGGTAAATACAATAACTTTAAGAGTTGCTGGGTGTATTTGCGCATGAACAGATTCACAACATTGTGCTTATGACTTTTGCTTTAGTTGTGCTAAAACTTGGTAAATAATAATATGTATAAAGAGCTTAAAGGGCCCCAAAGTCTTAATAAACTAACTCCTCTTTAATTGCAAATTCAGTATGACTAGAGAAGCAGAGTTGGAATGTGGGCTAAGCTGAAAACAGCTCAGACCGGTTTTCTGTGCCTTGCCAATGCAGCAGTTCCAGCAGGATATGGACAATATCATTGGTGTTCAATGCAGTGCCTGCATTCCTACCTTGCCCTCTAGATATGTAGTTACCAAACAGAGTTTCATACTTGGTGGATAACTAAGGCCCAATTCTGACTTTAATTTCTTGGTATCCTTTTGGGACAGACACAGAGAAACAGAGAATTGCTACAGGCATGAGAGTTCCTCATGCTCCAGCAGTGATTAGACACACAAATCTTGGTCCACTAGATTCAGAACAGGCAAAAAAGGAAGTGTGAAATAACACATTCACTACTATATGATGTGTTGATGGCCACTAACTTGAATCCTTATTTAAAGGGTTATAAACAAATGATTGAGGAGACCTTTGTTGACAACTTTTAACCATGATCATTAAATGATACTTGCATGTTCATAGACAATATTCCACTGAAAACTAATTGCTTGAAAGGGAAGGGATAACTGCTTTCAAGTCCTGATTGATGGATTTCCAGCGGCATCTGGCCATTGTCAGCACAGTGAAATCCATTAAACTTCATTACTGGATGGGCCCCATTATATTACTGAATCAGGCAACCTGCTGGAGGGTGTAAAGCCAGGGCCGCCATGCTACAGCACAGGGCTCTGCTCCTTGCCAGCTTTCTTTCTACCATGTGCACACGAAACCACAACTGCAGACCATCTTCTGCCTTCCAACTTGGTCAGAGAACCCTTCCACAATCAACCATGGAACGCAGTGCCTCATGGTTATTGTCATCTTAGCATGGCAGCTGAATATGAGCTGTAGGAGTGGAGACAGCAGTGACACCTGCTGGACCCTAGACTCCCCATTCAGTGAAGGCTCAAATCCAGCAGGAAGAAATCCAGCAGATGATGCTCTTGTGATCATGACTTATAAACAAGGATGTTGCAATAATGTTTAGCGGAGGAGTTTGATGGGGATGCCCAGAGTGCTGTCTTACAGTGTGACCTGAAACACCTGTGCTATGTTTGTCTTCCTGACTGAGAACATGGAAAACTACACCTGCAGCAAGTGCAAACTGGTTGCCTTGCTGGAAGAGAAGATATAGCAACTTGAGGCCCTCCTATCCACACTTCATGCTATCGGGCAAGATGAAGAAATTCTTGCTAGACCAGAGTGTACTGTCCTGGAACAGAGATGCAGGTAGAGTGCCCTTAGGGGGGAGGAAGATCTCCCAATGCAGGAGACAAACCCCAGGAGGAACAAAAAAGCAGGACTGTCGGGAGCTATGCCATGTCAAGGGTCTGGAAACAAAACCTTATGAGGAACTGTTGAGGAAGTTGGGTATGTTTAGCCTGGAAAAGAGGAGACTGAAAGAAGATATGATAGCCATCTTCAAATATCTAAAGAGCTGTTACATGGAAGATGGAGCAAGCTTGTTTTCTGCTCCAGAGGCTAGGTCCCTAATCAATGGCTTCAAGTTACAAGAAAGGAGATTCTGACTAAACCTAAGTAAGAACTAAGGGTTGTTTGACAGTGGAACAGACTCCCTCGGTAGGTGGTGGATTCTCCTTCCTTGGAGGTTTTTAAGTAGAGGTTGGATGGCCGTCATGCATATTTAGTTCGAGATTCCTGCATTGCAGGCGGTTAGACTAGATGACATTCAGGCTCTCTTCCAACTCTACAATGATATGATTCTATTATTATGGTTTAGCATTATAATAAAAACTTAATATTTTTCAAGGCCAGGGTTCAAATCCCTACCCATTGGATGACCTCGGGCCAGTTACTGTTTCAGCCAAACCTACCTCACAGGATTGTTGTGAGAATGGAATTCGGAGGGGGAGAACCATGTACACCATCTTTTGTTCCTTGGAGGAAAAGAAGAATATAGATGTAAGAAATAAACATTTGCAACCATAGCTTACAAAGAAATATGTTTTTCCATTTGTCTCTGTTGCTAGTTAACAACTTATCAGGCCCAGGGCTTTTTCATTTAGCACAACCTGCAACATTAAAACAACTTTTATCATACTATTATATCTTGTTAGTCTCTTTCTCTGTGCCTTGTTTTGTGCTCTCTCCTAATTTTTTGTCTTTTACTCTCTCTCCCCTTCTACCCATCTCTTAAATGATCGTGGATCTGCTGCAGTGACCCATATTCAGATGGAGCAAAGCCCCACTGTGTCTTCCACATAGCTAGACACATTAAACCACATTTGTGTAATTTCCTGCCACTGAATTGAGCCTGGCATGTCAGACATGAAGCCAATTTGGCCTAGTGGGTAGAGAGCTGGACTAGAACCTGGGAGACCAGAATTCAAATTCCGACTCCATCATGAAGCTCAGCCTAGCCTACAAGGTTGTTGGGTTGAAACTGAGAATGGGGGAACAGTATACGTTGCCTAAAGCCTCATTGAAGGAAAAGTGGGATATAAATGTAATAGTAAATAAATGGTAAAATGGTAAACTTTTTTGTTTTCATGCCTGAGACTGCAACATTTTCAGGCATTTTATAGGCTACAATTGCATGGCTAGTGGCTTGCATTTTATGTTAGAGTGTCATGTTGGGTAGACCTGCTATAAGCAATAGAATCAAACTGGTTTGTACATTGTCTACCAACAGAGCATATCCATGTGACTGATTGCTTCAACTTCAGTTTTTAATTTCATAGTTTGATCCAATGGTCTTTCTCACCGAAAACTCTTTAATTTGTAAATTCATAATGTCCAGCCCAGGGAGATGTGACCGGCACATAAACTAGAAACAGAGTAAATAAGAAATCAAAAATGTAGCAGTATAGTGAAATAAAGTAACACAACTCCTAATAAGATCAATCAACAGACTGGTGCTTCTCAGTATGCATATAAAAATATGGATATTCACAGTTTGTTTGCTGAAGAAAACACCAACATTTCCCTACAACAGTTGTAAAGATGGGAGTTTAAGGAGAGGCATTTAAAGCACTCAGGTATTTAAAGGCTGACTTTCAGCAGTATCCCAAAAGCCTCTGTGCAATAGTGCCACCCAGTGGCACAAACATGTCAGTTTCTGCCTTATTCATTTGAAAGTTTGTTCCGTGTTATGTAACATATACATGGTTGGGGCAGTTGAGCTGTGCTCCACCTCATGAACTTGTCTGAACAAGCCTGATGATTTCAAAAGTGAAATACTTGCTGCTGAAATGAGTTCCTTTTTGTGATACGATTCCTTATGAGACATTGTAATCAACTGTTTATAAAAGCTGAAAAGTGTGAGTGTTCTGGAATGCAAAGCAGAAGCAGAGGCTGGTTGCATCATTGACCCTGAAGGAAATATGTCTAGTGTAACTGTGAAGGAGTTGCACTGACGGCCTTAATATTTTAAGATCAAGTAGTGATGTTGCTGCCAGCCTGAGATTTGGATTACGGAAGCGTTGCATTCATGGACAGTCCAGCACTGTGAAGATTTACCTAAATAGGAAGGAAAGCCTTTCACACTGACTGGAACCTTTCCTTATATTTGCATAGGGTCAAACTATAAATTATGTTAATTGTATCATTGCAATTCTCATCTACTTTTTCACATTTAAAGAGAAGATGCAAGGGGGTGGGGTTGGAACCATGGCACACAATGAGGGGATTTAGCTCTTCCCCTCATACCCCAAGGTATTGATTTCCCCAAGCTGCTAATAGGTTTGGAGAAAGGAAGCTTCATTTGGCACTAAAGGAAAGCTTTCACAATTAGCACCATGTCTGGCTTGGCCAATGATATCACTATGAATTAAGTCGGCCCAAATAGTGACTGAAATACCATGAATTAAAAAGCAGCCAACCTGAAGGCCTAAAACTATTCCTTCCTAGGAAACTGAAATATTTGTTCAGCTTTGGGCTGGGCAGCTGCTTAGGAATTGGCAATAAATATTTTCTCTCTCTGCCAGGGCAAAGAACTGTGCTACCTTTCTATTGGTACATAAGGTAGCTACAGCAATGTATCTTCCAACGTGGGGGAGGTTGAATAAGGTTGCCCCATTTTTGTGACTTGTTGGGTTACTTCTGGGTGTGGTTGCACACATATTGAAGCGTAATCAGTTGCTACCTGTATATTAAAGACAGCTTTAAAGTGTACAATTACAAAAATAACAGAGTGGGCCCTGAAGATATACCGTACTTTTCTGTGTATAAGACGGGTTTTTTTTACTGGAAAATTATGTTTAAAATAGGGGGTCGTCTTATACATGGGTAGTGCCCAGGGGGGACATGGGATTGGTTGATGGCGCGAGCCAGAGATGGTCTGCAGGGTGTTATTGGTGTCTGCAGCAAGGGATGCTGTTGAGTGGGTGTCGCTGTGGCAATTGGGCAGGCAATAGGCTGCTTCTGCTGGTGAGGGGACAAACGCTAGGAGGCTGTTGCAACATGTGCGAGTGTTAGCGTCGGCCATGTGGGTGAGTGATTTTTGGCAACACCTCCCCTAAAAAAAGCTCAAGAACTCTCTGCAATCCTCCACAAAAAAAGCTCCACAACTCTGGGCAATCTCCCCCCATTTTCTTAATTTTTAGTCCTCAAAAATTGGGGTCATCTTATACATGGGGGCATGTTATACATGGAAAAGTACGGTACATCTCAGATTGAGCCTGAGGATTTTTAATCAATGGCTGTAAGTTGCTTTTTTTCTATAAACAAAAGTAGTCAGGTTGTCTTGTCAAACAGGGTTTTAATAGAAATGACAACATAAAACAAAATCTTTATTTTACATTCTAAGAATATATGGGAACTATTGTAAGTCGTGTGAGAGTTTGCCAATGCAGGCGTGCAACTTAAAGGCTATTCTTTGGAAATAAATATTTTAACATGTTTATTGGGGGATACTTTGGTAGGCTAAGTGCCCAGAATGTTCCAGAAGCATAGACTGCTCCTGGGCTGAACAGGAAGCAAATTTTCATTAACAGTTGGCAATCTGTAACTCAGGGTTGGCAGCCTGTGGCTAGATGACGACATGTGCCCTTAGCCTACTTTCATGTGACTGGAGCAGTGGGGAAGGGGATTATCAAAAGAGAAATGGCCTTGCCTACTTTCAGCTGTGGTTCCACCCACCACTGGCTTGTGTCCATCAACAGATTGCAACCCCCACCCTTGTTATAACTTATTTTGAGATCTGAGCTAGCTGTAGATACTAGATCAGGGGTAGCCAACATGGTGTTTCCCCAGATATTGTTTGACCTCATCTCCAGCCAGTGTAAGCTATGGTCAGGGAAGATGGGAGGTGTGGTTCCACTGCAGCTGGAGGGCACTACACTGGTAACTTGCGCACTAGATAGTTGGAGGATATTAAAACAGGAGTGTGTCGCCAACTATACTGGCGAGACACAGGACAGAGTTTTCTGGAGTTAGGGCTGCATCCCAGTAGTACTTGGTTGGCTGGCATCCATCTGTCTCTAGACAATGGAGGAGTGCGCCTTTGGGGATGAAGTCTAACCTTTGGAGAGTTACAGCATGTTTTGTTGCAGCTGGGGCAGATGAAGATAGCCAGTTCACTTTCCTTGAAAGAATTTTTCCTCCATGATTCATGCTTTACAGAGAAAATGATATTTTTTAGTGTGGGGTGTATTTGGATCAAGTTAAAGAAATCATATGTAAAAATTAGTTTTTGAAGCAAGCTGTTGAAAAGTTTACTATATATTTCAAAGTCAGACTTCTTATACTTAAAGTCTTCAGTTCTTATGCTACCTGATAGGTTTGAAAGCATGTGTCCCTGGAAACAGTGAATCAGATGGGATTTCTTTCTTAAATTAAAGGAAGTGGTGCTTGATCTCATGTGGGGCAGGACCAATTGCCAGCAGTCAGCTTCCTGTTTGAAGTTTGTTAACAATGGACTAATTAATATGCAGATTAAATCATTGGGAGGAACAGGAAGAAAAGTGACCAGCTGAGACCTTATTAGTGCAATATCCAGGTCTCCAAGGATATTGACACAGATGCGTGGCAGGGAAATGAAATCTCTGTGTCAACACAATTGAATATGTATGAAGTATTTTGGTATACTTGCTAATAACAAAGCTGCCTAGTTAGAAATAGAACTCATTGACCTGGCATTTGACATACCAATAGTGCTGTCAAGTTATTGTTAAGATGGCAGCAACATGACTATATAGTATGAATTGTTTTTGAGAGTTGATTGCTACCTTTTGATGGTGGATATGGCTGTGGCGGGAAGGTAAATAGCATTTCCATGCGCTCCAGCACTCATCACGATGTCCTGTTGTGCCAGAAGTAGTTTAGTCATGCTGGCCATGTGACCCGGAAAGCTGTCTGTGGACAAACACTGGCTTCCTCAGCCTGAAAAGAGAGATGAGCACTGCACCCCATAATCACCTTTGACTGGACTTAGCCATTCAGGGATCCTTACCTTTACCTTATGGTTGTATGTCCTTTTGCTTGCATACCAAGACTGTAATGCAAAGCTGTAATGTGCAGATCTTGGCCACAATTAGATGCATCCTCTGAAATTAAGCTTCAAAATGCAGATATCAGACTCTGTTGAGGTCCATGTCCCAATGATCCACCAACAGGTTCTCTGGTCAGTTGCCGCTGCTAGCTAAAAATCTAAATTTTTTTGGGTGGCATTCAACTAATGAGTAGACCCACTGAAATGAATGAACATGATTGAGTTAGGTCCATTAATTTCAGTGGGTCTAGTCTGAATGTAACATACCTGAATGCCACTCCTGGCCTTCACATTTCAGTAATAATACCTAGACAAAATACACTGTACTCAAAGTGAGGGTACAAATCTTAAGTGGATGAATTCAACATCAAGTTGAGGGGGGAAATGTAAACAGTTGGTAGGGTGTTGTTTTTTACAATCAAGTGGTATATAAATTTTGTTGTTGTAGTTTTTTAATTTAACGTTATGCTAAATATGGTGAAGAAATTGTATTTAACTAGAAGTAGGTCAGTTTGACAAACAACTCTTGGTTCCTCATTCCTCACAGCTAACTTTTTTGTGTTGTAAGAGACCTAAATATCCTTGCTACCAGATAAATGATAATTGTCTGTTTACTGCTTTTCTGAGTTGCTTGTTTTGTATATTAAAACTTACTATGCTACCACCACAAGCATCATTCCTCCAAACACTTGGTGTTGTGACAGCTTTTTCTGGTTATGAACACTTACATGTCACTGAAATAGTGCCGTTATGCCTGGTTTTTGTGTAATCACACTTCCTTTGTTATTATTTACAGGAATTGACTATAAGACCACAACAATCCTGTTAGATGGCAGACGAGTCAAACTGGAGCTCTGGTAAGGTTGCATTGCTGAAATCTTCCCAAAGTATTAAGAGTACCTACATGACCTTAAGCCAAGAAAGAACTTGGGTTCATCAATATAATGTTCTTGCAAGCTTAGAAGTGTCTGCCTGGGCTTATCTGGAGACGTTCATAGATACCTATTTCATTTAATTATATTATAGCATGTAGATTACATTTTTCCTTATCCCATCCTTCTCTTGTATGGCCTGGCTTCACCAGCTCGGCTTCACAAGACCATCTCCTCCCTCTTCCTTCTACTGCTGCTACATGCTGAAAAGAAAACAAGGGGCTTACAGCATACAACAGGCATAGGCAAACTCGGCCCTCCAGATGTTTTGGGACTACAGCTCCCATCATCCCTGACCACTGTTCCTGTTAGGTAGGGATGATGGGAGTTGTAGTCCCAAAACATCTGGAGGGCTGAGTTTGCCTATGCCTGGCATACAACATAATTTAACCTTGCATACAGATTTACAATGTGAATGGAAGACATATGAAGAAAAACAAGGAAGTAAAGGAGGACAGTAGGAGAAGATATGCTAAGTCACTTTTCCCACCTTCAGTTTGTGTGTGTTTGGGCAGATTTTATTTTTTGCCATATTTTTTGCCCTGTGGCCTAAGGACAGTTTACCTTTAAATGTGTACATCTGGTCCTGCATGAAAGCATTTTCAAAACAGTCCTGGTTCCTACTTAGTGTTCATTCTAAGAGCATTGGTTTTTGGCCACTTATGGAAATGGCCTCTTGCACAAGGAGGATGGTGTGTGAACTTAGTCACAAAGTCTCTACCACAAGAGCATCCAGTGTGGTCCCCACTAGATGTTGTTGAGCAGCATCAGCCCCAGCCAGCGTAGTCTATGGTTGAGGATGACTAGAATTGTAATCCATTGCCCTGGTCTACCATAATGATTACCACTCTCTCCCTCACATTATGCTGTTTGCAACAGGATAGATGGAACAAGCTTCTAGTTTGTGTAGTGACGGGTGTATAAGAAAAGTGCCAGCAAAAATCTGACCCTTTAGATATTTAGTAATGCCTCAATTGCACCAAAAATCTGATCTCCCTGGGAAATCTGATGCAGGGGAATGAGGGTGGTGAGGCTTCCAGCTGTTTGTCATGCACCCCTCCCAGGTCATTGGACACAGCAGAGACCAACAAACTGCAACGTGTTCTGTGACTAACCTGACCGCAGCTTGCACTTATGTAGGCACTTGCTTAGGTCAGCACAGCACTCCTCATAGCATCACAGATGTCTGGTGATGCCCCTTGGTGTGCTGTAATGTTTAAATAGATGAGAAGGCATGGCTTAAATCTACACACAAGCTCTGAGGCAGCTGGTGTCCTTAACACACCCTATGTTTGTTTACTACAGAACACGTTGTACTCCTAAACAGAGTTGTAAGAATTCCTCAGTGTAATATCAGCCTCTGGAGTAGCCATTGAATGCTGAACTCAAACATATCTTCTCCAGCCAAAATTTTTCCTTTGTTTGTTTTCATAGCAGCTTTTTAAATGAAGAGCTAAGAATTCTCTCTACATCTAGGCAGTACTGAAGGACTGCTTCCAACACTTTTCTTTTATGTGTATGTGGAAGTTGGGTGACAGAGAGAGTTCACCAACTTGCCATATTCATTAAAGATAGCCTTGCAGGTCCATTTTTGTGGGTTAATAATGTTTTCTGAACCCACACTCCCATCCATACCAATCATTTGTAGCACTTCTTAAATCTTCAAGAGAATATGTTCTCACTCACCTAACAAAAAGTTAACTGAACTTTAGACAGGCCTATGCAGTTTTTTTTAAAAAAAAAACAAAAACGTGAACATTTTAATGATTGTTCTGTAGTGCTCCTAATGGAGGGATTTCTTATTTTGCTGCAGACTCCCTAATGCTTTCTGAAAGGGTGGTATATAAATACTTTTATAAATAAATAAATTCGCATTTGACAGCAACTTGTAATCACTGTAGATCAGTACATAAAAGGCTCTTGGCAGGAAGCACATCTGGCATAACTTTTTCTAAAAAATGTGTAAATGCAGAGAGAACAATGAGAGGGGCAGGCAAACTTTTCACTGGAGGAGGTTTCTAAAGCTGAGGTGTCCTGGTGAAAAAAGCCTTCATCTTTGCACCCCACCCACCTAACCACCAAAGGCGAGACAGAGTTCAGCCATTATCTTAGAATGGGCAGTTTTGAATGAGAGGGTGTGTTTTGTTGTTGTCTAGGTTGTTGTTGTCACTAAAAAGGGGGGTTGGTGCTAGTAACTTGACAAAGGCCTCCTGGTGAAACCATGACAGTTAGAACTTGAGCCCTGGTCTCTCTCATCTAACTCTCTCTAGTGGAACATATTGACGATCCTCACGTTGAACAGTCAAATCCTGTCTCCAGTGGTAGGAAGCTGGAACATAATACCAATGAGCATCTAGTCCATCTATAGCAGGGACAGCCAACTTCCAAGAGACTGTGATCTACTCACACAATTAAAAACTAGCAGTGATCTACCTCTTTTTTTGGGGGGGGGGTTCAGGTGAAAGTTGTTGAGCTTATTTTAGGGAGAAAAATCCCATGGGGGGGGGGCAGGTCGAAGAAATAAATAAAAATAGGAGCTCACCAAAAGATTGTTAATGAAACGGTCAGCCTCACAGCGAGAGCTCCGTCTTACAGTATAATGATCTAGAGGGCAGGGCGAGGGGACAGGGCTGGATGGAGGAGCCCACGATCTACCAAAACATCGCAGGAATCGAACAGTAGATCATGGTCGACCTGTTGGACATCCCATGTCTATAGTATATGTATGTAGCATGTATGTCTCTACGTACCCATTTATAGGTCATAGGAAGTGGGAACGGCTATGATGAATTTGCACACAAAGGCTGGAGGGCTTGCAAAATGGATTTTACATACATAGTCATTGTCTTTGAAGCATTCAAAGTGAGGGCAGCTGGTGTTGAGCAGGACCTGGAAGTGTCTGCTGTAGCTTCTGTTGTGGTTGAATTCTGCCAGTAGCAGCCTCCAAGAACTGAAAACAATGAGCTGCATCAGTAGATAAAATGGGAGTAATGAACTTGAACCCAACTTGAGAGTATGGATGTTCTGGATTGATAAACAGAGCTGCAAAAATTTTTTTAGTTCTCAGATGCTAACATGTAATCTATATTCCTGAATAACCAGTCATTTGGGATATCTTTTGTATGTGTACTTGCATGGAAAAGATAATATGCACTCTTACTAATGTTTATTAACATGTATGGTAAAATTTTCTTGTGTATATTCTTCTGCAGGAAATATATTTGTGGGTACACAAGACTGGGATAAGTTAGAATGTTCTTTTTAGGCGTGGAGTATGAGAGTGCACTCTACACAAATCCATATGTGAAGCACAGCATTTTGGGGAGAAAAATAATGACTTTTGTACAATATCCTCTTGTATAGTATGTAGTTCCAGTTTTAACCAACAGATCACTGAATGGAATGGTTTTGTTATTCGCTAAGGATTCAATGAAAGGGTTGGGAAGGTGGAATGGGAAGGTCTGAAAGCCATCTACTTTTTTCCCTCCTTCATTGTAGGGACACATCGGGCCAAGGGAGGTTCTGTACAATTTTTCGGTCATATTCCAGGGGAGCTCAGGTGAGTACAGTCAGCAGTGCTGCTTAGCTTCTGTTACTTGACTCCAGGCAAAGGTGCCACCTGCAGTCATTGCTTATCAGTTTCTTAATGTCTGGAAGTGAGCCAGGGAGAACCATTGATTGTGTTTGGGGCAGCCCTAACAATGCATCCATATTGGTTTAGGCCAAGGATGGTGTCCTCCAATTCCCATCAGCCTCAGTCAACATAGTCAATGGGCTGATGGGAGTTGTAGACAAAAACATCTGGAGGGCACCATGTTGGCTACTCCTGGCTTAGGCTACAGAATGATGGCTGTGCTGAAACTAGAGTCTTGCCATGAGGAAAAAAGCATTTCTATTTCTCTTCCACTATTTCTTCCACTTCAGACTGGGAATTCTACTTGTGGCCTGGGTCCTAATTTATCTCTGAAAACATCCAGCTTTTTGAAACATCCCTCTTGTATTTCTTTACACACACACACACACACACACACACACACCCAAAAAACTTTGTTATATTCTATAGGTCAGGCGTGGGGTTGGAGGGAGCCTTCAGTAGCCTGGTAAAAGAATGGTTCTCAGAATTCCTAATCATATGACTAGAAATGGGTAGAATACTTTGAAAACCTTACAGTAGAAGTGAATTACACGGCAAAAAGGCAGGAAAAGAACACACAGTTGGGTGTGAAGTCACCATTGACCAACTTTAGGAGAATACCTTCTGCAAGTAAGCAACTTGGAATTTTTTGTTTTTGTTTTAATTTGAACATTTGGTGTTCTCTTTCATACAGGGAATCCTCTTGGTCTACGACATTACCAATCGCTGGTCTTTTGATGGAATAGACAGATGGATCAAGGAAATTGATGAGGTAAGAATGGCAAAGACTGCATTAGACTTCCATAAACTTGGTCTTTTTATCTTTGTTCATCATCTACAAATCTGGTTCAGGGAGTGTCAGAATTTTTGGTTTCCTGTTGGGACCTTATACTGTATTGAAGCAAACTGTCAGTTAGGTACTATTGCATCCTGCTGCAGGCTGAAATGCTTCTATAACCTTCTATTGAGACCAAACACCTAAGTAAAAATCCCTGCACTAAGAAAACTCATATCCAGGTGGAGTCTAGGTTAGAATCTTTCTCCTTTGACAGGTGTTAGTCACATGGGATCATTATAATGAGAGGTTATGGGTTGCAGCCTCACCTGCTTGTCAAAGTTAGCCCATGGAGGGGTGGGAAGATTTTGGGATTCTGCTCCCAAACAGATCCACTTCCCAGTCCTGCCCAAGTGCACAAATTCTCTTATGTGCAGGGATTTTTATATGGCAGAGCAATTATTAATATAAACTCTGGCCTGTAGTCTGGAGTAGGATAGCCCAGACACAGGTTTACTACTTCAAAAAGGCCTAACATAGTTATCAGAAAATGTTATCTGTTAATTGCCAAGCATTAAGAGGAAAATATGTTAGTACACTTAACACTAGAATGTAGAAGGGATGGAAGGTGTGGGCAGATACTGGGATTTGCCAAGCTTAAACCAGTTTCTAGTACCCATTTCCTCCTTGGAATGCCAGCAGTGTACTAGACTTTGCCTTCTCTAGATGCCAGCTTCTTCTATTGGACCCTGTGCCACGTCCAGGTTAGGAGCACAGAACCCGGCCTGAAAAATGAAAGCACAGCATTGTCTTGTAAATGAGAAGTGCCAAATAGGTATTTTGCTCCCCAAAGGAAAAGGATTGGAACATGAGCTTGGGCTGGCATGGAAGTGCGTATGTTCAGTGATTTGTTTTTCTCTCTAAAGCATGCTCCTGGTGTGCCCCGCATCTTGGTTGGGAACCGGCTTCATCTGGCCTTTAAACGGCAAGTGCCAACAGAGCAAGCCCGCTCCTATGCAGAGAAAAATTGCATGACGTTCTTTGAGGTCAGCCCATTGTGCAACTTCAACGTTATTGAGTCCTTCACGGAGCTGTCTCGTATTGTGCTAATGAGGCATGGCATGGAGAAGATCTGGAGGCCCAACAGAGGTGAGCAAGCACCCACACCATTGTTCCTGCCATGCATTAAAACAGGAATAGATGTTCCAGTTGTCAGTCTTCCTTCTAAGATTTGGTCTTTGGTACACATGGCATTTCCACTATTGCTCTTAGAATTTAGCTACGGTAATTTGCCTCAATGTCATGTGTGACGTCTGTCATGTAAGTTACTGTGACTTAGCTTGCTTAATGATGATTTGCTCATATTAGTACGAATAGGGGAAATCTCACTCTGCAAAAACAATGAAACATCTGAAACAGACCTTATTTAGATATGAAACAAAAATGGGGCTCTATGTGCCTTGAGTCTTCTCCTCTAGAGACAATACCTGCCTATCTTCTTCTTCACTGAGCCCTGTAAATTTATTGAACTTGCTTTATGCCCCAACAAACCACCCTGACTTGGGGTTCTCTCCATTGGTGTCATTATCCTCCTTGTATATAGAAAAGAAACTGATTAAAAATAGCTTTTTGCATGCAGCACTGAACCAACTAGGCCAGTTTTTATATCTCCCATAGCTGTGAAAATAGGATTGAAAAGGCTTGGATGTTGCAGGCTTGATCTTTTTATTAGAGTATCAACTTTCCCACTCCAGATTTGATTTCTTAAACAAACTTTATAGCATAAGCTAGCCATCATTCAGTGAGTTGTTAATTTTCAGTTTTATCAGTTGACACTAAAATTTCTTGTTTTCTTGAGACCTCTATTTGACCTCTCTCAAAGCAGTTCAGTCATGGGAATCTGTCCAGCATCTTCCATGGTAGTGACCACTGCAACTAATGTATTCAGCTTGTTTGGATCACAGACTTCTGGTCCCCCCGTGCTGACTTTGGGGGTCTTAATATAGAACATGTGTGATATATTGTTCCATCCTTGTCAATCATTCCCAGCAGCTTGATGTTTGAAGAGGCATTGTGGACAAGGGAATATGAAGAGCAGCCTTACACTGAGCCATTCAAACAGCACTTGACAAAGCCAGCTTCCTGCTTTCCCTGTGGGGTGCAGTTTTCCTTGTTGTCAGAAGATGGCATGCTATCATTTCTGTGGTGGAGGGATTCTTTGACTCTGTCATAGCTGACCTGCTCAGTTTCAAAAGAGCTCCCCTTCCACTCTCACATGCAAGGCTGGCAGATAGTTCAGCTTGCAAAAGTCTTCTTTGTCCTCAGCCCTAAGGGCAACTGAAACAAAAGGAAAGTCAAGAGGGCAGAGGTTCTCATCCTAGTCTCCACTAGGAGAAGAGATTGCTGCTAGCTCACATGTATACAGGTATTCTGAGATGCCTGGTAACAGGAGCACAGATGGGGAGGATAGTAACTTCAAGCACTGCTTCACAGCTGACAAGCACAGAAGTCTGGTTTAGTGTACTTACTTTTTTTGGTAATATCTGTTCAAGTCAGCCTGAGATTTGTGGACTGAGGTTTCATAGCAGATTTCAGTAGCTTTTCCAGCTGCATCCAAGTGAGCGATTAGTTGCTCTGACCCTTTTGGCTCCCTGTGTGAAACTTTCCTGGTGACCTGAACTGTGTCAGGCCCTCAAGTAACAGAACTAGAATGCCTTCCTCTCTTCTCCCCCACCTCCCCCAGCAGTGACCTCATCAAAGCAAATTTGCCCCACCCCAGAGTAGTTGTTCTGCTTTGCAAAGCAGATGTTACAAGATTTTGCACACTGCTTAGAAAGAAACATGGGGCCACAGGTTCTCATGGGTGTGAGTGAGTTTGCTCATAGGGTCTCAGTCCAGTTGTGGGAAGGGATCAGAGTTCAGGGCTGTTTGCCTCAGGTTGCCAGGGCTTGTATACTTGTCAAATCGGAATGTGCTCTGTTCTGAGGCATGCAGCATGTCTGCTCACCTCTAGACCAAGCCTGTCCTCCCTCATTGAATTTTCAGGCAGGGAAGCCCTCTTCCAATTTTAATTGCAGTCTCGAGGGCTTTGTCTGGAAGGGAATTTATATGCAGTGTGTCTTCTGCAGACATGACTTAGCCAGCCAGTCGGCTTTCCCGCCAGCCAGTTGTGGGGAGGCATTAATTACTTTGACAATGGCCCAAGAAACCTGATTAACACACAAGAATATGATTTGGGAGAAGATGCGGGTTCATTCCCAGCTCTAAAATTCTGTTGGGCATGTCACTAATTCTCTAGCTTCAGTTTCTTGTCTGGAATGTAGAGAGAAAGAGAGAGAAAGAACTCTGCCTCCCTAGAAGAGTTGTTATTGAATACTGAAACACATATTAGAGGCTATAGGAATGTAGCCATATAAACTGATCAAACAGCCTAAACTCAGTGTTCTGTGCAAAACCTGGGGCTTCTGCTTCCCAATGCTATACTTGGTGTTACTTGGGGCTGCAGAGCCTTGCATAGCTATTGGGATAGTACGGAGTTCAATATATTAAATGTTTTGAAAATAAAAGCATGTTTCTAGTCCTCATAGTTGTCAGGAACCATCTTATGGGGAAATTAGCAGTGCCAGCTGGACTGGACTGTTGAACCAGGCAGCTTTGCTTGATGGCATGACTTGATGGTGTCCACTGTGCTGGAAATAGCGCACAAGTCAAGCTTTGTACTTCTGGCCAGTTTGGTTGGTTCCCTGTGTAAACTGATGTCACAATAAGTTCTGGTGTGTGCTATCGCAGGGTGAGGAGAAGTATGTGTGTCAAGAGCTGCACTTTCAGGTTATGCAGCTGAACCCCTACATAAAGATGTCTATCTAATGAATGGGTATATATGATTTTATGCTAAATATTCAAAAAATGTTCAAGGTGGATTACAAACATGAAAAACAATTCCAATTGATAACTAAGATAAAACCAGGTAAAACAAATTCAGGGGCTGAAGTGAATTAACCAGATCCTGATATTGGAGAAGGGGCTGAAGGATGTCCCTGTGGTGTTGCACTTCTTGAAGTGTTAATTTAGATAGATTGTGGGTTGACTTATTCAGTGGAGCACTTACAAAAGGAAACTGGTAACCAGAAGTGGGGATACACTGATCTCTTGGGCTATTTCCCCTGCAAAGAATGTATGAAAATGTAGCTTGCTGCAGGCATACCTTTAAAACTACAGGATTTGGGATTTATAGGCTCAGCTCATCCATATACAGGTCCACGATGCTAGCTGAGACTGGGGAAGTGCCTGACACCTGAAGAACTAAACATTTGTTCATGGAAAATGGTATACTCGCACCAGAGCAAATGATACAAGAACTGTCCCAATTGTACATCCTTTCTAATCCTGTATTTCTTTTTTATTGCCTCCCACATCCACAGTGTTCAGCCTGCAAGACCTCTGCTGCCGTGCCATTGTTTCCTGCACGCCCGTCCACCTTATAGACAAGCTGCCCCTTCCCGTCACCATCAAGAGCCACTTGAAGTCTTTCTCCATGGCTAATGGCATGAACGCAGTGATGATGCACGGCCGCTCATACTCCTTGGCCAGTAGCGGAGGCGGGAGCAGCAGCAAAGGCAACAGCTTGAAGCGCTCCAAGTCTATCCGTCCGCCACAGAGCCCACCACAGAACTGCTCGCGTAACAACTGCAAGATCTCTTAGCAAGTCGGTGCTGGGGAGTGTCTCCTCCAGCCACGCCCGCCCACTCGCTGATGTACAGATGTTTACACACACGTAACCCATTCCACTGGGGTCTCTCCTGATGTTCCTCTGTGTCTCTGGCAACAGTGCCTACAGGATTGGCATGGGGCTTGTGGGCTGACGTGAGGTTGGCAGGATCCCACATGGCAAGGGGGTGCTGAGGCAGCCTTCCCAGAATGCAGTAGGTGTGCCCCTCGCCCTGCTCTGAGGGGCAACTGCATGGCTGCCTCAAGGGAATGACTCTCTTCCTCCTGCGAGGGAGGAGATGGGACTCTGTGCTGCAACTTTAACCTTGGGCTCCCAAGTGGACTGCTGGTGCTACAGTGAACATGACTCTTTTTTTAAAAAAAGGGGGTGAGGAGGCAGGAATTATAGCAACTTCAACCCAGATGGAGTTCTGCCTTTACCCAACAGAAATACCATGATTGGCTGGGGATCCTTAGAAAGCAGGCTGCTTGACATTTTCACTTATTTATAAATATAAAGAGATTCTCACTACTTTTTTCTTCTTCTTAGTTCTCCTCCATTCCTGCCTTTTTTTTTTTAAGAGAAGGACATCAGGGGGGAAATGTTGTGCCGCCTTGTAAATAGAAGTACTGAGCCTTGAACCCTAGGGCTAATTGAAGTAGGAGGGGGGTTGATGGGGGTCAAGGAGCAAAATGATCAAACACTCTGAGAATTGTATAAGACTCACAGGGTTGCTGTCATTTTTTTTTTTATTATTCTGTTTGTGAAAGGAGGTAGGGATTTGTTCCTCCCTTTTCTTTTTGACTTAAATTTTCCAGACATTCCTGGTAACAAGTGCATGGCTTAAATGGACAGCAAGGGCAGGGTTTTGAATCACACTGCTGTGTTTGTGGGGATGGGGTGGGGGGGGGGAGAATGAGGGTGGGGGAGTCCTGACTACATCTGGAATTGGTTAATGACTGATCAAGCCATCCCTGCCTCCCAGGAGGCTTAAGGCAAAAGGTTAGACTGTACCAAATCTCAAAAAGATCATGGCGGGGGGGGGGGGAGACGATCATCAGTAAATGCTGCTCTTTTATGGCTGTTCATAATTACTGGGTTGTGTGAGGCATGGGGAGATCTGGGGCTCCTGAACAAAACCTCTCCTGCAGCATGTTGTCTGGCTGAGCAGAAATCCTCGCATGTTATTGCGCTTTTGCTTTTGTAGTCAGCTGCTTGCTTTTGATGCTCTCTAGCCCTGTGGTGTTGTCAATCCTGTTCATACAGCTCCTCTGAACTACAGAGTTGCTCAGGGAGCCCAAACGGTCTTAGAAATCCAGGGCACACCTCCCCACCCATCCCACCCCGGTTAACACCTTTTCACTTTTCAAAAATCAATATAGTCACCAGAATTGTACACAGATAGTAAAAGCCTCTCTTATAGCATGCATAAGAGTATTAAGATTGGTGGGGTAAGGTGGGAGAGGTGGAATACTGAGAAACAAATTAGTTGCAGCTTCCGTGGCTCTTTCCTTTGTGCACTGCCCTGCTCTCTGTTCACTTAGAGTACCCTGTGCTGCCACAAATGCACATTGGGCTGTTGCTTTAGCTTTGGCTGGAGTTGAAAGTAAGCTCATTGGATGTTTGGGGAATATCTTCCAGCCTGTCTCAAGCTAAAAGGAGAGGCTGGTTTGATGGGAAATGAAGCAGAAGTGTGCACACCCTCTGCACACTTCTGCTTCATTTCCCATCAAACTACACTCACCTGTTGGCTTTATTGATAGAGCCTATGAATTGCATTCTGGAATCTTTGATTTATTCACCTCCTTCACCACCTAGTTCCCCCCCTCTCTCTCCCCCCCCTGCCAAATTTATCTATCTCTCCCTGGTGAATGTCTCCACCCAGGTGGCTTTCCTCAATACCACCCACCATCCTGCCCAGGACTGGCCACTTAACCTTATTGCAGATTGGAAAGGGTAGTATGATGCTGCTGGTTGTTTGTCATGCAGCTGACTAACCCATTCTGTTCAGGAACTTTGAGAGGAGCCTAGCTGGCAGAGCTGCAGCTTATTGGCTGCTCCAAGATGGCTTGGCACGAGGGGTGAGCCAAGCCCCGCTGCTGGCATGAGCTCAAAGAGGGCGGCGGGGACAGGTCAAGGGCAGGGGAAAGCCTTTAGCGGCATCTCATCGGGCTGTGAACAAAGCCAGAGCCAAATCCAGGGCAGGAGCATGGAAGCTTGGAGATTTACAGGGCATGTCGGCACAGCCACGACCACCTGTTGCCGCTTGCTCTAAATGGAGTGGGAGACAATCACTGACTCAACAGCCTGGCATTCTGGGGATGTGCAGTGAACAGGTGATCTAGGAGGCAGCCTGGACACAGCCATCTTTCCACCCTTGGTTTTAAAATAGCTACTTCCCAAAAGAGCTATAGAATGTGCATTGTTTTTCTGAAGAATTGCAGGGAGTGCCCCCCCCCATGCACCCACCCCTGCTTGGTAGGCTGTAAATCCTCCTTATTGTGTCTCCAGCATCTGATATCACTTGTACATAATCTGCTGAGACAGGGTGGCCATGGAGCTTTTCTTACCAGAGTAGAAGAGTTCAACTACCTGCACTTGTTCTTTCTTACTTGTACATGCATAATTTTCAGTCTCACCTAAATGCCTGTCTTTAATTTTCCCTTCTTTTTTTTTAAATCATGGCAAATTCTGTGGAATGAGACTCTTTGGAATGTCTGTCAATCAAAGCTGAACTTGTACCTTATTTTATTAATGTTCAACTCAAAGAATGTGATCTGATATCAAACACTAGAAACTAGCTGCTCTCCCACACACGTACCATTCCTCTGTTTTTAATTCCTTTGTACAGTAAACGTTGTTAAACTGATGGTTTTTATATAAATTAAAAAAAAATTATCTTGTTTTAAAACCACCCTGCAGGCTCTGGAAGTTGTCATTGACAAGCAAGTGAGCTCTTTAAAGGGGTGTTGCTGAAGGACAGTGGGAGGGCAGCAGAGAAGTGGGGGAGGCTGGGCAGGATGGATTTAAGGGGATTAAGGGGGCTTGTGGCTCTGGGATATTCCCAGGAGGAATGGTGGAAAGCACTTGCTAACTGCCTCATTTGAAATGAACAGGCATTTGGCCATGGACTGAAGGCTTGGATCAAAGCGGAATGCTTTCTTCACACTTGCATGACTTGAGAGAATCTCTATTCTGTGCCAAGGGCATGGATGTTTGCACACCAGCCCATGGATCCCTTCTGGAGTCTTTAACCGTGCTTATTTTAATTTTTTAAAGAAAAGAACTTGTTAGCATTGCAAAAAAATAAATAGATCTGGCCTTGGTACAATTTGATGGAATTCAGACAATGAAATCCTGGCTTAAGAAACCAGGATACTTAAACACACCATGTGTCCACTTCATATACAGCTCATGTACACTACATATACATGAGCAAGGAAACGAGCCAGGAAGCCGCTGTTAACCATGGTTTCCCATTATGTCCAAACCAGGAAACAGTGATTAATGGCTTCCAATCAAGGGTATGATGCCATGGTTTAAAATTTGGCTTATGAATCCTGACTTGTTTAGAAAGCAATTATGCACAGTTCCCAGGGTTCATGCAATGAAAAGCATGTCTAACTGCAGTTATACACTTTACTCTTTTCCTATGAGTGATGGGGCTGCATGCGTGCTGGTGCACAAAGCTCATGCATTTCCATGCATATTAGGATTTGCGCATCTGAAGATTTTACATTACACGTTACATTACAGTAATTGCTCTACGTTGGAAAAAGGCAAGAAAATGCGTTTAAAAGCGCTTAAAAGATTCTTCACTTTTATTATGTGTGCATCCCACCTTCTCTCTGGGAACACAAGGCAGCAATACATGGCATTACAAGTTATTTCCCATTCTGGCCTGGGCCAGCCCCAGACTGACTTTGTTTCAGCAAGGTCGCTACCTCGTGGACCTTCAGACTGTTGCCTGCTCCTTATCAACTGTACCTCTGAAACTGAGTAAAACACATGTCTGATACAGAGTAGACACTACAAGCCTTCAAAACTACAAACTACAAGCTTTTGATATTGTGGTTTTAAAGCCTCTCTGCCCCCCATTACAAATGTGCTTTTCTGCTGCTGGGGAAAGATTCAAAATGATGGGGGGAGGTACACAGAACAGAGTAATATAGCACATTCATTTGAATGCCTTTCAAGATTAAGGTTTAAATCCACCCAGCATTCCTGCCTATGTAGTTATGTACTGGTTAGAGCCACGGTTACAGCATTCACCCATGAGAGGAAGAAGAACCCAATCCGTAGATGTATTGTATAGCAGAGTGGCTAAGCCTTAAATTGCGTCCAGTGGAGGCCTGAATCAAGTTCCACTCCACCGCAGACCTCCCCATCATCTATAACACTGAGCAATAACAGCAACCTACCTTTCTGAATTGAACTCCTTTCCACAAGTTTCATGCATGTGAAATAAATGAAAACACTTTTTAAAGAAGCTGAGTATGGGCATGTTTCCTTCTTGTAATCCACTCTGGAACTTCAAAAAGTGGCCAGGTTATGTTCCAGATCTTAAGAAATTAGCCTTCAGTTCTGCACCCATTTTGCTAATTTCTAGTATGGAGCATATTGGAAAACATAATGACCCAATTTTGTGTGTACTGCTAAATGGTTTAGTGTTACATGCATGAGCCTGGGGCTACTAACAAAGGAGAACAGGGTGGGTATAAGCCCTGGCTCACTCATGTAGCACTAATACATAGTTTAGCACTGTCTCTAAAATAGCCAAAACAAGCTGCTTAAATTGGCATCCTAGGTTGCATTCAAGTTTCTCCACACTGCCGTTTGAAAGAGTGCATCAGGGACTGCCTACTCTAAAAAAATGAATATTGATGTATTCTTTCTTTTTTCAGTCTTTCCAACAGGTATGAAAGCAGCATTTTCTCTTTTTCTTCTCACCATGTCTGACCCTCCAAGTGTCCCTATTTTCCAGGGGTAGTCCTAGATTTACAGAAGCCATCCAGGTTTCTGATTTGATCCCAGAATGTCCCACTTTTCCTTAGGACGTCCCTATTTTCATCAGAGAATTGTTGGGAGGGTATGGAGTTATGCGAACCCCGAGCCAAGGAGATAAGTAACTATACAACCTTTAAAAGACATATGAAGGCAGCCCTGTATAGGAAAGTTTTTTTAATGTTTAATGGGCAGCATATAAATAATAAAATTTTTATGGAATAGGACGCCCCTATTTTCACTGGAGAAATGTTGGAGGGTATGCCATGTAAGCTGGGCTCAAAAGGAGAGCAAGGCAGAGACACTGTGCTTCGTTCCATTGCTGCTGCACATCAGTGGTACAGCGCATGCCTTAACACAAAACAATTGCCCTAGTAAAATCCATGTAGGGCTGCAGCTCTGGAGAGCAGCTATCAGTCAGTGTTAGACAACATGGAGCATTGAATTCTGAATTTATTGTTATTCACATTTTATACTGTATCTTAAGCTGTTTTTTGTTGCATCAATTAAGTGTTTTAAATTTGTTGTTAGCCGCCCTGAGCCCAGTTTTCTGAACCGGGAAGGTATTACAGTGGTACCTCGGGTTAAGTACTTAATTCGTTCTGGAAGTCTGTTCTTAACCTGAAACTGTTCTTAACCTGAAGCACCATTTTAGCTAATGGGGCCTCCTGCTGCCGCCATGCCGCCGGAGCACAATTTCTGTTCTCATCCTGAAGCAAAGTTCTTAACCCATGGTAATATTTCTGGGTTAGTGGAGTCTGTAACCTGAAGCGTCTGTAACCTGAAGCGTATGTAACCCGAGGTACCACTGTATTATTACTAGATGGAAGGTCTTCAGGCAGGGGTCAGCAAACTTTTTCAGCAGGGGGCCAGTCCACTGTCCCTCAGACCTTGTGGGGGGCTGGACTATATTTTGAAGGGGAAAAAAGAACAAATTCCTATGCCCCACAAAGAACCCAGAGATGCATATTAAATAAAAGCACACATTCTACTCGTGTAAAAATCCGGACCGTCCGTGGGTCGGATTTAGAAGTCAATTGGGCTGGATCCAGGCCCTGGGCCTTAGTTTCCCTACCCATGTCTTAAGGCATTCTCCATTGCTACTAACTTAAGCTGCTCTTCAGTAGTTTTAAGTGGTGGTAAAGGGCAGAATGATAGGGAAGAGTAAGCAAACAAGTGCATTAATGCTCCCCTTGCGGCTTCAGGAAGTACCCTGCACACCCTCGCCCCACGGAGCCTAATCAAAGGAGCTGGTGTGATTTCAGGTGGGTTTGGGAAACAAACAGTCGGAGCAGATGACGCTCTCCTTGTGCAGGACGTTCTGTTTTCTGTACAGATGTCCTCTCTATGTAAGGGGGTGTGGGGAGAGATTTGAAGCAAAACTTAACCATTGCATGCCTTGGTCGCCTCTTCCTCCTTCAAGCACTCCTTAACTGTAGCTGCTGAGAATGGGCTTCTGGATATTTTTTTTACATTGAAATCCTCCCAACAAATCGGACAATACAAATGTCTGCTTGATCTGGTTATTTGCAAAGCTCATTTTAAGGGGAGAAACGTGTTCAACTATCCCCAGGCGATTCTTATCTTTCAAATGCACCGAGAACTGTTGTACCATTTTTGGTTTTTTTCTTCAAGATCCAAGAAGATGCCCAATGGTGATAGTTTGGGTGTTGCTGGTTTTGGGGCTGCTTTCAGTTGATCTATAAAATGTATGTGTATAAACTGCAGTGCTTTGCGGGGCTTTTTAAAACAGAGAATCCCTGTCAATTCTGCAAAGAAGCTGTAGATGTTTCAAAAGCTTACACTGAAAATAAATTGGGTAAGAACTGGCTCATGGAATAATCACTGAATCATGCCTGCTGAACTGTCCTCTGCTCGTATTTTAGTGCATTATCACGTAATTATACATCATGCTAGTGTGCATTTGCCCCTTGAGAGACAGACTTGTAAAAACAGATCCTGAGTCTGGCCTGGCTGTCACTCAGGAATACTACAGCCCATAAAATCTCACGGCAGGAGAAATTGCTTCCCTTCTGCCAATTACAGTTTTTGTACTTTTATTCTCTCTCATCACTTGGAGCAACTGCAGTAGTTAAAAACTGAATTGCTCCTGTATTATTATTATTATTATTATTATTATTATTATTATTATTATTATTATTATACAAACATCTCTCTTTTTATATACCTACATTTGAAGGATTTATCTAATGTTCAGCAATGAGTTGACATGTTGTAAGTGAATGACATCATAGGAAATAGATATAAGGAAAGAATTATATAAACGGGACCCACTCAGCTGCGGGCTGTTGTCACTCTTACAAAGTTCATTTGAGTGTGGGGCTGGAGGGGGCATTTTTGCCAGCATGAAGCAAGAAAGAGGTATAGGGAGCATGGATTAGCTGGTTGCCTCTGTCTTCATGATGTATCCTCTCACAAGAGCAATTTTACAGCTAAAAGCCTAAATCCTTGTCTGTCTGTCTGTCTGTCTGTTTGTTTGTTTGCAATGGGTCACAGACTGATCCTGAAGTGGCAAAAAAGGGAGGGATGGCTCCTGTTTTAATATTAAGCACCATTTAAACATTATTTAATGCATGCTATTATTATTTTGCAATAGCAGACATGATCATGCTGCATTAGAAGAGACTTGCAATTGAAAAATGGGTGTAAGGTAAAGACAGAAAGGGTAAGAAAATGGGAAAACAGGGGTAAATAGGAAAAATATTTTATTATGTCAATTACACTCAGTTTCTGTTCTTGGGTGCTTCCAGACCTGAAGTTTATTGTGGAATCAGTACTGCTTACACCCACAAGCTTTTTGCAGTGCCCACACAATGTCGTTGCTGTCAGAATGTCTGCCCATGCTGCTGATCCGCCCCCCCCCCCAGCTAACCCAAATTTCTCCTTACTACAGAAAATTCAGTGTGCAAACACCCGTTTATACAGCTGAAGTTGTTGGCGGTGTTAGAAGCTTGTTAGCACATTGTGGGGGGATTGTTGGGGGCAGTGCCTACTTCCATTTGCTCCCTATCTGAGCATTACTTAGCCATGTTTCCAGTGGCCCCCAATACCCTTATCTGCACTGATTAACACCTGCCAAAGACACCCCCCAATTGTGGAAGATATTCTCTCAAAAACTCTACAAGGTAGAAGTGGGGGAGATGGTAATCACAGTAATCACGTTTGTCAAATGTTAAATCGATACAGACATCTTGCAAAAGGCCTCTGTTGTCACTGCTGCACTATTCTGCACTACCTCAGCATTAAAACAATTTTAAAAACCCAAATATCAATGTATACTGTAGCATCCCACCAAAAAAACCAACCCACAAGCCTCCATTTTGCCCCTTGTGATACAGGAAAACTGACTGGATAAGGCTGGTAACATTTGTTTGTGTGTATTTCATGGGGATTTTTAAATGGTTTAAAAGGTGAGTGTGTGAAGTACGGAAATACTATTTTCTATTGTTTGTGTTGCACACAGGTAATTGGGCTGTGGGGCTGTGGGGAGAGAGAATCATGGAAGAGATGTTCAAAAACTGCAACCCCAAACCAGCCTACATACATTCTGTCATGCTTTGTTCACAGGTCTGGTCAGTAAGTGGGGGAATAGCAATGAATATTATGCTTGGAACCTGCGGAAACCTAACATGCAAAATGCATGCGCAGGGGAAAGAATTCATCTGGACCTAAGATTCCTCACCCTTGATCTATAGGAACTATAGGAAGCTGCTATTGGCCCATCTAGCTCAGTATTGTCTACACTGACTGGCAGCAGCTCTCCCAGCCCTGCCTGGAAGACACCAGGAATTGAACCTGGTACCTTCTGCATGCAAAGCAGTTGCTCTACCACTGAGCTTACAGCCTTTCCTCCATACTTCCTTTAAATATATTTTTTCTGCTGAGATTATAATCTTGTGCTCTGAATGTTTAGAGTAAAAGTACAGGTTCGATCTAACTGAGTGGCTGGGGTATTTATTATTATTATTATTATTATTATTATTACTACTACTACTGTCACAGCAGATATGACTGTGCTGCATCTCATTCCCAAGCTCTCCTGTGGTGCCTCGAATGATGCAGGTGATGTGATGTCAGTAATCCTGAGAGTTTTTCCTGCCCTAAATGCCACCAACAATGGTGGGGGAATCTGGCAGTACAGTGATTTGTTTGTTTATTTATTTATTTGTATGTTTATAATACGGCGGGGGGGCATTTTTGTTTGTTTGTTACGATGCTTTGTGGTTTTGGTTTTTGTGGACAGAAGTACCAAATATTATATGGGATAAGTACAGGCTATGATCTCTCAAGAAACTCTAAAATTACTTTTGATACTTCGTCCTGAAGCCATTAGTACTGATTTTCAGCTATCATACTGCTAACAGCAGCAAAATAGTGTATTGCACAAAAATGGAAAAAGAAAGATCCCCTACCATAACTGATTGTTTAAGGAAAACTTGGCAATCTGTGTTAATGATAAAACTTACAAATGAGAGAAACACAATACATAATGATCAAGAAAACAAAATTAATGAGAGGCAGGCCTTGTTTTTACATTTCTGGAGTGACAAAGTATATGTCAACATTTTCTCTTTTAATTTATTCATGGTGCTATGGAGTTTTGGTTATGTTGTCCTGCTTCCCTCTTCATATACCATTTCTTTGTTTTTTTATTTTCTATTTCACATGTTTTTTCTTTGTTTCTGTTGCATGAGAAGCCAGGCTGTTAATGGTTTTTGCTACATATGGTTACAACAATTTAATATTACTAAAATTTAAAAGGAGAGGAGCAGGAAGAGCCCTGCTGGATCAGGCCAAAGACCCATCTGGTCCTTCTTCCTGTTCTCACAGTGGCTGCCCAGGTGCTTGTCGGAAGCTTGCAAGTGGGACCTGAGTACAAGAGCAATTTCCCCTCCTGCAGTTTCAGCAACTGGTATTCACTGCCTCCAACAGTATTTGTCTAATACTGTATTTGTCTAATCGCTGCCCCCCCACCCACCCAAGAAAGAGTCCTAGCCCCAGTTATATGCATTTTGAGCTGGGCTGTCCCAGACACTGTTGGGCCTGAGGGTGTGTGTGTGTGTGTGTGTGTGGATATGGATGTGCTCTCCTTAGTCTCTCTTGTTGTTCCTCCTCTGAGAAAGAGGACAAGCATCCTGGGTCAAAGGGTCACGGCAGAGGTCGTCGGAGCACCTCTGGATCAAACACCAGAGGCAATAACTTCCTGTGGTTGGTGGGCCCCTTTCTCTCTCTCTCTCTCTCTCTCTCCACCCCACCCACCCCACCCACCCGCCCTGCTCCATTCCTCCAGCGCGGCCTGTCTCAGCTCCCTTGATCCTGCGCTCTCGCTTTTGATCTCTGTGGCATGGGTGTGAGGCATCTAAGGATTGCTTGTGAAACGCAGGCGTGGGGCAGGGGGAGCGTCCAACTGCACTGCTGCTGCTGCTGCTGCTCCTCTGTTAAAAGGCCCTGTTCCTCCTTTCTCTCTGGACACAGTTTCTTCCCTCTGTTTATGAAGTTTTTTTACACCAGTGGAAGAGACCACAGGGGAGATTTTGATGGATTGTAGAGAAGGAAGGTGTTTGATGTGAGCTAGGCTTTGCCTGGGAAATCCTCTTCCCGTCCCCCATTCTATTAATTTGTAACTAATATCCTCCTATTACAGTGGTACCTCAGGTTAAGTACTTAATTCATTCCAGAGGTCCGTTCTTAACCTGAAACTGTTCTTAACCTGAAGCACCACTTTAGCTAATGGGGCCTTCCTGATGCTGCCGTGCCACCGGAGCACGATTTCAGTTCTCATCCTGAAGCAAAGTTCTTAACCCGAGGTACTATTTCTGGGTTAGCAGAGTCTGTAACCTGAAACATCTGTAACATGAAGCATACGTAACCTGAGGTACCACTGTATATGGGGCCCATTGGGCTGACACCACTCAACTTTGCAAGTCTGCAATTTCAGGTCCTCCTCTCAAATTGCTGTATTTCTCCCTTCCTCCTCCTCCTCCTCCTCTACCCCCCCAGAGCCCAAAGCAGGTGGTCTCTAAACATGTTCAGAGTGTCTCTCACCACTAAGAAGCTTGATGAAGACAAACCAAGCACCTTTCTCACAAATCCGTGTGGTTTTTTGCTTAGGGAAGTTCTCAACAGTAATTTTAGTCTGGCTTACCCATCGCTAATGTATTCAGCTTCCAGCCTGAGAGCTATGATTCTGGCAAAATCCTCCTTTTCTTTGCACTCAGGAGTGCGTGTGTTTGAAAAACTCTCTTGAGCAGGAATCGGGAACCAATAGCCCGCCAGATGCCGTCACTCCAACTCCCATCAGCCCCAGCCAGCATTGTCAATAGTCAGGAGCGATGAGAGTTGTGGTCCAAAATACTTGCAGGGCACCAAGTTGGCAAAGGCTGCTTTCTGCTCCCAAAGCCTTCTACTTGGGTTTTACGCTGCCATAGCTATCTGTATGTTGTCAGGGACAGATTGAGGGGCAGGCGACTCAGGTGCCCGCCTTGGCTGCCAAACTCGGGGGAATCCTATCAAGGACTCTCTGGTCAACTATTTACTCAACAGCTGAAACAAAAATAGTACAAACCTTTGTTTGACCCACAAGGGCAGCATTGCATTAATGCTTTGTGTGTTTTTTGATTCGTGGGAAAATTTACGATGTGGCTGCCTGCTCGACAAACTCTGTGTGTGTGTGTGTGTGTGTGTGTGTGTGTGTGTGTAAGAGAGAGAGAGAGAGAGAGAGAGAGAGAGAGAGAGATTTGCACACTAGGATCTCATCATCTTAAATGACAGGGATAAGCCACTTGCACAAATCATGCATCCAAGCCTGAAAATGCAATTTTAAAAAATGAAAGAGTTCAAAAAGTTGTACGAATGATGGAGTGTGTGCATGTGCAAGATGCATCTCACCTGGGCCATCATTTGCTCTATGGCTGGTCCTGTATGCTCTGTCTCTGCACAAGAACAGAATATGCTATTGGGTGTCATATTAAGGTCCCCAAGAATCTCTGCTCTTCCTTGATTAAGAAGTCAAGTTTCTAGCTCTTATTGTTCATGTGTGTGCACACATTAGTGCTTTCTGGCAAAATCTCAGAAGCTCAGAGGGATTGCTGAATCAGATCAGGGAGTGGGGTTTCAGTGGCTTAAAGCTCTGCTCTCTGCTTCTCCTCTATCTCTTGCAGAAGCAGAACAAATGATGAAAAATGCTTTTAAAAGGAAAGGGAAACGAATGCAGCTGTGCAAATTTGGATGTTGAGTGACAACAATGCATTGGTGACACATAAGGTGGCCCTTTTTGCTCTGGCGGCAAAAAAGATCAGGAAGAAGGAATTGGATAAAATAGCCATCAACTGTAAGGGGGATTCAGAGGACTTAGTTGCCACTCAGTAGTGTAGACGCGGCGGCATCCCTGTTACTGGATATCTTGCACTGCCTCTCTACTGCTTTTATTTGCAGGTGGCTGAATTATATTTTAAACCAATTGGGATTGTATAGAATTGTCATGGCCTTTGACTAGTACAATAAACTTATTTTGAGGTGTGTAAATTAAATAAATTTGTGTAATTAATGCATGTCATGGAATATGGGCTCAGGCTTCCAATTGTCCCTTTTTTTCACAGAATGCATTCAAGACACACTTTGCACTAGGGCTGTCCCTATTACAGTGGTACCTTGGGTTAAGTACTTTATTCGTTCCGGAGGTCCGTTCTTAACCTGAAACTGTTCTTAACCTGAAGTACCGCTTTAGCTAATGGGGCCTCCTGCTGCCACCACGCCGCTGGAGCATGATTTCTGTTCTCATCCTGAAGCAAAGTTCTTAACCCGAGGTACTATTTCTGGGTTAGCGGAGTGTGTAACCTGAAGCGTATGTAACCTGAAGTGTATGTAACCCAAGGTACCACTGTAAAGGTAAAGGTAAAGGGACCCCTGACCATTAGGTCAAGTCGTGACCGACTCTGGGGTTGCGGCACTCATCTCGCTTTATTGGCTGAGGGAGCCGGCGTCCAGCTTCCGGGTCATGTGGCCAACAAGACTAAGCCACTTCTGGCAAACCAGAGCAATGCATAGAAACGCCGTTTACTTTCCCGCTGGAGCGGTACCTATTTATCTACTTGCACTTTGATGTGCTTTTGAACTGCTAGATTGGCAGGAGCAGGGACCGAGCAACGGGAGCTCACCCCGTCGTGGGGATTCGAACCGCTGACCTTCTGATCAGCAAGTCCTAGGCTCTGTGGTTTAACCCACAGTGCCACCCATGTTCCACTGTACTACTATACTACCACTGTACAACTCCAGAAAAAGAAGCTGTAGTCAGAATGAACCTGCAAGTGTGGATGCATGCATGCACAATCACCCCCAGTGTTTGCTGGCAGTGAGGCTTTTGTGTGCAATCCTCCAGTCTGGTCCCATTAACAGGAGGACATTGGTGCTTTCCATAAGCCACTTCTTTAAACAGGAGACTCCTGGAACAAAAATCATTCTCTGGCCCTCTGCAGCTGAGACGGGGGGGGGGGGGGAGAGAGAGGCATCAACTTTGCAATGGAGCAAAGCTGAATCTCCAACCAGCAGGTACGTTGAAGCTGTTTTGTTGGCTGATAACTCTTCCTAGCAACAGACAGCACACACACTTCTCCCTGGGGATTTATTTTAGCTCTACCAACTGTTATATGTAGTGCTAGACTTTCTTTTTCTTTTTCCATCACAGCTCTTTAGAAGCTTAACAGCAGCCAACAACAGGCTTTCCCAGGCAGCTCTGTCCCCAATCCCTTAGCAGGCTATATTGCTACTTTCCCAGGGGTCTGGAAGGAACCCAGCTGTAAATATGACGCCTTTGATTTAAATTAGCAGCAGCTCTCTTGATGAGAGACAGACAGACATATGCTATATGTCGTTACAAGGATGTCCCACTTTTCCTGCAAGCAGCTCAAGGTGGCATATGAAGTTCTTCCCATTTTATCTTCACAACAACCCTGTGAGCTGCTTTAGGCTGAGAGATGTTGCCTGGCCCCAAGTTGCCCAGTGAGTTGCAATTTGAACCCTGGTCCTTTTCCAGTTTACTCCTATTAGCTAAATTCATGGAGGTACGACTATCAATGGCTGTCAACCATATTCCTGTGTGCACGCCAATCTCTGAGTGCCGAGAAATTTCAGGGGTGCTGGCGTATACCTCAGACTTGGTTTCCTTAGAATGGAAGTCACTGGAAAAGGCAGCGTCTTTGTGATTATGTGGTTTTATTTACACACAAATATATAAGCCGAGCATAAGATGGAAGGGCTCACACAGCACATCAACCAGATCTTGCTCCCCCACCCCTCAGGTTTTGGGAGTGAGATGGTCCCAAAATCATAGTCTTGGAATCGGCATGGAGAGCAAGTCAAGTTGTTCTCCAGCCAGGTGAGAGAAGGGAAGACCTGCACCCTTTGGAAAGCATCACTAGCTAGTCATTCCTATGGCAACACATATGTACTCGGCCAACTCTTTAGTCATGCAAATGGGACTTGGTTAGGGCCATTAAGAAAACAGACTGGTGTGACCATTTCAGCAGGTTTCTCCTTCTGCTGGCTTGAAGTGGCCCCAAAGATGACACCCAAACTAGTCCTCCCAGCCTGTAACGATGTCCAATCCCCAAGTTCAGAGGCACAAACTGAAGAGCAGGCTGTAGATTATAGGCCCGGCTTGTGTGCTTGCCAGAGGCATCTGACTGGTTACTGATGGAAAGGCGATGCTACTAGCTGGACCATTGGGACAATCCATTCAGCAGGGTCCATCTAATAGCCTTGGCATAACTCAGTAGCATCGCATCTGTCTTGCATGGAGAAGATCCCAGGTTCAATCCCTGGGCATCTCTCTTCAGGCAGAGCTGGGCAAGACCCTGGATAGCGGCTGCCAGTCAGTGTAGAAAGTACTGAGCTAAAATAGATCCGATGGTTTGACTCAGTGTAAGGCAAATTAATTCCTATGTTTATATGATGGTTTTTGGTTATTGATTGCGCATTGTGATTAAGTTGATTGTGTCAGCTTTTATGTAGTAGGAAGAGTTAGAGGTGCGCTCTTTTTTGTATTTATAGATAATATTTTTGCTGTTTTTATTTTAAATTTTGTATATTTTATGTATTTTTTTTGTAAGCTGCCTTGAGTCTTCTTTTTTTGAGATGGTGCCTGCAAAAGATATTCCCAGGGTAGAATTTCCCCCGTGAAACCCTCCTGACCCCTTCCTTGGAGGCATTTTGGGTGCATAGTTTTCGCAAAGCTCTTGGACAATGCTGCAGTTCATCACAGTCTCTTACATTTTCTGGTCCCTTAGCTATGAATTTCAGGAGGTGGGAACAGGGTGATTTGGTGAAACCTGGGGAGAGTAAACATGGAATTTGCTTATTTAATTAAGGACTTCCCTAATTCCCACCCCCTTAATAATCTAAGCACTGGAATGCTAGGCTGGTTAATGTATTTATCCAGGCTAAGTTAGTTGAAATTAACTTCCACTTATATACATGAGATAAGTTAAACATCTCTAGGGATGAGGAAGAAATTCAATTCAGTTTGCATTTAAAGGTGAATCTACCAAATTCTCATGTTCTGAAACAATGTATGGTCAGAGTAATGTATAAGAAAATGCACATTGAGGGGGTAAAGTGTGCATAAGAATACATATATTAGTAAAAAAAGAAAATACAGAAGTGCAATACACTGTGGAAATAGCATTGCAAAAATGTGCATAATAGGCAACATTGCATTAAAAATTTGTTAATTGGGAGAAATTTGCAGTAAAACGTCAATGAATTTTCATGAGCATTAAAAATCTTGTGTGTTTGTGAATGTGCAAATTGATGCAAAGTGCTGGGAACTGAATTTAAGACTGGGAAAATGGGAAACTGGGTGAACTAGAATTGACAGTGCCTTCCTTCTTTAGCCATGATTAACTTGGAACTAATTTCTAAATGAACGACTCGGATGCGTTTTAAGTCTGAATACACAGCCCCAGATTGAAAGATGGAGTAAAATTGTTGAAGACAGGGGGTACTGCCAACTTGAAGAAAACTTAGTTGATTAATTGTATGGTTTTTAGTTGATTGATCAAATGAGGGGCGGAACTAGGCTTTATTTCACCTCAAAGACCCTGTTTGGCAAAAAAGAAACCCCAAAAAACCCCAACCACACATTTGTGTACAGACATACACAGGCTGGGAGCTTCAATGGCACCCTTCTGGAGGTTTCACCTGAAGCAAAAAAAAAAAAAAAACCAGCAAAAAAATCCACATAGGAGTAGAGAAATACCAAGGAAGTTGGCTTGGGTTTTCTTTGTTTTTGGATCATGTGTCAACCCTGTTGCAATGTGACACCATTTTAGAAGAGGCATCCTGCTGTGTGTGTGTGTGTGTGTGTGTGTGTGTGTGTGTGAATGAGAGAGAGAAAATGACTCTCCTAAGAAGGTGCCTGCTACTCACATTTTTGTCAGTTCATGAATAAAAATCATAAACAAAAAACGGTGTTACAATTACAGTGAGCTCAGCAGCAGAACGGTAGAGCTTTGCATGCAGAAAGTCCTAGATTTCATTTCAGGCATCTCCAGTTACGGCTGGGAGAGACTGACTCCCTGAGACCTTGGAGATCCTTTGCCAGTTAGTTGACAATACTGAGCTAGGTGGACCAGCGGCCAGACTCAACATAAGGCAGCTTCCTATGATCCTAACAGGGGATAAGAGCCTTGCTGCATCAGGCCATCTATGTATGCCTATCTAGTCCAGCATTCTGATAGGAGCACAATAGCTCTCTTGACCCCCAGGAACTGGTATTTTACCTCTCCTACTGGAGGTGATAGCCTTGTCCTCCATGAATTTATCTGACCGCCCTGTAAAGTTGTCCGTCCTGAATCCCCCAGCCTTCAACTCAATCAGGTGACCATGAGTTCTTGTATAAACGAGAGAGACAGATCCGATAAATAGTTCAACCCTAGTCATAAACAAAGCTGTCTTGTCATTCTTTTAAAAGGCCTTCAGTTTGAAACACCCTTGTTGTGGCTAAGAAGAACAGTACATGCCGGGTTTAAGCTACGCTGAGGTGCCTGTGGTTGGCTGTTAAAAGCCGAATCAGAAAGTCTTGTGGGTGAAGCGGCAGCGGGAGATGTTGCTATCAAAAGGCAGCCAAGGTAAAAGTGAGTTTTGCGGCAACCCTTTTCTGGCAATGGCCTTGCAAAGCTCACTACTCCTGTGCTGCCCTAACCTGTGGTGAAGGGTGCTATGACAGGTAATCTCAGTCTCATGTGTCTAGCTGGGATGTTCATCAAAGAGTCAAATGCCCATGACTACGCGCATACAGTCGTACCTTGGTTTTCGAACAGCTTAGTTCTCGAACGTTTTGGCTCCCAAACGCCGCAAACCTGGAAGTGAGTGTTCCAGTTTGTGAATGTATTTTGGAAGCCGAATATCCGATGCAGCTTCCCATTGAGTACAGGAAGCTCCTGTAGCCAATCGGAAGCCACGTCTTGGTTTTATAATGTTTTTGGAAGTCGAACGGACTTCCAGAACAGATTCTGTTTGAGAACCAAGGTACGACTGTACAGTGTTTAAAGCACATGACGTCCATCCTCCCCAAGAATCCTGAGAACTGTAGTTTTTGATGCATGCTGAGAGTTGTAGCTGGGTGGAAGAGTTTTGCTTGCAGTTCATGGCTAGCCAGAGAGAAGCACTCTGTACATGCTCAGGTGAACTTCCTGCTCTGAATACTGGAGAGTGGACCCCTGGCATTTAAACAAATTTCTAGGTGAGTAAGTTCCAGTACTGAATCCTGACCTAGATTTACACTTCATGATCCCCAGCAAAGTAGATGAACTTTTTCACATAAATCGGCTGTGACTTGCACAGCCTGGCTTAGCACCGGAAACAGAACTTTGTTGCAAATGTGTTGCTAGGATGATTAACAGACATGCTTAGCATAGCGATTCAGTCCCAGCCAGCATGCTCAGTAGTCAGGGATGATGGCAGCTGTAGTCCAAAAACATCTGGAGGGCTGCAAGTTTCTCACCCCTGCTTTAAACTAAAGATGAGCTGAAATGAAGGGAGGGCATCTGGTTTGCATGCTGCTGCAGGTCAGTGTAGACAATACTGTGCTAGATGGACTAACTTGGTCTTGGAGTAAGGCAGATTCTTATGTTCCTATCCCAACTTTTTACTGGCTCCCTTGGCCAGTAAAGCGAGATGAGCACCGCAACCCCAGAGTTGGTCACGACTGGACCTAATGGTCAGGGGTCCCTTTACCTTTACCTTAGGCCTCGATACAGGCCCATCTAGAGAGCCAGTGTGGTGTAGTGGTTAGTGTGTTAGACTAGGACCTGGGGGCCTGGGTTCGAATCCCAACAGAGCCATGGAGCTTGCCGAGTTACCTTGGGTCAGTTCCAGTCTGTCTGCCTAACCTACCTCAAGCGTTGCCACAAAGGATGGAACGGGGAAATGCAGAGAACGATCTTAACCACCTTGAACTCTTTGGAGGAATGATGGGATATATATGTACAGAAAAATAAAATACAGAGTGATTCCCAGCTATCCATGCTGGGCCTCTTCTAGTAGGCTTTCAAACTTCCATTCCAGCCTCTTTGATCCTATATCACCTGCCGTCACCTCAGCCCACCTGCCTCTTGCTGCGGCTACAGATTACGGCTGCCGCAGTGGCTCACCTTTTAAAGGAAAGAGAGGCAATTTGAGTCCAAGTCTCCAAAATGCCCTATGGAAGAGGTCTGGGCTTGCCCGGGCCCTTGGAGGCCTGGTATGGTCAGCATCGCTGCCAGTGGCCAAGAGGCCTTTGGGATGTTCTCTCATTCTGAAAGAATTCCCCCCACTTGGTGGGTCTCGGTGGTGTCTGTCTCTCGGTTTTGGAAGGCTCTGCAGCTCCCTCTCTCTCTCTTCTCCCCCCACCCCCCTTTGATCTCCTCCGAGTGTTTGCCCAGTCGATCAACCCAGACAGGGTTAGCGTCTGAGGTCAGTCGCTTTTCCATTCCAAACTCCCAGCCCATCGGTGAGAGGGGAGGAGATTCCGGTTACACCCCCCTCCTCGCCTCTCTTTTTCTGCTCACCCCAGACACACACCCGGGAGCTGCTTTATAACTCTGTTCCTCCCTGACCCAGGAACTTAATTTCCCTGTTGATGTGCTCGCTCGCTCTTTCTCTTTCCCCAAGGTTGTTCACCAAGCCATCTTCCTTTCCTAGAGAACCTTCTTCCCCATAGCCTCTGGCCTGCTGGCTCCAAAAGATCCAGCACTTTGCCATTTGCCCCTGGGCCTGGATTTTATTATTTTTATTTAAAAAAAGAAACTGGAAGAGAAGGCATTGAGTGAAGAGAAGAAGAGGAGGAGCAGGAGGGCAAACCCCACAACTGGATGAAGTTCGAGGGAAGAGACTGGGAGCCCCATTTGCTGATGAAACATGGACCTTTCCCTCTCGACGGCTGCACTTTAAGTGATGCTGCTTTTGGGAAGGCCTCGTGTCTGGCTGCTGGTGGCAGAAGGCAGAATGGACACTGGGGCGTCCAGGACAGGCGATAAAATGAGGAGTGTGTGCTGGGGGGTGTAAGAGCGGAGGGGAGGGGAAAAAAGAAGAGCTTTCTTTGGTTTCTTGTTATTTCCCCCTCCTCCTCCCTTCCCTTCACCTTCCTCTCCCCACTCTCTTTCTCTCTCTCCCCCCCCCCCCGCAGCCTCCTTGCAAATGTGATTGTTTTGTCTATCACACAAGGCAAAAGTGGAAGACTCTTCCTGGGTTTTGGGGGTGGGGGAACACACACAAAAAAAGGAAGGAGGCGCAGCAGTGGCTGGCAAGAGCTTGGTGGCGCGGCTGGATGCCTTTTTGGACTTTCCTCGGGAAGGGCTCGAAGCGAGAGGGCGGCCAGCGACGGCTCGGAGGGGAGCAGCACCTTCGCGACCCCATGCTGCCTTCACTCATCCTGTCTCTGCTGTCTCTCCTGGCAGAAGGGGCCAGCCTGCAGCCAATCAGGATGAGCCACCTAGGGGTGTGCCCCAACCAGCTGAACCCCAACCTGTGGGTGGATGCGCAGAGCACCTGCGAGAGGGAGTGCCAGGCCGATCAGGTGAGTCGGGGACGCTGTAGGTGAGCTCTCTCGCCCACCCGCTTTGCGAGAGCTTCGGCGCGCAGTTCCGGGCCTAGCCAGCAGGGGGTGGTGCTGTGTTCCCCTCGGGTGAAATGCCCTTCTATGGCAAAAGAGTAATAGCTCAGCCCGGGAGGTCGCATCGCTCAAGGGTTTGTCACCGAGGGAGGCTTAGGAAGGTGCCTCATCTGAAAAGCGCAGGAGTGGCTCCCCTGCATTCGGGATCTCTCGGGATTCAACCTGGGACCAGCTGCATGTAAAGGAGATGCTCTGCCCTTGAGCCACAGCCCTTCCCTGGTTTGTAGGCAGAAGGTCTGAGGGTCAGCCCCTGGCGTTTCCAGTTAAAACAGTCCCCGATAGGCATCGTCCATTCCCAGCTCTGCTGAGACCACTGCCAGTCAGAGTGGACACTGCTGTCCTAGACAGACCAATGACCTGACACAGCATCAGGCAGCTTTATATGTGCAATAAACTTTATGGTGCAGCTGAGAATCTGGCTTCCCTCGAGTTTTTTCGTTTTTGTTTTTTAAGACCTTCTGTTAAGAGGTCTGGAAAGAACCCTACCTGAGACACAAGAGAGTCTTGATAGACCCAGTGGTCTGACTCAGAATTCAGCAGCTTCCTGTGTTTCTTCTCCCTGCCAGCAAGGGCAAAGGGACGGTGCCTGCATTTACTCAGCACTCTGTACATGCTCAAAGGATCTATTTTATTTGCTTCTCTGGATGCTTCAGAGATACTGCAGATTGTTAGGCTAATAAGCCTACACCATTTTAGGATTATTTTTCCATTTCTTTTCAGAAGCTACACACCTTCCCTCTTTTGCATAAAACTCAAAACATCAATGTGCCTATGTATAAAAGTTGCCGCTGTAATCAATTCTCCCTCCATTTGTTTTGGGTGTGTGTGTGTGTGTGTGTGTGTGTGTTTTGCGCACCTTCTCTCATGCGCAATTCCCAGATGCAGGATGTCCTTTAGTCTAGATGGGTCACAGAAATAGGGGAGTCCAATCAAGACATTGGGGCAAGTAGTACCCCCTCTTCACCTAACGATATGTTGTGCCCCTGGAGCAGTACAGGGGAACTGACTCCTGAAGTGGTGACAGGTGTTTGGGTGCCAGTAAGGATGGCAGAATGGGAGAGAGAAACAGTTCTGACCCATGGGGCACAATCAACCACAGAACTCTTGTGTGCAATGAAACTCGCAGGAGCTTTGGATGAGCGCAAATGATATTTGCACAAGAGAACTCCCCAGTGCTAATCTGTCATGGCTCAGTGACAGGGCACATATTTGCACACCAAAGAACTCTGGTTCACTTCTCCAACATCTTCAAGTTGGGCTGGGAAATTATCCTGTATGGGAGCCTGGGAGCCGGTTTTAGACAAAGCTGAGCTAGATGGATCAATGGTCTGAGTAAGGCAGCTTTTGGTGTACCTCTGAGAAGGAGATAATATCTTGGGTCATCATTGAGCAAATGCTGCATTTCCAAGGGGGTCGGCAGTGGAGGAGCCAATGCTCGTGAATGTGTGCATGAATACATTCCAGTTTGGGAAACTGTAACATTTTGCTCAGCCTTAGGACTAAGCCGAAAGGCTGGTTCACATTGTCCCTTTTTCTCCTCCATGTGGACAGCCAGGGTCATAGGAACTTCTGCACCTTATCTGTATGCAGCCTGCAGTGTGCATGGGTGCCTGCGAGCATGATAGTAGGTATATGCATAGCTCAGAATGAGCCAGGCGGCTGAAGGAGAAAAGGAAGTTGCTTTGTAAACCACACAGTCCAAGGGCAGTATCAAACGGTACTCCATCAAGTGTGGAAGTTGCTACACTGTGCCTCATTCCCACACTCCTGAGACATGTGGAAGAAGCCAACATTGTGACTCTTTCTCACACTTGCATTGCCCCAGGACAGGTGGCGCTGGCATGGCAAGTAGACATATCACTGGTGTTGTTAGAACAGCACTGGTGGGCATAGTGCCAGTGCCCCTTGGGACTGGTGGGGTGGAGAGCAGAGAGGCGAATGGTAGGTGGAGCATGAGGCAATGACAGGCAGTGCCAAATAATTCTCTCATGCACCCCACCCCACCCCATCCTCTCCTCTGCTGAGTTTTACAAGGGCAATACTGAGACTCAGGAAGCTGATAGGCAGTACGACCCCCTAGATTGGTTCTAAGTAAGAAGAACAGTGGAAAAGAGGCGACTGAGAGGAGATATGATCGCCATCTTCCAATATCTTAAGGGCTGTCACATGGAGGATGGAGCAAGCCTGTTTTGTCCTGCTCTAGAGGGACATGAACTTCAAGTTACAAGAAAGGAGATTCCGACTAAACATCGGGAAGAACTTTCTGACAGTAAGAGCAGTTTGATAGTGGAGTGGACTCTCCTTCCTCTGAAGTTTTTAAGCGGAAGTTAGATGGCCATTTGTCATGGATGCTTTTGTTGAGATTCTTGCATTGCAGGGGGTTGGACTAGATGACCCTCAGGGTCCCTTCCAACTCTACAATTATCTGATTCAAAGAAGGCAGGCAAGTTGGGTGGGCAGACATAGGTTGGTGAGGCAGTTCCCTGTTCTCCCTAATGGAGCTGTACCCATTCATGTGAATGGTGCAGTCACCACTGACAGATGGGAATGGTAATTGCTGCTGAGGGAATGGAAGCCCCTACATCACTTCCATGGGGAGAATTCCATGCATCGTCATCATTTTCATTATTACATTTGAAACCATTAAGGAGCTCAAGGCAGCACACATGCTTTCTTGCTCCTCCTCCCACCCACCCTTATCCTCACAACAATCCTGTGAGGGAGGCTAGACAGACAGAGAGAGAGAGAGACTGAGACTCAAGGGTCACCCAGTCAGCTGAGTGAGGATTTAAACCTGCATCTCCCCACTCCTAATATGACACAGTATAAACCATCACATAGGAAACAATACACAATATGTTTCCATGTAGGAAAGTCTTTCTTGTGTGAAGTGGTCCTTCCTTCCTTGGGAGGTACAAGCGGTTGCTAGGAAACCAGAATAGGATCCTCCCTGACTCTGGCTTTAACACCCACCCTCAAATACTTGGTTAAGCCCCATCCTCTGCTTTTGCCATCCATCTCTCTTATCAGTCCCCCGCATAACTGGAAATTTATATATTTGCATATGTGATGGCAACTGGAGGAGGAGAAAGAGAGGGCAGAGGGTGAAGAAAGAGCTGTGAGTGGAGGGAGGACCTTCTTCCCAACCTTTGGACCTCCTGGGAAACTCAGCAAACCTGCTGTACCTGGAACTGGGTGTGGAGAGTACAGTTGAATGGGACACAGTTGTGGGTAGCCAGAGAAGGTGCCACCCACCTGCCTACAGAAAGCAAGTCTAGAGTGAGAGACTAGGGTGATGTCTGCTGTATCCAGGAACTCTACTCCCTGTAATACATTTGTGGATGATCTGAGAGTTTGTTTGGACCCTGGGTGAGAACCTGGAGGCTGAGAGGGAGGGCGTGTCAGAAGGAAAATGAACTGATTTTAAAAATATATTAGTAACTTTCTATTAATTTTTATATGCAGCTGTTTATTTTTGTAATATTTTGATTAAGTTGTCTGTTGTGGCTTCAGTTTTCTATAAACCGCTTAGAAATATTTTTTAACATATTAAGCGGTATAGAAATCAGTCAATCAGCTTTGTCAAATTGTGGCTGTGCTACCTCGTTTTTGTCTGGGAAGGGAGTTGAAAAATTCTTTCCAATTAACCCCTCCCTTCCTCTCACTCCCTTGTGTGAGAGACCGTCCAAAAAAAATCTTTTTTACTCAAAGTGGTAAACTGGTTCCCCCATCCCCACCCCAGTCAGGATCAATTTCAGTCAAGCAACTTCTTATGTGATAAGGAAGCAGCAATGCCCCCCCCTGCCCCCCCCCCCGTAAGAGCACAAGTACCTCAGACGTAAAATTGTACCTCACAGCTTAGAGCATGGTTGGGGCTTGTGGTCCTCCAAACGTTGTTGAACGACACCTCCCATCAGCCCATCATGACCAATGTGGCCAATGGTCTGGGATGATCGGAGATGGATTCTGACAACACCTGGAGGGCCACAGGTTCCCCAGGCCAAAGCCATATCTAGAGGAGCACAAATGGTTCAGTTGCACTAGGTGCAGAGCTTCTGGGGCAGGTGCCGCAACTATGAAATGCAACAGGAGGCAAAGGGGCAGATTTTGGCGTTGCACAAGGCACCACTGAAGTTTGAGGTTCCAAGGTCCTCCACTGCCCAGGCCTGGTTAAGGGAACTGAAGGGTCAATAGAGCCAGAGCCAACTGAATTAAACTGCAAGCAGAGCCACTAATTCTGGTTTAGTCCCCCTCTTCCTCCTCCTCCTCCCTGTTGAGTTCTACAGTGACAACACTGAGACTCAGGAAGGAAGAGGAAGATGACAGGCCGGACATCTCCCAGGACTGGTTGCAATAAGAATGCAGGCAGGTGGCTTCAGGCAAGCTCAGATTGATGTGCCACATTCACCCTTATGGACCAGCCTGCACTGTAGATGTGTGTATTAGAGGCAGGTTGCTTGACAGCGGCATATATAGGAAGACTTTGGGATGCTGCTTCTGCGAGGTCACAACCATAGCTGTCAACGTTTCCCTTTTTTTAAGGGAAATTCCCTTATTCTGAATAGGATTCCTCACAAGAAAAGGGAAAAGACAGCTGTGGTCACAACCCAGAGGAGGCCCGTAGGCCCCATCTGCACTATGTGCTTAAATCACTATCACTGATTTTTAAACATGACTTTTAAACAGTCATGGCTGTTTAAGGTGGTTATGCTGCTGCTGTAATTGCACCGAGGAGATGGGCTGCTATGTATTTAGACACAGGGGCAGAGCACAGGTGAAGCAGCCTACTACCGGGGCATCCATTTTGTTCTCCCTCACACACGAGTTGATTCACAAGGTTAAAAAAAGAAAAAGGTCCTTTCCGCAAAAGCTGGGAGTTCGCCAGGAGATGCTTCTCCTGTCTGAGCCTCTCCTGAGCTCTCTCTGCCTCCCTTTTTTGCTTCAATGGGATGCCAGAGGGAGGTGCTGACAGCCCTAGACAAGCCATGCTGTCTCATCTGGAGATGGGTGGCATTCTCTGGACCACAGACTTCCCTCCCTTCGAGCCAAATAATTCATCCCTGAACCTGCTCTAGTTCTCACTGAGGTGTTAAAAGGTTGTTGGGGGGAAACCGAAGGGGCCTCAATATTCGAATTTTTTTAATCCCCCTTGTGTGTGGAGGTTTACTCCATCAAGGCCCTTTCCTTCCTTGCTTGTTTCAAGGAGTTTGTGGTTTAGGCCGCAATCCTAAAGCAAGATGAATGTCAGCTGAGGGGCCAATAGATGCTGCTTAACTGCTGCTCTGCCAACAGAGGGAGGCTCCCACGCAGAAAGGCACTTAACATCACTGGCACACCTACAGAAAACCCTCAGAAGCTGCCTTATACTGAATCAGGCCCATTGGTCCATTTAGCTCGGTAATTTCTACATTGGCTGGCAGTGGCTCTTCAGCCTTTCAGGCAAGGATCTTCCCCAGCAGCACTTGGGAGAGGCCAGAATTTGAACCTGGGACCTTCTGCACGCAAAGCAGATGTTGAGCTATGACTGAGATACTATGGTCTTCCCGCAAAAGCATAATAAGCTGCCTTATACTGAATCCATCCAGCTCAGTAATGTTGACACTGACTGGCAGCCGCTCTCCAGGGGTTCCAGGCAGGGGACATTCCCAGTCCTAACCTGGAGGTGCTGGGGATCGAACCTGGGAGCTTCTACAGGGGTGGATGTATCCGTGGTAGTGCGTATATGTGTGGAAACAGGGCACTTTGGGGGCAAATGTGAATCAGCAAGACCTCTTTGTTGACCTTCATGCTCCCACAAGGGGCCCTCAAGTATGCCAGTCCTGCAGCTGGTGTAACTAATTCCCTCCCATTTACCACAACTTGTATGGGAGAAGCGGAATGTGGGGGTTAAGAAAAATCATGGCCACAATTTAGAGAAGGAAAAGGCACCGCAACACCACTCTGGCTGCAGTGAGCCAGCAAGGTTTTGAAAACCACCATAGAAGTGTCCCCTCAGCACCAGCATAGAATTAATTTATTTGCCCAGGTTTCTCCTGACCCATGAAATTGGGCCCTGGTTTATGTGTATGAAGCCGCTGAATCTGTTTTATTTGCTTTTTATGTTTGTTTTATTGATTTTAAGCTGTACAGTACATTAATTGTTGTTTTTTGTTAGGCTGTTTTAATGGGAGCTGATTTCATTTTGCACTTAGTGTGCACTCACTGCTTACACACACACACACACACACACACACACACACACATATATATATAGTGGTTTAGAATAAAGGCTTCCAGAATAAAAGTAAGATACAAAACCACACATAACTGATTAATAAGAAGCCAGCCAAACCACCACCCAGCCCCCAAATACAAAAATCCAGCTAAAACTCACCAGCTGTCCAATAAAACAACAGGATTACTCTGCTAAATAGTTGCAGGGGTTTTTGTTGTTAAACTTCTGGTTGTGAACTATTTGTTAATGTGATTTAATTGTTATAGGAGACACCATTTCTTGCATATTTTGTTATTTCCGTGGAGTGGGAACTGCCTTGAGAATAGCTGCAGTTCCGTAATAGAGCATCTGCTTTGTATGCAGAAGGTCTCAGATTCAATCCCTGGCAGGGCTGGGATAGTTCCCTGTCTGAAATCCTTGTCTGAACTAGTTGGGCTGAAGTTGGACTCCAGTATAAGGCAGCTTCCTATATGCATATTTATTTCTTGAATTTAAATTCATATCCCACCTTCCTCCCTAAGGGTGGCAAACAGTTACACAACTTAAAAACAAAGCAGAAACATTCTTAAAATGTTAAAACTTACAATTGAAAACATTCTAAAAGCAATAGCAGTTAAAAGCATACTTCCATCCAGCTATCATATAATTGTAAAGTCGGAAGGGATCACGAGGATCTAGTCCAACCCCCTGCAATGCAGGAATCTTTTGCCCAATGTGGCACTCAAACCCAAGACCCTGAGATTAGAGTCTCATGCTCTGCCAATTTAGCTATTTTATCTCAGGATTACCAGGAACAGTATTCTTCAGCTACCAGATATGCTTGTGTGAACAGGTGTGTTTTAAAATTCTTCCCAAAAGTTAATGGGTGGAGACAGGCTCACCTCACAACAGAGGGCATTCCACAACTGGGGAACCACCACCGAAAAGGCCCTGTCACACCTAGTTTGATGGGGGAAACGATGCCTATTCACTCAAATCTAAAAGTTCTGCTCCTCCTCCTCCTCTGCAGGACTGCGAAGGCTTTGAGAAATGCTGCACCAACGTCTGTGGCCTGCGGAGCTGCGTGGCAGCCCGCTATGCGGACGGAAGCCTCTCCTCGCTGGAGCTGGTGCAAGAGGCCACATGCGAGAGCTTTGTGTGCACGCAACAGGGCTCGGACTGTGACATCTGGGATGGGCAGCCCGTCTGCAAGTGCAAGGACAGGTGCGAGAAGGAACCCAACTTCACCTGCGCCTCCGACGGACTCACCTACTACAACAAGTGCTACATGGACGCCGAGGCCTGCATCCGGGGTATCAGCCTGGCTGTGGTGCCGTGCAAGTACATTTTCACCTGGCCCAACACCAGCCCGGTGCCGATGGAGACCACGGCTCACCCGACGCCCGGCGCAGGCACTGAGCTGCCCATACCGCCAGCCCTCTACAACAACCCCTTCCATCAGTTGGTTTACGTGGGGGGCACGGTCAGCTTTCACTGCGATGTGAGTGGGCGGCCGCGCCCCGACATCACGTGGGAGAAGCAGAGCGACCACCAGGAAAACTTCATCATGCGGCCCGACCAGATGTATGGCAACGTGGTCGTGACCAACATTGGCCAGCTGGTCATCTACAACGCCCAGCCGGAGGATGCCGGGATCTACACTTGCACAGCCAGGAACTCTGCCGGCCTCCTGCGGGCAGACTTCCCGCTGTCTGTTGTCAAGAGAGAGCACTCCAGAGGGGAGCCGAAGGCATCCAGCCCTCCTCAGCTCCCGCCCGGTGAGTGCCTGAAGGAGCCTGACAAGCAGGAATGCGAGGCCTACCAAGTCCGCTGGCATTTTGACTCCAAGAGAGGCTTGTGCACCACTTTCCGCTATGGCGGTTGTGGGGCTAACCAGAACCACTTCGATACCTACGAAGAGTGCCAACTGGCCTGTGTCAATAACGCCGTCAACCTCTGCACTCTCCCCATTGTGCAGGGCCCCTGTAAGAACTGGGAACCCCGCTGGGCCTACAACCACCTGATGAAGCAGTGCCACTCCTTCATCTACGGCGGCTGCGAGGGCAATGAGAACAACTTTGATGGCAAGGAGAGCTGCGAGGATGTCTGCCCCTTCCCCAAGACGCTGCAGTGCAAAGCCTGCCGTCTGAAGAGCAAGATGGTGCCCAGCCTCTGCCGCAGCGACTTCGCCATCGTGGGACGGCTGATGGAGATCATCGAGGACCAGGATTCTGGCATTGCCCGCTTTGCCCTGGATGACATCCTCAAGGACGAGAAGATGGGCCTCAAATTCTTCAACATCAAGTACCTGGAGGTGACCTTGACAGATATGGACTGGAACTGCCCCTGCCCCAACATGACCACCGAGGACGGGCCCCTCATCATCATGGGCGAGGTGCAGGAAGGCATGGCGGTCCTCGACCCCAACAGCTACGTCCGGGCCGCCAATGATAAGCGGGTCAAGAAGATCCACGAACTGCTGGAGAAGAAGACGTGCGAACTTCTCAACCGGTTCCAGGACTAGCATGGGCGGCAGTGACAGCTGCTGCTTGTCTGTGGCAGAGAAGGGAAGGCAGATGAAGGCTGACGTTCCTTTCCCCGAGACTCTGCTCTCCTTTTCTTGTGCTGTGCTGCAGCTATGCAAGGACTGGGTTGGAGACTGGCAGGAAAAATCTGGCGCTCCTGGAAAGCCCATGAGCCTCCAAGTGGGTCCAGAGTGCAGAGGGGCGAATCCTTATTCCATGCCACCTCCACGGACCTGCCTCTCATTTTTAGATGTTTTCAGTTATTATCACTACTGTTTCAATGAGCTCCATTATTGCTTGTAACTACCTATTGTCTGTTTTTGTGTGTGAGAGAGAGCTGTAATTTATCTGCGCCTGTGACATCCCTCCAGCCCAGCCTATGTGGAATTAATAATAATAATAACGAAAAGGAAATCCTGTGTTCCTTATACACTGGAGGTTGTTCTCTACCAGCCCCTTTCTTTCCTGTTGTAAATGCAAATTCTGCTTTTAGCCCAGCATTACTAGCTAAAAAGGTCATGAGGACTAGCCTCCCATCAAATAATGGCAAAGGGGAGGGGGAGAAACAGGCTTACTGTAGCTGCATGCGGGTGGGGAGCAGAGTTTGCAAAATGTGAGAGGGACCTTCCTAAGGAAGGAAGAACAACTGCTAAGGGAGAAACAGAAAATGACAACCACCTGTCCCAAATGTGGCTTTGGCATTGATTTGCAGTGCTCATGTGGCTATTCCACTTTTGGACTTGTTCTTAAGCCCAGGATGGGGAAATTGCCCTCCGCATGGCCCGGGATGGTGGATGTTGTAGTTCAGCAGCATCAAAGGACTGAAGGATCCCCAGCCTGTCTTAAAGCAATATTGTGGGCCTACAGCAGTGCTAGCCAAAGCAGAATTGCCTCACAGTCACAAGCAATCCTATGCAGAGCCACACTTATTTGGATAATCAGTTTGGGGTTATTTTGCTGTGTGCAGCAATGGACGGAAAAACAACCACTTAAAGTCTGCATGAACCCTTTCTGGTTCTACTGTGGGAGGGAAAATGCTTCTGATGACTGCCTGATGCTGGAAGCTCAAGAGCGGAGAGTGCTCTTGCTCTCAGGTCCTGTTTGAGTCTCCCTGCCTGGGCAACTGTCAGAACAGGATACTGGACTAGGTGGGTCATTTGCCTGATCCAGTAGGCTCTTATATTCAGAGATGGATTCTGGATCAAATTTTATCTTCTCAGGTTACATATTGCAAGGTTTACTCTTTTGTTATGTAAGCTGCTCTGAACATTATTATAACAGAAAAGTGGGGGTACAAATATTTAATCTAAACTTTGGCTTTGCTTGTCATCAACCTAGACTACGTAGGAGAGTAAAGCTCTGGTACTTCAATCGAGTACAGTAAATGAATACATTTCTCACAAAGCAATACCCAAGCAATATATTTATTTGCACTCAAATGCAGCAGAGTCCACACAGTATTACATCCACACATATCTCCCTGGCAAAGTTCTTCCTCCTTGCTATTCCCACAAGCTCAGCCCTTAGCTATACATTGTTGCTGCTCTAGTGGCTGATCACCACTAGAGGGAGCTATTACTTCATACAGATTTTTTTAAAAGATGTGCTGGAGTGATTTGCTACCTCTTTTGAGGAACACTTGGAACAGGCAAAGAGGGGGGAAATTACTCAGCTGAAGACATGTTAAAGCTGCTAGACTGTAAGCTAACCTACAGGTGCAGGTGGGTATGATGTTATTGGGGTGGTAGCGTTTCAGAATACAGGTGTGGAATTACATTATTGAATACCCAGTATTTTAACAACTTTGTTAAAACTCTCTTGAATTCAGAAAACGAAACTCTTGGGGGGAAAGGCTAGCATAGTGCCATTTCCCTTCACATCCTAGTTTTCCCTGGGTAGGGAGATTTTGAAGGGGGGGGGATTCAATTGTGCAACCCACACCTGCAGTCCCAAATGGTACAGACCCAGCAATCTCATAACATGCCATTTATCTGGATGTGTCTGGTGTTGTATTGTCAGAATTCATGTGATGTAAAATCCTAATCATGAGTGCAGAGGAGGAATCTGCAGGACTACATATTGCCAAAAAAAAATATATAACAAAGTCTCCCCCACAGCCACCCTTTCATAAGCAGAGTAATGAGGCTGATGAGATTTTGCCCAGGGAGATGGCTAACCTGTGGCCCTCCAGATGATGCTGGGGCTGATGGGAGTTGGAGTCCAACAACCACTGAAGGGCCAACGAGTTCCCATTCTCCTTTACTGGGTGGGTTGTTGGCACATTGTGGCATTGACTTTTGCTCTAAGGAGCATGGGAAGAAAAGGAACACAGCAGAATTTGGAGGGCGGGGTGGGAAGAAGGAGGAAAGGAAAATAGTCCCAGCCTCTTCCAATAGGAGGACTGTAAAGAGTACTAGTCATCAAATCCATCTAGCTCTGCATGATAGCCTCCAGTTACTTGGGGGAGTGTCATTCTGAGCTTTCCTTTCTCCCATATTATGTAATATTTTCTACTCTGAAATCCCCTCTTAACCCAAAAGTCACAGTTACAGGGTCAAAAGACATTGAGGTCTCCATCAAAGAAGGCCTGAAAACAAAGCCTTCACTGAAGCAGGCAAAAGGTAATAATCATGCACAAGAGACAAAGGTGGTTTGAGATGGGTACATGGATGCCCATGTCTAACCCACAATGTCGAAACCAGCAGCAAATACCAAAATCAAAGCATGAATGGGCTAGCTGGAGGACCGGCAGGCCCTCCAGATGTGCTTGGGCTCACAGTTCCCTCCATCCCTGCCTCCTCCCCTGGCCATGCTGCCTGGGGGCCAATGGGAATTGGGAGTCCAAGCACATCTGGGAGGACTGCAGCTCCTCCATCCCTGTGCCAGCTCAACACTGGCCAGAAACATTTGGGCAAAGCTCCATTCTCTGTAAAGGCTTTTCTCTCCTGATGCAGATCTTCATACAGGACATCATTCCCATCTCACCAAGAGCTATTTTCACCCAGGAGCTGAAGAAGCTACTAGAAACCTGGTGGGCTTGAGCACGACAGACACAGAGCAAATTTGGCGATGGCAGATGACACTTTGACCATCCTTAGTGGTCCCTTCTCCTTGGCAGAGAAAGTGGGTGGGCTGGCTTAGTGTTTGCGGAAAACAAGACACTTGTTGTTTGCAGGCATGTCGACCTGGAAGCAGAAAATCCTGAGGTTACTTGAGATACTTGGCAGCCACATTATACGGACGCAGGCACACAGTTCAACCAAAGACACCATTAGGCCTCTTCAGGTGTCTCCCCCTCCAAGCCAGATTCTCATTGCAGGGGGTGGGGAGAGTGAGGGGCACATTTCCTAGACCAGTGTTCCCCAACCTTGGGTCTCCAGCTGTTTTTCGACTACAGTTCCCATCATTCCTGACCACTGGTCTTGCTAGCTAGGGATGATGGGAGTTGTAGTCCAAAAACAGCTGGAGACCCAAGGTTGGGAAACACTGTCCTAGACCCTCTTCCTCCCTTGTACGACTTTCTCCTCTCCTGCAACTCTCCACATGTTGGAGGCTGAACTTCTGCACTGGCAAACCTGCCCTGCTCCTGTAGACAATGACAATAGTTCGGTGGTAGGGCATCTACCTGGCATGCAGAAGGTCCCACACTCAATCCCTAGCATCTCTGGGCATCCCTGGCACAGAACCATTTCTGACATTCTGGAGAACCAGTCAAGTGCAGGCAATATAGAACTGGGTGTACTAATGGTCTGACTCAATATAAGGCAGTTCCTTAAGCTCTCCATGCAACTCAGAACCCTGGAGGGTCAGGAACCTAAACTGCTTGGAGAGCCCAGCATGTGTGGGAAACCTCTGGAAGAGGCTGTTGTAGGGTGGTGGAACCGGTGCAGTGATACTGGGTGCCACACTGCAGGGCCGCCAGAACAATGCTGAAGAATGGAAGGTGGGGACATCGAATTTTAGTGCTGCACTGGAATTTAAGAGCCCAAAGTCTGCAACCCCCTTTAGCCATCCAGCTGTTGAAGAACTATACAACTCCCACCGCCCCTGGTCATTGGCCATGCTTGCTGGGGCTGATGGGAGTTGTAGTCCAGTAACATCTGGAGGGCCAACGGTTCCTCACACCTGACCCACAAGAATGTCTAATACACTGCTTCAGAACATTACAAGATGAGCCCTGCTGGATCCGACCAAAGGCCCATCCAGCCCTGCATTCTCACCATGGCGAACCAGAAGACTGCCAGGAGAACTTCAGCTACACACTCCCTCCAGCTGCTGTTCCCAGCAACTGATTCCCAGTGGAGGGAGAACACAGCCATGGTGTTTTCATAGTGAAGGCACTCGCCAAGAGACAAATTTGCTCCTCCCAAATCTATTTGCAATACGTATTTCCCCCTCCCTCACCCACAGACATCCTGCTGCCATTCGCGGGGGTGTGCTACTCCACACCTGGCCAACAACACTTCAGTGGTGGGAGAAACCAGCTGGGGAACCCCAAAGGAACTCCCAGGGGAAGAAGGCTCAGAGCCAAGGGGTTGGTGGTGGGATGAAAAAGAGTAGTCAGAGGCAGAAGAAGGAGCAAACTGGGAGGAGGTGTCGGAAGATGGAGGGGCAACAGGGTTTGGTTAGCAGGAAGAGGCTGTGGCAGAGAGCAGTCCAGAAGAGAGGAGAGGGGCCAAGAAGCAGAGATGAGTCAGGCTAGTGAAGAAGTCAGGGTGTCACCTGCTCCTGCTGAGACCAGATCCCCTCCCCACTGGTCTCCCAGAACCAGAATAGGGAGGAGCTTGGGAAGGACCCTGGGGAGGAGGAGATTTAGAGAGCTGTGGAAGGCAGGGGCCTTCAGTTATCGCAACTGCCTCATTAGGGCAAGATCTATTGGGAAGAGTTGCTGTGATTATTACGCCTTAGTCTTCTAAGGAGAACTTGCTTCCTTGAATAAAGAGTCAACTTTACTGATGCCGTGTGACTTATGCTCCTGACACCCATCCCTGACAGGTGCCCATCTTCCCAGATCCTTGAGCCACACTAGCCGGAGCTAATAGGAGCCAAACAACAGTTGTGGGGCAGCACACTCCCCCTTCCCCAAAACCTATTCTTTAGGTTCCTATGACCACCTACCATCCTCTCCAACCACATCCTATTGATCTCAGCAAGCTGCTGCAGCAAAGCGGTGTCCCGAAGGCCCCAGGCTGGGTTTCTGTGGTTGGGAGTGGGGTGAGAAGAGAGAGAATGAAGTCAATCACTGCATTTAAGAAGTGCTTCCATACAGAGAGCAACACTGCTGCCTCCACATGAGGGTTTCCTATCCACACATGTCAGAAACCTGCTTGAGGTGATGTCTACAATGGCTTAACAATCATTCCCTCTTCCCAGGGAACTCTGGGAATTGTAGCTCTGCGTGTGTGGCTAACGATGGCCTGAATTGGGCCATGTCTGTGCTTTATATTCCAAGCAGTGTTATACCGCTTTAGCAGTCATGACTTCCCCAAGTGTGGCCAGGAGACCCCAACTTCCCTCACAGAGCTACAGTTGTCAAGAGTGGTGTAACTGTCAATCCCTCTTCCCAGGGAACTCTGGGAACTGTAGTTCTGTGAGGGGAATGGGGGCCTCCTAACAATGCTCAATGAACTACAATCTTGAGGATGCTTAGTGGTAAGCCATGACTGTTTAAAGTGGTATAAGAGTGCTTTGAATGGATGGTGCAGATGTCAACCAAGTAAAACTCAGGAGTAGAGCCACACTACTCTTCCTTGTTTTATATACTGTTCAATCAAAAATAAATAAATCTCTAAGCCATTTGCATAAAATGGTATAAAATAAACATTTAAAAATAGCAAAGATAACCCCAAAACATAAATAAAACCATCCAAATATACATAAAAAAACCAACAGATCTTTGAGCCTGATAAAATTACATGTCTGGCTAGACTTGCTAAAACAAAAACAGAAAAGGGTTGTTGTTGGTTTTTTTTACCAAGCATCAGCCATAGTGTTTAATATCAGCAGGCAGGGAGTTCCTAATGGTACCAACTGCCATGCTAAAAGTGAAGACTCCTTGCAGTTGCAGAATGAACATTATGCAGGACTTTTGAAAGTGCCTTTTCTGCAGATGGAAACAGCCGAGAGGGCACGGTAAACTAGTTCCAAAGCTGCTGAGGGCTTTATATGCTATGAGTAACTCCTTTGATTTGGCCTAGCTCCTCCTTACCTCTGCCTCAAGTAGGAATCAAAGTCCACGTTGCTCTGTGGGTAGATGCAGCCATTCACAGCATAAGGCTTGGGGTGGAATCAGGCAGGGGGAAAACACACCAAACAGTTTAAGACAAAGTGATATCAAACAATCAAATAATTTTTAAAAAGTGTTTTGTTTTTTTAAAAAAATCAAATAATGTGTGGGTTCTTTGTCCTGCCACCCCTTAACTCAGAACTGGAAAAAAAACTAAGAATTGAAACAGCTAAGTTCCTCTTAATGAAGCTTTCAGAAGTTACGGGGGGCTTAGATTACAGAAAGCTTAAAAAAAATCAACAGCAACCGGTTACTTCAAAGTTGCCAGTGTTAGAAAATGCACCTTGGATTTTCCGCAGAGCCAAGGGTTGCCACTAGGGGGGGACATGGCATACTGTTGGCAACGAATGCGACCAACTTCAAAAAAAAACCAAAAACCCAAGACCGAAGCAAAACATCACATGAATCTCTATACACAGAATCACTAGGCTGTTGCAAAGGACAGTGGCGTAGCGTGGGTTGTCAGCACCCGGGGCAAGGCAAGTGATTTGCGCCCCCTAACCCGTGGATTTGCGCCCCCTAACCCGTGGATTTGCCCTAACCCCAGAAGTTGCGCCCGGTGCGGCCGGCCCCCCCTGCACCCCCCACGCTACGCCACTGGCAAAGGATAAACCTGCAGCCCTCAAGAGGTGGTTACTTCAGCTGCCCTCATTCTTAGCCAGAGTGACCAATGGCCAAGGATGTTGGGAGTTGTGGTCCAGTTACATCTGGATTGGCACAGGTTCTGCACCACCACCAGAGGCCCAAGAACAGCAGCTTTGCGTTCTGGTTACTTTAGAGCAGCCTTCCCTGAGCTGGTGCCGTCCAGATGTTTCAGCCTACAATTTATACTCCAAAACATCTGGAGGGTGCCAGATTGAGGGAAGGCTGTCCTAAGGAGACATTATCTAAAGGAGTACAGGGTCCTTGTACCATCACGCCCAGGGTCAAAACTAGATGTGGCATTAAAAGCACCTTTTGGGGGGGGGGAATTCAAGGGTTTTTTAAAAGAAGTAAATATAATTTCCCCCGCTCCTTTTTAAGTCCTGAGAAAAATCCTTCCTCTGCTGCTACTTGCAAATGGAAGGAAATTTCCCAGTGCATTAGCTGTATGTAGCCAAATTCATACAACAGAGGGAGAATTTAGCAAGTTGGGAGGAACTGCAAGTTTTGCACAATGTTTTTTGTTTTCTTTAACTGCTATCTGGAGCTGATGGGAGTTGTAGTCCAAAATATTTAGAGGCCACCCCCTTGACAAAGGCTGCTTCAGCAAAAGCAGCATCTAGATTACAAGGATCCTGACTGACAGCTTACCCCGTATGTGACCATCACTGCTTTAGGCTTTAACAGCTTTCCTGCTCCTCTGAACAAACCCTGTGGTTGGGGGCGGGGGAGGCAGGGAATAATTAAACAAAATGCAAAGGAAATAGGTTAACAAGCACATTTGGAAAGAGCGGATTTCATGAGAATCACAAAGCATTTGCAGGATATGTATAAAAATTAGCAAGAAAGTGACAACTGATCTTTCCAGTAGGATTTTTCCTGTGTATCTAAATTCTGTTTCTTGCAGATTCCTTACGGAATAGTAAAAGAAAACAATGTAAGTTTTGCAAAATTGTGATTGGTTTCCAGAGCAAGAGGCACCTTAGACTACCTCCTTCTCCATAGATGCAGTTGGTCAACAATGGGAAATGGACTTTTATGTAGACTCAAGGGTGCTTCCTCTAAGCATGTGCAGAGTGCATTTCTTTCACTGTTGGATCAGTTTATTTGTAGGAATGCACGCAGGTCCCGCTTTCTGAACATTCAACGTGTGAACATTCACTTATCCAAACACAGGGAATTAGTACTCAAACCTTCCTATACACACCACAGATTCAGATATCAAAACAAAACATTTCTTTTTTATTTCCTTGTTTGCCTTTTACTGGTTGGCTGAGGAACAGAGGGAAGAAGGGAGGGATTGGACAAAATCAGAGAGCTTTTTTATATATTTTTTGCTTTCGGGGGTCAAAATTCTGTGGGCAGGAGCACATTATAAATTTCCCCACAGGAATCAATGGAAATTATCAACTCATTATGCAAACACTCTCATAACTAATAATTTCTAGGAAACGCATTGTTTTCAGTAAACGAGACCTGCGTGTACTTCTAACCTGCCAAATCACTGAAAAAGGTCTCATGGCAGTGTAATAATAAATTTGTTAAACCACCATAAAATTACAAAATCATAAGATACAGGAGATATGACCAACACTGAATCAAATTAATTCTCTAAAATCACTTGGGAAAACAGAAGCATTTTCTGCAGGCAGCAAAATATCAGAATTGTTAGTGTTGGTCTGATTTCAAAGGGAATGGCATTCCAAAGGCCTGGTGCCGCTGTACTAAAAGCCTCAGCTGGCCGTATGGTGCACCATTTGTAGGTGTATAAGCAACTGGGAGCAACACACTAGATTTCTGCTATTGGTGAAGCCGGTTCCCTAAATTAGCAAACAGCCCAGGAAAGGTTGTTAGCTAGAAGTACATCCGACCAAGAACCACAAGATGGCGCTTGCATTAGCTACACAGAGACCACTCAAATCCAAAAGCAAGGAAAGTGTAACTGCCTTCATTGCAACTCGCTGATGGGAAGCTGGAGAAGGCGCATCCAATCAGGGCAGCAGCAGAGACTAAGGGTTAAAGCCCCCAACTCAACCTTCTCCCAGTCCAGCTCACTCCCCTCTGTTTGCAATGACTATTTGTTTTTGAAAAATCTTGAATCCCATAGCTGACCATTTGGGCTGCAAAAAGTCCAGGAGTTGGTAGGAACTCTTGGGTTGAAGATTAAGCAAAAATACAAAAACAAAAGTGGGAACTGATAGGACTAATACCCTTAACTCCACAGAACACATTCCCCGTTCCATTATTCCAATGAGCAAACTAAGGTTTGTCTCCTTCCTTCCAGTTTCTGTTTGGGCCCTTAACATGCAGCCTGCTGAAGAACCCAAACAAACCTGAAAGCTTGCTTTCTCTCACAGACCATTTGATATGAAGGGATTACTCTACTGTTATTTTGGCTTTCATCCCCTCTCAAATGGATCATTTTAGCATATTCTGAGAATTTTCAAATCAACCATCTAAATCAGGGGTAGTCAACCTTTTTATACCTACAGCCCACTAACGCATCTTTCTTGATGGTAAAATTTCCTTACCGCCCACCAATGCTCAATGGAAGGAGGATTCAGCTTGTGCCGTAGAACCCCCTACTGCCCACCTAGAATCCTGAAACACCCACTAGTGGGCGGTAGGGACCAAGTTGACAACCCCTGGTCTAAATGGATGTTGCTTCATTTAAAAGCAGATGGTTAAAATCTTATCTTTTGGGGGGGAGGGAATTAAGTGCCACCGTTCTTGGCGCTGTCTATGATTATATGAACAAGGCTTGGTAACATAAGTAACTAGAGACTACAAGGTTCTGCTACTAGCACACAGCTAAACATGCATCTACTACTACTTCTTAGTGCAACACACACTTACTGACTTTAAAAGGAATTAAAAATCACTTTTTTCTTCCAGTTTATAAGCGTTTCCTGACTTAATGGCCTGTTGTTGCTTACCAGTAGAAACCAGTTAAGGAATTTACTTAGGTATGATTTGGACCTACTGCCAGGAAGAAGAAGAAGAAGAAGAGTTTGGATTTGATATCCCGCCTTTCACTCCCTTTAAGGAGTCTCAAAGCAGCTAACATTCTCCTTTCCCTTCCTCCCCCACAACAAACACTCTGTGAGGTGAGCGGGGCTGAGAGACTTCAGAGAAGTGTGACTGGCCCAAGGTCACTCAGCAGCTGCAGGTGGAGGAGCGGAGATGCGAACCTGGTTCACCAGATTACGAGACTACCGCTCTTAACCACTACACCACACTGGCTCTCAGTGTGGAAGCTTCTAAGATGTCAAATCAAAACAGTTAGTGTCATCTTTCCCCAACCTGCAGAATTGGATTTAGGGTTGTGCAGGTGGTTCCCCTGCACAGGGCATTGAGCCAAGGAGCCATAAAATTGAGAAGATCCATACTTGAGAAGATCCAATTGACCCCTGCAAACCTCATACCCGCTTCCAGATGTTGCTGGACCACAACTCCCACCACCCCTGAGCAGTGGCAATGCTGGATGGCGCTGATGGGAGTTGGAGTTCAGCAGCATTTGGAGAGCCAGTGTTGGGCCAGGTACTTGGTCCAGCAAGCATTTGGCTCAGGTGGTGCTTGGCAGTCTGATTCTACAGGTGGGCGGGGTCAAAGGCAAAGGTGGGTGGAGTCATTAATGTAAATTTTACCTTTGTACAGCTGACTACTTTCTTCATTCACACCCCACTTTTTCTCTCTTGATCAGGCAGGCAAAAGGCATTATCCAAATTGCCCCAATAGAAATGGACAGAAAAAAGTTCCCCGTTCCCACTATATGCACTTACCTGGGAGTAAGAGGTGAAGACACTCCTTTTTACCTTCTGGCACCCTAGATGGATATTTTAGGGCCTTACCTTCTTCCTGTGATTGCGTTTTAAATTTTAATAAATTGCTTTCTTTTGCCACATATAACATTACAAACTTAAAAGAGATACAGAAATGAACAATGGCTTGCCTGTTTGGTGCCATATGGTCCACAACTTTAAAAAGAAAATGATACAGAGTGGACAAATGGTTATTGCAGAGACATAAATCCAATGCTACAAATAATATTATGATTCCATGGAAGCGCAACGGAGCGGTCGTTAATAAGTCCTGGGATGCAATCAAATTCACATAAAATCACACTTTGCAAGAACTTCCTGTAGCACCACATTTCAAACTGTTTTTGCATGGTGTTTCTGTTGTTCTAACCCGCCCTGGCACCTTAGGGTGAAGGTTGGGTAAATAAATCAGAATAATATGAAGTCCCATTCAGCTCAGTGGGCTTGACTTCCCAGCAGACACAGTACAGGCTTTCACTGCCAAGCGGGCTGACAGGAGCGTGGCCTCACCTCCGTGCAGCTCATGTCCGAGATATGAATCATGTTGATGTTGACAATGAGGTCCAGAGAGTCCGGGCGGAAGCCGCCCCACGTCTCCCAGCTGCGCGATGCATCCAAGTAAATGGGTGGTTTGACATTCGGGAGGCGGTACGCCCTGATAAATTCAGAAATGCTAGAAAGAGAAGGAAGAGAGCCAGACTGCAGATGGGGCAAGGGTCAATGGTAGAGCCGGCACCAGCAGTTTGCTCTCAGTAGGGACAGGGGTGCCATGAGGGTACAAGTCCAGGGCCCTTCTCAGCAGGAGAGCCTCCAGGCAAAGCAGGGATGGATGATCTCATGTATGAGACGCCTATTGCCATTTAAAGAGGAGGCCTTGCACCAGTCCATTAACTGCACAGTCTGAATGTGGGAACATAGGAAGCAACTTTTGGTCCACCAAGCTCAGTATTTTCTACAAACTTTGGCAGCAGCTCTTTGGGGGTTTCATGCAGCCCTACCTGGAGATGCCGGCGACTGAACCTGGGGCCTTCTGCATGCAAGGCAGATAATCCTGACACTGAGCTAAAGGCCCATTCCTAAAATGGCTTCATTGCACCACCGAACCAAGCAGTTGAAAGCATAAAGCAAATCCAGCCGATAAATGAAGTGCAAAGGAGGTTGGTTGTGTTACCAGCAAAGCTGCTGAAGAGTTCAGAAGAACCCTTCCAATTAATCAATTAAACCTGCGTAAATTGTGCATGGGGGGAAATGACCCACAGCCTTCCTAAAAAAGGGGAAAAGCAGCAAATGTTGCCCTTAAAGAGGGGCTTCTCGCAGACAGAATGCCTCTTCCCAGATCACACTTGCCATCCACAGCTTTTATAAACACTTTTAAAATGAAAAGTACTCAGGCCTCTACCAAGGGCCACTGCGAGGCTGTCTCTCGCCCCCCCACACACACACTAGAAAGGGGAGGCTAACCTGTCCTCATCCATTGGCCAATTAAGCAGCAGCTCCTCTCCCTATCCTGTTTCCCTTTTATAGCATGTCTTTCAGAGTGTTAGCTTAATATATGAATGTTCTTAGGACATTTTAGGTGCCAATGGAAACTTTGATTTCAGTGGAAAGAGCAAGTTGTTTGGGGGGTTTTGGGGGGGGGCTGTTTCTGGATCAGAACTGCAGTGGGAATGAAGTAGTAAGGCCCCTGTACCCATCAACGCATCCTGCCAGGAACCCAATTCAGATCCTGTGACTATAATTTACTTTAATTAACAACAACAAAAAGTGCCAACCACTAAAGCAATTGCTAAATACACAAGTGATGTAGTATTAGTTTGGTACTAAATTCAAAGAATTATAGGCCTGACACTAAACTATGGTCTGCGCTATCCCCTAAACTAGGGGCTGGGCTGACTTCAGCCATGCGTGGTATACTTTCCTCGCCAGCCCCACCTGCCCCAAGGATATGTTTCAGATTTGCAAAACCAGAATGAATACTGAGATTTGCTGAAGAGTTAACGTGTAACAGAGCAGTGCTCAGTGATCCTGTATTTAGAGGCATAGGAGGTTCTTTGCTGGACCTGGTCAAGGTCCACTTAGACCAGCCTTCGTAGCAAGAATCAGAGCAACCAACTAACCATGAAGCTGGCCAATCATTATGGACAAGCTCACTTTCAAGTACAATTTAAGGGATACTTTTTAAATACTGCTTTACATTATTTTGCCCTCCCTTAACTGTCACCTAGGAACAGCCATTCGACCAGGCTTTTGGATTTGCTTCCATCCCTGCTGGCCATTTTTAGAACAGCAGCTTCAAAAGCTGGAGCTTGAGTTTGCTTTTTTCCTCCTCCTTCCCCACTCTTTTTTCCTTGCGTGTTATCTCTTTTTTGGTATCTGTTTTATTTTGTTTTGTAAACCTGAAGGGAAAAAAGAAAGAAACCTTCAAGATGCTCTTTCAGTTAAAGACCAGTTAAAGATGCTTAGAAGAAGAAGAAGAAAAAACAAGCAAACAAATACAATAACGCTCACTACACGGGGTTGTCTTTAAAGGCAGCTCAAAAACACCATTTGGTACAGAACACAGCTGCCAGGGTGAAGGTAGGAGCTAGAGACCAGACTTATTATGCCAATCCTGTATCGCTTACATTGGGTGCCAGTTTGTTTCCAGGTTCGGTTTTAAGGCACCCTTAATTTAAATCCCTTTAAATAAATACAAATGAAATATTTTATACTGACCACAGCCCTAAAACCATTAATTTCCAGCATTAGTCTTACAGGCGGGCAAAGGCTAATAAGACATTTATTTCTTAACTATTGTCTATAATACAGAGAAGATTCTGTAAGTCCATTCTGCGGGGTGGGGGAGCGACAGAGAAAGAGAGAGACCGGAAAGCCATAGTGCCATCCTCTTATGGATGCAATAACTTCACCAAGGGTGGGGAACTGCTGATCCCTTTCCCCCTAAGCAAGCCCACCTGCTGTCAATCTGCTGGTGTCATTGGGTGACGTCAGCTCATGGGCGGGGTAGTGGTGGCGGTGGGGCTCAGTCCCGCCGGGCATGGCTGCTTCGCCAGTGTGTTTCCTGCACGGAACTCACGGACAGAGCAGACTCCCGCCCCCGCCAGCCAGCTGTGAAAAGTGGGTGGGAGGAGCAACACCCACCAGCCACATGGCATAGGCCGTGCATTCAATGTATATGGTGCACATGAGGCCTGAAGCGCGTCAAGAACACGTTTCAGACGACACCCAGGATGCAGGGAGGGTCCTCCTCGTGTCCAGACTGGACCGGCGGGGAATCCCGTGCAAGTCCACTCCGACGATCCATCCGAACAGCCTCCCAGGTCCGCCCCAGCAGCGAGGCTCTTACGCCTCGCCTTACCTCTCGATGCATTTCGGATCCACATCCGAGGGCTGCCAGAGGACGTTGGGCATCATTTGGGCAAAGTGGGCGGCGTGCTGCCCGGAGCCTGAAGCCACTTCCAGCACCTGGACTTGCGGCTGGCAGGGGTTCACGTAGTCCCGGAGGACTCTCAGGATAGGCTCCTTGTTCCTCTCCCCCGCCGCTGCTACGAACGCGGCACTCATCCTGCAAAAGAGGGGTGAGGGGGTCCTTGGAAGGGACTTGCCGCTTGCAGAGCAGACGGAGAGCCGCAGGGCGCCTTGCAACAGTTTGGCTGCAGGATCCGCCTGGGTGCCCCTTGCAAGCAGCCTGCAAGGACTTTCCTTCTCGTCCTCTAGGTCTACCTTTAAGGAGGCTCGCACCCCCGCACCCAAGGATTGCAGGCTGGGAATTTTGTCCTCAGAGCTGCTGGGAGGGAGGGAGGGAGGGAAGGAGATCGAGGAAGTTAAATGAAGCCACAAAGCAAAAGACTACGATTCCCAGAATGCAGCGCGCGGGGGGGGGAGCGTGGCTATTGGTTCCACTTCTGCCCCTCCTCCTGGTATAGATGGTTTTGTAAGTGGGTGCTTGGAAAGTCCGGAAACCAGGTTTCTGGGGGGATCTTGATTTTCAAACGATAGGAAGCGCGGGCTTCTTGAATGTGTGTTTGGACTTAGCAAATAAACCATAGATTTACTCCCTAGTAAGTACCTGCGCTGCTGTAGCTAATTCATGCCTTACAGGTTCCTTTGAAATTTCGGCTGCAAAAAAGAAAAGGGATATTTCAAGGTGCCAGTCCGCAGGGCTCTTTATTCCTTTTTGCTGCAGTAGCCGGTGAACTGGTGTACTCCTCTGAGACATTGTTGTTAATAATAAAAACAATTTATATTATTAAGTTTTATTGTGTTGAAAGACTTCATCTTCATTGTCTAAATTATAATACAACTACCCTATAAGATAGGTTTGTATTATCCTTTACAAATACTCTAAAGAACTAAATTGTATTGGAAAACAGGTTATTCTGGATGTAATGAATAGGGGGTGAGCCCTGAATACAGATAGCTTTTTCCCGTTCGTGTATACTCGAAAGTAATGCCCTTCTTCTGGGTTTAAGTGGGGGTTCTTCCCAGCTAAAGATGCACGTAGAATTACAGCTTTAAAATCATGAAGCGGATATAGACGCAAAGCAGGCGCGTGACACAAAGGAGGAGAAGCGGGAAACTGTTATCACGAGTTTGCGCATGCAAATATTATATACTTATAGTGCTTGCGAAGTAAAACGAAACCAAAAACAACAAAAAAAAATCCTGCGCCGCCCGGGAATCGAACCCGGGTCGCAAGAATGGGAATCTTGCATGATACCACTACACCAGCGGCGCGGTTAGGAATTTCTTGCTCTGGGGGTTCCTATCAAGCCGTAAGAGGGAGCCACCTATAGGTACGCAATGGTAAGTATCTTGTAATTTTCTCATTAGTTTCATGAAAAAATAACATGCTCCTGACTTTTCAGTGTTTTTTTTATTTTCTACCCAAAAAAAGGGCAAATAACAAAATGTAACTTTTTTCTGAGTTTGCAAACATTTAAAACTTACTTTGTTAATGCCAATGTAGATAAAGTCCATCATTATTAAACCCCATATTTTTCAGGGGGAAGGACGGTGGAAGGAAGTATAAGTTATGTCAGACTTGTTGTTATACCCATTTTGCTGAAGGGACCATCCTGGAATGTCTTAGTATTATTATTAAATGTCTGTATCCCTTCCTTCCTCCCAAAGGAGCCCAGGGCAGCAAAACTATACAGCTTAAAATAATACATACTTTAAACAATTCAGACTCTCCTAAACTTTTAAAAACTATTATGTTGTTAGCTGTTGTGGCTAACGTCATAGGCCAGTGGTTTTCAAACTTTCGTTTTCTGGGCCACAGTTTTGGAATAAAAAATTGCTTGCATCACGCCAAATGTTTTATCGGTAAGAAATACATTGGAAAAGAAAAAGAAAAAACTAGCAGTGCTTGAGAACACAGAACACAACTATTTTATAATTTGATCATGGGGCATCCAGAAAGTATAAAACAATGCAGCTACATAAGAAATGAATTATTCCCAAAATATAGTTATAAACAAGCCTCTTACATATGTACCTTACAAACTAAGAGATGTGAGCTTGCTTTTTCCAGGTAACCTCATTTATACTGGGTCTGATTTGAGACAAACAAGCTCTCATCTCCTCATCAACACAAATAAGACTTTCTCTTTTCCGATCTTTAAAATTTGTTGGAATTGAAAATCCCCGCTCACAACAATATGCTGTGGAGAATCATAGTAGAGTAGCCAATGCTCTTGAAGAGAGGCGCAGATAATGTTTCTGATGGTATATCCAAAAAGATTTATTTTGAAACTATAGGATAGTACATTGAAATGTTTAAATGTTTCTTTGACTGTCCTTGAATCTTCCTGCCACACTTGCCATCCTCTCCTGCCACATCCTTTGAGAACCACTGGCCTATGCACTTGGCTTCAAACGCCAGCAGTGGGAGAGCACTGGAGCCAGAATGAAAAGTAATGTGTGCACAGCCATAATCTCTCAACTGGACAACCCTGCAACTTAGAAGATTGTCGCCTATAATGTAGGACACTTGTTTGTGTCCCCCTGCTCCCAGAAGGGTGGAACTCTTGGATTAATTTTGCATCCGTATGAATAGGGGGCCCGATACATAAGAAAGATGATCTGCCCACAACTTACGAAAGCTTCCGCATACCTTGGGATAATCTGTAAACTGTTTTCACCTATGGCCCAGACATTGGTAAATCCAGCTCTGAATCCACTTCATTCATGTAAACAAGCTCAGCTTCTAGGAGGACATGGACCTTGGAACATTTCCAGCTACTGGTGCAATTATATAATTTTTAAAGCACCACCAACATTGCTCTCTGATGTGAATCCAGCAGACCCTCAAAAATCCATGCTGTAAGAATTGGTGTTTCATGAGAATTGGGGTGCTACTGCAAGCACACACACCCCTGTTGTCATTATGAAATGTTGAAGGGTCTGTACTGTACTGGGATTTCCCTTTTCCCCAATTGCTCAAGGGTCAGAGTAGACATCTTTGCATCAAAATGCAAGTTCCCATTTCCATTTACTCCACATCCAGCAGGCTCCCATGGCTAAATTTTGAAGCCACATTCGCACAAACTTAGCCACAATCCATATTGATCCTGTAGATTCTTGACAAATACTGCTGTCTTTTTCTCAAACCAACTCCAATCCGGTTAGAAAAGCAGATGCAGGGTAATATGAACATTTGAGCCAGCTGCTTGGCACAATGCACGTTTAGCTGAATAGGTATGCAAAGATGACAGCTTTGTGGATAGATTTTGTTTGGGAGGGGGGAGCTGTAGGGGCAGGGAAACCAAAAAGGCCAGCCTTCTCAGTAGAAGACCTCCTCAGCTGCTTTCTGATGAGATGAAACTTTGTGCAAATGTGGCTTGAAACACAGCTGTAAGAAGGGATGACAACGTGATAGCTCAGTCAGTAGAATACTATATGAGATTCTATATCTCTGGGTTGTAGGTTTGAGCCCCATCTCGGGCTAAAGATTGCTGCATTGCGGGGGGGGGGGGGTGTCCCTTCCAGCTCTACAATTCTATGGCTCTAGGACTTTGCTGTGTCTTAAGTCCAGGGCCATCTTTAGCAGATGCAGCACCGGGGTGCAAATATCTGCCCAGCGCCCCCAAATTACAATGGATAATGGGGGAGAAGCTGCGCACTGCCAGCCATGGGGGGGGGGCGCAGCTTCCATCCTAAGCCTCTGCAGGGATCGCTCTCCTCCCGTAGAGGTTTGGGAGGCAAGCTGCATGCCCGCCAGCCATATGGTTGAGGGGGCGCAGCTGGCAAGCATGCAGGGAAAGGGGAGGCCACCAGCAAAACCGTGCAGCTCTCCCCCTCATTGTGGTGCCCCTGAGAGGCCCGCACCCTGGCGCAACGCACCACTAAGCCCTATGGGAAAGACGGCTCTGCTTAAGTCACTAATGTGGACATAACTTAACATGCAGCTTTTGTTATATTATTATTAGGATTGTAGCAGGAAGGGAGGTGAAACGTTTGCAGTTCCAAGGGGGAAACCACCCTTTAAAAAAAACACAAAACAAAAAAAAACTGCCACTTGTTTTTGAGTGGGTGTGCAGGGGAGTCACTGCATCTCGGCCAAAGTGGGGGGGGGCACTTCTTCTCAATGCAAAATACTGTACCAGTTTCAGAAGAGTTTCCCCAGCGCTGCAGAAGGGGAAGAAAGGCTTAAAATCCCACTACATATGGTCTTGTGAATTACCAGCCCTTCCCAGCTGTCGCAATCTACATTTTAAATATATATTATTTATTAATTAATTAGTTAATTAAAAACTGCTTGTGAGGTGCAAAGAGGCATCCATCTAATTTAACTTCTTCTGTAGTTTGGCCTCGAGTGCTCGTTAGGTAGGCTGGATTTGAATAGTAGTCAATTGACTAGAGGGCATGCAATGCAACAGAGGGAGGAAGGTGGCACCTTTCACCTACAAACAGACAAAGTCACCCTTGCAACACTGCCGACCTTTGGCTAGCTAGAGCAGGAATTCCCAAGGTCATCTCTGAACTTGGCTCACCTTGGAGCACATGGAGAAAGGTGAAGGCAAGGCAGAGCCCACTGGCTTTCCCATGAAGCACTTCTCTTAATATACATAGGAATATAAGAAGATGCATGATACTGGCTGAGTCATACTATTGGTCCATCAAGCTCTGTATTGTCCACACTGACTGGCAGCAGCTTTCTGGGATTTCAGGCAGGGTTCTCTCTCCCAGCCATACCCTGGAGAGGCGGGGGCCTGAACCTGGGACCTTCTGCACACAGAAGCAGCTGCTCCGACAGTGAGCATCTGCCATCCTTCTTGAAGGATCTCAGACTGCAGGAAACAGCAGCACAAAAGTCTAACAGGTTTTATTTCCAGCTTTGGTGAGAGTAGAATCCTCTTCAGCAGAAGCGCCTTTGGCAGAAAATGCAGGAGGGGGAAAATCATAATATTTTGACGAAGCATTGAATTTGATTAATCGTGTTTTTCCTTTCATTTATGTATTGCTTCCTACAAAACATCATGAAGCAGTTTTACAATAAAACTGCAAAACCATAAAGCAATGTCATGTATCAAAACAATGAAAATTATTTCACATATTCACAGAGTGAGATAAAAAAAAAAATCACTTCAAAGGTTTGCTGAAAAGGAAGGTATTCAACAGGCACCAGACAGCAGAGACTGCGCTTGTCTGGTATATAATGGGAGGGAATTCCAAAGATATGTTCTGCTGCACTAAAAGCTGGTTCCTGTATCATAGGAAAGGTATCTCCTAATGAGATGATGTCTGCAGAATGCTCTCTCCTGTAGAGCTCAGTGATAAGCTGGCTATATTTTGTTAAATTTATATGCAGCTTTTTGGCCCAAAGACTCCCCAAACAGTAAACTGGTGGTGTAGCAAGAGAGGATAGTGTGGCAGGAAGATTCAAGGACACTCAAAGAAACATTTAAACATTCCAGTGTAATATTGTATACTATAGTATCAATTGCTTTTTTTAATTTGCAGAATATGGATAGAGATATTTTCAAAATGAGAACAAGAACATAAAGTGATCACAACTAGGATTGCCATTCAAACAGAGTTTGAATACAGAATTGCCATTCAAACAGAGTGCTGGAAAAGACTAATTTATAATTATATTTTGGGAATGGTTCTTCAAGAGCATCCTACAGTTCTCCATGACATATTGCTGTGAACAGGGTTTTTCAACAAATATGAAAGGTCAGAAAAGAGAAGGGCTTCTTTGTGTTGGTGAGGAGTTGAGAGATTGCTCGTTTCAACTTAGACAAAATATAAATGAGATTACCCAACAAAAGCAACCTCACAGCTCTCCCTGAGTTTGTATACGTACGGAGGGCACACATGTACATATTACAGAGTGTGAAATACTGTTGCTTTCCTGCTATTGTCATCATTATCACAAATAGGATGCAACAAAATATTGCATGTCCTGAATTCCAGCCACTCCATTCCACTCTCCTCTCCCGTTTCTTTTATTCTCCCCTGAACACAATCAGGCAGCATTCCATGGTCTCCAAACATTTTCAGCCCTCCCTGTCTGTTTTTGAGTCCCTCCTGTTCTACATTCCCCACGGCTGTTGTGTTTTGTGCTTCTGTGAATCATGGGAAGCTGCCTGCTACTGAGTCATACTGCTAATCTATTTAGCTCAGTATTGTCTGCACTGACAAGCAGCAGCTCTCCAGAGTTTCAGGCTGAGGATATTCCCAGCCCTACCTGGAGAAGCCAGGGATTGAACCGGGGCCTTCTGCATGCAAACCACTGAGTTACTGCTCCCCCCACTGCAGGCCAGCTGATGCCTCCCATTTTGTGTTTGTGTGTGGTTCCATATTTTGGCAACATAAGGAATGGCACTCACAGCCTGAACATCAGAAACAGAGCGAATTTTTTATTATTATTTTATGTTAAGAATACACAAAAAGCAAGCTGGTCTATGGGACCGTATTGCTTGACCCAGCAGGCTCGTTCTTAAGATGTTTTCACTGCACACAGGAACATTAAAGATTGATCAGGAAATAGGAAGAAATGTCTGCTGATTGGCACATGCATAAACATCCCTTGATTTCTCTGCATTCAAAACAAAACAAATTCCTTCCAGTAGCACCTTAAAGACCAACTAAGTCAGTTCTTGGTATGAGCTTTCGTGTGCATGCACACTTCTTCAGATACACACTTCTCTGCATTCAGTTCCTCTACTCCAGCCTGGCTAGTAGAGCCAGCTCACACATTTGGCCCTGAATCAGCAAGTAGAATAACTGCTCTCTCTTCTCTAGGCATGGGGCAGAATAAGGGGGTAAAACAGAGCACAACGCTTAGGAACAGAATGAAATTTTTAAATCCTCCTTTCCATTAAAGATAAATTAAAAACATAGCCATCTGTGACACTTTAAAGACAAACGCTTTTATTATGTGTCCCACAATCCACTTCATCAGATGTATGACGTGTTATCCCAGTTATCCCATCAGTGTATACCTGCAACTCAAGATAACACTTACCTGAATCTGCTAAAGTGGACTGTAAGACCTGAAAGCATATGTCATAACAAATGTGTTAAGTCTTGTAAGGTGCCACAAGACTCCTTGCGTTTTTTGCTGCAATAGTTCACACAGGAGGTTACTCTCCTTAAGAGCAGATATCTAGTATGTGTGGGTGTACTGGACTACAGCCCTGATGTGGTAGTTTTCTCCTTGCAGGGAATTATTTACATAATGAAACATCCCAGATATTATTCCTGGGCAGCTGCCATGAAGCGGTCCAGCCCACTTTTATGCAGCTCAGGATTGCTGTTGGGGTGCCGAGAATCCCAGAAACCTGCTGCACTCGCGTGCTCGTGTGAATCAAGCCCAAGAGAGCCAAGAGAGTAGCCTAGCGGCGCACCTTCTCCCGCAGTTTCAAAGCCTGCTGTGCAATTGCGCAACGCATGAAAAGGGACCTCTGACTTCGAAAAGTTCTTGCACCGTCATCGGCAGACCTCCAGGCTGAGCCAAGCGCCTCGCTGCGCCTTTAAGAGGCGCGATGGGCGGGAGGGCGTGTTGCAGGCATGCCTCCTTCGCTCGCGCTCCCACTCGCCTAGTTAAAGGAGAACCGCGCCGCGTCCAGCTGCCGCCGCCGCCGAGAAGTTAAAGTCAAAGGCAAGCCGGGAAGACTTTGCCATTGCAACAGGCGGCAGCAGCAGCAAAAACAACACAACAACACCTGGGAAGGTTTGCAGGGGAACCACCATCAGCGCAACGTGGGGGAGAAAGGAGAGCGCACAGAGGCATCTTATTATGATTATGTATTATTGCTTTTGTTAAAAAAACACCTTGCCATGTAAAGTTGTGTGTGCAGGACACACACTTTTTTATTTTTAAAAACTAAACTATTCTAGTTGGGCGCGCGCGTGCGGCAGATCGGCCCCCCCCTTTCCCTGCCTTGACCCACATTTCATTCATCTGGTGCTGCTTGGAGACGCAGATGATGTACACCATCACTAAGGGACCTAGCAAGTTAGCCACCCAACGGAGGACAGGTAAGGACGGGACAAGGAGGTGGGCGTTTATGTGTGGGGATGAATCTGCATGTGCGTAAGTGCCTCCTCTCTCGCCCCCCCCCCCGCTGCCAACCTGGTTGTGCTTTGAGAGGGAGGGAGGAGGGAGCAGGACCCTCCGGTATCCTCCCCAGCCCGTGCCTCTGGGAAACTTCCTTCCTTCCTTTGCAAAATTGATCCGTGTGTGTGTGTGTGTGTGTGTGTGTGTGTGTGTGTGTTGGGGGGGGACGTATTCCTTCCTTTAAGCTTCGATCATTCAGCTCTCCCTCCAGGCCTGATGGGGCTCCTCTGGGCGGGAGGCCGCGCTGCCCTGGCCCTGCTCGATCGCAGCCCCCCACCCCTTAAGGATGTTGCCTCGATTTCCCCCGCGCAGGTCCCACGCAGCAGGTGGAGAGCAAACTGGCCGACCTGAAATGCCGCCGGCGGCAGCAGCAGCAGCAACAGTTCAGCGAGTGGCCTCTGTCAAGGTGAGCGAAGGCGGCCCTGGGGTTCCCCCTACCCACGCGCAGCCAGGGACGGGACCGCGGAGCCGCGTCCCAATGGCCGCCTGGGCAGCGGTGGTGGAAATCCTGCCCGGGCGGCCGGAGAGGACGATCCGGAGCGGCGGTGACCTTGCGCGCCGCGTGCGAGGCGATCTCCTTAATGCGGCGCCTCCTCCTCCTGCTGCTGCTGCTGGGCCCTTCCAGTGACAGCCGTCCTGGGGAGGAGGAGGGGTGTGCGTAATCGCTGCCATCCCGCCTGGGCCGACTTGCTTGGGGAGGGGGCGTGAGTGGGGGGGAGGCATCGCTGCGGCATGCAGCCCTCCGGTGTTTGGGGCGGGGGGGGGAGACGGGGGAGGGAGGTGACCTTGTGCAAAGGTTACCGGGGTTGTCCTTGCCCCATGGCTCCCACGTGGAGGGCGGGCTGCTTTCGTAGGGAACGAGTAAGAGGCGAGTCGGGGGGGTGGGCCTGTGCGGGTGGGAGTGGGCGCAGGGCCCGCTGGGTGCAGCAGGGAGGCCAATGGCACGTGCGCGCGCGTGTTGGGCTGCGAGGGGATCTCCTTCGCCACGGCGGGGGTGTTTGGAGGCGACGTCATTGGAGCTGGAGAAGGGGGCGCGCGCGCGTGTTTCCAGATCGATCGCGAGCCCGTGCCCAGCGGGCGACCTTTCCCCTGGAAAGCGCCGAGGAAGCGGACACACCCCCTTGCAAGGGGGCGGGGCCAAGGAGGGGGTCCCAAAGACGGGGCGGGGCCAAGCCCAGCGGGACCCCCTTCGGAGTTGGTGCCGGCGCAGGAATCTGGAGCGGAGGAGATCCTTGTCTCTTCCATCCTTGACCCCTCGGAGGCAAAACGTCCTAGGAAACCGCGGAAGTGGTGCGCTCGCGAGGTTTTGTAGAACCGATCTTGTGAGCCCTTAATGTTAAAGCTAGCTCATCTTCACTCTCTGTTTCTATTTATCCTGTTGGCTATTGCATTTAGCTCACACCCTTCCTCCAAGGGGCTCAAGGTGGCAAATTTGTATTTTTATCCCCCCTCCCCTATCATAATTAAATTTGTTACTCACCCTCATGGGTGTAGCCAGGGTTGGGGGGGCAGAACCAACGTGATTTGGTCAGTTAGATAAGTATTTCTATTGTCTTGCTTGATGGGGGGGGCAGCTGCCCACCTCTGCCCCCCACCCCTTGGCTATATCCATGCTCATCCTTCACTGGAAAGTTATCGTCACAGCAACCCTCTGAGCTTTATGAGGAGCAAGGATTTGAGGAACAGAGGGTGAGGCTCTGAAGTTGTGGTCTGGCACTCCAACCACTAGAGAACTCTGCCTCTATTAGCCTGCTGGGTGGCGTCCTCTTTTACTGTTGAAATTTAACCCAGATGGAACTCCTCAGAGCCAGGACTTTCCTGCTACACACACACACACACACACACACACACACACGTCTTGGATCTTCTTAGAAAGCCCTGGAAATTTGATTTTTAAATGGATAGTGTTAATTTGTGAGTTTCGATCCATCAAAAATTGGGTGAAGTCATGTCAAAGTCACATTTTGGTCTGCCATCTTGATTCAGAATGGCGCCTGGTGTCCAAATGTTGGCAAAGACATCACCCCCACACTGGGAACCCTCATGCCAAGTTTGGTGACAGTATCTTGAGAGGCAGCCCAACCTACAGAAAACAGAGAAACTGTTTCCCAAATATATAGTAGCCAGCAAGATGGATAGATAGATCGAGCTTGCATTACTCTGTCAAGGAACACTGATAGTGTATACAGGAGTTGAGGCAGGGAATATCTCCCCGCCTTACCAGGCAATGCCCAGGATTGAACCCACAACCAAGGATTGAACCCACATGCCAAGCAGATGCTCTGCCACTGAGCTTGGGCCCTTTCTTCATTTCAGTTATCCTCCTTGTTGATTGCATTTCATAATGCAGGTAGCAGCAACATTAACAACTCACAACAAAATAGGCTCTTATTTTTGTTTATTTTTTAAAGTAAAGGGATCTGTGTCATTTGGCCAACATGCCTGGTCCGATAGATCCATTTCACCGATAACCGTAGCTATTCAGAGTGCATAGCCTGTGAGCTGAGGAGAGAGACTGGCAACTTTGAGACTGGCATAATCCTGTACCATAGGAAATGGGGATGAAGGGGTGTGTCTTGGCAGCCCTGTTGCTTTCCCCAGCTCACCTGACATGGTCCACTTGGCTTGCACAAGTGTGTGCTTGTTAATTCTGGATTAATTATTTTGATGATGCAAAATACACTAACATGGGGTTAGAATCCTTGCTCCATACCTAAACGTATGTTGAAATAGTAGGATGAGATGGGGGAATAATCCTTACTCTTTCCCAAAAGTGTGATCACCTATCCCTGGAAGTTTTCCTGACACACGTTTATTCCACTGTTCACAAATGGAGCATGAGTCCAAATCTGTATTTGCCCTCGGTGAAGACTGGTTCATTAGGGCAAATGGGACCCTGCCTCCATCAAGATCAGTCTGCTTTTGGCCACCCCCACCTGCCTGCCTCCGTACTTACAACCAGTCCAGGGGGAGGTCCTGCCTGCCAGCTCCTTCCTCTTTAGTCTCAATGTTGCCCTTGTAGAACTTAGCGAGGAGGTGGAGAATGGGGACCAAACCAGAATGATTCATCTCCGCCTCTCATTGGCTCTTGCTCCCCCTACTGTTGGGCTCCCTGACTTTTGCCCTAGGAGCCCCAGTGGGCACCAGCCTTCCCTGTTCCCCATGCACCTAACATTTGGGAGAGATAGTGAACTGGGCATGGAAGGAAAAGCAAGGAACGTGGCAATTGCTCCATTTTTGGGGACAGCTGGATTTGGCCTGGGGACAATCAGGTCACGGTTGCAGTCTCCTGATCTAGAGAACTAATGGATTTGGAAGATGTTCAGCATTGCATCCTTGATACAGTACATTCTTGAACACAAAGACAGCTCTTTCTTTAAAAAAATTAAATTAACGAGTTTCCTTGTATGACATTCTGGGTTTTTTGTATGAGCTGGGGGAAACTTGGGTGGCCTCCAGACTATTAGGATTTTGCAGCAGGGATTCAGTTGCAGGCCATAAGTTTAAGGTTTGCTCAATTAAAGCACTGCAAAGTCCTATTTTTATAAACAGGCTTTTTGCAGTCAGGAAAGTGATGGGGAAATGCATTGAAAAGTGTGGGGTGAACAAATGCCTAATGGGAAGACCTAAACCACTGTACAAGCAAAGTGGGCTGAATGGCCGTTGCCATATAACCACCCCAAAAGCAAATGAGAATAGACAGTCAATAAAGACTGGATGTAGTTTGACCACTGCATAAGCTTTGTGGAAGCAGATCAGGATGAAAACATAATAAATGGGTTATGTGGAGGAGCCTGGCAAATTCCTTATTTTGTCACATTGTTAAGGTTCCCTTATCAAATCAACTGCAGTTTCAGGATACAATGGGCACCACATGGCTCTCCCCACTTCCCCTTCCATTCTCACAACAACTCTGTAAGGTAGGTCAGGCCAAGAGACTATTCCCAGCAAGGGGAAGTTTGAACCCTGGTCTGCCAGCTCCTAGTCCAGGATTCAAGACACTACATGCCCTTGGCACACCTATTTGTTCCTTGTTTCAAATCTTCAATGCCCTGCTTTACATACACAATTTATCCCTGTAAAATCTGCAAGCAGCGATCTGTAGATCTTTGATTTATTCATGCTGGATGAGCAGATTGCCCTATTTTTTCCTCAGCAGCTGAGTGGATAGTTGAGTATAATAGCTCATGACAGGAACCCCACCCCCACCCCAATCCAGCACCGCCTTGAGCCCAATGCCCGGGGCAACCACCAGGGTTCCCATAGAAATCTATTCTGCGGCTGATCTTTTTGAAGAATTTATAACTTACCCACCTCTGCCCATAGCTAAGATGCTCTGATTGCCCTCGAGCAAGTATTACGGTAGGTGCGAGGCCAGGTTTTGCTTTGTAAGCCCAGCAGTTTACTGAACAATAAAACCATTTTTATTGGGCACCTGAGATGGAGTGTTATAAACGTATTGTGCGTTGCCTTCCCTCACCATGGGCAGGTTGCAGGGCTGCTGTTCTCAGCAACAGCCTTACAGGAGGTGTCAAATCCTTCTGTGCCTTATTTGGGCAGTGGACAAAGATAGACATAATCTCTCCTAGCTGGGGAGAAAGAAAATACTGCAGAGCAGGGAAGCACCACAAACAGGTTCCCCCTCCAAGGGAGGCACAGGGAGTGGCGACAAGCGGCAAGGGCCATTCTCGTCGTGGCTTCCCCTTCTGTGGAATGCTCTCCCCAGTGAGGTCCACCTGGCACCTTCACTGACATCTTTTTAACACCAGGCCTTTTGACAGACTGAGATGATGTTGGTTTGTTATTAGCATCCTGCCAAGATTCCTGTGGGGATTGTTTGTTCTGATTTTATTGCATTATGTACTTAGATTTATGTCTTTAATGTGTCAGTCACTTGGAGACATAACAAGTCTAATAATAATAATAATAATAATAATGAACGAATGTAGTATTTGAGGTGTGTCTGGTTTCCTCACTGTACATCTTTTGGCAAATGCTTTGCTTTGAAAGGTTGAATAATAACAACCATGATGACTGTGGACGAATAACATTCTCTGCCTCTGTTTTGGCAGCCCAGCTCCAAAGCTCGTGTTCAACAGGGTAAATGGCAAGAGACCCCCACTCATGACCCCCCCTACATTGGCCACAGAGGAAAACTACACCGTGGCACATGAAGAAAATGTTCGGTTTGTGTATGAAGGTAGGTGAGCTGCTCTGTTGAGCCCAGGAACAAGGTTTTTAACCTGTGTTTGTTTTCCTTACAGCTTGGATGGAGATGCTTCTGTCTAGGCAGTGGTTGGATTAATTTCACAGGGCCCTCAGCGACACCTGTCTCACCAGTCAATGTGGGCTGTCTGTTGCTCTATGGATTGTAAGGGTTCGTCTACCCTTCTTTTCCTGTACCTAGAAAGCATGTGTCTGCCCCACGACGTTCCCTGGGAAAACCCACTCTTTACCACTGAATCGGAGCAAATGTTAATTCGCGGGAAACCAGATTGGTGTTTGATCTGATTCAGTGGTAGAGAGCAGGTTTCCCCAGAGGAAAGTGGCATGACAAGCGGAAGTCTGGATGACTCCTGGGATAAGAAAACGAGCCGGCAGATGTTAGTGAAGGTCAGTCCATTAGGTCAAGTGGGGCACTGCTCCCAGCCTGCTTCCAGCCAGCCTCTACCTCCTGTTTCCTTCTTTCCAACTGGTCCAGAGGGTGGCACTGGCTGTAAGTCTCCTCCTGCTTAGATTCAATGTTGCCTTTGTAAAACTCAGCGGGAAGGATGGGGACAAATCTAGAATTAGTTGGCTATGCCTGCCTGTTATTAGCTCCATCTACTTTTGGGCTAATGCCCTCCCAGTCCTAATGGGTATTAGCCACCACTGTCTGACATCACTGTGACATCATGTGATTGGCAGGTGAGCAGCCCCACCCACCTGTCAAACTTGATCTACAGGCAAAGGGTGATAAGGATCTGGCCCATAGGCTGGATCTAGTTCCCCACAGAAAGCTACGTAGTCTTTGGCCTGCAAAGCGGCCAAAGCCGCCTTCAGGAAAGGCGTCAGCAGCTCAAGTTCTTGTCAGCCAGAAAATGGGGCCTCCATGAGGTTTGCTGCTTTGGAGTGTCCTTCTCTCCTCATGTGCCCTCCTCTCTCCTACCCTCCAGCCTGGCAACAGGTGCAGCAGCAGCTGGATGGCGTCCAGCAAGGGGACAGCAGATCTGGTCCAGTGCAATACACAGAAAAGACACCTGGCCCTGAATTGAAAGGTAAGTAAGTGCGTGCGGCCTGCCTTCAAGGAGTGGCATGGAATCAAGTGCCGTGGGATACACAAGAGATGTCAGCCAGATCCTCAGAACCAAGAGGCAACCTTTAAAGCCCCTAGATTCTTCCCCGGCTCAGATTAAAAAATCCAAGCTGGAAAATAATTCTCAGCTATCTTCCCTTGCCCGCACACTGTCCCCCATTCCATGATACTTAGAAGAGCCATTGTTTAGTGGTAAAATGCCAAATTTGCATCTATATTCTAGTGAATCCCTACTCAGTTCACTAGGACATATTGCAAGGAGACCCCCTGGTCCACTTCCAGAACCACAGTTCCCAGACTTCCCTGTGAACAGGGATTGGGTGTTAAACAAACATCCCCTCTGGAAATGATTACCAGGATTATTGCACCTCTTTACCCTGGTCTTTGCACTATTATAAAAATCCCTCCAGGCTGGAGAGGCCCTCAGTCTCCTGTTTCTAGCATAGTAATTGGGTTGTTGGTTACAAAATAAGTTCCTTCTTTCTGTGGGCAGGTTGTGTTCTACAGCATTTTTATGTATATACAGTCATACCTTGGAAGTCAAACGGAATCCGTTCTGGAAGTCCGTTTGAATTTCAAAACGTTCGAAAACAAAATCGCAGCTTCTGATTGGCTGCAGGAAGCTCCTACAGCCAATCAGAAGCCGTGGAAGCCCTGTTCGGGTTCCGAAGGAACGTTCGCAAACCGGAACTGTCACTTCTGGGTTTGCGGCGTTTGGGAGCCAAAACATCAAAGTTCCAGGGTGTTCAACAACCAAGGTATGACTGAACTTTTACTTTACTTTATATTGGTTTTAATTTCTATGGCCATTTTAAGTTTGACTCTTGTAAACAAAAGAAACTAAGTTATTTGAGAAGCTGTAGTTTTGATATTTTCTTAGCCTACACTTTTTGAGAAACTGTAGTTTTGATATTTTCTTAGCCTAATCCTTCAGATTTTGCAGGCAGAATTTTGTTCTGCGCGTGCTCTTAAATGGACCCAATCCTCTCTCTCTCTCTTTTTCAGATTTTGTGCCCATAGACCTTGAGGACTGGTGGGCCCAACAGTTCCTGGCAAAAATCGAGAACGGATCTTAACAAGGGGTTATGCAGAAAGCTTAAAACAAAAAAGTTTTAAATTTACCGTAAGGAAAATATGCACCCGTCCAAGCAAAGAGAAAAGAGAGAGAAAATGGGGAACCCCTTGGCAGTCCCCCACCCTGGAGCCCACTTTTGGGGGCAGGAAGGAGAGTGATCGACAGCGAACTGCTTCCTTAGAAGCTCTGGATTTTTTTTCCACCGGAAGATTCAGACAGACTGAATGTCTGGAAGTGCCATGGCAACGTGGGTTTGGGGGGGAGGCTTAGGGGAGGGTCTGGCAACCCTGTCCTACTCCCACTTGGAGCTGGCACCCTCTGGAAAGCCAGCGCTGCCCTGTAAAGCCAAGACTGCATTCTCAATAAAAGCACCAATGTGCCAGTGGAACAAGGCCATGTTGCGTGGGGAGGAATTATGGCTGGGAGCGGGCCAAGGACGCCACTCCTGCAAAAAAGGAAACGATTACAAAAGCCTTTGCTGGTGGTGTTCTGCTGGCTGGCAGATCAAGGGCAGGGGGGAGCTGGTGGCGCAGGGGAATTCAGGTTTGCTTTTGCCTCAGCTGCTAAGTGTTGCGCTGCCGTTTGGTCAAGGCAGGGATGTAGAATCGTGTAGTCCAACCCCCTTGCAATGCAGGAATATGCAGCTGTCCCACACAGGGGATTGAACCTGCAACCTTGGCGTTATCAGCACCATGTTCTAACCAACTGAGCTACCTCTTCTGACAGTATTGTTGCTTTTCACTCTGTACGTCATCCAACTCCCCTCCCCCCCATGCATGTTGGGAGGTAATACAAGTGCTTAGGCAGGAACAACACAGAGTGCAAAGTCCTGCTCTTGCTTCAAGTTTTAGCTTAGGGGAGGATAGTTTCTATGTTCTTGGGTACAGTGGTACCTCGGGTTAAGTACTTAATTCATTCCGGAGATCCGTTCTTAACCTGAAGCACCACTTTAGCTAATGGGACCTCCCACCGCTGCTGCGCCACCGGAGCACGATTTCTGTTCTCATCCTGAAGCAAAGTTCTTAACCCGAGGTATTATTTCTGGGTTAGTGGTGCCTGTAACCTGAAGCGTATGTAACCCGAGGTACCACTGTATTGTTCTATTTAGGAACATCAGGGTTTCCTAGCTGGATCAGGCCAAGGACCCATTTAGCCCACCACCCTGTTCTCACAGTGGCCCACCAGATGCCTCAAGCAGCATTTGAGCACAAGAGAGTTCTCACCTTCTGTTGGTTTCCAATAACTGGTACTCAGAGGCATTCCTGCCTCCAAACTGTGGCAGCAGAGCAGAGCTATGATTCTCACAGAGCAGCAGCTGATGCCATGTAGTTATGCACAGCACACACAGAGACACACACCTGCTAAGTATGTTACACTCTCTGGGATGTCGGTGTGTATGCATGTGCTTGCACACACACAGATACATACCCCCCCCCCCATCTACCATGACAGGGGGAAAATGCAGAGTCATTATTTTGAAAATCCAGTTTATTTTTTGAGATGGGGGAAAATGTCACCACTACAACTGACTGCAGTACATAAGAGCCATTGAAGAGCAGATGGACACACACTCACATGTCTGAGACATGGACTAATCCTGCACCCCTCCCTTTCAGAAGTCCCTGTATCCTCCTTAGTGTTTAAAAATGTATTTTCATAGGCAGGCGCGCACACACACACACACAAAACCCAATACAAATAAAAAGTGAAATATTGGGGGGAGGGGAATCAGAAAAGGGGCACATACATTGGGAGGATGCAATACCTAATGGGTGGCTTTCGTAGTTTTGATTAGTGCTCAGTTTGCCACTGTCGTCATGTGACCAAAAGCAGCAAGAGGCGATCTCCGCTGGTTCTGTTTGCCTTTACAGCAAAAACATTTCAGTACGTTGTGTTTGGGGGGTTGGTGCAACAACAGACCTGAGAAATTTCAGAGCACAAACTGGATCCATAAACACACACACATACAATTGTGCAAAAATGCAGTGACTTGTGCAAGACGAAGGGATTTGCTGTGTAAGTCAAAGTACTGAAAACAACAAAACTGTGACTATTTTACACTCTCGAGACATCTAAAGCAGTGGTTGTCAAAACTCCTGATCCTCAGGGAACCAGTCTGCTTGCATGGAAGCCTCACCATTGCCCCTGTGAAGTAACTGAGTGCATACCTGGGAACATAGTGGGGACACCCCCCCACCCTCTGCTTCACTTATTTATTTCAGGGTTCTGCTGCCATTCACATCAACTGCGATGTGCAGGGGCAGAACCAATGAAATAAAAAAGGGAGAAACACCTCAAAGTCCTCTGTGGTAGCACAGGGATATTGCTAATAGCAGGTGAGCCACCTTCCAAGGAAGCCTGTTGGCCATTAGTGATCTCACTGAGGAAGGCCTACTGAATAAGGTTCCTCAAGAAACCCAGAGAGGTTTATAAAACCACAGATCTAGATCCCATGTGGATGGACAAGCAGGGGGGGGGTCCCAGGGGAGGGGAACAGCTGCAGAGTTTAGTGTATGGTAAAGCAAAAAGTGGACCAAGCAAGAGTGAACCCACCCCCTCCATAAAAGGTACATTCCACATAACACTTGAAGACTTGCACCAGTTAGATGCACCAGCTCCCTGGCAAATATCCACTGTTTATAGAGGACCTGGTGGGTGACTGCCACATGCTTATAAATAGTGGTGGTTGCAGCCCTTTGGGGCTGGTAGGGCAGAAGGCAGGGAGCCCAACAGTAGGGGGAGCCAAAGGACAGGCATTCTAGTTTTGTCCGCTTCCTCCTCTTTGCAGAGTTCTAGAAGGGCCAACACTGCGACAGAGGAGTAGGAGGAAGCTGGCAGGCTGTGCCACCTTGCTGGGCTGGATGAAGTAAGAAGGCTGGCAGCTGGAGCTTGGCAGAAGTTGACGAGGCAGCGCCCAGTATGCCCAAATGAAGCAACCTCTGCTGTTGCCTAGAAAGGCCAGTGTTGAGTGTCTGTAAAAACCTGAAGCAGTTCTGAAAGTGGATCAGCCCTTATTAAGAGCAAAGGCTGTTCTCCAATCTGCTTGAAGCAGATCAGAGTTTCCCTTTGGCTTTGCAACTCTTTTGTTCGCCAGAAAGCACCTGGGGGTGTGTGCAAAAAAAGGCCCAGGGGCCCAGGAGGGAAGGAAGGCAACGGAGCAAAGAAGCACCTGCACAGTCCTCTACTGGCTCTCCCTGCAAAAGGGGAGCTGCTTCTCCACCAATGAACCTTGCAAACTTCAGCTAAGGCCTGCACCAAGTAATGAGCAGCTGAACCTGGTGTTGGCTCTGTCTAGGTTAGGTGAGGTGGCTGCTGCTTCTGGTATATTTTTAATGCTTCCAAGGACGGTGGAGTGGGGGATAAGACAGGCGGACTGAGCATCTCCATGTCAAGAGAGGCCACAACAACCCCATACATTTAAAGAGCATGGCTTTCCCCCAAAGGATCTGGGGAACAGCAGTTGCTGGGAATTGGAGCTCCATGAGGATTAAACTACAGCTCCCAGGATTCCTGGAGGGAAGCAATGCATTTTAAAACGTATGTTGTGCATGCAAGCCATGGCTTGTGCAGGAGAACCTCTTGGTGGACTGTGCCTGGGTTCACTAGGAGGAGTGGCACCTTAGGCTGGCCTTGGCCAAACTGGACGGAATGTGATTGAACACGGAAAATAGAGACAAAGCACTGGAAACGGACAAAAAAAGGACACCACTAATACACTCTTAAAAAGGAAGACAACAAGGAACATGCACCACCTGAAATAAGTAGTTTGAAGCGCCTTTCTTGAGTGGGTGGCTTTGTAAGCCAAAGGCAGGGGTGGTGATAGAAAGGACCGACTAGCTCCCCCCTCCACCCCATTTGCTCACAGACATCATAGGATTGGGTTTCTGCCACATGGAAGAGGCTAAGCAAACGATGCACACAATGCACAGAACTCTTGGATGCACCTAGGGCAGTTCGACTTGTGCCCGGGGGTGACCCAAAGGCACCCCTTGGAAAATGCATAGTTGGGTTATTCTGAAGAGCCCCGGTGGCCAACCTGATGCAGGGAAGTGCTCTACCCACACCGTGATAATCTCACCCCTGTTTCTGCACCTTTCCCAGTACTAGAATAGCCTTTTGTGGGACGCAGCAACCAGAACTCTTATTTAAATAATAACAGAATTATAAAATTGTACAGTTGGAAGGGACCCCAAGAGTCATCCAGTCCAAACCCCTGCAATGCAGGAAATCTCAACTAAAGCATCCATGACAGATGGCCCTCCAACCTCTGTTTAAAATTGTGGCCACATGACATCACAGTTATTAAAAGGGCCATGAGAAGTTTTGAAAACAACAATCCACAATGCCACACACAAGGCTGTTGAGTGGCAAAATTAGCCCTCTGTCTTCCAACTCTTTAAGCAATGTGATACAATCACAACCAGGGATGTTGGTCTGCAGATACACACTTTCTAGAGCACAGACCATCTTCATACTGGTCCTACAGTGCAACCCGTTGACAAACAACTACAAGCACAAAGTAACCCCAGAATAAAGTACTGGCTCCTCCCTCTTTTCCACCTCCAGAAACCTGATCGCTTCCACTCCAGGATCAGCTAACCAGTATGCAGATGGCTAGCTCCTCAAAGATTGGCAATACACACGTCCATATCAAGAGGGGTCCAATTCTCCTTGGCCTGAAGAACCCATTCAGGCAGCTGTCAGTTTTTAAGCCAACTGAAGGCAAGTGCACAACTGCCTTAAGTAGTGTAGTTTGAAGGAGTACTTTTCTGGCACCAAACATGATTAGGAATCATGGCCATCGCCTCCATGGAATTCCCTGTATAAGAAGAACGGGGGCAGATGGACCACTGTGTGCCTAAAAGACCCAGATTCTGCTCCAATGACAGGCATAGCTAACACATCTAGATGTATTACATCAATGTGCCTACGTTTGGCTATTTCATTCCACTTCTGCTAAGCCATGTGCAGGGACGAATTATGAAGAGCACTAGAAACATCACCCCCTCAGAACTGGGGGGCCTGCATAGCCCGTCACACGTCTTCTGGTATTTCAATTGCATTTCCAAGCTTATTTCTGGAGCACTAAGGGATCAAAATGTTGTTTTATGGTAATGCAAATTAAGGATTCTGCAGATGTGGAATTCTCTTCCAGATATCAAATTTTACTCGGCTGCAGGTGCAAGGAAATGCATGAATCCAACAAGGACTAGCCAATGGCTAAGGGTTGGTGGCCAGGAATTATCTCCTTGCTAGAGGGCCTGGGAATGAAGAACTAGGCCACTTCCTGCCTGATCTGCTGACAATCTCCGAGTCTCATTAAAACCTTGAGCACTGCAACTGCCACCATTGCCTTGGCAAAAATAGGATGCATTAAAGGAGGGGCAAAATGGAAGGGTTTGTTGTTGTTTTTTTGCTGGGTTCCCCTCTGCCCAACTTGGAGCTGCAGATTTGGGTGGGTTTTGTTTTTTTGGTGATCTAGCAAGCAGCATACAGAGGGCTCAGTGCAGAGCAGATGCTTAGTTAGCAGGTGCTGTTCAAGTCTTGACAGGTGCATGCAGTTAGGCCCACATTTATCTAAGGCAGGATTTTTTTAAAAAAATTGCCGGGATGGGCACTTGGGCTGCAGCACACCTGGCCCTACAAAACGCTAGTCTCCAGAGTTCCCCATTTGGACAAGCAGAATAACCCCTTGCTAGGACCCTTCACTCTGTTCCTTAATCTTTCCTCAATGCAATACAAAAGGCAGGTTTTAACATGGTGATTTCTATAAGGCGCCCCCATGTGGGGAAAGCAAGGGAAAACCACAATAATGTCTGCTAAGACATGGTGGGATTTCTCTCATTTTTTCCCCCAAGGGGAATGTGCTAACTCACCCTAACAGAGGTGATAAGGCTGTCATGGGGAGCCTGTCTTCCTAATGTTCTTGGGCTGCAGCTCCCATCACCTCCTGCCTGCATGGCCAACGGTTTTGGGATGATGGGAACTGGGGTCGATGAGGCATTTGGAGAGTCTCAGGATTCCCCTGCCCTGCATTGGGAACATCCTTCATTCTGGGGAACCAAGGGCTAAGCTGGCCCTAAGTGGGAACACATCCTGGTCATTTGTTGAGACAAAAGCAGCACTACAACAGAACATATCCTACAGTGCAGGTGAGCACCTTGGCAGCTGCAGGTGCGCACCTTGAAACTGGGCGTGAACTTCCTCTTCACTCCAACTTCTTGGAGGGATTCAAAAGCCCTGGTTCCAGCAGAGCACCTTAATATAAGTTGCCGCCTGTCACCAACACCTTCACGGCCTATTCTTTCCAGATTTCAGAGGAGGAGGAGGACACGGAGATGCTTCCACCTGACAACAGCCTCCGCTTCTGCAAGGCTGACTTGGCTGCTACAAACCCCAAAAGTGCAGAACAATGTCCCCACCTGGGTCCAGAATCAAGCCGTAACAGAGCACATGATTAGTTGGTCCTGGAGCATACACAGGCAAAATGCCAGGCTGCCAAGTGGTAGTTCCACTTCTTTGCAATTGGCTAGGATTTCATACAGCAGAGAACTCTCCCATGATCCGTGGCTGATGGAAGCTTTTGGCTAGTTCTCTAAATCAGCTCTCTTCAGCCTTTGGTCCCCAGATGGTGCTGGACTCTGCCTCCCACCATCCCTAGCCAGCTTAACTAATGGTTAGGGATCATAGATTTGAAGAATTGTAGAGTTGGAAGGAACCCAAAGGGTCATCGAGTTACAACTCAATCATCCCTGACAGATGACCATCCAACCTCTGTTTAAAAACCTCCAGAGAAAGAGAGCCCAGCACCTTCTGAAGTAGCTGAATAAGCTCTTACTGCCAGAAAGTTCTTAGTCAGAATCTCTTTTTTTGTAATTTGGATCCATTGGTTCGGGTTCTACCCTCTGGAGCAGGAGAAAACAAGCTTGCTCCCTCTTCCACGTGGCAGCCCTTTAGATATTTGAAGGTGGCTGTCATATCTCCTCTCCCTTTCCTCTTATCCTGGCTAAACCTACCCACAACCTCTCACAACCGTTCCTCGTAAGGCTTGGTATCTTTATCATCTTGGCTGTCCTTCTCTACTCATCTTCCAGCTTGCTCATATCCCTGCAGGTGATAGGAAGCATAAGCAAACAACATCTGGGGATGACCAAAGGTTGAAGAACATTGCTCTAAACTACAGCAAAACCACCTCGAAGGAGATTCTCTATGAACATTTAAGGTTAGTGACATGGATGAAGGAATGTGCAAGGGTGGTGCCCGTGGGATTCCTACTATGCTAAACTCAGCCTCACAGTTGTCTGAAAAGCAAAATGCATTATCTCCCCCCCGCCCCGGCACCTTGTGGAAAATAAATAAATGATCCCAGATCTGATGGGAACCCCAGAGTGAGGTGGGGACCGTGACCGGTTGCATGCTGCCCTCCTCGTCTCGCTCCACCTGAGGAAAGCGAGTGGCGAAAAGGAAGTCGGGCTGGACGGATACGCCACACGGGGGACGTTTTGTTTCCTCATACAGACATGGGCTGCAGACAGACAGACGTGTGCGTTGCCAGTGCCTCATTTGCAGAGGCACACTGGGCCAATGACATAGATGTTGACCCAGTGGAAGTCCTGGAGGAGAGGATGCAAAAGACAGGGTCCACCAGTCATCCCAGCACCAGGAGTGCATTACCTGCGTGGTGGTGCAACACTGTCCTCTCTGGTTGGCTTAAAGGCGGAGGGAGAGCTAGTTAAGACCCACAGGCTGGCTGTGCTGCCTTGAGATGCAGCCCTTTGCTGCTCTTTCCCATGCCTCGCCGCATGCAGACGTACACCATGACACACACGCACACGCACACATCATGCATGCTCTTCCTCTTGATCCCGGCACTGTGGAGAGCAGGAGATCTCGCCTGCCCCCCCCCCCGCTTCGTTGAGAATGTCTGTCCTTTTGATGCATTGTTGAAGACATGGCTGATAATATAAATTACTGTCTCTATATATACTATGTATAGGCAGCAGGGTCAGTCCGTGCGGAGCAGGCAGAGGGGCTCCGCCTCATTTCCCTTGATCCTCTGTGTAGTGCTGGAAACGGGTGAAGCTCATGAAGACTTGCTCCAAGGAGATTTGGCTGACGGAATAATCCTCCACGCAGTACTTCTCTTTGGCTTTCTCTAGTGCCCCGAACACCTGGGAGAAAGGAGACAGCAAAATCTTGGTGAGAGGCTGAGGAGGGAAGCACCTTCCTTCAAGCAGCGCTTTTGAAAGGTTTGTAAGAGGCCTTGGGTTGCTTTTCCAAGATCTTCCCTTCTCCCCAAGAACAAGCCAGCACCTCCTCTTACTATAATCTATTCTTACTGTAACATCCATAATATGGTAGGGGATGTTTTATCCCATGTTGGTGGCCTTTCACCTGATTCCCTGGTGGCTTGCTGGAATGCGGAGTTAACCAGAACTATCAACTGTCTGGCTCCAAAGCGCCCTCTCCAACTGCATGGAGCCTGGATAGCCCCGTGGTTTTGTCCAGGGCTTAGGGTGATGAAACAATTGCTGAGATGGCTAGAGTGCTGGTGGTGGAAAACTCATTCTGAATCGGACCAGACACAGATTAGAGCACAATGTCAAGCCTACCAAGTGGCGATAGCGACAGTGAAAAGGACCTTCTTCACTGCCTCTATTGCATCTGCAGAAAACAGCAGCAGGAGACTCTTTTAGGTGGTTTGCAATCTAATGGAACCACCTTTGCCATCAGGGCCCGAAAAGGACCCCAAGATCTCCTGCAATTATTTTGCAAATAAAGTCGCTCAGATTCGGAAGGAGGTAGAGAGCAGGGCTGGGGTGGGAGAGTGCTAGAGTCCTGTCTAGTCAAGTTGCGTGGGATCAATTCCAATCTGTTACCTCTGAGGATGTGGACAGGCTGCTTGGACAAGTGAAACCTATCCTTGCCCCTCCTGGCTCATAAAAGAGAGCCAGGAATGGCTGGGTGATGGGCTCTGTGGGGTGGTGAATGCTTCCCTCTGTGAGGGAGCCTTCCCAGACCCACTGAAAGAGGCGTTCATTAAACCGCTTCTTAAAAAAACATCTTTGGACCCGGCCAATATGGCCAACTATCGCCCAGTCTCAAATCTTCCATTCTTGGGCAAGGTGATTGAGTGGGTGGTTACTGAACAACTCCAGGCACGCCTGGAAGATGTAGACCATTTGGACCCCTTCCAGTCGGGATTCAGGCCTCATCATGGGAATGAAACTGCTTTGGTTGCACTGGTTGATGATCTCCGGCGGGCTAGGGACAAAGGTGAAAGCTGGTTCCTAGTTCTGCTGGATCTCTCAGTGGCCTTTGATATCATCAACCATAAAATCCTTCTGGACTGTCTAGAGTAGCTGGGAGCTGGGGGCACTGTTATACAGTGGTTCCACTCCTTCCTCCTGGGCCGTGTCCAGAAAGTGGTGATGGGGGATGAGTGTTCAGACCCCTGGGCTCTCAATTGTGGGGTGCCTCAGGGTTCTGTCCTCTCCCCCATGCTTTTTAACGTATATATGAAACTGCTGGGAGAGATCATCAGGGGGTTTGGGCTGGGTGTTCATCAGTATGCGGACGATACCCAACTCTACCTTTCTTTTAAATCAGAACCAGTGAAGGCAGTGAAGGTCCTGTGTGAGTGTTTGGCTGGAGGATGGATAGTGGCTAACAGATTGAGGCTGAATCCTGACAAGACAGAAGAACTGTTTTGGGGGGACAGGGGGTGGGCTAGTGTGGAGGACTCCCTGGTCCTGAATGGGGTAACTGTGCCCCTGAAGAACCAGGTGTGCAGCCTGGGAGTCATTTTGGACTCACAGCTGTCCATGGAGGCGCAGTTCAATTCCATGTCAGCTCCATTTGGTACACAGGCTGAGACCCTACCTGCCAGTAGACTGTCTCGTCAGAGTGGTGCATGCTCTAGTTATCCCCCGCTTGGACTACTGCAATGCACTCTACATGGGGCTACCTTTGAAGGTGACCTGGAAACTCCACAACTAATCCAGAATGCGGCAGTGAGACTGGTGACTGGGAGTGGCCACCAAGACCATATAACACTGGTCCTGAAAGACCTACATTGGCTCCCAGTACGTTTCCAAGCACAATTCAAAGTGTTGGTGCTGACCTTTAAAGCCCTAAACAGTATCGGCCCAGTATACCTGAAGGAGCGTCTCCACCCCCATCGTTCTGTTCTGACACTGAGGTCCAGCTCCAAGGGTCTTCTGTTGGTTCCCTCACTGTGAGAAGTGAAGCTATAGGGAACCAGGCAGAGGGCTTTCTCAGCAGTGGTGCCTACCCTGTGGAATGCCATCCCATCAGATGTCATGGAAAGTTTTTAATGTTTGATTCTATTTTTAATATTCTATTGGGAGCCGCCCAGAGTGGCTGGGAAAACCCAGCCAGATGGGCAGGGTATGTATGTATGTATAAATAAAGAGATAGATAGACGATAGATAGATAGATAGATAGATAGATAGATAGATAGATAGATAGATAGATAGTATTATTATTAATCACCTACCCTTCACCCAGGGTGGGTGACAACGAAAGCAACTTAGAATCACAGAAATTTTAAGAAATTGAGACCTAATAATATTCATCTCATAGAATCATAGAGTTGGAAGAGACCACAAGGGCCATCGAGTCCAACCCCCTGCCAAGCAGAAATCTCAAGTGTCAAAAGCCAGGAGCTGTATAATGAAGGACTCCCACAACTTAGGGGCTGCTACAGAGAATGCTATCTCCTGCACCACCACCCCAAGCTCAAGAGGGCAGAGGAAAATGCTTCTGGCCCTCAGAAGTTTTTCCAGGTGGAAATGTGGCCCTCGGGCTGCAAAAGCTTCCCCACCTTTGGTCTAGCAACCCTGCCCCCCCCCAAGGACCCCTGAAAATTATCATGAATGGACAATAAGGAGGACATTTAGGTGGGCCTTCAGAGATGGCCACTGCTCAAGCCCACCAGCAGATTCCCTTCAGCCCTTACCTGTGCCCAGCTGAGGTTCTTGTTGGTGAGGTGATAATGGACCATGCTCTGATGTTCATGCTTCAGGATGCTCCCTGGAAGAGGAGAAGCAGAGATATATAGCCAGCATAATAACACCAGAAAATTCCTGCTGGGATCGGGCCAATGGCCCATGCAGTCCCACATCTTGTTTTCACAGTGGCTAAGCTGATGACTCGATGGAAAGCCAGCAGGAAGGACCTGTTCAGAGCAGCACTCTGGCCACCTGTGATTCCCAGCCACTGGCATTCAAGCTGCTTGGTGGTGAGGAGGAGAGGAGCTACAGACAAGTGTAGCTAAGATGCTGAGCTACAAATCAGGAAGCCTCTGCTTCAGGCTGCCATTCATTCCCCAAGTGGCCTTTGGAGACAGAAACAATGCCCCCCCCCCCATCCTGCAATCTCCCAGCTTAAGCTTTCCAACCCCAAATATGAAGGTAAAACAGACCAGCCTTATAGGGTTGTCATAAAGATTTACAAGATAGATAAATAATAAATAAATAAATAAACAAACAAAGTCGATTTCACGTGATGAGTGCTTTTAACTCTCAAAAGCCCTAAGTGAATCCTAAGGATCATAAACAAAGCAATAACGTTTGATCAATTAATTATACAAAACTGATTCAAAAACATTTAAACAGCTAAAAAGATTCTCCCAATTATTCAGGAGGCAGATTTTTAAATATTTAGTTTAATATAAAGCACATACAAACTGCTTACACACACACACACACACACAGTAGTTCCATCTGAAAATGAGCAATTAATCCATGTTCAATCATTTATTTAATACCATATGCTTAAGCATTCTTTACTGCATTTGCTATTTATATATTGTAAAGCTTTATTAAAAATGGATGGAGGCATCTCCCCTTCTCTCACACAATAGAAAGAATGCCCTCTTCTAAGGCAATGTTGGTATGAGACAACACGCATGTGTTTCATCTTGCTTCAGAATCACTTAAGTCACATGCAAATGTATGCAAATACATACGCAAATTCAAACACATTTGTATAGTAAAATTTGTACAAAGTCAACTGATTGTTTAACTAAAACTCCTTTGACTACATAAAAAAAGAGAATTGTTTAATTTCCCGGCACCCTAATTATTATGATTTAGGTCCTCATGAGCTTGTCTGTACGTACCTGGGAAAGTCTTCTCCACAAATGTTTTGAAGGCCTGAAGGTTGTCCTCATCATCGCTGTGGGTTTTTGCCAGCAGGGTGTACCCACTGCCAAATTTGCTCTTCAGGTGCTGTGGGCTCCCCAGGCATTTGAACTGCCCATTCACCATGATGGCCAGCCGGGTGCACAAAGCTTCACATTCTTCCATGCTGTTGAAAGGAGACAAGGATATAAATACTTATAGTCACTATTTTTTAAAAAAAGAAAACCCAAAAAGTAACTCAAACCAAATTATGTTAAAACGAACATACAAGCCATGGAACATGCAGTGGTCGTGCAAACATGCATACAGATTTGGGGAAGATGTGCTAGAGGAGATTTCTGAAATAATAGGTGTACTGGAGCCCAAAGTGTCTTTCATTAATTTTCAGTGGGTTGAATAAGCACTGCCCCTTTTCTCCCTCGATACCCCTTCCCTTCTCACCATGCTAGTGCAGGCTAAGAAAATGGTCCCAACCTGTGTGAAGTGATAATGATGGACTTCCCGCACTCCCGCGTCCTGGCAACTGCATCCCACAGTAGGCGCCTGGCAACAGGATCCATGCCGGTGGAGGGCTCATCCAGGAAGATGACAGGGGGGCCACCAATCAGGGCTATCCCCGCGCTCAGTTTCCGCTTGTTGCCACCGCTGTGGAAGGAGAAGGTATCAATGGACTTTGCCTGCTACAAAGCCATCAAGGGATCGTTCTGCCCTGGCTGCCTTCACCCACGATTTACCCATTAACAATGGACTTGGGTCGAGACACTAAATGAATCTTTGAATCGGCAGCTAGGATTACCCCTTCTCTCTTTTTTTTTAACGAGCAGCTGCGTGAGGAGGAACAGGGGGTGGGAGGCAAGCAACTCTTGTCCCGGGGGGGGGGGGGACACATTCCCTCGAGAAGTTCTCCTGCACAAGCCTCTCTGAAACGAACAGGAACTGCACAAGAGCGAGAGGAAAGCTCTCCAGCTCAAACTGGGGTGGGTCAACCTGGTGCCTGTACAACTGTGTGGTGAGGACTCTCTGGACTGGACCCACGGCAGGGGGCTGAGCTTTGGAAGCCAGCATCTCTCTGCCTCACCTGTAAGTCCTGATGAGCTTGTTCGCATGTGGCTCTAAGAGCAGGCCTCGGAGCATGTTCTCCACACAGCTGCCAATGTAGCGCTCGGGGATTCCTCGCAGCCGGGCGTACATGCTCAAGGTCTCCCTCCCGGTCATGTGATCCAAAAGGGCATCAAACTGAGGGCAGTAGCCAATCCGCTGCTGGACCTGAATGTAAACGATAGACCAAAGTCAACAGAATTGCCCGAGAACCTCCCTATTGATGGTTTCAGTGCCCTACCAAACTCAAAACAGCCACTTCTGGACCTGCCCTTGATGAAGGTCATCCAGGCTGTTCTAGTTTGCTTCTGTTAATCTGAGCTTCGAAGAGAGAAGCCCTGAATGTGAAACAGGGAGGCCACAGAGCCTGGCACCCACCAGCGACTATAGGGTTGGTTCCAGGGTTTGGAGGGGGTGCAGGTCTGGTGACAAATAAAACTAAGGAATCCAGTTTGTTTGTATAAAGCAGAAGGAGCTGCAGAACAGAACAACAACTTGGAAAAAACGACTGGACAAATTCATGGAGGATAAGACTTATCAATGGTTTCTAGCCATGGTGGCCTTGTTCTGCTTTCACTGTCGGAGGCAATATGCCTCTAAATACCAGTTTCCAGGGATCACAAGTAGGGAGAGTGCTAATGCGCTCATTGTATTTATTTATCTATGTATCGCATTTACATACTACCTCCCCCCCAACTCAAGGTGGCATACATGGCCTTGCCCTCCTCATTTGACAACCCTGTGAGGTAGGTTAGCCTGAGAGGCCGTGACTCTCACCCAGTGAGCTTCATGGCAGAGTTGAGATTCTAGCCCATCTCTCTAACCCACACTGGCTCTCTCATGCAAGGCTTGTGGTTTCCCAGAGACATCTCAGAGGCCACTTTGACGACAGGATGCTGAATTGAGACAAGGTCTTTAGCCTGATCCAGCAGGGCTCTTCCTACTGTTTCAACCCTTACCTTTTTGATGTTGGCCAGGATGCTGTGGCCATCCACATAGGCATCTCCCGATGTGATGCTCTCATCCCCTGTCAGCATCTTGAAGGTGGTGGTCTTCCCTGCCCCGTTGAAGCCAAGAAGCCCGAAACACTCCCCTTTGTTGACTGCCAAGGATATTCTGTCCACAGCCAGGCATGAGTCCCTGTTGCTGTACACCTGGAAGAGCAAAACAAACAGACAAACTGCTGGGTTGCAAGATGGCTCCTCCTCATTCCTCCCAAAGAAGTGATGCCATAACTTGTGTGACTGGTGCCCACTGGGACTGGAAGGGTGGAAGGCAGGGAGACCAACAGCAGGTGGAGCCAGAGTAACAGGAAGAGCCACCCCTTGATTGGAAGAAGCTGGGTGGGGAAGTGGTGGGAGGTGGCTGAAGGCATATTGAAGTTGGTGGGGCAGTGCCCCAATTGCCCTAGTGGACCAATCTCTACTGGTATCTCTCCACTTGGAAATGGGACTTCCTCCAGAAGTTGGGAGGACAAGACAGCAAACAATCATCTCACATTGCCTCCAACTGGGAGTATAAATAAATGAGAATAGTGGTCATGTTGTGGTTGTTGGAGCCTGGCTAGTCTTACAGCCTTGAAAATGGTCTGATTTGGTCACATCTACACCATACCTTTAAAGCACATTTAACACGCATGGTGTTGGGCTTTTTCACTGACAGGACCAGTGTTGCAGAATGCCCTCCCTGTTCAAGAGGCCCCCATTGGTATTGGGATTCTGCCGGGTCCTGAATACACACATTTCAGGAAAACATTCCTCTGAATTTGAACTTCCTGACTTAATTGTTGTAGTTGTTTTAAGCTGTTTTTATTGCTATGCTTTTTAACTGGTTTGTTTTATTGTGTATAGCAGGCTTCTTCAAACTCATCCCTCCAGATGTTTTTGGCCTACAACTCCCATGATCCCTAGCTAGCAGGACCAGTGGTCAGGGATGATGGGAACTGTAGTCTCAAAACATCTGGAGGGCCGAGGCTGAGGAAGCCTGGCGTATAGCATAGTACAATTGATTTTATACTGGTAAACTGCTTAGAAGCCATTTTGGCATGTAAGAGGTATAAAAATTAAACAACAACAACAACAATATCTTCAAAGAGAGGCTAAGCTTTAGAAACCACATAGGAGGGCCAGACGTTTACCTTGGTAAGCTCCTTGATGACTAAGGGACTATTCAGTGATGAAAGGGATGCTGTTGGTGACTCCAAAACCTTCTTCCTCTCATCTGCAACATCCCGGTCTTCTGGAAGGACGGGGACTCTGTTCAGCAGCATCACCTGTTGTAGAAAAAGCCAACAGAAAATAGACGATGAGCATACTGCAATAATGCAAGATTCTGGCACAGCTGAACAAGTAATTAGCCTGGTTCACACATAATACTAAGCCATGGTTTGTTTACTCAACTACAGCTTAACCACCCAGAATTGTTTCTCTGAAGCTTGGTTTGTTTTCCAGCTGGTTCTGCCTTGTGACTCTGTAGCTTGATGAATATCTTACACTGTATACACAGCCCACTGGGAAGCTTGGCTTACAATTCTGTCAACCCAGGAACACTTCTTCCTTCCAGGAAATCCTTACCCACTTCCGCCTCCGATGCACGTTGCAGACAAGGTTCTTCAGTCTCCAAAGCATGTTGGTCTCAATGAGGAAGAGGAGGATGAGGAACACAAGCCCCTGTACAGCCATGGCAGTCAAGTATTTGCCAATCCCAGGGTTCTCCCATGCAAAGTAATTGGTTTGGAAAGTAATATCTGGAATGGTAGGAGAGAGAGAGAGAGAGAAAATACTGAAGGGCACTGTCCAATCCCAAACAAGTACTTTTAACTCCCCAAATCCCCTCACAGAGCTACAATTTTCACATGGTCTAGTCCTTCCCCTGCCCATCCCCCCTAATATTCTTATGAGGGTCTCTTCTCCAGTCTTCAGAGAGTAGGGGAGAAGTGGGGAGGCAGAAAAAGGTCCTCCTTTCCTTTTCCTTTACTTCCCCCCCTTCCACTCTGCAGTTTTAATCTGAAATCTTAAGTGCAGTACTGTGCCCAGACCTCAGAAACTGTTTGTGCTAATGAAATCCCCTGCTGCAAAATGCGCCTAGAACAATGGGAGTTTCAAACACTGGATAAGATGGAGACACTGCTGATAAGAGCAGCCCTGATTGAGACCTTTCTCTTCTGCAGTGCCTGAACATCAGGACACGGGTAACACTGAATATGCACAAGGGAAGGGAAGCAGTGAGCTTGATGCAAGGCTGTTGTTTTCAGTGGCAGTCCTGGGGTGGGGTGTGTGTGTAATGACTGATATCTAATGCCCTTTTAAATGTGTTGCAGAAGGGGGGATTATTGGGTTATCTTTGTTTTTATTATGTATTTTGAGTTTTTTAATATTGCAATTTATGTTGTGAACCACCTTGAGATCTATGAGTATAGGGCACTATACAAATTTTATAAATAGTAATAGTAATAATAATAATAATAAGAAGAAGAAGATGTTTTGGCTTGCCACAGAAGCCAGAGACGAAAAGATTACCATATTTTTCGCCCCATAGGATGCACCTTTTCCTCTCCAAAAATGAAGGGGAAATGTGTGTGCGTCCTATGGGGCGAATGCAGGCTTTCGCTGAAGCCTGGAGAGCGAGAGGGGTCGGTGCGCACCGACCCCTCTCGCTCTCCAGACTTTGCGCAGCTCTCCGCAAGGCGCAGGAGCCCTGCACTGGGCTCCCATGTCTTGCGGAGAGTTGCCTGCATGCCGAAGGCTGGGCGCACTGAGCTCAGTGCGCCCAGACTTCGCGCAACTCTCCGCAAGGCGCGGGAGCCCAGCGCTGGGCTCCTGCAGCTTGCAGAGAGTTGCCAGTTCTGGGGCCTTGGGGTCGGGGGAAGCTCGGGCTTCCCCCGCCCCAGCCCCATGCCTGGGGGGGGGAAATAATTTTCCCCCTTTATTCCCCCCCCCCAAAAAAAAACTAGGTGCGCCTTATGGGACGGTGCGTCCTATAGGGCGAAAAATACGGTAATTCTAGATACTCACTAAACACTTTGCAGACAAGGAGAGACTCGATCGAGGAGGTGCAGAACTGAATGAACTCATAGTTCTGGTAGAATTTGCTGATGCTTTGTCCCAAGCAGTAATTGGGTAGGATTAAGAAGACTTTATCCAACATCCTTGAGAGATCCACCATTCCAAGTTCTGGAAGAAAAACGTGGGAAGGTCAGGGAAGTGGCCTTTGATAGTCAGGTATATTAATGAATCTGCCCTGTTCATACATAGAGGATGGCTATGCTTGTGTCTAATAATTCTTTTTCTCCTCCTCCTTTTTACATCAGGCTCTTTTTTCTCCTGCCCAGTTTTGGGAGCTGGGCTGCGTACTTTAAGAAACAGAGCACAGTGATTCTGAAAACAATGACAATTAAAAACTTTTTAAAAAGTAATTCAGCATTAATACACACATATTATGAATATACAAGTATACAAATATACATTTCATACAATCCTTAAAAATGTTGAAACATACCTGAATTATTTTAATAATAAAACCTTTTTAAAATAAAATAATAATAATAATAATAATAATAATAATAATAATAATAATAATAAATTTTATTTATTCTTCCATCCAATGATCTGAGGGTTACCAGGAGCAGTATTTTGCAACCATCAAATTGGTGGGTTTGAAAACAAGCAAGGTGTTCAAATTCATCTTGAAAGTTAATGATAGGGACACATCACTAGGGAGGGCATTCCACAACTGCGGAACCACCAGCAAAAAGGCCCTGCCATGGGTCAGTGATAACCAGGCAGCCCTGGTTGTGACATCTCCAATCTCGATTGTGATAAAGCTTTAGGATTTGTAGGTGTTTTGCTTTTATGGGGTTGGCTTATATACTTGCATTAGCCATTAGGAAGGGACATAATTATAAATATTTTAAACAAACAAACAATGAATGTTAAAATGTATTCTGGATGGTGTTAAAGCTGGACATTTGCCAGGACCCCACAAGATCAGAAGTAGTCCCACCATGCTAACAGCATTGCAAATTTCCACCTTGTAGAGAGTATCAAATACAGTGGTGCCCCGCAAGACGAACGCCTTGCAAGACGGAAAACCTGCTAGACGAAAGGGTTTTCCGTTTTGGAGGCGCTTCGCAAAACGAATTTCCCTATGGGCTTGCTTCGCAAGACGAAAATGTTTTGCGAGTTCCTGCTGGGTTTTCCCCCTTTTTCCCCCCTTTTCCTAAGCCCTAAGCCGCTTATCAGCTGATCCGCTGATAAGCCGCTTATCAGCGGATCCGCTAAAAGCCGCTAAACCGCTAATAGCGCTAATCCGCTAAGCTGTCAATGGGCTTGCTTCGCAAGACGAAAAAACCGCTATACGAAGAGCCTCACGGAACGGATTAATTTCGTCTTGCGAGGCACCACTATATCAGATCTAGCCTTAGATATAGCTCCTCCAGACTAGTGTTTATATTGCAAATGTATTCTGCAGCATGGCCCTGACATAATAAAAGTGTGTGAAGGGTGGGTTTGTTCTGCTTTTTTTAGTTGCAACAAGGCTACCTCATTTATTGCCGTCCAGAGGGGCAATAGTGCAATGAAAGTGGGACACACACACTCGCCCTAAACCCCAAATCCTTTGTGGTGTGAAAAGTTATAGGAGTTCAGCAACATACTGCATAATTTTGCACTGATTGGGAATGAAGCAGTATGACTGCCCCAAAACTTTCTCAGGCACAAACAGCATTGGGGGGAAAGGCTCGCATATGACTAGTCCAATAGCATTATTAGCAAAAATTGTCATAGAAAGGATGCCTGGAGTTTTCCTGCCTCTTCCAGGTTAGAGTCCCATGCCCTGGAAACAGCACTGACTGGAATCACTCTTTGTGTGCACAAGGATATTGCTGAGACTAGGAAACGTGATCCGCAACAGGGATGGGGGTCCCTGATCCCTTACCTTGAATGCTCATGATAGTGACTGCCAGGAAGGTGGCTGTCCCTGAGAAGATGTTGAAGATGGTGAGGCGTGTGTAGGCCGTAGAAGCCACAGAGAAGAAGAAGCTGAGCAGATACATGAGGGGGATAGTGGCCCAGCCGTAAAGGAGGAAGATCTGCATAACATCAACAAGGTGGTTGTCCTGGGTGAAGGCTTTCACGTCAAAGGCTTGGAATATCACCTGGAGGGAGGGATCAACCAATGAAGGGGGGGAGTAGTATTTCAGCAGAAAATGCACACAAAAATACACATTTTAGGGGGAGAAATTCATACAAATTCATATGTAGTTTTTTTTTTGGGGGGGGGGTTAATTGCAGAAGAATGAGCACATAAAAGACTGAGATGAACTAGAAAAGAGTTTGATCCATTCATCCCTGTCAGGTATAGGGCTTTCCCATTCCTGATTCTTTTAACTGAAGATCATGCAACCAGACAGTTTGAAGGGATCCTGAAGGTCATCCAGCCCAACCCTGGAACTGCAGATGCCTGAAACTGAGTGTAGGATTTTCTGGATGCAAAATGTCTGTCACTGGCCCAGTTTGGGACTGATATGAGCACCATGGCTATAAGAGCAGCAGCAGGAGGAGGCGTATGAACTTACACCTCTTAGGAATAGTCAGCGTTCCTTTGCTTGAATGTTCAGCTTTCATTTGGCGGGGGGGGGGAATGGTCACTAGGATTCTTTGGGGGGGGGGGAGAGAATACATCCAGGCAGTATTCTATCCAATTGCTAAGTAAATGAGTTTTTGATTCAATTTTTAGTGATTGGTTCAGTCATTGATTTACTTAATCTAATAAACATAAACAAATCAGAGTGTTTGAATTTATGTTTTGCTGGTTTGCACTGATTATAATGCTCTTCCCCACACAAATCTAGAAATTAGGAGCACAGGAAGTTGCCTTAGATTGAGTCAGACCATTGGGTCCATCAAGTTCAGTATTGCCTACACCAGGGTTTCCCAAACTTGGGTCTCCAGATGTTTTTGGACTACACTGGTCCTGCTACCTAGGGATGATGGGAGCTGTAGTCCAAAAGTAGCTGAAGAACCAAGTTTGGGAAACCCTGGCCTACGCTGAATGCCAGTGGCTGTCCAGGATTCCAGACAGGGAGTCTCCCCCAGCCCTACGTGAAGCTACTGGGGATCAAACCTGGGACCTTCTGCATGCAAAGTGGATTTCTACCACTGAGCCAGTTTGCTTATGTGCCTGATTAGCATGTCCCACCCCTGGCCCTCGGCTAGATTCTTTCAGAATACATCTCCTGGTACATTTTTGCCAAACCACCGGCAAAGAACTTCCTGGGGACTGCAGTTGAGCTGACTTACCAGCATGAGCACACAAGGCGTGAGGTAGTTGATGAGGTCCCACAGGAGGGCCGAGAGCCAGAAATTGACGACATAGACTCCGCTGACAAACTGGACGTGCTTGGCCTTGATGGCCCTCTCGCTGACGAGCAGGAGAGCGAAGGTGCTGGACAACGATGCCATTCCATAGAGCAAGTTGATTGCAATGGCGAAACCCGTCTGGCCTCTGATCGGACATTAAAGACAGCAAGGTGAGCAGGACCAGGGATGTTTATTTAAAGGAGCAGCCCACCTACCCAAAAGGCTTAAGGCAAGCAAGAGCAAGAAAAGATCCAATCAGGGGTTTTATAATGTAGAACAAGTATATTCTAGGAACTTCAGCGCAACAAGGTGAGCAACTGGCAGGCCCTGGACCAAGTCTAGCTCATGAAGGGGTGACACTTGCACTTTCTCCGTCTTCCCAATCCAAGGGGAAAAGGCAGGTGTGCAGGGAGCAGCAGGGATGAGAAAGGGATAAAGCCAGATTTCACCAACCATTGGACGCCATCAGGACTCCAACTCCCATCACCCCCAACCAGCAGGGATGATTTGGGAGTCATCCAGAGGGCACCAAGCAGGGGAAGAGTGGAATAAGCCCTGCTGGGGGTGGGGGCAATCCCCTTCCCCATCCTTAAAAGGACCCCCTGGAAGAACATTTCTATCCTGCTATTTCAGCATAAAGGCACCCAAAGCAGTTCACAAAACAATTTAAAAACAAAACACAATTAATACAGTAAAGGTAAAGGTAAAGGGGCCCCTGACCATTAGGTTCAGTCGTGGATGACTCTGGGGTTGCGGCGCTCATCTTGCTTTATTGGCCAAGGGAGCTGGCGTACAGCTTCCGGGTCATGTGGCCAGCATGACTAAGCTGCTTCTGGCGAACCAGAGCAGCACACGGAAACACCGTTTATCTTCCCGCTGGAGTGGTACCTATTTATCTACTTGCACTTTGACGTGCTTTTGAACTGCTAGGTTGGCAGGAGCTGAGACCGAGCAATGGGAGCTCACCCCGTCGCGGGGATTCGAACCGCCGACCTTTTGATTGGCAGGTCCTAGGCTCTGTGGTTTAACCCACAGCGCCACCCGTGTCCCAAATTAATACAGTACAAAGTAATAATTTTAAAAAAGACAGCCATCCTTCACTATTTTTGCTAATATCAGGAAAGTCAGCTCTTCAGGTGCCAGGCCTTGCATAGCCAACAGAACTGCAAACGCCATGTGTAAGAGAGAGTGGTAGTGACAGACTCAAGAATCCTGAGGTTTGTACGGGGGAAATTTTAGGAGAAGGGGGAAAGGGAACTCTCCAAAAACACTGAGTATGCTCCGTGGGCATGGAATGGTGGCTGACTGCTGGGAGGGAAATGGAATAGAGTCGCAGGAGAGCTGCTCTCTAAGTGGCAGCCTCAGAGGGTTGTTGTAAGGCTAAAAAGAGAGGCGAGACACCACTTTCAGCTCTTTGGAGGAAAGGCAACACAGTATATAAAGGAATTAAATAAAGAGTGAATTTATCGTTGTTCAAAAGAGAGGAAGAATCAACTCACTCCATGAGCTGGTCCTTCGCGGTCTCTGTTGTGTTGCGGGGCTGTGGGTAGTTAGCCACAGAGATAGAAGCATTGGGGTCAACCAGCAGCTTCAACAGGGCGTTGTCAACCAGGAGAAGGGCTGCGGCAGACGAGTGGAATGCCTGGTTGTTGAAGAAAGCCGTCACCTTCACGAGATCCCCGATTTCTTCGAAGGAAGCTGCCGCAATGTAGCGCTCGTTGAAGGCTCCCCCTTCTTCAGCTGCTCGAGAAATCAGGTATTCCTGCAGGTCACCTGCAACAACACTTTCGTCAATGCAGCAGGCCTCCTAAGTGGTCCTTCCGTTGGCCAATCAGATGCCATTTGAGATGGGCCATTAGGAGATATTGCTACAGGTGTTTAGTGGAGGAAGGCTTTCTCTGCAACCCTGAGGTCTAGAAACTTGCTGTTTGAACAGATATGGGGATTTCCAGGAAAGCGAAAGGTGCCAGAATCTGGAAACTAGGCCAAATTTTGGCATGACCTGAAGCCTCAAGTAAAGCAGAATATCTATAAATAATGTCTATGAACAGCCTACTGAAGCTTGGTATTTGCTGACAGAATCTTGTTTTTAAGACTCCAGCAGCCACAAAGTTGGCTGGGTGTTTAACTTTACATGGAAGTCTATCTTCCTCCTCTTTTTGCTCCCTTACTCCCCCACAGCCTTCCGCCCTAATCCCTTGCTCCCCAGTCTCCCTATCTGCCAAATGCACCAAGGCTGGCACATACCAGTCACTATCATTCTCCTCCACCCCTTCCAGCATCTACTTTGATATTGTACATTCTGGACTGGGCCTTCTCCCTCAGGTGCTTCCAATGCCCATGAGCATTTTGCCATATCCCAGCTGCTGAGCCACAGCAAACGTTTTGGCAGAAGCTCCTATTTGTTCTCTTGCAACCCAGAAGATTTGGAACATCTCTTCTTGCTGAAAGGCCTTAAAAACAGACTAGATATCTGTTCTCTGCCTTGGTTCGGATACTCACCCACTACCTCCAGTGGCCCTTGGTGCTGAGAGTCCACGATATCCTTATACTGCTCTCCTAGTCTCTGGGCCAGGGTGAATTCTTGGGAGACAGAAAAGGGCACTGTAGTCTGTCCATACGGATTTAAGGTCATCTTGAGCAGGGAAGAGTCTCGTGGGCCTGGAAAGGTCTTGGCCACAATCAGGGCGAAGGCAGTGAAGATCAGAGGCACCAGGAACTGTGCTGCCACCATCTTCCAGTTGCGCCAACTGTAGACAGCCCTCTTCATAAACATGGCATAGAACTGCTGGCAGCAGAGGTAGAACTATGAAGACAAAGAGCAGGCTAAGGATACTGATAAGGTGGGTCCCCTTGGAAGATTAGATAAACTTTGATATTAACAGGGCATTGTTGCTGTTATTATTTATATGCAGGCGGTGACCATTCCTTGTGGGGGTTCCATTCCTAGCCCCCGCGTTTGTCGGTGGAGCGTATATAAGCACACCCCACTCTGTCCCTGTTCTGCCTTCTTCTGGGTCCAAAGGACCTGCACATCAGCAATCACACATCCAATGGACACCACCTGTATTTTGTTTGTATACTGCTTCAATGTAAAAACCTTTGAGGGGTTTACATAAAATATGCATTAGCAATTATTGATAAAAATTGAAGCATTCCCCCTTTTCATTTAATATGGTTTTTTAAAAAAAAAAATAGTGATGTGTTTTTAAAACTACAACGCCATTCTTGGATATGTTTAAGTACACAGTTGCGCCTAACACTTCCAAGAAATTTCACACCAGCCGTCAATAAGCAATATTATTATGAATCATAATAATTTTTCATAATTATTATTATGAATTTGTCTGGCTTTGTATACGTATGCAGCAGTAATGAACACTCATTTAGGTCATATACAGTGGTACCTCCAGTTGCGGACGGGATCTGTTCCGGAGGTCCGGTCGGATCCCGAGGTTTCCGCAACCTGAGGACTGCTTCTGCGCATGCGGCGAAACCCGGTCAAATACTTCTGGGTTTGCCGCTTTCTCATCCTGAAGTTTACGTAACCAGAAGGTTATGTAACCGGAGGTACTACTCTATTTGCAAAAGCAGTTTGAGCATGTGAAGAACCATGGGTGAGAATTTTAGTCAAATATAAAATCAGGCAGTTATCCTAGAAACAATGATAATCTTCCCAGGAGGCTGAAGACTCCAGTGTCCTTGGTGCTCTGGCTAATGGTAGAGGCTGGATTCAACTTTAGGAATAATTAGGAAAGGGGCTGGAAACAAAACTCCTCAGAACTAAGGCATGGCCACATTCGGGGTACTACTCACTCAAGCCATACAGTATGGTGAGTTCCATTTTTGTCAACACCCACGATTAATCAATTGCTATGTTCACAAGGGCTGGTGGGTCCCCATGGCACCAGAGCAACCAATCAGAGCTCACCCCCGTGTTCAGCTTGATGTTGGAGCAATCTTCCGTGATCAGAGCCCCGCTGTCATCCGTCATGTCGGTCATCCCACTCAGGCTGCTGGAGTCATCCATGGCCCAGTCGTTGGATCGCCGTTCATGCTGGTACTGCAAAGCTGGCAGCTGGATGGCTTGGATGTCCATGCTGGAATCAACCAGCTTGCCAACTCTTAAAGGAAGAGAGTGAATCCATGTAAGCGAATGCCATCAGCATTAGGTGGAGTTTGTGGGTTTTTAAAAATTAAGTCACCCCAGAGGTTAGCTTCCAACAACCTCAGCGTCATACCTGTATACAAGTTTTAGCAATGAGCCTCTTCTGGAAGCTCACTTGCCACATTTCTGAGTCATGCACAATGTTCTGGACCCATTTCTGCTTGAAGCAGAAATGGGCTTTCACAGAGTATGCATTGGGCAGGTCTGATTGGTTGCCCCTTTCTTCAATCTTAGAACAACCCTCCCTCTTTTCAAAGCATGGCTGTGCAGGATGCTGATCGATCAGCTGTGATGCCAATCATGAAGCCACTGCCCCTCCTTCTCTGTGCTTCCCCCTCCCCCACAAATTGTACCAAAAGGTGGCAGCGCATGTGGGTTGCTCATCTGATGCAGAGGGAGAAGCGAGCGCAGGTTCCTCAGACTGCAGAGAAACAGGGATTTGACCAGAAGTTCATGGCATTGACCCATAATTTGAGGAGAAATGTTTTCGTGAAATTATTCCCGCCACTGCCAAATTTTGTTTTGCCAAATCATCTCATCATCTTGTTTACTTGAGTCCCAATGAACTCAATGGGGATTTCTTCCAAACTGCACTGTTAATAGAACTGCACTGTTAATCTCAGATTCCCTCCCCCTCAATATACATCCGAATCTTATTTCAGAAAGAAATTAAATCCAACATGTTTTAACTCACACTTACTCCTGCTGAAAGAGCACGTTTACCTTCCTTGCTAGTTTCCCCAATGCCCTACCTGAGAAAAACTTCCTCCATAGTGGTGACTGAGGCTCCGTAACTGGCAATGCCCAGCTCTTCCCGGCGTAACTCCAACTCCGTGAACAGAGCCTCAAACCTGGAAAAGCAGCAGGAAACAGGAAAGAACTTCAGCATTCAAAGCATATCCCTAACATTCCCTATATTACACAGAGGAAGCGCTTCCTACCCCTTTGTCCAGGGGTTCTTGTGGGGAAGTGGGGAATGTGCTTTCCATGCACTTCCAATGTACGGTGTGCAGACAAGAGTTTACCAGCTGCGGGGAAAGCAATTTGCAAGGCAGTTTTTGCCAGTCCAATTTCACAATTTGGCCACACCCACTCTTGGCACGTGATCCTTGGAGGGTGAAGTCTTCGCCTAGAGAAGGTGAGCTCTCACTGGCTTAGACACATGCCCCAAATTTGTAAATGCTAGAGAGAGACCCGGAACTGCAGTTTCACAACGGACAAAGCTCCCACACCGATGACGACCTGGCAAGCCATCATCAGTTCTTGCAGAGGGTAACACTACCTGTGTGTACTCTCCTTGGGAAGGATGAAGGACAGCTCCGCCCCAGCGTTGCTCTCCAGGGTGGCGTTGGGCACATAGTGATAGATGAGACGGGAGATTTCGCCAAGGTTGCAGCATGGCTCCTTCACCATCACCATGTGGTATCCTGCACCTGAAAGGGAACAGATGGGGGGGGGAGTGCAGGAGAAGAGAAGAGATTTTTGTGTGCACATAGAAAGCTGCCTCATGCTGAGGTTGCATTTATTTTGTTCCACTTCCCTGACATCTTACCTAACTGTTAATTTCCGCATTATGTTGGAGCTTTAATGTGATGTAAAACCACTTCTGGAAATCTAATGGAATGCAGTGATTTCTTTGTTGATTCCATTAAAAAACTGTCTGTGCCCCTTAACCCCTAAAATCACTAAAGTGGTGAAATTTGGGGAAGGATATTGGCATACTATTTTTAATTCTCTGTGTTTGTTCATCAGGAAAACTAATAAAAAACAAAAAATAAAAATAAAAAGCGTATTGACATACAATTCTTTTCTGCCCTTTTCATGGGGGGAATCATGGGGAAACAAAAGCAGGTATATGAGGAAAGGGTTGGGGAGGAACACTATTGTCCAATTATGTTGGTTCTTATGTCACTGCACATCCACTTGGTGTGAATTTAATTTAGTGTGACATGTCAGTATATCAGTAAAAAAGCCACAGTCCCACAACAGGCACTGCAGTGTGAAAGTGACATTGAAAATATTTAATAACAACAACAACAACAACAACAACAACAACAACAACAACAACAATAATAATAATTTATTACTTATACCCCACCCATCTGGCTGGCTTCCAACAGGAGATTAAAAATACATTAAAACATCAGTCATTTTAAAAAAAAACCTTCCTTAAACAAGACAGAAGTGCTAGCGTTATAATCAGGAAAATGAACGAAATATTTCCCATGTCTGAATGCACCAGACTGTTGGTCTATCTAGCACAGCACGGTTTAATAGGACTGCCTGGCAGCAGCAATCCAGTGTCTGAGACCAAGGATCTTTCCCTGCTTGAAGATGCTGGGGATTAGATTATAGAAATACAAAGGTGGAAGGGACCACAGGGGTCATCTAGTTCAACCCCCTGCAATGTAGGAATCTTTTGCTCAACCTGAGGCTCGAACCCACAACCCTGAGATTAAGAGTCTCATGCTTGAACATGGGACCCTCTGCAAACAAAGCAGATGATCTACCACTGAACTCCATCCAGTCAAGAAGCATTCAGGGGTGTTCAAACTACATACCAACAGGCTGCCCTGCAATAACAATTGCTACGCTGAAATTGCCAGGTGCCTGACAGGTTTTTTAATTTTTTTTAATGCAGAATATATACACACCATTGGTGAGGGCACCCACATTTAAAGCCCCTCTCCCATACAGGTCACTAGGCTCTTCCCCTTCCCAGTCTCATACAGAATGAAATAATTCTGTGAATGCTACCAAAGGGGAATGGCACCCACTGCAAGGTCCTTATTTCTTTGTGGGTTTCTTCAAGTCAGGTGCTGGCACAAGGGGGATTCTCCTTACCGTATTTATGCTTGAGAAAGAGTGAAGACCCACAGCACTGGAGCTCCCCCTTTGCCATAATCGCAATGCGGTCGCCCAGCAGATCTGCTTCGTCCATGAAGTGTGTGGTGAGCAGGATGGTGCGAGTGCTCCGTTGCTGCTGCAAAAGCTCCCAGGTGGCCCGGCGGGAAACTGGATCCATGCCTGAGGTTGGCTCGTCTAGCATCACCACCTAGACAGTGCAGAGAGAAGAGGCCTCAGTGCAAGGTGAAACACAGCTGGTGTAAGATATGAAGGGCACATACTGTATTTTTCGCTCTATAAGACACACTTTTTCCCTCCTAAAAAGTAAGGGGAAATGTGTGTGCGTCTTATGGAGCAAATGCAGGCTGCACAGCTATCGCTGAAGCCAGAACAGAAGAGGGAGAGCTGAGCAGCAATCCCTCTTGCTGTTCTGGCTTCAGGGATAGCCGTGCAAAGCCTCTTCAACAACATTTGATTCAGAATATTTTTTTTCTTGTTTTCCTCCTCTAAAAACTAGGTGCGTCTTATGGTCCGGTGCGTCTGATAGAGCGAAAAATACGGTGCCTAGAATACAGAAGAGAGAGAGTTTGGCGCAATTGTTAGAGAAGTGGGGGGCAGCCTGAGGCCTAATTTCATGCAGTGGCAGGGGGAAATGGAAGCAAATGGGGTGGCAGAAAGAATAACGAAGAAAGAAAACAGAGGACTCTCAAGACTCACTTTGGAGTCTCCAATGAGTGCGATGCCAATGGAGAGCTTCCGTTTCATCCCCCCAGACAATGCTTTAGAGAGAGAGAAGCGTTTCTCCTGTAGGCTGAGGATGTGCAGGATGCGGGTAATCTCCTCTAGACATTTCTCCGCAGGAAAACCTTTCAACTGAGAGGAAATAGAATGGAAAAAGAGTTAGCACATGGGATGACATGCTGCTGCTGCTTTCATTTAAATCAGGGTTGGGGAATATGTGACCCATCCCTAGCTATTGGTCATGCTGGCTGGGGCTGATGGGAATTGGAGTCAAACAGCATCTGGAGGACCAGAGATTCCTAAACCCCAGTTAGACAAAAAGGTTCAAAAAACCCAAACAGGTTTCTAGTCCCTGTAGTTGACAGCTGCCGACCCCAGAACCCTATTGCACTTTGTCCACATTGTGGCACCAGCCTGAAGGTGCATCAATGCTGCACATAGGAAAAGCTCATGTGTGCATTCACAAGCCCAAGAAATGCGCATCCACCATCTGCATCTCCCTCCAGCCTGAGAGATAAGCTTGGTGTTTGCACGGCCTTTGCTTTTACAGAAGATTGTGATTGCCGATGTTCTAAGTGAGAATATACACCATTCATTTAATGTGGGGTATCTCCATGCTATGTTACACCATGCTATGTAACAAAGGGTTAAAAGAAGCCTTGCAATATTTATCCAAGATTACCCCAGAGTAGAAGTACAGGTGCTCTTCCACTGTCATTTGGTCAAAGAGGACATCATGCTGAGGGCAGAGGCCAAGACTTTTCCGGATCAGATTCATGTCCTGGGAGATCTCATAGCCATTGATGTATGCTTGGCCACTTGTTGGAGGATACAGTCCTGGGGAAAAGGAACAGCCTTCAGATTAGCAGCCATTAGATTAGATGGATCCCCTAAAGTCCAAGAAGGTTTAAAAGGCATTTTATAGTATCCCTGCCAAGACTGTCCACAACTCTCTCTTGGGTGTATCCAATCCCAGTTTGCTGCCTGTGTGGTACATAAACTGAATCTCAACCATTTCAAACCCTGTTAATTGCTGTAACCTATTATCAGGTAGGGGTTGTGAATTCCCACATTTTGTAAGCAAATATAGCGCATTTCTCTATCTTCATTAATATGCTCCTTTTTATGCACACTTGCTCCTAACAGATGTGTTTTTGTAAATATAGCCTTGACTCATTATTCAGGCTCAGCATGGTGATGATGATGATCATAGGCGCCTAGGAAGCTGTCTTATGCTGAGTCAGACCTTTTGGTCCCTCTAGTTCAGTATTATTTACACTGACTGGCAGCCGCTGTTTAGGGTTTCAGGCAGGTAATCTATCCCAGTCCTACCTGGAGATGATAGGGATTGAACTTGGGACCTTCCACATGCAAAGCAGATAATCTACCACTGTGCTACAGGCCTTCCAGCCTAGTCCCAACAGCCCAACCTCACCTGTGAGCATGGACAAAGTCGTCGTCTTCCCAGCACCATTGTGCCCCAGAAGCACTGTGATTTGCCCCTCATACATGTTCAGGGTCAGGTCCCTTACGGCTTCCTTGGTTTTGTTCCCCATCTTGAACACCTGAGGACAGCCAAGTGAGATGTATGCATAAACAGGCATTCAGGTGCTCTTTCCATAAGCTGCTGTTGCACAACTCAGCTTTCAGAGTGCGGCATCCCAGAAGAACCCACCTTGGACAGGTGCTTAATTTTGATCCCTGAAACCAGGTCCGACGGCTCCTCTTCTATGTACTGGCTTTTCAGGGCCTTCTCTGGGTCCTCCTCCTCTTCTTTCTCCTTTCCCAGCACTGTCTGAGGACTCCCACACCAATATGAAGGCTAAGGAGAGACAAACAGGGAGGCTCTTATTGTTGCAAACAATTGGAGTTTGTCAATTATTTCATTGATGGGGTGAGGCAGCTTTTTCAGTCTGAGGGCCACATTCACCCTTCCAGGGGCCACATACCAGATGCTCAAAAGAATAAATTGCAATAAACTATTGACTTGCTTTTGTTTTAGTATGTATTTTGTGTTCTCATTTTGTATTTTTACGTTGTAGACCACCCTATGATCTTCGGATGAAGGGTGGTAAACAAATCTCTCACTCTCTCATACTCTACTACTTATTTATGCCAGCTGAGGTCCTCTGTCTATTTTGTTTGGTTCCAATGAAACAGGGTGAACTTCTACCCCCAGTACCAGCCATTCCCAATCTGGTGTCCTCCAGATGCTTTGGACTACAGCTCCCATCAGCCCCAGCCTGCATGATGCAAGAGTAAGAATGAGCATCAGGGATTCATGAAGACTCAATATTCATTTTAGCTATTCATAGATACCAAATGGAGCTCACATATATCCAGGTCAGGAAGCCTGGTAGCAGAACAAATTGTTGCAACTAATTGCTATTATGATGTCTTCTAATGAAGACAGAAATAGATCAGCTACTATGCCTTGTTTGTTTGCCTAAAACAGAGGTTTGAAACCTATTTGAGTCCATGGCTCCCTTGACCAACTACATTCTTTCTGCGGCACCCCTGTGGGGCTCAGGAGCCCAGTTAAATCACCCCTTGCCTGCAGAGCTGGCAGCCTCTCACTCTTTTTCGAACAACCTCCCTTGTGGAGTGTTCCCTCAGCCTCCTCCCCTCTCCCCTCTCCTTGGGAGTTGTCTGGGCAGCCGCTGCTGCCACCCCTGATCACTGAGCTACCCACCCACCCCAAAGAAAGGTGCTTCCTCACACTGTTCCACAGAGGCCTGGGAAGCATCCCCTAGCCAGCCCCAGAGGCACCATTTGCCTGGGGAGCTTATAACCAGGGATGCTGCAACAAACAGCTGTGCAAGTCTCTGGGAGGCAGAGACGCAAGAGGGCATCAGAGGAGGGAGGGAAGGAAAGAGGGACAGAGGCCAGTGTTGCCCACAGCACGCCCAACCATCATTCAAGGCACCCTAGGGTGCTACAGCACACTGGTTGAAAGCCACTGGCCTAAAACAATGGCCTGGCTCACAAGCCACGCTGGGTCAAACCAAGTCCCGGCATAAACATGGCCATGTACTTCCTAGAAGAGGAGATCACAGTTGCTTTGCTCCTCTTCCAGTCACTCCTCTGCTGGTTTGGTTTAGCCTGCCATTCAATCCCAGAATCATGGCTTGGCTCTCTGGACAAATCATGAGCTGTAAACCATAAAAGAGACCTTGGTGGCAGCTTATGGCTAGTCCAGAGATAGTAAAACCAGGTGTCCAGGTTTGGGTGACAAACCAAGTTTCTCTGCATGTGTCTTCACAGCGTCAAACCCCACCACAAACGTTCCATTTCTCAGTTCCACAACTTGCTCTTTTTCTGTGCTCCTGAGAATCGTCACAGCATAATCTGAGCACTGGATTCTTCCCCGTTACTAAGCTCCAGACGTTTTCAATTACCACTTGCGAGTTGTCGTCCAAAGCAACTGGAGGGAGCAGGTTGGCACAGGCTAGGCTACACAACAGCTGGTCATTGGGAGAAAGAGCAGCACAGGACTCACCATCAAGAAGAAGTACCAGGGCTGTGGGATGCCATACTCTCCTGGGAAGACGGCCTCCACATACCAGGCCACCAAGCCATACAGCACCGAGTCCAGGAGTAGCATCCCTAGGACGTGAGCCACAGTGAAGTTATCGTCCACGCTGACTGGTTTCAGAAGGTCCCTCCACTGCACCCCAGTGCCTGGAAAACAGAATAATAATAATAATAATAATAATAATAATAATAATAATTTATTATTTATACGCCACCCATCTGGTTGGGCTTCCCCAGACACTCTGGGCGGCTTCCAACAAAATATTAAAACACAGTAATGCATCAAACATTAAAAGATTCCCTAAACATGGCTGCTTTCAGATGTCTTCTAAAAGTTTGGTAGTTGTTGTTCACTTTGACATCTGGTGGGAGGGTGTTCCACAGGGCGGGTGCCACTACCGAGAAGGCCCTCTGCCTGGTTCCCTGTAACTTGGCTTCTCGCAGTGAGGGGAACCGCCAGAAGGCCCTCAACGCTGGACCTCAGTGTCCGGGCAGAACAATGGGGGTGGAGATGCTCCTTCAGGTATACTGGACCGAGGCCGTTTAGGGCTTTAAAGGTCAGGACCAACATTTTGAATTGTGCTCAGAAACGTTCTGGGAGCTAATGTAGGTCTTTCAAGACTGGTGTTATGTGGTCTCAGCATCCAAGTTCTGTTTTGCATCCAACAGCGCAAAGTGAAAGCAGGCTGCTAATACATTACTGAGACCTGAAATGTGAGGGGCCAGGGTGGGGAACAAGACATCCCTTTCTTCTGACCCTCTCCTCCCGAATTAGGATCCCAAAGTTGTTTTTGTTTGAAATATTTAATGCTACATCATTGTGGAGGATATTTACTAGCCGGTTTGGAGTATACAAGAAATATTTCAACACAACAAAAGATTCTGAGTCTTCTAACCACATTGCATGCACTATCTTGGGTAGCTTTACAACAATCTTACGAAGTAGTCCAGTATGATGGTGGATTAAGAAGCTAAGAATGTGAAAAGAGCCTGCTGGATCAGGCCAATTACCCATCTAGTCCAGCACCCTGTTCTCACAGTGGCCAAACAGAAGCTTGTGGGAAACCAGCAAGCAGGATTCAAGCACAGGAGACCTCTCCCCTCCTGCAGTTTCCAGCAAATGGTATTCCGCAGCATTTCTGCCTCCAACCGTGGAAACAGAGTGCACAGACTTCATGGTTATTGCAGATAAGGACCTGAGACAGGGTGGGTGGCTAAGGAGAAGATGGGGACAAAGCTAGGATTAGTTGCCATGGGCTCTGGCTCCACCTGCTGTTGAGCTCCTTGCCTTCTGCCCTGCCACTCCCAATGGGCACCAGCCGCCACTGATTGTGGTGGATACTTGCAGACCTGATTGACTCTCCCTTGATCCTTCACACTCCAACATCTGCCTACGAGAGAGCCTCCAGGCCATTGCCTTCTCAAAAACCGTTCTTCCAGGAATCGTTCAGACAAGGGGCAGTCAACATGGTGACCTCTCATCAGCCCTGACCATCAACCATGCTGGCGGGAGTGGGTGGGGATTTGAACCCTGGTCTCGCAGGTCCTAGCCTGACACTTTAATCACCACAATGCCACAGGTGATTCCAAAAGGCATGTTTATCAGCTGACAGGCTCCTGACTGTGCGCTGGAAGCCACATTCCTCTCTGCCCCCACACCTGACATCACTTGCGACATCAGGTGCTGAGCAGATGGCCATGGTTTTGAGGAAATGGCTGCACCAGCTAAACTTCTTTCCCTGTTTATCCCTGTCTCCATTATTCCTCCCTGTACTTTCCCTGTACGTGTTTTAGACTGGAAACCTCTTGGACTAGATACCTATCAAACCTGTTCTTTGCAGAGCACCATGTGAGGCAGTAAACTGCGGGAGGCAGTGGAAGACAGAAGTGCCTGGCGTGCTCTGGTCTATGGGGTCACAAAGAGTCGGACACGACTAAACAACAACAACAATGTACACAGAATACACTTATAAATAAAAAATATTTTAGCCCACTCTAGCCCAATGGTTGCCATTAATTTGATTTTGAATTGATTTTAGAATGAATTGATTTTAGAATGTATTTCAGTTAACTGGATGTGATTTTATATAAACTGTGTTATTTTTACTGTTGTTAGCCATTCTGAGCCCGGCTTTGGCTGGGGAGGGCAGGATATAAATAAAATTTTACTATTATTAATTATTATTATTATTATATGCTGCACTTTTGTTTGTATGTGTTTTTTTCCAGGAGAAAGAAAGAAAAATTGAAGAAATATTCAGCCCGCTTTTAATTCCAGCCAGAGCTGGAACAACAAGAGTATTGCAGCTGAACAAACATTTACCAGTTGCTCAATAACCAGCTGGTAAGTCATGTGAGTTGGTCTCACACTGACTCCTGCTTGCAGGAGATACAGCAACAGATACAGAGCCCAGCCCAGGACAAACCTATGGCTGCCTGTCTCCTGATGATAGTTAGGCAATTCACACCGTGGGTGAATACATTCTTTCACAGAGTACTAATCTCACCACCCTCTTTTTGGAGCTAATCACAACCAACGCAGCAAACAATCAACATTTCCTGCCATTCTGTTATGGTACAATCTGCATTAATACAATTAAATTCCAACTTTCCTCCAAGGATCAAGGTTACTGCTCCAAGGTTTCCCAGGGTCCTGGGCCATCATTCTAACCACTACACCACACTGGTTGCTGCAACCCATGCCATGCCATAAAGATATAAGAAGAGCCTGATGGATCAGCCCAATGGCCCATCTAGTCCAGCATTCTGTTCTTGCAGCGGCCAACCAGATGTCTGTGGGAACCTGAGCACAAGAGCACTTTCCTTTCCTGTGGTTTCCAGCAACTGGCATTCAGAAGAATTGCCTATGGCGGAGTAGGGCTGGCCGATATCAGCCTTTCAGCATCACAGTATATCACCAACCAAACATCGCGGTCTGGCGATGTTCAAAAACAAACTGCATTGGCCTCAGCAACTAGCAAAACTGACTGGAAAACTTAAGAGGAATGTCAAACCAAAAGGTATTTAGGGAATGGAAAATATATAAAGAATACTTGAAAATGTACTGTACGAACTTGCAGAAATAAGAGTGATACTGATAACCAAGAATTGTTCAAAATGTAATAGTGGATTATATATCTATATACAAAATAAAATAATGTGAATCTGTGCAAGGAATACAGATAACATAAGTAGTATAATGAGAATTGTTGGAAGTTACATATTTTAATTTGTTATGAAAGTGTAATATATTGTATTTGCTTATGTTTGTTTGTCTAACTTACCTTACTTTATTGTTTTTATTCATTTGTATCGTCTTTTGTACTATATGTTATGTATATTTGTCTATGTGAAAATTATTAAAGATTTTCAAAAGAAAAAAGAAAAAAAGGAAAGAAATTGCTGCAGCTCTCACCGTGGGAGCTGAGGAGGATTCATCGCAGCGCCTAGCGGGCTGGGACAAGGCCGCTTGTTTGTACAGCTCACCTGGGGCACAGGAGGACTCCCAATCCCCAGCTCAGAAATCCCCGGTGCTCTCCCCGCTCACGGATGAGTAGGGAGAGCAGCGGGGCTCCTTTGGGCAGCTCTGCCAGCGATGGGGAGGGCTCCCCTTCCCCAGCTGAGTCATCCCTGGTGCTTCCCCCACCCCCTCTTGCGCAGGAACCAGCGCTGGACTGGGGGATCCTTTAACTGCTCAGCTGAGGGGAGCAGCAACCACACACTCCTCAGCCAAGCAGTTAAAAGATGCAGAGGAACAAGCTGTTATCGGTGCCTCGCCAATGAAGCTTTTTTCTCCTTCTGCGCAGTATGAGGGCAGAGTGTGATGGCAACACTCACTGGAAGAAGTACAGGGGTACCTCGGGTTACAGACGCTTCAGGTTACAGACTCCGCTAATCCAGAAATAGTACCTCGGGTTAAGAACTTTGCTTCAGGATGAGAAAAGAAATTGCACAGCGGCAGCAGGAGGCCCCATTAGCTAAAGTGGTGCTTCAGGTTAAGAACGGACCTCCAGAATGAATTAAGTTCTTAACCCGAGGTACCACTGTAGCTAGCAGAGGGACTCGGAAGTGGTGGCGGTTTCACCAGCAATATACCACTGAGTGAAGCTGACATCATGGTCTACTCCTTGTGCCAATCCTGGGTGATATATTGATCAGGCCTACTGTCAGAGCACTGCCATCATGGCTAGTAGCCATCTATAGTCTTATCCTCCATGAACTAGCCCAATCTTTTTTAAAAACCACCCAAGTTGGCAGCCACATTGCCTCCTGTGCGGCAGAGTTCCATAGTTTAACAATGGGCTCTGTGCATTCCTGCACGTACACAAAGAGCAAAAGCAGCTCGACTGTTTCTGCCAAAGGAGGATTTGCATCCACAAAAACTGGCAGCCAGCCAAGAGGGTGGGATTCTCGCCTGGCCAGAAGCATCCTAGCCAACTCACCTTTCCCTTCGAACATGCCGATCAACTGCGCTCCCATAGCCATGGCGACGTTGGAAATGAGGCATGATGAAAGCTTCTGGTTGTGTGTCATCGTGTCGTAGCGTGGGGAGATGAAGAAGTATGGAATGTAGGAGAAGAAGTAGAGGAAGCCCCCAGCAGCTGCCGCCACGTTTGCTGGGAATGCAAACGAGAGAGACAATATTGAGAGAAAATAACGGCAAGGATTCATGTGCACTAACAAATTCAACAGGGGCTCTTTGTTTCGTGGAAACCCAACTCACGGCATCAAAGCCAGTGTATGAAGGGAGGGGCAAAAGAGGGCCATGCGGTCCTGACACCTTTTTTCCTAGGCTCCTTAAACTCTGGCTGAAACTGTGGAGAAAAATGCAATATGAAGGGGGACCTGCAAAAAAGGTTTGCAGCATGGAGTGCTCCTGCTCAGGACCCCAGCAAGATAATGCCTTTTTCCTGGACACTCTATTGCAGTCTCCTTTTCCTTCCCTGTTTCCCCAAAATAGTCAGTCAGCATTCTGCGTACACTGAGCATGCTCAATACTCCTATATGTGGTTCCAACCCCCTGCGCCAGACTTATACTGTATGTCTAAATCTTTTTTTAAAAAAAGAAATATATATATGTATACAGTGGTACCTCGGGTTACATACGCTTCAGGTTACAGACTCCGCTAACCCAGAAATAGTACCCTGGGTTAAGAACTTTGCTTCAGGATAAGAACAGAAATCATGCTCCTGCGGCGCAGCAGCAGCAACGGGAGGCCCCATTAGCTAAAGTGGTGCTTCAGGTTAAGAACAGTTTCAGGTTAAGAATGGACCTCCAGAACAAATTAAGTACTTAACCCGAGGTACCACGGTATATGGCGTCTATAACACCTTTCCAGGAGTGTATCACTTCAGACTGCAGGTGGGGCAGTCTGAACATGATCTGAACACTCTGCCAAGTTAAAACACACATACACACAACTCTCTGCATTTGGAAAGCTAGCACATCAAGGAGGAGGTCAGGCTCCAACCCTTCTCCTTGACATATTCACATTCCATATGCAGGGAAACTTTTGACTGGACGCATGCTTGATACACATTATATCACTGTTTATATAATAAGTAACAATGTTTTTATTTGTTAACTTTTTCATCTGTTAAAAACGAACAAAGCACAATTAAAAATGGCATTGCTTTTGTGATTTGATGTGCAGTGTTTTCTACTAAGAAGAAAGTGTTGTTAATGCACAATGACAGGTACATTAAACTTGTAAAACTCAAATGAATTAGTGTCTGCTTGGCTGGAAAGTTTCAGTATAAAAAGCATCAAAATGAAAAACTCTTGCATGGGTGGGCTGAACAAGGGTCTGTGTCTGCATTCCCATAGCGACAAACTTCTTCACTGTGCTTAGTCACGTCCTGCCTCTTCCAGAGAGTGAATTACAGGCGCAACTCTGAAAACCAGGGGCAAACAAGACTTTCAAGTTAGTGACACACTAGACCTGGCTGTTTTTCACTCTGCAATCAGTTCCTAACATAGTCACTGCTTAGGCCTCAAATTCCTGGAGTTGCTTTTGACATGTAAACATTGCAATCCATTAAACTGCTAAAAGTGGGGATGGGGTGTTGCTGCTGGCACCTTCAACAGGGACTAGCTACATTTGCAGCTGATTCCAGTGGGATTTCCAGGTACCGGGTGCAAATCCGGATTTAGCAGGGACCGGCTGCACTCGGAAAAAGGACACCTACCAAATCAGGAGCCTTGTCAGGCCTAATTAGGCTCATGGGCTAGAAGTCCCCAGCACCGCATTAAAGCAAGGCATACTATCCCAGGGTTGGCTTAGAGTATTACAAGAAAATTTGTAGTGCTGAAAGTTCTGGTTTTCTTACTCCCTACATATAATTGCATTTCCTCCCCTTACAACTTGTGCTTTAAAGCTGTGATCCAATTAATACTATAAGCATGCCATGGGGGAGGGGGAGGGAGAACAAAGCTCAAAGCCCTCTGATGTTTCCACAGGCAGCTGCTTCAAATGCTGAAAGAGGCTAGCCACATTTCATTTCAGATTTGAAAGTGGAAAGGTGGCTTGCCTCTTCAGAATGCAGTGGCTGAGTCAAAGAAACCTCTTGCTCTTTGGCATCTTCCTGTGCGATGATAACCGAGGTCTTGGGACTAGTTGAAAACACACCAGGGACTAGCGGTGGTTCCCAGGGCAGCACTTACGAATTCGTCTGAAAGGAAGCCATGTACAGCTCCTCTTTCTTGGTATTCTCCACCCAAACACCCCACTTAATAATAATAATAATAATAATAATAATAATAATAATAATAATATAAATAAATAATTTTAATAATAAATAAATAAATAAATAATTTATTATTTATAACCCGCCCATCTGGCTGGGTTTCCCCAGCTACTCTGGGCGGCTTCCAACAAAATATTAAAATACAATAGTAAATTTAAAAAACAATGTAAGTTAAATCTGGCATACTTTGCAATGCTCAAATCTAGCAATGCCATCATCTCAGGGACCATTCCACACCCTGTTTTTTGGCACACTGCATGGGAAAAAAAAATGATGGGAGTGGGGATGCATAATGTTGCAAAGGAGGGAAATTCAGTGTTATCAGCTACTGTGGGAAACAGAATACTGTACTGGACTAGCTAAGCCTTTGGTCTGACCTGCAGGGCTCCTTTCTTATGCTTTATTTAGGGGGAGAAAGCTGAGCCTACTATTCAGCAGTACAGCAGCAAATACTATACGTGCATGGATATTATTGAGACCTCCCAGTTCTTAATTCACTTCTACGCCAGTATGTGATGGTGGGGAAGCAAAAAGGCATCAAGGGACATGACAGTTAGTTTTGCAAAAAAAAAAAAAAACCTAGAAAAAAAGTCCTGAGCTGCTCTGATGCTTGAAATAGCAACTTGAACAAATGAGCAGGGGAAGATTTTGCAGTTCCAGTGGCAACAAGCACTATCGACTACAAATCGAGCTGCCATAGGAACCATGGCTAAGTTACATGCAATGGGTAACCCAACCTACTTCCCTGCCTGGGACAATCCTGTATCTTGAGCGGGCCAAAGTAGTAGAAGAAAAAGGCATGTGTTTTTAGGTTTGCAAAGAGGCAGTCCACACCCCTGGGGAATTTCCACTCAGCTGCTCGTCTGTTATCAGCTATCCTACACATCACTGATGCTCCTGCATAACCTCATAATTAACATTTCAAATCCAGAATATGACAAGACAAAGTGCCACCAGCTTCCTGGCCTTATGATCACCCTGGGAAACTAGGAGGGGGAAATTGCCAGGCCAAATGCAAAGCAAAACGAAACAAAACATGGCTTCTTGTACTTTCAACTTGGAAGCAATAAAGCTGTGGAATGCCGCACCAGGGGGCTGAATAAACAGGAGTTAATTGCCTCTGCAACTTAAAAGCACAGTCCTACCCATATCTGCTCAGAAATAAGTCCTACGGGATTCATTTCGGATTGCCTACAGATAAGTGAGGTTAAGCTTGTGGCTGACTCTTTGTGGATTGCAAGAGGACATCCTATCGTTGGGCTAAAAACAAACAAGGGATGTGCATGTGCTTCCGTTCCTCCCCACAACCTTGGGCCAAGAAAGGAACCATCATGTGAGCCCCAGAATTTTGAGTACCAGAACTGAACTGAACTCAAAGCCCTTCCAAGCAAAAATCCATGGCTGGCCACCCTCTCTTTCCCATCGCCTTAGCTTACTTCATCTCACTAGTGTCATAGCTGTCAACTTTTCCCTTTTCTTGCGAAGAATCCTATTCAGAATAAGGGAATTTCCCTTAAAAAAAGAGAAACGTTGACGGCTATGACTAGTATAATTTGCAGGGAGAGCAGTCATTTCCTTCTTTTTTCCTTTCAAAACTACTTATTATCCTTAGACACCGCAGTATAGGAAGAAGAAATCACAGCCAAGCTATAAAATGGAAATCAAATAGCTGAAAACCATAAAAACCAACAGGAAATGGGACCCCCCCCCAAAAAAAACCACAGGTGAGATTATTACACATTACTGCTGATAACAATTTGCGTGCCTTTGCCGGCACAACAAATAAACTGACATTAGCCTTTCCCTGTCTTGCTAACTGGACAAGAGAGTCAACCAAGGTCAATCAAATTGTTTTCTGCCAGGATGGTGGATTCTCCCAGTATCAGATGTTGATGTACACAAAAAGGGTGCCCAGACTGCACTGTGGTTCATAGGGTTTGATTTGCCTTTTGTGGTTCTTATATTATTGGTAACCTTCTCTAACAGGGCAATAATCCAGCATCTGTCATACCATTTATCAACAGAAATTTCATTATCCGCTTTCTAGTAATGTGAAATTGCGAGCTTAGCAGCCATTAACATAATATGAATGTGATCTTTATTGGGGAGGGCTTCATTAGGGAGGTCCATTTTCTCGCTGCCATTCTTGGAATATTTCCCAATCTCCTCCAGGCACCCTTGTTTATCTGCTTCGAAGCACAAAGGGATCTGCCAGCAGATCTGGGTCTACTTTCTGCCTTCCACTGACCAAAAGCAAGGCCTGAAAAGCAACAAGCTTTTCAGCAAATTTGGCAACAAACTTTTCAAACACAGGCTAAGCAGCAGCCAGCAGATTCTGCCAGCCTGAGAGAAGCGGTTATGCAAATCAGTCACTCTTTCATCCTGACGGACAAACAGCCAAGGACACTTTGCTTACCTTTGGAGAAGAAGGTGCTGACCATGAAGCTGAAGGAGATGGATGCGATGGAGAAGACTGTCAAGAAGGTAAACACCAGAGTGGGGTCACTATTTGTGAGCACCGCTCCCTGTTTGCTCACCTGCAAAAATCAATACCCTGCGGTTAGTCCCATTATCTACTCAGAACTCAGCAGCAACTGACAGACTGAAGAAACCTTGAAAATGGAAGACACTGAGTGTGCTGCTAACCCTGATGTGTGTGTTAAGTTTCAACACCAGCTGGGAGATGCTCACCTTTACGCAGAAGAGGATGGTGACAAAGAAGTTGGAGACCAAGAGGAAGAGGAAGAACATGAGGAACCAGGCACTCCAGTGCAGCCAGTTACTGAGGCCCATCATTCGCATGTATTCCTGCGGATGCAAAAAATCAGCATTGGGTTCTTCTAACATTGACTCCTTCCCAACATTATTCATCCCTTGAATCCCATAGCCAGGAGCACTTATGAACGTTTACAGTTCTTTTCAACAGATAAGGGCAATCAGCAAACACTGGACACATTCTTCTGCCCCAGTTTGTCTTTTCTAATCTTTCAAAACCAGCCATACCCCTTCAGTTCCATGCAAAAGACTGGTCAATATAGATTGCTCTTCAGTTTTCCTGCTCGCTGTAAGATCACTTACTGTTTCCAAAACATATGCAAGCAAGAAGCGAGTAGCTACCTGCCTTTTTATGCGAAATATGACTGCTTTAAATGTATAGTGCAGATGGGACCTCAATCTCTTTCCAAAAAATGGATGGAAGCCAAGGGTGGTATCCAGCTCAGTTCTACTCAGAGTACACACACTGAAATTAACACGACTAACTCAGGTCCAGTGGGTTTACTCTGAATAGGAGCTAGCTGGAACCAACCCTATGATTCTCCAGGAGTAATAAATTCTGGGATTAGAGTCCCAAAGTCAACAGGTGTTCGGTGCAACTGCAAATTCAGTTATATACCCGGCAGATGCAGAAATCCACACAGATAGACTTGCTGCCTAGTCTGGACTGTCAGAAGCACTTATCACTGCATTACCTTCAGCTTCTTCTCTTTCTCATGCACCACAGCACGGACTATGTTGAGCGAGGTATAGGTGAAGCTCAGCATGAGCAGCAGGGGAAGCTGGTTCTGAATGGCCAGCACAAAGAGGTCATTGACGTAGGGTGGGTAGGGAAAACGGCGAATGACCACCATGAACCTTTCCAGCAGACTTTCCGCAGAAGTGTTGGTGTGGGACTGTAGGATTGCCTTGTCCACAGCATGCTGCACTGCCAGGAAGCCTTCTCGGTAATACCCTAAGGAAGAAAGAGGAGGGGGTCAGAAAGGACATCACAGGAGTTGTCTGATACTGAGGCCACATTCACACCACAAATCACTATCATACCACTTTAAACAATCAGGGCTCTTCCCTCCAACCCCCCACCAAGCATTCTGGGAACCACAACTTGTTAGGGGTGCTGTGAGTCCTTAAGAGACCCCAGAGTGGTTCTACAGCCAATCCCTCTTCACTGTGAAATCTGGGAACTGTAGTAACTCAGTGAGGGGAATAGGGGTCTCTTAACATCTCTCATCACTGCTCAGTGGTGCAGTCACCTCAGGTGGCAGGCTGGGGACAGCCGTGGGGGGCAAGTCTGGGCCCTCAGGAAGGCACTGCTTGCTGCCTCCTGCATTTCTCCTCCTCCTCCTCCTCCTCTTCCTCCCCCTGCGTGTTCCCCTCTAGCCTCCTTTCTTTCCCCCTCCAGGCCTGGATTAAAACAGCTGGAGGCCCAGGGCTAGGAGGTCTCCTGATCATGAGAAATAAAACCTCGTCCTCTTCTTTATCTGCTCAATGGAAGTAGAACGTTGCTGAATTTTCAGCATTAATTAAAATATTGTTTATACATTTATAACCTTTAATAAGTTTACAGAAGTATGGAATTAATGAAGACATTCACACAGAACATTCATAGGGGAATCATACCTATATTATGACATTTCACTATATACAAAGTCAGAACAGTTTCCTTCAAGCTCTTTTTGACGCAAACTTCTCCATTATATCATTAAAATCAGGAAGTTACAGTTTATCATTTTCGATGCAGTAGAATGCTTAGATCAGACAACCATTCTGTTTGTAACCATTAAATACAAGAACAATCTGAAAATTGCTTCCACATTTGGAAAAGCGGTCCAAATTTTCTCCTGGAATATTATTTGATATATATCTTGGTGGCTTTTCAGCATGAGCTTGTACAGGTGTACAGGTGGGAGTGCAAAAGTTCATCTTTGGATACTCTTGCACCAACATCTCAATGCCATTGTGAATCTGTTCCTTGGTTGCTTGCAGCTTCAGCAAAAATGAAAAATTGCCAGTCACACTCCTATTCACTGCTGCTCTGCTGCCTAGATTGCCTTCAAGAGCATCCATGACAGGGATAAATGAATTTACCCTAAACTTATCTCTTGGAGAAAGTTCATCTAGGACTATGGGTGCTGTCCCATCATTAGCTTCCCCTCCATACTTTCTGCCTTCTTTTGAAAGTTTTGTACTCTACATCCGGTACAGTAAATTTTGCTTGCTATTCATTCTCATCACAATTTGCCAAATAACTCCCTGAGGTATGTGCCTCCAAGTAATCTTGCTATGCTTTGATTCACTCTTTGATTGTTGATGAGAGCATTTGACCACACTTGCTTAAGTATGTTAGCATCGAGTTCATATGATTTTTAGAGTTTGCACAAGATAAGCCTGATGCCAATCAACGAATCCAGTAGAAGCTAAAGCTGTAGTTGAGGAAGTTTAACTAGAGAAAAGTGTGCACACCGAATTTTCCCCAGTCTCCTGCAGTGACCTCAGGCCGAGAAGGAGGAGGCACCATTTTCTTTTTTGCCTCAAGCGGCAAAACATCCTGGGCTGGCCCTACTCATCATCCTAAACAAATTACAGTTCCCAGAATTCTCTGGGGGAAGCCAAGGCTGTTTAAAATGGTATCATAGTGTTTGGGTCCTGCCTGATGGTTTCCCTTTCCCACAGGCATCTGGGAGAAGGGGATGCCAGACTAGATAGGCCATTGGCCTGACCTAGCCAGCTTGTTCTTATAATACAGAACTGCTGACCTAGCCAGCTTGTTCTTATAATACAGAACTGCTCCATAAACAAATCAAAATGAATGCTCAATAAAAATGAGATATAATCTAATCCCGGCATAAACTTCGTGTAAGCAAATCAGGATGAGCGCTGAATAAACAGGTTACAAGGAGGTCAAGCGCCTCTCAAGAAATGACCAGGCTCCCATGCCCTGTATCATTAACTGACTTATTTTAACTGTGGGGCTATCTTCCTCCATTCCCTTCCTCTTGCCTTTGCTTCACATGTCTATTTACACTACAATCCTACAGGCAAGATAGTGCAATTATTGTTAGTAATCAACAAGGAAGGCTAAGTTATAGTAGGATGTTCAGACTCTAACAAAATACGGGAATTTATTTAAAACAAGCAACAAGGCTTCAGCCCAAACAAAGCCTGTAAATCAAGCAAATACATCTCACATGGCAAACATCTGCATAACCTCTTATGCCAGTTACTGAAGTTCAGTGTGGAATTACAGGCCTCTCCTAGCCGCTCCCACAGTTTAAGGCCTATTAGTTCCAGCACTCTCTATGATCTCTGCTCACAATTATAATTACATACTCAATTGCCAACCTAATATTTTATTACAACAACAAAGTAATGTCTCACCATTTACATCACCTCAACAGTTTATACTATTGGTGGTATATAAATATTTCTGCAAATGCATACATACATGCGGACATGAGACTTAAAAGGTCACATCCACACCAATGCATTTAAAGGACATTTAACACAAATTTAAAGTGCATAAAGGTAAAGGTAAAGGTACCCCTGCCTGTACGGGCCAGTCTTGCCAGACTCTAGGGTTGTGTGCTCATCTCACTCTATAGGCCGGGAGCCAGCGCTGTCCGCAGACACTTCCGGGTCACGTGGCCAGCGTGACAAGCTGCATCTGGCGAGCCAGCGCAGCACACGGAACGCCGTTTACCTTCCCGCTGGTAAGCGGTCCCTATTTATCTACTTGCACCCAGAGGTGCTTTCGAACTGCTAGGTTGGCAGGCGCTGGGACCGAACGACAGGAGCGCACCCTGCCGCGGGGATTCGAACCGCCGACCATGCGATCGGCAAGTCCTAGGCGCTGAGGTTTTACCCACAGCGCCACCCGCGTCCCTTTAAAGTGCATAGCTTCCCCCAAAGAATCCTGGGAACTGTAGTTTACTCATCCCAGAGCTGCAATTCCCAGCACCCTCAACAAACTACAGTTTCCAGGGTTCTTCTGGGGAAGTCTTGGGTGTTAAATGTGCTTTAAACGTATAGTGTGAGTGTGATCAAAAGCTGCAGTGCGCTCTCTGGGATCCTCAGACCTCTTGGAAACCTAAATTCCTACAAGTTAGAATCACAGCTGAGATCTTATCTGTAATATCTTGAGTGGCCTTGAGTCCATGCCAGGGGAAAGGGCAGGGTATAAATCAATATCACCATCACCATCATCTCTGTATTTTCTTTCCAAGCCCCCTATCCTCCTACCCCCATAAATTCCCTTCTATTGTTGAAACGACATATCCATGCAGTTTGCAGCTAGACCTAAGATGTGCATATTAGCCACCTAATGTCATTGTGTCTTTGCAGCAGAAGAATTTCACCAACCCTGTTCCAATTAGGAGATGACTAACATGAAAACATGCCAAGCCTAGGTGCCAGCAGTTCTGCCAACTCTCTGCAACTGCAGCCATTTGTTAAGCTGCTAATTAAATGCATTCCACCGCTCACTCCTCCAGCGTAAGTGAGCCAAGGAGACAATGAAAGTGGGTTCAAGAGAGAGGCAGGTGATGCACACAGCTTGCCCTTTAAATGATAAACAAGCAGGCATCTGGAAACGAGACCTCCTGCTTCTCACAGCCTGTGCCGGCCAGCGATGCCCTAGTTTTGTGCCGGTGCCTGCCACCAGAGACTTCGTGGAGCAGCGTGGCTGTGTGTGTGCAATGCAGAGTGGGCCTGCTTTTAAGCAGTTTCTAGTTGCTTTGGGAAAAAAACAGTCATTTATAGATTGTGTATTTACCCAAAAAGCCTTGCTTGCCATCTGATGAGGGGAGCCCTCACCCACATCTATAGCCACACAGTTCATTAAGTTAACAGCACAATTTGTTCTAGGAAGATCATACATCAGCTATGACAGCTGAATGCAAATTCCATTTTTAAAAATAGTGGGTGGGTTTTGTGGGGGGGGGAGGGAGGAAAAATGGAGGAATAAACAAGGATGATATGTTTTTGGATAATATGTCTTGTTATAATTTTGAATAATTAAAAAAAAAAAAGTATTAGCATGCAAGGTCCTAAATGGCCTCAGATGCAAGAACCTAAAATAACAACTTCTTCATTATAAACCGCAGAACAGAATACATACTCACACACCAAAAATCAGCCTGGTAGGACGATCGTTCATGTCACAGATAACTTTCTTTGCACACAAGACGTCCCAGGTTTCATACTTGTCATCTCTGGTTTAAAATGTACTAGGCGGCATGGAATATGAGAAGCCTCTGCCTGAGACTCTCCTGAGCTACTGCCAGTCAAGGGGAGGTTGTGCTAATCTATGGTGCTCAAAGAGTCTGACCTGGTCTAAGGCAGCTTCATCTGTTCCTGTGCCTTGATGCCCATGTGGTTAACTTTCTCCATGAACTCCCAGCCCAGAGATTACTCACCTGGTGTTCCTCCATCGTGCAAGTTGGGTTCTCTGGGTCCTGGTAACTGGAACAGTGGGAAGAGGTAGCTGGTGTGCCAATCGCGGTCCAGGTTAGGGTTCAGGCCTGTCTGCTCACTCCGAGGGGCATTCCTAGGGCTGTATTTGAAACGTAGTCGGTAACTCACCTGCAAGAAGAATTATTTTTTTAAAAACCCACATAACAATATAGAAAAATGGGCAAAAGCCAATCTCCCAGCAAATAAATCAGAATGATTACTCATTACAGTGGAACCTTGATCCCCGAATGGCTTAGTTGCTGAACAATTGGCTTCTGAACGCTGCAACCTGGAAGTAAGTGTTCCGGTTTTTGGAACGTTTTTCAGAAGCCGAACATCAGACGCAGCTTCCGTTTGAGTGCAGGAAGTTCCTGCAGCCAATTGGGAGCTGTGCCTTGGTTTTCGAATGGTTTCGGGAGTTGAATAGACTCCTGGAATGAATTAAGTTTGACAACCAAGGTACCACTGTAAATAGCCAACATCATCTAACCTCCCTGCAACAAAGCAAAATGAATGCTCACTATAACAGGCTGTCTGGAAGCACCTGCTAATTAACTGTGCATTAACAGCTGCCACTCACTGGCCAAGTTAAATTTTCCAAGATGGCTCCCAGCCACACATGCCCACAAAAGTCCCCCACCCCTGCTTTATCAACTTGAGGAACCCTGGGTGAAACCTGCCCCCGTAACACCTTACCTGCAGTGGCAGGGGCTCTTGACTGTGAGCTAAGAGGTTTTCGAAGACAATGCCAGCCAGAACATTGCCAGAGCGGTTGTCAAACCTGATGTAGTCTTCAAAGGCTTTCTCAGAAGGGAAGCCTCGAACTGCAAGGAAAACAAAATACACAATGAGTGTGCGAGTTGGGGGGTGGGGAACAGGAGCAGCAAGGTGTTTCATTCAAGAAGTGGTGACTGGTGTCTATGGGTTTTTGTAGGGAGGAAGGCTGAGAGCCAGATCCAGTGACAAGCAGAGCCAGCTAACTCCAGACTTTCCCCCATCCAGTGGCAACTGGTGCCCATTGGGACTGGTTGAGCAGAAGGTAAGGAGCCCAATAGTAGGCGGAGCCAAAGCCAAAGACTAAGAAAGAACACCAAGGGGGCGTTATGCTACAGAGGAGCAAACATTTGCACATGCAGACAACCTGCCTAGTTCCTGACCTTTGGTATTGATTTCCAGTGCCTTCGCCACAGTCTCCACGACGCTCTTCACAGCCGTGTTGTTAGCGGGGACATAGGCCAGCTCCAAGTTGTATGGGTGCCAATGAGGGGAGACAGGAAGCTTAGACACCGGAAGGCTGTGATAGGTGGTAGCATTCGGGTGGTCAACTGCCTGTACTCTGTGACGGAGGGCAATGAGGATGGCAGCAAACAACAATGGCAGGCAGATCTCTATGATCGTGACCAAAATCTGTCGCTTCTGCAAAACAAACCAGGTATATGTGTTTAGCTTGGCATGGAATCCTTTCCCCTGGGTGGGAAACGGCTGCAAGTGTAGATCAGGTGTTGCTATCCATGCTGCACCCCCAGCAAGTTACTCTTTGCTGCTGCTAGAGCTTAAGAATTGACATGCTGAGCCATCAACGAGGGGCTGTCTGCTAGCAACCGACATGAGAACAGGCCTTCTCAGTGCTGGCTCCCTGCTTATGGAATGCTCTCCCCAGGGAGGCACATCTGACACCATTGTTGCCTATCTTTAGGTGCCAGGTCAAAATGTTTCTTTTATGCCAGGCCTTTGTTGTTGGCATTCGTCTTTAATTATCTATTGTGCCCTTCAGTGGGTGTGACGTTTTAGCCCTCATTTTTTTTATAAATTTGAATGTGTTTTTAGCTTTAAGTTTCTTTTTAGTTCTATGTTGCTTTTATTGTATGTGCTATTTTGTTGTAAATCCCTTTGAGTTACATTTTGTAAAAAAAAAAATGACTAAGTTCATTAATTAAAAATATTAATAACGATGACGACGACACAACTTTCTGTTTCTGCAGTAAATTATTTGCCAACTTATTGAACTATTTCTAAAAAGCAACTCCAGGGCACTTAATTTTCATCTTGGCCATTTCTCTTTTATACCTGCAATCAAGTGAGATTGAGACCGTGTCCAAGGGATCACCTCTAAATCAAGTCCAAAGAGCACTGTAGCATCTTTGGGACCAATAACCTTTTCAGCTTAATAAACTGAGATATGGGGATGACTTGCTCCTCTGCATGTAGCCATTTCGTGCCTCCTTTGAGCTAGCAAACAAAGTACAGAGAGCCAGTCTCTGCTCATGCGCCTTTACAGCAACTGCAGATAGAACTTGCCAAGGCATCTAGATCTTCACCCATGGAGAAGAGCTGCCAATCCAGCCATAAATGCTGTAGACATGCGATCAGGAGTGACCACAGCTTTTGTAATTGCCTTACATATGTATTACTACACTCTCTACACAAGACTTTGCAAGCAGGTCAAGTTACAAGAAATGGGGCTCTGGGGGTGGGGTTGGTTTGGATGAAAAAGGTGGGTGGTATGGGTGGATTTATTCATTAAGTAAAGTACAGGCAGTTCTGCAATCTCCAAAACAAAAACGATAATGGTTAAGCAATGAATTGCCAAGGAAATTCATAAAGCATTTAAACCATTTGCCTATTCCTCCTCTTTGCTTGGTCAATGTGCAGTGTACGTAGGATTTCTTGTACCTATCAGAGTGGGCTAGGAATCCCATACATTCACATAACAGGCTGGGATCAAGCGGAACCTTTTCCTCTGCAGTCATAATGCAATTCTCTCACCTGTGGCTTGAATCGGGATAAATCACATGGACACACTACTTGAGCCAGTTACCTAACAAATGTCAGGATTTCTGTGTATTGTGGGATTGGTGCATGAATCATTCTCCCCCCTCCCCTCACAGCATCCACATGGCACTGACAGCATCAAAATGCCACCCTGTAGCGCACCCCCCCCAATGAATCAGAATTTACCCTTTCCATGGAAAATCCAGTAAGCTCAAGAAACTTGTTTACCAGTAGAAGAACTTCCTGACAGTAAGAGCTGTTCGACAGTGGAATTTGCTGCCAAGGAGTGTGGTGGAGTCTCCTTCTTTGGAGGTTTTTAAGCAGAGGCTTGACAACCATATGTCAGGAGTGCTCTGATGGTGTTTCCTGCTTGGCAGGGGGTTGGACTCGATGGCCCTTGTGGTCTCTTCCAACTCTATGATTCTATGATTCTAGTAACTTGTTTGCAATAGGTGAATGACTTGTTTGAAGTATTAAACCCTTGCCTGGAGGTGCCTTCTGTGAATGGTCATTGCTTATTATATAATTGTTACTGTCAAACTTCAGTCTTAATAATCTGGATTGTTGGTACTCTAGGGTTTGGCAAATTGCCCTTCTTGACAAGAGTGCTCATAAACTAAAAGTATCTAAATGGCAGAACTCAAATGAACCTCCCGCCACCCCATATGGCATGACGTAATTTCTTATACAAAAACTGAGGCACATACTCACTCGGTAACACTAGTATATATAAAATGTCTGGCTCATTTATGACTTTATAGAACCTTTATTCTCAATGATGGAATTCACAGGTGGAGAATACATTGATTTTTACATATCTTTATTATTTGTGAAGGGAATATTTGTATGAGTTAATATTTTATTATCCCTTTGGAGATATCCCTTTGTACTTTTGCCCTTCCTGGTTTTGACACTTTATGGCTGACATTTCTCTCCCTCTCCCAAGCATGTGTATTTATACTAGCAACACAGGAAAATGCTTCATGCATTGGGTAATTTAAGCTATTCTCCACTAATTTTGTTAAATGTGCCACAAGATTGTTGTTTAAAACAGTGGCTCCCAAACTTTTTCCCCCACTTGAAAATTCCTGAGGGTCTTGATGGAACAAGGAATAATTTTTCTGCCTGTTGTAGCAACTGTAATGCATTGTGCTAGATGCTGTATGATTTTAATTGCATTTTTATGGATGCCACTTGAATAAACCCTGTGGTTTGGGAAGCCTTGGTTTATGCTACCTTTGTTTCATATGCAGTGTACAATCATCGTTGGGAGGAAGTCACAGCTCTGGAGTGGAGCACATGCTTTGACGCAGAAGGCTCCATGTCCCATCCTGAGCACCTCCACTGAAAAGGATTTCAAGCAGCAGAGCTTGGAAAGGTTGCACACAACCCTTCAGAAGCTTTGCCAGTCCCCTGGTCAAGGGGGACTGATGGTCAAGATGGACTTGGTATAAAACCAGCCTTCTATGCAAACTGACCTCTGATACAGTGCAGATGAGGCAGATGAGTTGTGCAACTAACACAGTGATACGCAATTGTAGGCCACCACCTTATGACCTAGTGGGCTCTTTGATTTGCAATGGAAGATCCATTTACACCTGACAGGTGCAATAAGAGAGAGACTAAAGGAGATTAACCTTGGCAAGGGATCATAGGATTAGTCCATGGCCAAAATCTCAAGTAAGCATCTTTCAATCCAGCCCACAGAGACATATCAACATTTAATACAAAGCAAAACAAACACACCTTAGTTAGATATGTTTGCATTGCCCAAGTCTTGTACAAGCTACACAGGAAGAAACACCTAGAATCATAGAATCATAGAGTTGGAAGAGACCACAAGGGCCATCGAGTCCAACCCCCTGCCAAGCAGGAAACACCATCAGAGCACTCCTGACATATGGTTGTCAAGCCTCTGCTTAAAGACCTCCAAAGAAGGACACTCCACCACACTCCTTCCTTCCCAACTGTTCGCATTGGTTATTTGCTTTGCTTTGCTCTTGAAATAACGCTTTTCTGAAATTTTATTATTTCATTTATCGCTAGATCAGGATGGCGAACAATTCCCAAAGTGGTTTAACAGTCAATCCCTCTTCCCAATGAACTCTGGAAACTGTAGCACTATGAGGGGAATAGGGTCTCCTAACAACTCTCAGCAGCCTTAACAAACTACACTTCCCAGGAAGCAACGACTACTTAAAGTGGTATGTCACGGCTTTAAATATATGTACTGTATAGTGCAGATGGGGCCTTAAAGCGAGGTACATTGGCAGCAAGAATGCAGAGGTCTGACCTCCACATCTCTGTTCTCCATTTCCACCCTCTTGCCCATGTTGTACGACTCTCTGTAATCTTACCTGCAAGATGTAATTCTTCCAGAGAAGAAGCCCAAACTGCCGTAGCAGAACCATCTTTCCCTTCGGAAGGGAGGAGCCACAAGCTTCCAGGACTCTGAGGAAGAAAATGGTTTGAGCTTTCAGTTAATCATGCAAAGCAAATTCACAACCAGACAGTCATCTTATAGAAAGACCTACTCCAAGAAGTGTTCTGCTGTCTCCTGTGTTGGAAGAAATGGGAAAAATTACAAAACAAAGAGTTGCATGTCTCAAGAAGAGCCTAGGATTAGAGCTGGAAAATACTCTAGATACTACACTTAATCTTAGCCAAAAGAGCTGGAAAATATTCATTTAGCTCAAACTGTCATCACCTTGGCTACTGGAAGTTTCAGGAGAGATAAAAGGAAGTAGCTCTCTTCACATATAGTGCACAATAAACCTATGGAACTCACACCTACAGGAGGAGGCAATGGCCAGCAATTCAGATGGTTTTAAAGGAGGATTGGACAAATTTGTGGAGAGTAAGGCTACGAATGGCTACTAGCCAGGATGACTATGTTCTACCCTCACTGTCAGAGGTCGTATGAGAGTTTAGCCCCTGCTAACTCCAGCATGAAAGCCCTGAACAATAGACTTGGGTGTAGATTCATAGGAATCCCGGCAGCAAAACTGATGCAACAAAATAGCCTGCTTTAATAGGAAGTAAGACAAGGCAAGTCTGAACTCGCCCTGTATTCAGGAGCTGGCTGGAATCAGATATCAGTAAATTCCCTTTTGGAGATAGATGTTTCCTAATTCAGACAAGGACTGAGAGAGAAGATGAGAAACAGAACCTGCAACAAAATGCTGCAGTTTAGATCACACACATCATATGGGGACTTCCGGCGAGGAAAAACGGTGGGCACCATGGCAGCGAGCAGCTCCTGAAGCCAGCCAGAGCCAACTGCGCTACCAGGCTGGCTCCGGGCTGCTGAGGCTGCTGCTGTCACGTTTCCCAGGGACAGATCTGCAAATCCGGGGACTGTCCCCGGAAACCGGGGGCGTCTGGTAACCCTATACCAAACATGCTGTGGCTTCATTGGGTTGGTCTGTTCTTTGCTGGGAGTGTGTGTGAGAGAGACACCCACCCCTTCAGGGTTTTTTTCCCCCTGAAGGATTTTTGTGCTTCTGTAAACCTCTGTCATGGGACGCAGGTGGCGTATGGGACACGGGTGGCGCTGTGGGTTAAACCACAGAGCCTAGGAACTTGCCGATCAGAAGGTCGGCAGTTCGAATCCCCATGATGGGGTGAGCTCCCGTTGCTCGGTCCTTGCTCCTGCCAGCCTAGCAGTTTGAAAGCACATCAAAGTGCAAGTAGATAAATAGGTACTGCTCCAGCAGGAAGGTAAATGGCGTTTCCGTGTGCTGCTCTGTTCGCCAGAAGCGGCTTAGTCATGATGGCCACATGACCTGGAAGCTGTACGCCGGCTCCCTCGGCCAATAAAGTGAGATGAGCACTGCAACCCCAGAGTCGTCCGTGACTGGACCTAATGGTCAGGGGTCCCTTTACCCTTTACTAAACCTCTGGCATTTTGCTGAACATCTTCCTTCTGTCTGGGTGGTGTCATTTTGGCTACATTAGGATCAGCGCCAGCAGAATGAGCTTGTTACGAGTTACGTACGATATTTAATCTCTGGAACTTAAAACATTACACCAGTCCTCCATGACAAGGACTGCTTCTCTTCCAGAAAGCGAAGCAGAGAAGAACTCTTTGGTCACATTCGCACTATACATTTAAATCACTATGATATCCCTTTTATGGTCATGGCTTCCTACAAAGAACTCTGGGACCTGCCGTTTGTTAAGAGGGGTGGGGATAAGTTGTTAGGAGACCCCCTATTTTCCATCAGAGAGCTACAGTTCCCAGAGTTCCCTGGGAAGAAGGACTGAGCATTAAACCACTATATAAGGAAACACTGTTTCCCAAAAATATGTATTTAGCTTCTCCTACTGAAGAGGCTCTTCCCTAGGATGCAGATTTGGCGTTGGAAGGTACTGCTGAAAGCACTCTTGGGTCTCAAGCTATTTGGGGCTTTGTACTAACACCCTGAATTGGACCTAGTAGCTCAGAAACAGTTGGAGTAGTGGTACAATGACAGGCAGTGCTATGATCTCCATTTGCTGCACAGTGCAGTAACTTGGAAATTGCATTCTGCAGTATCTCCAACTTCTAGAATATCATCCAGGGAAGTCCCATGAAGAGTGCATTACAGTACCTGAGAAATTACTAGAGCATGAATCTCCGAGGCTAAATGCTCTCAGTCCAAGAAAGGCTGCAGCTGGTGAACCAGGCAGAACAGGGCAATGTAGGGAAATCCTTAAGTCTGAGAACTTCTGATCTGGGATGCTGTCATTTTTTATTTATTTATTTATTTATTTATTTATACAACAAGAAAAACACACACAAAAAAACACAAATACCAAATTACACACAAATTACAAAAATAACCATAGACACATAATTTTCTTGACAAACAATAAAACATCTATTGGTCTTAACACTAAAGGCCCAACTTCCCGTCTATTCCATATTCCATATTTCAAATTCATATTACTTATTGCCAATACACATTTTTTTCATAATTAAACTTATTCTCAATAAATCTAATTTCTTCTATCTACCTAGCAACTATTACTGAAGTTCCTCGAATGCTGCAACAGAATTTAAACTACTATATTTATTTTTCAGATATTCTTTGAAAACCTCCCATTTAGAAACAAATTCCTGTTTTGATTTATTCTTTATTTTTTCTGATAAACCATCTAATTAGGCATATTCTGTCAGCTTTTGGATCCAATCTTGTATAGAGGGGATTTCATTACTCTTCCATTTTGCTGCGATCAAAACTCTTGCTGCCGCCGTCGCATATAAAAAGATACCCTTCCTCTTTGGTGGAATATCCAAATCTGTTATTCCCAGGAGGCAGGCCTCTGGTTTTTTATTGAAAGAGATCTTTAGCATTTTTTTGCAGTTCTGCATGTATACTCTCCCAGAATACCTGTATTTTCCTACATGTCCACCACATATGGTAGAATGTTCCTGAGTCTCCGCATCTCCAACAATTACTTGACACATTTTTATACATTTTGGAAAGTTTCCATGGTGTTAGATACCATCGATGTTGCATTTTTTGAAAGTTCTCTCTAATCGTGTAACAGTTTGTGAATTTCCAATTGATCTTCCATAAATTTTGATCTGAGATGCTGTCTAAAAGACTGCACTGAAAAGGTCAAGGGGAAGGGGGGGAAGGGGGGAGACATTCAGTCCAGTCATTCCAGATGCTACATTGATCAGGATCAAAGCACACCATACTTTCATCCCACCACAGAATACATTTGTACCATTTGTACCATTTTGCATGTGTCTGTGTCTTCTATATTTATGCAAAGTATATTTATGCAAAAGGGAAATAAAGTGGAATTCTATTACCATGGGCTTTGATTTCAGCACAGGCTCCTTTTTTTGTACTGTGCAGGCAAAATGAAAAACACTTTGCAGAACCAATAATAAGAGACTTTATAAACTCTGACGGCCTGAGAGACAGACGGCACAAACCTCCACAAAACACATCTTTGCACAACTAGTCTCCATGTCCGGAGGCAACAACAAACAGCCATCAAAGATAAAGGCCAGCAACAGTTTCAAAAATAAATTAACAAGAGACACAACAGATGAAAACATCTCGCTCCCTAAAAAGGTACCTGAAGCAAGGAAACCTCTTGTGGGCCCCGAAGCCACATCACGGAGTGTGTAGGAACTATACGTTGTAGACCATAATGATATATTTTTATGATACAGTGGCATATAAATATTATTTTTACAAATTCCATACTGGCATTGGCCCATGTGTTGCTACATCCTCAGCCTGCCTACTAGTGGAAAGCTCATCTAACACCAGCGTCACAGGGGAGAAGGGCTGCAGCTCAGTGACAGAGCCTCCATCTTGCATGCACAAGGTCCCAGGTTCAATCCCCAGTATCTCCAGGTAGGATTGGGAGAATGTCTCCTGCCTGAACCCCTGTAGAGATGCTGCCAGTCAGTGTACACAACACTGAGCTAGATGAACCAATTGTCTGACTCAGCATAAGGCAGCTTCCTATGATCCTATGCACTATAATAACCCAAGTATTATTTTGAATTCTTAATTAGACGTTGTAAGAAGAAAAGACACCTCCTACACCTTTCCACAACAACAGAAACCGCCCTCTTGTCTTTCAAGCCAGCTCAGGGTAGCTTACTGAAGAGGAAAGAAACACAATAGGCTAAGAACTTCCTTCTGAGTAAGAGGAGACAGCCCAGGGCTTGGGCGGAATAGGCTCCAAACAACATTTCTATCTTCACCTGTGTAGTGTCCTGCAGACCAGAAAATGCTCTTTGCAACACCTGGAACATTATACAGTGGTACCTTGGGTACAGACGCTTCAGGTTACAGACTCTGCTAACCCAGAAATCCTCGGGTTAAGAACTTTGCTTCAGGATGAGAACAGAAATTGTGCGGCAGCAGCGCGAGGCCCCATTAGCTAAAGTGGTACCTCAGGCTAAGAACAGTTTCAGGTTAAGAACGGACCTCTGGAATGAATTAAGTTCTTAACCTGAGGTACCACTGTAAAATGCTTTGCGGCAGGAAGTTCTCAGGTGGTCTCCAATGGTGTACAAAGGGGGGTGCGGTGGGTACGAGCCGCCCCGGGTGTCATCCCTGAAGGGGGTGACAAAATGGCTATGGGCTATGTGACACAGTGACTTGGGCACCTGCAGGCTCCATGCTGCCCAAAATGGCAGCATGGGGCTTGCATTGGCCGCCGCCTCTCCCTCAGCCACCCTACAGCTGGGGGGGGTGACAAAGCTTGATGCCCCAGTGCACCCTGCCCAATGGGTGGCTTGTCCCGCCCCTGAGCGGAGGGCGCATGCGACGCTCCGCGTGCCTGAGCGCCTAGCTATGCCGCTGGTGCTGGTTGCACCGATTTAGCAACATACTCAGGACTCGTGGTCTTGGTGACAGGAACATTGGAAGCTGCATTGACCCACCTCCAGTACTGTCTGTTCTAGAAGCAGCCATTACCTCCTACCTGTACTGGGATATTTGGCATGCAAAGCAGCATCTGCTGCCACTGGGCTAAAGGTCACTTTCAGACAACCTGTTTAATGAGCAGGCATCCCAATTTGCTTCTAAGGAGAGCAATTGATGTTGCATCAAGCAAGTCTTATCCCTGTCTAGTACATCTCCCCATCATTTTCCTTATTGCACAAAAGCCAGTCTTTTGGACGAGCAGGGTTCTTTCACAAGAGCTCCATACAGTGGTACCTCGGGTTACATATGCTTCAGGTTACATACGCTTCAGGTTACAGACTCCACTAACCCAGAAATAGTACCTTGGGTTAAGAACTTTGCTTCAGGATGAGAACAGAAATTGTGCTCCAGCAGCGCGGCAGCAGCAGGAGGCCCCATTAGCTAAAGTGGTGCTTCAGGTTAAGAACAGTTACAGGTTAAGTACAGACCTACGGAACGAATTAAGTACTTAACCCGAGGTACCACTGTATTTGTTTTAAGTGTGCGGTTTGAGAGTACATTCACACCATACTTCTAAAGCACTACGATACAACTTTAAACTGTCATGGCTCCCCCTAAAGAATTATGGGAGCTGTAGTTTATTAAGGGTGCTGAGAGTTGTTGGGGAACCCCTATGCTCCTCCTAGAGCTCCAGTTTCCAGAGTGGTTTAACAACCAAATCAAATGCAGCTCTGGGAGCGAAATAAGTGTGGCCCAGCAACTTTCAGCGCCCTTAACAAACTACAGCTCCCAGAATTCTTTAGGGGAAGCCATGACTGTTTAACGACATATCATAGTGCTTTAAACGCATGATGTAACCTGAATTAGCCAGGATAGGATTGAATTCCAACCCAAAACTGTGAGAGTCTGGTATAGCCCAGTAGTCTAATTCCTTGCTGATCTTCACTCATCCAAACAGTAAAGGTAAAGGTAAAAGGACCCCTGACCATTAGGTCCAGTCGTGACCGACTCTGGGGTTGCGGTGCTCATCTCGCTTTATTGGCCGAGGGAGCCGGCGTACAGCTTCTGGGTCATGTGGCCAGCATGACTAAGCCGCTTCTGGCGAACAGAGCAGCGCATGGAAACGCCGTTTACCTTCCCGCCGGAGCGGTACCTATCTATCTACTTGCACTTTGACGTGCTTTTGAACTGCTAGGTTGACAGGAGCAAGGACTGAGCAACGGGAGCTCACCCCATCGCGGGGATTCGAACTGCCGACCTTCTGATCGACAAGTTCCTAGGCTCTGTGGTTTAACCCACAGCGCCACCCGTGTCCCTATCATCCAAACAGTACTTACTGGAGAATTAGCAGAGTCTGCATAGAATGGGTAGAATTTCAATGCAAATAGCTTACCCAAATAGTTCTTGCACCTGCAAGGTTAGTGCTAAATAGCAATAATAAGCAACAAGAGGCTGTTTGAACAAAGTCCAACATTTATCTTATTATTTATGCTGCCTGGGTCAGCTCAGCTGAGAACAGCTAAAGAGCTACTTCCTAGCGATACGAAATCTAGAAAGGCAGCACCAGTCAGGATCCCTTTGAAAGTGCACCTTTCTGGAGTGGTGGGACAGATAACAGATCCTGGGTGAAAGGCAAAACACAGTTTTTAGAATGGCAAGGGCTCAAGCAAAGCCATGCGCACTGGCAACACCTGTGCAACTAACTGGTCTAAATTGGACCAGATGTCTACAAAGCAGAGTACTTTGAACCCTAGCCCAGAAGCCTGTGACATTGTGTTGCAATTAAGCAAGGCTAAATAATGTACTGTAATCATGCAATGCAATTTTCTCTTACCAGACTGCAAATCCACAGCATGGATGTAACACCCGCTCAGGTGACACATATTGCCAATAAGAGCAATATTACAAAAAGTTTAAGGGAAGAGCCACTGAGGGATGAAAACCTGGTTGAAGTAACACCAATGGGAAAAGCTCTGTGGTAACAGCAGCCTTTAAAACTTTGCATCTGCTCAGCAGTATTTTATCTCTTATTTTGAAGTTCGACTATTCTTTCAAAATGACTATGCGGTGGAGCAGGAGACTGGGATAAATGAAGCAGGTAATGTTTAGCACCCATGCACTACATTTGCCAGCACTGACAGGTTGCAAAGTTTTTAATTTTGATTGTTTCACATTTTTAATACCAGAGCTTTTCCTGATCCCAGTATAGCTATTTTATGGCCTATGAAAGTCAAGTGCTTTGGTCTCTCACTATAAATCACAACGACTTCCATAATCTTCCTAAAGACATTTGGGGTAAATAATTTTTCTATTTCGCAGCTGTTATGTTTCAGCATACTGTTGGTTGAGTACAGTGTTTATTTTCCCAGAATATAATTCTAAGGCTCTTGCGTAACAAGTACTTAAGGGGTTTATAAATCCTAAGGACTATGCTGGGTTTGCAGGTCATTAACCAGTTGGAAACTGATACAGTCCCCTGAGGTGTGCCAGAGGCAAGCTTCACCTTGCCCACACTATTTTTTCACCAACACAAAGGGATAGAAAAACTAAAAGAGCAATAAATAGAAACTATTTTCTAAGAAGGGAATACCATGAAGATGATGCTCAAGATCTCAAGGCCAGGAAGGGATGTGAGGCCTGCCCTAAAGCACCTTCTGATGCAGACTTGGCTGATATGTCGGGAGAGTTCAAGGGGCGGCCATTTTGAAGTCAATCCAGTGGTTAATTTTCATGATTGAGGTGGGATGAGGATACCATCCCACTTCTTTTCAGGTAGACATAATTTAATTTGGCTTCACTATCATCTCACTTTGAGCCATGCTGCTGAGTGACAACATCCCTCGCAAATTCACCAGATTTTTTAAGGTTGAACTTCTGAAGGGTTTATGGGGCAGGGCTAAATAACAGTTCCTCTGTCTTGTTCCTCTGTTCAATTTATTGGCCCTTACCCAGCCCATAGCCACTTCCAGGCACTGATTTAGGGATAAAGTAGAACCCTGAAGGAATGCCAAATGCAGAAATTCACCAACAGCACCTTCTGAGCCAAACATTACCCATATAGTAAACAGGATTCCCCCCCCCCTTGTGGAGCAAATAAGCAGCATCAAGGTGGAAAAGGGGGAAAGTCAAACCCGCCTTTTCCCAAATGTTACAGTCCCATTCTGACTTCCCCTTGCCCTGGGACTGTTTTTACCTTTTGGGGGGGAAATCCCCAGGACAGAAGAGCCAGCCAGCCCCAGGCCTTAGGTTTTCAGCATTCAAGAAGGATTTATTTTCTTTCTTTTTAAAAACATGGTTACAGAGAAATATTAAAGCATGCACCCCCACCATCTGAAATGGTCTAGTTTTGGGAGGACTATATCATGCAATTTCTCTAAACAAGTAGACCGGCGCCAAGTCCAACATTACAGATCAGGGTTGGGAAATTTTGATCACCCTGAGGACTACATCCCCTTTTGGGCAACCCGGGGGCTACGTGGCAGTGGTGGGTGGGGCCAGAGGCAAACATAGGCAGAGCAACAAATACTGCCTCTGTACAGTAGGCTAGTTCCTACACACATCCCTTTCTGTCCTCTAACCAGGGAGGCAAGAGGCATGATCAGAGTGCAAGGACGAAATCCAGCCAGGCAAGAACACACAAGGAGGGCAAAACAGGACTTGGGATAGGTATGGCCTGGGACAAAGGGGAGTGGCTAGGGAGGAGGTGTGGCCTCAGGAGATTCCCAAGGACCAGATAAAAAGGATTGGAGGGCTGCATTTGGCCCTGGGGCTGAAACCCCCCACCCGTATTCTAGATCTCAGCACAGCTATTTCTGGAGTTCTCATAAGAAATGGAATGGTGCTGTAAAAAGTGAGTGAGAGAGCTCCTTTATCTCGCTCATGCATTTCCCCCTCTCTACCTGTTTCCCAAAACCAAAATAGCCTCATCTTTGCTGCAGGAAGAGAAGTTGTCAACTTAAAGGGAAATAAAGGAATAGCAGCTTGCCCAGGCCCCCCCTAATATCAGACAATTCTGCTATCCTCCTTTCACAACACAAAGCTTTCCTCTTATTGATTTAAGCGGGTACCCATGAACCGACAAGAAGCCTTAATGTTACCTTTTCCTTGTCTGAAAACCAAAAATGCCCTCATCAAAGAGATGGGCTTCCAGAGACAAAACCACCATAATCTCACTTTAAGCCTCAAACCACCAGAGGCCCACGCTTATGGCATCGAAGGAAACCAGACAAATCAATGAAAGGCTAACAAAGCACCATCTCTGATCTTTCACGAGACAAAGATGCTACAGAGGCAACAAGGGATGAAGGAGGAATTTGATTCAGTTTGCATTTAAAGGCAAACCTACTGAATCCAGATTTGCTGAAACAAAACACGAACTTAAACACAGCCATCCTTTAAAATTCACATTTATCCAAATGCTGAAAGCAGAATGCACAAAAATGCATCCTATCCCCTGTTTTAGACATGATTAGGAAGGGGGAAAGAAATTTAATGGTTTGCACTTAAAGGTGAACCTATTTAATTTTCACTTCCTGAAATAACACACTAGCTGAAACACAGACATTCTTTGAAATTTGCACTTACCTGAATTTTATAATGCAGTTCTCCAGCTAAGTAGAGTGTACAAATATGCACAGAATGGGGGTAAAGAGTGCATAAAAATGCATATATCTGTGAAAGTAACATACTAAAAAGCATTACAGTAGGAAAACTGGTTTGCAAAAAAAAAGTGTGTGTGTGTATAAATTAATACTATAATGCTGGTGAAATTTCATAAGGACTTTATTTTATACTGCAAACCGATGTGGAAATGTAGAAAACTGTACTTAAGATTGGAAAAATGAGAAACTGAAACAGACAAATCCACCCACTTCGAAAGGCAACACTTGGCAGGTCTTTGCAGCCTGAATTGATTTGATCTCTGAAGAGATTCCCATGGCAAAGAAGCAAAAGCAGAAAGAGCAGCTATCCATGCACAAAAGAGCCTTTTCTGTGGCAGCATCCTGGTTGTAGAATCACAAGAACAGCTCCACCCTTGATGACAACAGGAGTCAAATAAGCAAGATTTCCACAATGGAGGTTTCCTCTCAATGCAAAGAGGGATGCCATTTTTACCAGGACTGTGGCACAGGGTGGAAGGAATAGACTCTCCCTCCTCCATGGTTCTGATTCTGCTCCTTCCGTCCCCCACAACTTCTGTGTGGAATTCACACAATCGCATCTACTCAGCCCTGCGGCTCAAAAGACATGCATAAGAAAGCAACCTTGATTATGCCCTGAGTTCCGTTACCTTGATTCATTATGCACATGAACATGCATAAGTTTATTCTGCATAAATAATCGGTTCTGCTAGTAACAAGGAGAGGTTAAGAGATATGTAAAACCCTCAGTATTAATAACTAGAATCCTTTCCTATGCAGCTCACCTAAGATTTTAACGAGAACCACCCATGCAGGTCTCTTCATCAAGCTAACCTTTGCAGGACTGAGGACTAGAAACTTGCCTTTTAGAATAAAAGCAGTCATGCTCAGGTGCTGCTGTTGTGGGTATGTAATGCATCTCTGCATGTAGTCAGAGGTTTCTACACAGCCATACACAGGCACAAACTTCTCCAATCTTTATCCAAACAAGCAAGAGGCATTATTGCAACTCAGAAATGCACTCCAGCCAGTCAAAAGGCTCAAAGAAGGACTGGTGAGGAGTGGAGGCTATGAGGGTCCAGAGGGTTGAAATTTGGAGGGCTGCATTTGGAACCTGGGCTTGAGATTCCCCACACTTGCTTTAACCAAAAATGCCATGTGTCGAAACCTGGGCAACTACTGAGTTATGGACCCACCAGCTGGGACAGTGGGGGCAGATCAGGCTAGAGAAAAGAGCAGTGCTGCAGCTAGGTAATTTTAGACTCCCTACTTCTTTAGATGGTATTGTTATTTATTGATTTATATACAGCTTACTTGCCAAACATAGTTATGTTTTTAAGTAATGTGTACAATTTCACATTTGGGGGGCTCATTATGCGGAATGAAACTTGACCTTCTGTTGCAGAGTTCCATAGCCGCCTGACCAGGAATTCTCATGGGCAAAGTCTTCCATTTCTGTCAGCCCTAAAGAGGAGATGGATCCGCACTCCCTGGTGTGTCCCTTGTGGAGCTGGGGATCCTGAAGCCCTTATCTTCTTCCCCAATGAGACCCCTCTGCCACTAGATTCTCATTACTGATCCAGCAGTTGTAGGGAAAAGTACTGCCCTTTTAACTGACCAAGTATTCAGTATTCATGAGGTAAGCTGGGGCTTCTAGCAATTGAATACCTAATCATGTGATAAAGATCTGCCAGTTATTACAGGACATTGCTGAGACAACATCTACTTTATGTCTCAACTGCAGACTCACCGGCTGTGGTCCTGAAACCCATACCATGATCTCTCTCCAAGGTGCTGATCTTGCCTTGTCTTCCCCCCTGGGAATGACTGGCCTCCCTTTGCTTGGGTCATCACTTATCTACAGTGGTGGGAACCCCTGTGGATTAGGACACAAAGTCCTGACCTGACAGCACCACTAGGAATGAGACACATGTGCACTGCACATGTTGAATAGTTCCCCTCTCCTTAGCCCTTCATAGCCATCCTCTGGGCTCACCTTTGCCTCTCCACATTATGTGTAAGCTCTGCTTTCTCAGCATCAGTAACACACTGATGCAATAGCTAGAAATCCAAAGGCTGCCATAAGGACATACAGCACTGTATTATTCTGCGCTGGAAATAAATCACAAAAGATGTGTTCCCTGAAAGGAATTAGACCATTTCTCTACACAGCATTTGATCTATATAGCAATCTTGGAAAAGATAGCATTCAGACTGAAACAGGGTAAAGCAAAGCTGCAAGGACTGCATTCAATCTACCATGGATCAAAATATGTACATCTCTTAGCCAGAAATAGCCAAGTCTGTGTGAACATTATAGATTATGCCTACAGACTTTTGATGGCTGTCCCACTTCCTCTCTGTTACCTGTACAGCTGAGTCAAAACAATAGCTTTTTAAAAGAGAGAGAACATTTATTATATATAACAATAATGCATTAGATTCTCAGCTACACCAACGTTTGGTTATATGCCTTTTCTTCTTCATATCTGTAGTCTTATCTTGAAAATCAATAAAAATACATTAAAACACAAAATATGAGTTCCCAGCCACATGGCTGGCTACAGATGAGCTCTGCTGCCAAGCTATCGCATTGCAAGGAGGGCAAGCAAGTTCAAAAGCAGCTTGTGGAGAGACAAGAGGTTCCTTTAAAGCCCTCTCCACGTTCTTCACTCTTCTGATGCACCGTTTCCATAGGAACTGGGGCTGCAAAAAAGGCAGCGTTTCAGCTCACTTTGATGCAGCCGTAAGGTCTGGAGAAGCTGGGATTCTGACCTGAACGGTTACACCAGACAGCCTTGCATCATGGGAACCTCATCTCTGCCTGTTTTAGCAGCATCAGGACCACTTCCTGTCAAGTTTTAGGGGCTGGGAAGGCAAAGGCAACCCTGAGGCCAGATAGCCTCTCACAAGGCACCAAGAGCCATCAAGGAGAAAATAATGGAGTCATTTAGCAACACTTGTGTACCGTGGGTTATTTTGCTCCCTCCCCCTTTTGGTCCCATGGGCCTTGAGCATTTAACAGGGTACAGATAGAGCATTTAATGTGGCACAGATAAGAGAGGTCAGTACAAGCATAGAAAGCTGCCCTTACAATGAGTCTAGACCATTGGGCTCATATGGCTTAGTACCATCCACACTGACCGGCAGCAGCCCTTCTGGTTTCTTTCTCTTCCTTGGAGATGCCAGGGACTGAACCCAGGACTTTCTGCATTCATTCATTTAATAGAATTTATACACCACTCGATTGCTGAAGAACCCTCAAAGCAGGTCTCTTACTCAGAGCTTTGGGCCTTCTGCATTGGGACATCAGCGTAAGATGAGCTTGCCGCCACCACCAGCAGCAAGCAGGCTGAAGAGGTAGAAACATTCTTTTACAGGGGGACCCTTGAAAAACTCCAGCAAATATGATGGGAGGGACATCACTTATGTCTGGGGAATTTCAACAAGTTAGTACACATTGTACTCAAGATCTCTGGAACAGAAGGAAAACAGGGATTCTTTGTTCTGCTTTTAAGAACACATCTGCTTGGGAGAGTCAAGAGCCATGTGGTTGCCACATAAGAGGCAGAGAGTCAATTTCCCCTGGTTTTGCTAGAGACTTCCTCTCTGGTCTTCGGCAACAGACCCTGTAGTGACACACTTCCCCTTCTGCCTAAAGAAACAAGTCCTTGGGAAAGGTACAGGCTCCCTCACCCTCTCCAGCTCTCTCATCCGGCTCTCTTAACAATAATATGGTTTAAAACAGGGGCAGTTTGTCCCTTATCACCAAATCATTTATTTCTGTATTAAATTTATATCCGGCCCTTCCTCCCAAAAGGAGCCCCAGGCAGCAAACAGCAGGAGATAAGACTTTAAAACAATTCCAATATATAGACAGTCTTGGAAAGATCTCAACTTAAAAGGCTTGTTGAATGCCTTCAGTATTTGCTGAAAAATTCCATGCCTCTAATTTTCCAAGGGCAGGTACCGCAACACTAATGGTCCAATTCCTGCTACAGTACATTGTGTGGAGCAGACGTCCTGATAAGATGGCATCTGCAGGAAGCCCTCGTCTGCAGACCACAGTCATCAATTGGTTATATGATTACAATGTGTGGGACAGAGACTGTTAACGCTCCAGATGTAAGCAAAGATGAACAGTCACAACATCTGCCAAAGAGAGAGACTTAAGATTTGGAATCTTTTTACATCCATTTGTTTACAGAGACCAAAGCTCTAGATGGGCAACCTGTGGTGCTCTAGATTTTGTTTGACTCCAACTCCCATCAGCCCCAGACAATGTGGGCACCGGTCACAGCTGATAGGAGTTGCAGTTCCCAAAAATATATGGAGAGCCACAGGTTGTCTCCATCCCAGGCTTAGCTTGCATGCTTTGGTATGTGGCATGAATAAAAAGCAGCAGGAGGACTTTTGGTTCAGAGATAGCTCTTTAGCCAGTTTTGTGTGAACTCTCCCCAGCACAGTTGGTTTTGCTAGCATAACACTCCATCATCAAGATCCATTACGCTGGAGATAAGCAACAGCAATGAACGGATGGACAGACAGAATTTTCCACTAAGGACACAATTTCTTTCTGTCCTGCTGGTCAAACAGGTTTTGTAGGTTTCTGGAGCATGACAGAAACCTGCATACAACCTGTCAACAAAGATAAGACGAGGCCAATCCCTCCCTCTCAGGGGAAAATAAAATCAGTTTCCATCTTTACTGCTGTCTAAATTTCACTTAGAGTCACACAGCACACTACATAATTACAGTAGTACCTCTGGTTAAGAACTTAATTCATTCTGGAGGTCCATTCTTAACTTGAAACTGTTCTTAACCTGAGGTACCACTTTAGCTAATGGGGCCTCCCACTGCTGCCATGCCGCCGCTGCATGATTTCTGTTCTCATCCTGAAGCAAAGTTCTTAACCCAAGGTACTACTTCCGGGTTAGCAGAGTCTGTAACCTGAAGTGTCTGTAACCTGAAGCGTCTGTAACCCGAGGTACCATTGTACTCACAAAACTGTAAAGGGAATAGGCTTTTCAAACAATGTGGCTCCAAGGAATGTGTTCAGCAAGAACTGCAAACTGATCCAGAATCAATTCCCACTCAGGCATGAACCCTGGACCAGTCACTGCCTCTCAGCCTAGCCTACCTCACAGGGCTGTTGTAATGATTAAATGGGAAAACCACGCAGGCCTGTGCAGAGCTTGTTTGAGGCCCCAGGAGGGAATCTAATTCTTGGCCTGACATCGTAAGTCCAGCAGGCCCCTGGCGGGGGCACCCAGCTAGCTTTTCCCCTTTGAGGTCCGAGACAAGTGTACCCAGCTGCCCCTGCCTTCTCTGCACAGGCCTGGAACCACATGTACTGCTTTGCGCTCCTGAGAGGAAACACGAGGATAGTCACAAGTGAGAGAGCTCTGCTGTCTTGTTTGCAGGCTCTCCATTGGCGCAGCTGATGGTCCACTGTGAAAACAGGATGCTGTGGCTAGACAGGACCTTTGGCCTGATCCAGCAGAGTGAGAAGCAATGAAAGCATTCCCAGTGCCCACGTGAGAAAAGAGGAAGAAGATGTAGCTAAATAGAAAGTGGCACAGTGTGGTTACTGTTGGAGACGCTCGGCAATACAGTGGTACCTCGGGTTAAGTACTTAATTCGTTCCAGAGGTTCGTACTTAACCTGAAACTGTTCTTAACCTGAAGCAGCACTTTAGCTAATGGGGCCTCCTGCTGCTGTTGCACCGCCGCCCCGCGATTTCTGTTCTCATCCTGAAGTAAAGTTCTTAACCCGAAGAAATATTTCTGGGTTAGCAGAGTCTGTAACCTGAAGCGTATGTAACCTGAGGTACCACTGTACAGGGGTTTCCAAAATGTTAAAGGTGCTGAGAGTTGCTAGGAGACCTCTATTTCCCTCCCAGAGCTACAATTCCCAGAGGGGGTTTAACAACCAGCCCCTCTCTCTAGGGAACCCAGCAGACTATAGCTCTTTTGAGGGAAATAAGGGGTGTGTATGTTTCTCTCAACAACTCTCAGAACCCTTAAAACAAATCAGAGCTCCCAGGATTATTTGGGGGAAGCCATGACTGTTTAAAGCAGTATGTTAGCGATGTGAATCTGTAGGTGCAGATGGGTTCTGAGCCAGATTTTGACACTGGTGCAGCAACTCAGAAAAGCAAGAGTGATAACTGCATGTACACAGGGACTGGCAGGCAGGCTAAAGAAAAGGAAATCAAAATGATTTATTCAATTAATAAGATTTACGTCCTGCTTGATTGTGAATAGGGGTTTATCTCAGGGGTTTATCAACAAATAAGTTGTACATCTTCCTCCATTTGCTGAAGGCATTCACTAGGTCTGGTATAACTTACGCTCTTGCATTATGAATAAAATTGGGAACAAATCCAGGAAGAAATAAAATGTTCTCCTGAACACTCTTATTATCCAATGACATACCTCTCAAACACACACTCTCTCTCTCAAACACACGCACACAAGCTGTGGTTTAAAAGGGACAGCAAATGAATAATTGCCACTCCAAAAGTAGTATCTGGAAATCTCCTGACAGCAGGAGGAAGAGATTAAAACTGTCAGTCGCACAGAGAAGTAGGTGAGGTGTTCTAAGGCCAATGGGAAGGAGATCTTAAGGGAAACCTGTAACAACTTGCTGAAATATCCCAGACATATTTGCTGGTGTTTTCCAGGATCTTTTAAAAAGAATATCCTCAGCCTGCCTATTACTGGCAAGATCACCTATCACTGATGTCACAGTAGGGAAGGCCCATAGTTCAGGGGCAGAACAGCTGCTTCACATGCAGGTCTCAGGCTCAATTCCTGGCATCTCTAGGTAGGGCTGGAAGAATGTCCCATGCCTGAACCCCTGGACAGCCACTGCCAGTCAGTGTAGACAATACTGAGCTAGATGGACCAATAGTCTAACTCAGTATAAGACAGCTTCCTGCGTGTTCAAAGGACCCATCCACGTGGCTGGAATCAATGTCACAACTCTTGCAGAATCAAATGGGCTGGTCAGGAATTCACACCGAAGAGCTTGCCGCTCAGGACCAAATGGCATGGTGTATTAAATATGTTATTGCTAGGGAGGAGCAGATCATTCTGTTTCCAGACTTGCATCACTCGTGATCATGTGCTCACCCATAGGTATGCTCCATCCCATCTCTGCGCATATAAGAGTCTCTCTCTGCTGTGAACATACCCTGAAAGAATATTCCACATCCATTGGTCCTAAGTATTACATATTTTGGAAAGTGGTTTGCCTGCCTGTCTCTCTGTCCATCCATTCTCTATGCATTTAGATATTGTTGCCCCGTTTGGCAATGAGGTTCCCCGGTGGAGAAACTGGTTTCTGTCTTTGTTTGGAAACTGGTAGACCCTCCATATGGGGTTTTTTAAAAACCCTAATTAAACAGCATCCCTCCCCCAATAATTATTTGACCCAGATGCAGATTGGGCCAGTCCATAGCTCCAGATCGGGACCCTAAGTCAGGTGTGCACAGCCCTAGAAACTAGCAAATGACACTTTCTGAGCCACACCAGGTGCTTTCCACTAGTAGTATGTAAGGGGAAATTGTATCTATCACTCTGCATACTATAATTTCCAAAACAAGACATCAAGCACAACCGCTGCATTTTTAAAGGATGTAACTCAGGTCTAGACAGCTGGGGGGCAGAGGGCAGACAACCCAGCAATCAGGTTTGACCTTACATTCAGTTCGCTGCTCTATCATCACTGGCTCATTTCTTTTTCAGAATATCAGAATGATGCTTTCAGCAAATACCCAAACAGCATCTGGAGACATCAGCTGGTTCAGAATATGGCAGTCAGATTACTGACAGGGACCCATTATATTAAAAAAAAGAAGAAGCTTGTTTTATCAGCATTAAGAGATCTACCATGTGCTCCCAGGTGTAATTCAGAGTGCTGATGATTGCATTTGAGTTGGAAGTGATTCTGGGGGTCATCTAGCCGAAAGCTACCTGCACACAATCTTAATGGAGGGTATGGTACAACTGCACTACCCCTGGGAAATGGCTGACCAGTCTCTGCTGAAATGCCTCTCATGTTGTGGCCCCTGTATCCAGAAGTGGCCTGGACAAAGAATTTATTCAATTTCTTACTTTTCCTTCACCACAAGGTCCCATGACATCAATATATATATACATACATACACCCAAAGTGGAAAAGCGTTTTAGTGATAATTATAATGATAAGATCAATTACCAACTATTAAATTAAATGATGATTTAAATGTCGTAACATGTTACCCACTGGAAGTGTTACAAGGAATGTGGGCAGCGTGGTGATAGATTAACTTTTCCAGTATGTCCCTGCCCATATCAAAAGTTTCCCTTTCCCAATATGTCCCTGCCCATACCAAAACCCCACCCTTAAAACAAAACGACAGAAAAATAGAGCTGAAGGCATCCACATCTGTGGAGATTGAATTACCCTTCAGTTATTCAGTGTGGGGGTGAGGTGGGGGGTTGACTTTCTGCAGTCTAAGAAAAGTTGGAAGAACCACTAGGAAGTTAAGACACGAGTGGACAAAGCACGGCAATTCCGCATTAAATGCCTGGGAGAAGCACCTGAGCTAGACTTGAGTTCATGAATGCTTATGCCAGGGGTTGCCAGTGTGGTGCCTGAAAGCACACATGTACCCAGAGAGGCATTCCCTGGTGGGTGGTGTGCTCACAACAGCTTCTCCAGTTTGCAAACATGCCCAAAAAGGTTAATGACCCTTCACTAACGCCATAATGAATTTGTCAATAAAGCATCACAAGACTCTTTAGTTGCTTTTGCTACACATACTGGCATGGCTACTTCTCTGGAAATTGTTTTATAGTGTTGTTGGAACTGATTTATTTTGCTTTTTTATATATTAAAAAAAACCCAGTTAACTGCCTTGCACAGCTTCTTTACAAAATGAGTATTTCCTGACCTATTATTTCAATTTGTAGTACCAACCTGGAAAATTCTCTGTGGTCTCCCTGGGATGCTTTGAATTCCAGTGGCTTTGAAGTCTTCTATTCCCTGCACTTTTGCATGCCTAGCTTGCTCGCAAGGAAAGAGCTTTTGCAGCAGATGGAACTCCAAAGTAAAACTGCAGAAATCTACATTTCCTCCTCCCCCAACCACTGTGCACTGCAGTATCAAGATAACTCGCCCTGGAGTAACCTGCAGTAAAAAGGCAAAAGGGAAATTGTGCCAGAGGAGGAGGAGGAGGAGGAGATGGTGGTGATGATGATAAGCGCCAATGCAAACCACGGCTCCAGACCAGGCGGCACATTTGAGATGGGTTTTATTGGAAATTACGAAACCAAGGCTGTGTGGAAGAGCCTGGAAGAGTGCAGATGGCATAAGACACTTGACATTTCAGAGCGCATTGTGTGTGAGAGACAGTGACCTCATTCAGAGACCTATTGCATCCTAATGAATCCCACAAGGAGGAGGCCCAACGTTACCTTTAGTTAAACACCACGTTCCACCTTCCTCTCCTGACAAAAGCTCTCTTTTATTCCCAAGGGACTTGTTCCCTCTTAAGAGCCCAATTTTCTAGCTGTTAAAATATTGATCCTTTCATCAACGCCCTCTTCACATTTCCCGGAGTGTTTATTCAGTTGTGCAAGCCACTGAACCCAGCAACAGAGTGTTGGCTCTCTGGGGATGGGTCTCCTCAACCTGAAGCCTTCAGGGTGTGCCAATCCGTTCTCCACCCCACCCCATTTGCTAAGCTCACAAAGGCGTCTGACCTGGAGCCTGGATCCATAGAGCTCAGTAGGGCTACAATCCATCAAGCACAACCCCCTCACATACATCCAAATCAATCTACACTACAAACTAGGAGCAGAGCATACACCATGCATTTAGAGCACATGGTCTTCCCCCAAAGAATTCTGGGAATTGTAGTTTGTTAGGGCTGCTGGGGACTGTAGCTTCTGTGAGGATGAAACTAAAGTCCCCAGGATTCCTTGGGGAAGCCTATGTGCATTAAATGTATGGTATGGATCTGCTCTATTGCAAAAGTCCACAGAGACAGGCAGAAATCAAAATCTCTATATGAATCTGGGAGAATGGAAACTATATCACCTGAAATTCAAAAAAGAGGAATTATTTAAAAAAAAAAACACACACACAATTACTTTTGATGCCCTCCTTGTTCTCAGACTCTCAAGGGCTTGGAACTATTTTGTAAACAGAGAGCTTTTCTCTGTTTGCATCAGGAGACAAACAAGGTAGATAAGCCGATCTCTGGGCGGGGGGGGGGGGGGGGGGCTTTCTGCAATAACCTCTGCTATTCCAGTCTAGAATTTTAAACTCAAATAGAGAGAGACAAAGTGCAAACTAATATTACCAGACTGGAGCAAAGTGCATATGGGTAGATAGACAGACAGACATATACACATATACACAGGGCCATTGGCTGTCCTGGCCTGAGATGAAGGGAGTTGCAGAAACAACATCTGGAAGGCCACCAATTCCCCATTCCTGATACATGTGTGTTTCCTTTGAAGCTAATAAATGCTGGTGGGGACCAAAAACACCATTGTCACCAAACCTACAACCAGGTAAGAATCATGGTTGGTTTCCAAACAGGGAAACTGATGGAAATTCAAAACTGTCTAGAAATTTCACCCTCAGACTCCCTGCCTATTATCTCCAATGAATGGGGGCAGGCTTTGGTTACTCAGCAGTGAGAAAAGAGCTTTTCACAGGCTCTTCAGAGTCATTCACTGATGTGAACTGAGCCCTAGCATTATAGATATTGAGGCAACCAGCACAAAACATTCCAGGGCCCAAAGTGCAAAAAGAAGAAGAAAAAGACTACATTTCCTGGTAACACAGGAGCTGATCCACTGAGAAGTTCTGCTTTGCAAATCCCCACTGAAATGAGTGGAAGTTGCACAAGAATATGGTCAGGAAACATAGAACCCATTTCCCCAAGAAACTTCTCCTACACAAGTCTAGTTGGAATAAAGAATAGTTATGCTCCTGCTGAAAGATCTGAACAGAAAGACCTGGAGAAAGGAAGGTAGAAAGCTGTATACAGAGTCAGACCATTGGTCCATCTAGCTTAGTACTGTCTGCACTGACTGGCAGAAACTCTCCAGGGTTTCAGGCAGGGAACATTCCCTGCCCTATTTGGAGATGCCAGGGATTGAACCTGGGACCGTCTGCATGCAAAGCAAATGCTCTACCACTGAACCTTGCCACCCTACCCCCAAAGACCATAGCTCAGTGGTAGAGAACTTATGTTGCATGCAGGAAGTCCCAGGTTCAAATCCTGGTAGTTACTTAAGTTTTAAAAGGCCAGTGGACTAGACAGAGAGGCCAATAGGGCTGCACCTGGCCTGCAGTCAAGTTGTGGAAAACCTCTGCCAGAGATGGAGAACTGCTGCCAGGGAGGATAGTGAGCTAGATGGACACTGTGACCCAGTCTATTCCTCTCACTCTGTTGCCATTACGACACCCAACCGATCCCATCTGAAGCAGCCACTGTGGCCAACCACCTGACCTTAAGAGCAGATGCCAGGGCCCAGGCAGAACTCTAGGGACACAGGAAGCTCTTCATAGCAGCTCAGACTATTTGTCCAAGGACTGTCAAATCTGTCTAGCAGCTCCCAGGCAGAGAAGAGTCCTTCTCATCAACTGCTGTTGTGACATCTTTTTTAATGGAAGCTGCCAGGGATGAGCGATGGTCCTTCTCCACAAGTGTTATGGTCCTGAATAAAACTTCTCCAGCACGTACCTTACATAGTCCAGCTACTCCACCTCCCGGAGAATCCTTCTTCCTTACAGAAGTGATATTCTCCTCCCACCCAAAACAAATATCAAACACAGAACTGGAATTATACCTCTATTCAAAATATTATATTCTTCCTCAGCAGGGCTACTTTCAGTGGCGAAGTGGTGGGACTGGAGAGGGAGAAAGTGCAATAAAGAGGAATAATTCCCTTTGAGTTAGTATTGATATTGCTGAACTAAGGAACTCACATCTTATCTGTTACCAGCTGCAAAGATGTTAATGGCTCAAAACTTGAAAGTTGCATTACTCCTTTCTTGGAAAGAACAGTTTTAAAGAAAGTTTGGGATTTGGCTGTAATGGCAACAGTAACCTCATATCTAAGAACTGCAAGAGAACATATAAATAAATTCTGGGGAAAGTGGTTGCCCTGTACAAATATTGTCAATAAAATAATTCCCATGAATGCAAATTCAAGGAGGTTTTGATTTTCTGGCAGGAAATGTTGTAATTTTATATTAAGTCATATTTTCTTACAGGATATTATGGTTTGATCCTTGCAGCCACCCCCACCCCAGAGTGGCTTTGTTCATTGTTGTTAATAACTATCAAATTGTTTTAAAAAAATAGAAAAAAGGAGTAAGAAAGGCAAAAGGAGAGGAAGCTGACACCTAGTGCTACCCCTGGCCCTGTGGTAAGGACGAAGGCAGACAGGCAGAGGCTGGCTGAGAGCACAGTGAGGCTGCTGGGGCACTGCCCCACTTGCCCATATGCAGCAGCCTGCACTGCAAGTCGGGGAACTGCTTTGTTTACAGCCCAAGCCAAAGTCTTTAGCCCTCTGGCACAGGCCAGCCCCAGCCCCAACAGCCGGAGCAGATTCACCTGTAGGAGGAGCTCCAGCCGTCTTGACAGGCCCTCTGGCTTCCCCCTGCCTTTGTGTCAGAGCAAAGCAGGCCCCGCCATCCTACCTGAATCTAGACAGAGGGAGGCTAAGCCAATTCCCCCAAGGTCCTACCTGGGTAGCAAGGAACTGGGTCGACACCCCATCCCTGGATGAGGTTCTCACGAGCAGAGGAGGGTGTGACGTCATAGGGAAGGGTGCATGATTCATGCGCTGCTTAGAAAATACACCCCCCTCTCTTTGAAAGCGAGGGCGCCCGTGGGGGAGGGGGGAGGGGAGAACTTGCAGGCCGACGACCACCTCTGAACCCCCTCAATGCACTGGGGGAATTTCTGGACAGCAGGAGGAAACACGAACAAAGCACAGAGGAGGAAAGCGATGCTCCACGGAAATTGAAATGTCTCGTAGGAGGGCGGGCAGGCAGGAAACAGAAGCAAATTACCTAGGGGAAAGGAGGGAGGCAAGGAGGAAAAGCATTTTGGGAAGCCCTTTGTATGCTGGCAACGCAAGGTGGGTTTTCAGAACGGATAGGGGGGAGCAGAAGTGCGGGGAACGGGAGGGGGCTTTCCTTTTGATATACAGCACACAGCCTCAGTCCTGGATGGAGAGGGTGAAAAGGCGAATTCCTCTTTATGGGAATTCAAGAGCTTTCGGGACCAGCGTATTACAAAAGCCACACACACACACACACACACAAACATATAACAGCAGAACAAAGGGGAATTCACAGCAGCTGCAAAACCCGGTGAGGGGGCGCGCACACACAAGCAAAGGAAAGGAAGAAGCAGGTGGGATCGAGGCCGGGCAAGGTTATCTAAGCAAGGCAGAGGCAAGGCAGGCCGCCCGGGAGTGGCTGTGCCTGGGACGCCGGGGGAGGCTGCATCGCTGGCTGGAGAGCCGCCGGCAGGAAAGGCGGACGAGGCGGGTGGTGGGCCGGCGCCCCTTACCTTCTCAGCACAGCTCTCGGGGTCCCGCAGGCGACGACTCCCCTTTACCGGCTCCGGACGCTGCCGGCACCGTTGCCATCCTGGCTCTGTTGGCTCAGGCCGGGGAGGCGGCCGCTCGTTGCCAGCTGATGCGCCCGGGCGCCGCCTCCCGTGACGCGCCGAGAGGGGAGGACGCTGGAGAGGGAGGTGGGTGGGGAAGGAGGGGTCAGAGGTGCGGGGGCGCAGGCTTCTCCTTCCCGTCTGCTCCGCCCCTTTGGGTTGCTCTCAACAAGGGGATCTGCCGCAGAAAAGCTCGAAGAGGCACGTCTGTAGGAGCTTTGGGGACCCCCCGCAAATACCCACCCCCAGAAGAGAAGGACTTCTTGAGCAAAGCTTGCAGAGCAACTGTTTCGCATGCAAAAGGTCGCAGGTTTAAACCCAGCTGGGTTTTGGACCCGAAGCGCCTTGTGAAAGCTGACTGGCCATCGAAATTAGTGGGTTTATTATGAAATGGGTGCCAGTGGCGTAGCGTGGGTTGTCAGCACCCGGGGCAAGGCAAGTAATTTGCGCCCCCTAACCCTGGATTTGCGCCCCCTAACCCTATCCCTAACCCTAACCCCCAGATGTTGCGCCCGGTGCGGCCGGCACCCCCTGCACCCCCCACGCTACGCCACTGATGGGTGCTTATTATACATGCATTTATTTTGTAGCGTCCTCGTCCTCGTTGGCAGGGAAAGATCTCTCCCCCGCCACACAATTTTTAATCCGGATTTACCCTTTCCCGGGGAAATTCCATGTTTAAAAAATCTGTTACCAGTGACCCACTTGTGCTTTGTGAATTATTTTATTAAGCACCAAACAGAACGGCAGCATGTGGCCTTAAGTGCAGGGAGCGGGGGACAAACACGAGCCTGCAGTCCTTAGTTGGATCCCACACCTTTATTTTTGCTTGCAATTTGCATAGGAAAGAATAAAATTCCTGACACGCGCAAAGTTGTTGAGCTTTTTGTAGGAAGACCCCCAAAAAAACCTAGTTTTAAGATTTTGGAGCTGTTTCCACTGCTTTTTCCATCACACATTGCCATACATCCGGGTTTTCACAGACATTTTGCCTATTCGGCAATTCTTCCCCCCCCCCCCCCCAAAAAAAAATTTTTTTGCACTCACAAACCTGGACATGTCAGGAATTTTCCTGACGTATGGCAAGCCTAGGAAATAAGAGTTCCATTTGCAAGAATGTAAAGTCGTTCACTCGTTCTCTTTCCTCCACCCGCAGCCAATCCTAAGAGGAGGCGGGGGAGAACTGAATTGCCCCGCTCTTGCGCTTTAAACAGCAGTTTTATATGACAGATCACTCTTTTAGTCCCTGTTAGCAGTTGTGCAGGGATGTACGGATATCCTCTGCAGGCTGTAGCAATAATATGGATAATCTAACCATATGACATGCCAGTGGAACAAAAAATCATTCGGCACCAAGCTTATTAAAATAAACTATAATCACAGATACTGGGTAATAAAGTTTTCACCTGCAATTTTTCATAGAGCGTTGAAAGATAGCTCACTAGCGCCCCTAATGGTCATCAAGACCTAGGAAGCTCCCCTATTCCATGTCGGACCATTGGTCTATGTAGCTCAGTATGGTCCACACTGACTGGCAGCAGCTCACCAGGGTTTCAGGCAGGGAGTCTCTCTCAGCTTTACCTGCAGATGCTGGAGGCGGAACCTGGGATGTTCTGCACTCAAAGCAGATGTTCCACCACTGAGCCATGGCTCTTTCTATTGCTGTTATGTAAAATACACACCTGTTTCAGAGTGAGGGGAGTTAAGGGTGGCGAAATGAAGAGACATTTCTACAATACATTTCTACACACACCTCCTTCTACCACAAGTGCATATATTTTTTAGTAACAAACACATGTTTGATCTTGTTTCAGACACACAATTCTGCCTGCATGGGAAATATGGAGAAATAGGTAGGGTTCTCATTTGATAAAAGAAAGCATGCTCAGTTAAACAAGGAGGTATCTCAGCAGAAATAAGCCTTGCTGTGTTCAAGGTGGGCTCACTACAAGGTAAGTATGTCTAGGATTGCAGCCTTATAGCACAATTCTAACTGGGTGTACTCAGAAGTAATTCCTATTGAATTCGAGAAGCTTATTCCCAGGTAAGCAGGGTTAGGATCGCAGCCTTAGTCGGTCAATGGGGGGAAACGACAGTTCTGGAGCAAAGAACATACTTTGATTTCCATAGGAAATGGCATTCCCTCCTTGGAGTATGAAAATGGGGGTGGGCACGCAATGGCAGATTAGATGGGCGCAGTGGTGCAGTAAGCCCCCAACATGCACATTTAACTTGTGTGCATTCAGCTTTACACACATGGGAAATTATTATTATTATTGTAATTAAAAGGGGGTGGAACGCAGGTGGAAACAAGACTTTGGCAATTGTGTGTGTGTACAAAATCTAGATGCCATCTTTTGGGTCCCCTCTAAACCTGTGATTTATTTATTTTTTACATGGAAGATGGAATTTCTGCTATGAAAAAGGAACTGCCAAAGTGACGGAACCAGACGCTCTGCCCAATGCACTGCCGGCATATATATCACTGTGCCTCCCACTGCCAACCTGCAGGGCCAGCCTGGATGGACATCGTGCGGGATGGTACCAAAAGCCACTGACTGATCAAGGACATGCCACAGCGTTACACTTAGGGAAGTAAAGAGGCAGCCATTTCTGTCCCATCCTGTGTCTATTGCAATCAGCACTGTTTCTGTGCTACCCGTTTGGCTTCCACTAACACCTACATTGTTCACCTGGCTATCCACTATGCCAAAAACTAGCATAATTTATTACGCACCCAATTTCAATTGATGGGAACTGTGTCAAAAGCACAGCAGAGAATAATGAAATGATTTACATAATACTTTGCAGGCCAAAATGATAGCCAATACCACTCATGTTCACTTGTTTGGTTTACGTTCCTGATCTCTGACAAACATGTAAACTGTGGAAATTTCCGCTCCCGTTTCTGATGGAATTCTCCAACGTCCCTAGTTGTACTCTCTTCTCTGTCTCTCTCGCAACAGAGTTCATCCATCACACTCCATGGTGCAATGGCAGGAAATTAAAATATTTACTTGCACAAAACATTGGGTGATGCTCCCACCTGACCCACCTCTTGGCACCTGAAATCGATGAGAGAAGTTATTGTTTACTTATTAGATTTATATTTTCCCTTCCTCCCGAAGGGGCCCAGGGTGCTTAGTTTCATAACATTATTTCCCTGCCTTTGGGTATCATTTCTGTAATCGATGGCTGATTCTCAAGTTACAAGAAAAAGGTTCAAAAGCAGATGTAACACAATCTCTCCCATAGAGATAGGTGCAGGTTCTAGTTGTGTATGAATCCCACACTTCCCTCTTTGGAGATGTCATCATTCAATTCACAGGAAACATAGGAATACAGAGCCAGATCATTGGCCATCTAGCCCAGTATCATTTTCTGTGCTGACTTGTGAGTTTCAGGGTTTCAGAGAAGGAGTCTTTCTCAGCCATACCTGGAGAGGCTGGAGATTGAACCTGGGACCTTCTGGATGAAAGGCCGATGCTCTACCACCGAGTTACAGCCTTTCTTGCCCATAAACATGCAGCAGTCTTGAAGGCTGGATCACACATTTATGTCAATGTATCTATCTACACACAAACACACATTGCTCTTAAAATAAATTTATAACACTTCACTATATAGAACTATATAGAACAATGCAATACACAATTGATACTAAGGTGACAATTGATGCAATCCTGTGCCTACTTACTTGAACTCAATGGGACCTACTTTTGACCCTACACATCTAGGATTGCACAGGGTACGCAAATGTCAAGAAGGTGAACAATAACAATCCATCAATACGTAACTAAATAATTTAAAATGCTAATCCCATAAGAAAACAATCGTTCCTAGATGCCTTGAACAACAGCTTTTTGTCCATGTGTGTGTGTGTGTGTGTGTGTGTGTGTGTGTATTTACCACCACTCTTTGCAGATAGTGAAAACCTGTTCACAATGGCCTCAGGCTGGAGGGGAGTTGTATATATAAATAACCCTATCATTTCCTTAGTTTATTCATATGAGGCATCTAGAAGTGTGTGCTCTGCAGAGGTTTGGGAAACTCAGTCATATAATGAATGCAAGTGGGACTCCCAACAAAATATTGCAGTGTAGGAGACTCCCAGACCCTCCAAGTGTCCCTATTTTCCAGGGACAGTCCCAGATTTGCAGAAGTCATCCTGTTTTCTGATTTGATCCTGGAATGTCCTGCTTTTCCATAGGACGTCTCTATTTTCATCAGAGAAATGTTGAATGGGTATGGAGTTATACGAGCATCCTGGCTGAGAGGGCATTTGAATCCTGGTCTCCGAGGTCCTAGTCTGACACTGTAAACCATTGTGCCATACTGACACTCTTTTTTGTACCTTCTGCAAACCTCAGGGTTCTCCCAAGCATGCCAATGCCTCCCCCATCTTAGCTGCTGTTTTGGCAACAAACCAAAACCGTGTAAGTTTATTTTTCGAGGGAGTTTCAATGAAACTTTACAGTTGCAATGCCAGCAACGGGCAGAAGATGGTGATGTGATGTCACAAATCTAAATAGAATTGGCAAGAATTTCCCACACATTAAAACATAATGATAGTGGGTTTATTTGTTTGTTTTTAATAAAAACACACACACCGATGTTTAGCCTATCGGGATTTTTACATACCAGTTATACAAGCAGCATCCATGACTCCTAAAACATGGTTCCTATTACGACTCATAATTTGACAGGTGTGGTTTAGGCACTTTGCACACTGGACCAGAAACTGTGTGTAATATTCTGCAAGGAATACTGACAACATTCTACTCCTCTTCTACCCATCTTGTATTCAGTAGTGATCATTAGTTTTCAGCCATGTTCTTCATCATGTTTTGAGTTGGAAGAAGTACTAGTTCCTTGGGACAGATACAGAATAAGAACGCTATCCTCTATCGTCATCAGTCTTCCATGGGAATTTCTTGCTCAGTCTGCTTCCTGTGGTTAAGTGAGGCTTTAGAGGTTTGCCCTGCATCAGATTATGTCTTACTCATCTGCCAGTTGGAAGTAGGGCTTCCTTTCTCACATTTGCCCATTCCTTCCCTACACTGATAAGATTATTCTGCTTTTCCTGCTGGCTGACTTACCAACACTCTGAATTTCCCTGAAGAAGGCAGCGTGGATAACACTTGCCTTAAATCTGTCCATAGGGTTTGAACAAAACACACCACCACCATCATAAAAAGAAACCTCCAGTTGGAAAGCAAGCAAAACAACTCAATTATGTTGTTCTTCCCCAATAAGCCGCTGCAGGAGCCCGTCTCGTTGCCTGGAGACACGCCTCAAGAGACTGGCTTGGAACCAATAGAATAGTAAGCACTCATGTAAAACAAAACAGGCTGTTCTTCAGAGCTACATGCAGAGAGGCTGTGCTGGCTAAACAGGGTCTAACACAGGCATGCCCAAAGTCTGTTTCAGGGCCTAATCCGGCCCACCGGTTGATTTATCGGTAATCTGGGCCCCCGCGGCACTATATGTCCTGTGGTAAAAGCCTTCAAAAAGCTCAACAACTTTGGTCAGCCCTCACGCATGTGCACTTCTTCAAATCTGGCCCTCTTTGAAAAAAGTTTGGGCACCCCTGGTCTAACAGGACAAAATTCGACATTCTCATCCCAATAAAAGACAGGTCTTGGGCTATGTTAACAAAAAGCAAAGCAAAACGAGCAACAAAACCAAGATGTTCTTGGGCCTGAGAACAGAAAAAAGTGGCAAGTTGGTTCTCTAGATGATGGGGATGTGAATGATATCAAAATGGCAACACACTCTTGGGTGCATCGTTCCTTCTATTACCAGTGTTCAGGTGTGAGTGCCAATCTTTATATAGCCAAAGCAGGACCATACACACACAAGAGGAAAGATAGCAGCAGCTTTGCAGAAGTACAAAAAAACCATTTAAGGAAAAACCCAAGGGGGACCCTACCCGCTGTAGTCTCTCTCCCACCCCTGCTCTGCAAAAACAACCACCACCCAGCCCATTGAGGACTGGGTATGCTCAGTGATCACAGAAAGCTGACTGACTGCTGGCGGGGGCAGGAGAACAGAAAACTGTTGGGAGGGGAAATGGAATGGAATGTGCTGGAATAGGGCATGGCTGGCTGACATGATCAGTGAACAGTAGAACTTCACCCTGCAGCATTTTGTTACAGGTCCCACCTTACAAAGTCTGAAGGAGATATAGTACTGCAATATAAATTACATTCAACTGCTCTGTTATAATAGTGGATTTCAGCACTTCATAAAGATTAATCTATGTCCTCCTATTTAACAAATACTTTCACCATTACCTCTCACTGCATTTCAATTTGTCGCTTGTCACCCTTTGTCCCCGGGGTGTTCTTTGCATTATACAAGACAGGGAGACAGACGCACAGACACACACACAACCCACTGCTCCCTACAAGTAGTGCACATACAGAGATGGGGGGAAAGAGGAAGAGGTTTGAACACCAGAGTAGGGTGCTGTTTGTTTTGTTCATGGTTTTTTTACAGGAGAACAGGAGGAGGAACAGAAGGAGGAAAGGGGCTCCAGAAGTCCAGACTAGTAAGGAGCCAACTCTGACCAGCCTTCTTAAGCAACCTACCAGATTTGCTGTTTAATCTTTTTTTTTTTATTGCCAGCCTGCTCTCTTGATAGTTGCTGCTGCTGGAGGAAAGGGAAACCGGAGGCGGAGTAAACGCTGCACACGGTTTCTCCATCTTTTCAGCCACAAGTTGTAATTCCCAGCTGGCATGGAGGAGCTTAGGTGGAGTTAGCAAGGGCTGCACAGGAGGCCCCCCCAGCTTTTCCAATACTGTGCTTGATTCACGATAAATTGTCTTTTTTTATGGTTATCACGATTTTCTCTAAATATTGGTTTTAAACAATATATTGATATCTTGCACAGGCCTTCTCCTCACCCCAATAGTATGAAGGATAAGAGAAACACACAACAATTGTTGCATGAATTTTCTTGAGTTTTTCAGAATCAAAGCTGGAACTGAAGTCCTAACCAGGGATGCTGCCCATCATGAATAACAGATGAAATGAGTTGCTCCTGGAATGTCCTGGCTATATCTTAGGGGGAAAAATATCCTCACTTATTCTGAAAGAACCACTGTTGGGCCCTTTCCACATCCTTGCAGGGTGCTTCTGGGTGAAGAAAGATCTAGGATCTTTTAAACTGTGCAGCTAGTTTGGAAGTATCCTCACCACTTTCAGTACAAACTTTTTCATCTCCCCCCCCCCAAAAAAAAGCTCTGGGAGGGGGTGAAAATCAGCTTTGCGAGTCTGCAGTGTGATCCAATTTAAAACAAGTAAAACTGGCTGTGTGGAGGCCCTAGTGGCTTGCGCCCAGGATCTCAGCAACACACCACTCCCTCCTATAGCCTCAACAATATCAATATATATATATATATATATATATATATATATAGCCAATCCATAGTGGCACCTCCGGATGCTGCACCCCCCTGCAATCCCTACACAGATCTGGCTGACACAAGCCACAAAACCACAGCTCGCCCCTATACACGAAGCCACGCCAGAGCACAACTAAGTACAGTACAGCCATCTTCTCAGGAAAACTCTTCACAAAGTTCAAGAGGTCAAGACACAAAGACTTTAACAACTAATCCACACCTAATGACCCACCTAAGTGGTACTCAGGATATCACTCAAGAAATCACTCAAGATATCTCTCAAGTAATTAAGGAACAAAAGAAGAAAAGGCACACTAGCCTGGGAACTTCCTCTCTGCCCAGAACATTGGAGGCTATACACCACACCCCCTCTACAGTATTTATAGGAACTCAAACACTGAGATCCTGCTCTGTTCCAGTAACAAGAAGCCGAAAGCATCAGCCTGAAGATGACGAGTGAGACCTCGTCGAAACGTCGCCTAGACACCCCAACTTTTACACGGGAAGACACCCGAGGACACCAAAACCTGCATTCCTGTACCCGTGAAAATCTACGAAAGCATATATATATATATATATACACGTGGTTTTGCTGTTTTTAATAAATAAATAAAAAGTTGACAGGCGATCAAGTGTGCCTTTTTAAATTAAACAATAAAAAGTCAGAAAGCTGGCCTGGTGCATGAGTGGGAAGGCAAGACTGATAGCTGAAGCATCATTCAGCTGGCTGGTGGTATGTCTGTTATGTAAATTGTGAATCCAGGCCTATGTATTGAGCTAAAAACCTGCTGTGCCTGCTCTTCAAATATTACGCTGTTTCTGCACACCAGAGAGGGAGGAAAAGGCTGCTTCTGTTCTAGGAAGCAGAACACAGGGCCATTAAAAAGTCCCTTACATAATTTCACTGAACACCCTCTCTCCTTGTGAATCAAAGCAGGGAAATGTGTGAACAGTAAATAAATACGATGCCAGCTCCTGAATATTTCCTGCAGAAGAACCCAATGTCGTGTGTCTTTGTTGCAATGAGCAAAACCACAAAATACCGCCCATGAGCTCACCCAAGATAGCTGATTACAAGATCAACAGAATATATATCTTTATTTAATATTCTTATTAGACTTTACAATACCTTCTACCTGATAAAAGGTCTCCAAGACAGATTAGAATAAAATAAAATAAAAATACTATTAAAGACAATGAATGTAAGATTGCAGTTTTCCCTCCTTTCAAAACAAAACCAAAGCAGCCATCACTATTTACAAGGTAAAACACATGAAAAACAAATTGGGGGATTACTGTTTTAAAATACTGCTCAAGCAGTTGTCTATAAAATAGGGATATGGGATTTACGATAACCAGAATTCAGTGCTGTGCAGCAGGATAGGTTTGATTCTATATAAGGTCACAACAAGGTCCTAACAAACAGCTGCAAGAAATTCCACTTCCCTCCACTTTCCCTTTGTGAAAAAATAAGGGAAATTGTGCTCCCAGCCGTTCCAGGATATTCCAGTGGGGTTGACTCTCTCTACCATCTTCTCTGTGTTTCCCAGATCTGCAAAGCACAATAGGACTTGTTACTCTTGCTATGCTGCAATTTGTTACTTCAATGTTTACCTCCTATGTTACTGGAAGCCTAAATAAAGCCTAAATACAAGCTACCAGATGACAAAGGTTTGTATCTGTTATCAGATACGGCCATGCAGAGTACAACATTTGCCTAAAGCCAGCTCACAACTTAGCATGACAACAAAGACGTCTGCTACAGGGCAGTAAGACAGCACACTCTCTATAGCTACTCCAATGGAAAAGTCATCTGTTGACATTGGTAGGGAAAATATAACAATCGATATATTAACTTGCAGATCTAGCTTTTCATCTAAAAGCTGTCAAGGTTGCATCTCTGTAGCAAAGGGCCAACTCTAAAAACTTTGTAGAACACCCAGACCACAAAACAAGGTGTTTGTACCCAACACACAGGTTTGCCGCTGCCATGTCTAGTTGCGACCTGTGTTTTCTCAGAGAGGTGAAAGCTGAAGAGAATGCAACCAGTATTAGCACATTACCTAGGGTACCACCTTGAGATCCACTGAGTCATAGGCAGATGTTCTCATCAGCTCAAGAGGCCTCCTCAGAACAGTGCGTAGCTCTTCATAGTCTGGCTTCTCTTCATATTTCAGGTACATCACTTGCAGCAGGTAGCTCTTCAGGGCTTCTAGAAAAGGTCAACATGGTTGTCAAATGAGACTAGCCGGCTCCTACAAAGCAGTCATTCCAGTATTCCCACATGTTGTTGACCCAGATGGCATCTGAAAATGTGGCTGACTTGGCTCGGCTGTGGGCTCAATACCCTTCATGGAAACCACGTTGCAACCATAGTGAGCTCATAACGAAACCACAAGCATCAAAGAGAGCAAGCTAGATGTGTTATTTATGTGCTCACAATAGTTTTATCCTGGCATTCTATGTAAACCAGTTCAAGGCACTCTAGCAAAAATTTTAAATTATCAAATTTAAAAAATCACCAAATTACAGTAAAGCAACTTTACGGTATGGTTCAAACCAGATGGAACACACGGGTAGTAAAAACCTACTTCTAGAGAGCGCCTAAAAACACTCGCTGGAAACGAAAGGCCTTACCTGTCTGTAAAAAGACAAGCAGCCACAGGGCTAGAGGAAGATCACTTTAGAAGATCATTTTAAAGGTGATCTGACATTATCTGACATCCCACATTATCTGACAGCAGAGCTGGAGAAACAGCACAGGTCGCCTGGCTCCCAGCCCCTTTGATAGGTCCATCAGAACCTAGGTCTTCAACCTGTGGGTTGGGATTGTGTGTGGTCTAGAACACTCTCTTCTGATGTGACACTCATTTTATCAATTTTCATGGGTGCAAAGTGGCAGAAGAAAGGCAAGAGCCTTTTTCAGTAAGAAAGGCTTTTCTGGCCAGCTGTATGCCCTACTTTCCTATAGCTGTGCCTGAGGCGTGGAAGCACTCTATGGAGCAAGGAAACTATTTCACTTTCCAGTCTGTTTCTATGGCTTTCTAGACTTCGTTCAGGATGGAAGTATGCTGGGGACTAGGAACACAGAAGTGTCTTCTGCAGAACAGAAACAGAAAAAATCTACCCCACCACATGCAAACATACACACACAGAGCTCCCCACATTGTCCTTCCCTTATAAGCTCACTAGAACACACGCTAAAAAGCAATTTGTGTGAGGGTGTATCATGAGTATAAATATTGTTCACTGTGGACACACTGAAATTAAGATCTGAGCTGCAGAAACAATTCCATGAGCTGTCTTGGGATACAACCTTAAAAGTTAAATTGGATTTCAGTTAGTAAAAACAACAACACCAGAATTGGCAAGTGAAGCAGTCATCCCTGCCATTTGGTACCACCTAACTTTATGAGCAGGCTTCTCAGCAATTGTGACCCTCAAAACAGTTTAGCGGCACAAAATTAATTGTAAGCCTTTCTGATGTCACCTTTCAATATAATGAAATCTAGAACAACACTCAGGTGTCCCAATGAAATTGTGAGTCTTTTTTAAAGAAACAAAAATCACTGGCTTTCAATAGCTTCTCAGCTTTTGGGCTAAGAACAAGTGTAGAAATCACTGGCTTTCATTTAGTAGCAGTGCTAAGATAGCACTGCATTAAGTATAAATCAAAAGTAAATATATGAAAGTGGGCCCCATGGTTCAGGGTCAGAGGTGGGTCTCGAATCTGGACCAGTTGAAGGCCACTGCACTAGAGCATATTGCCAAATAAACCATTACAGGGACATTGCAGGGGCACTGATGTTGGAAAGTGTCAAGAGAAAGAACGCAGCAGGAGTAGAAATCTTGGTGCATATCACATTGGCTATTTCTTTATGCAAGGAAATACAATCCCTCAGTGTTGCTATCAGACCAAGCCAGTTAAAACTTCTAAACTGGTCTCACTCAAGTCATTACCCCCTGTACAGGGAAGCTTTCATCTCACAGGAAAAGCAACTGCTGGACTGTCTCAGTAAGAGCTTTGAGAGGCTGTCTATTTGCTTTGTGTGAGGAGACAAAAAAAAGGCACACACTAGAACAAGTCATATTTAGGACAGCTTTGATGGCTAAGGAGAATTAAGAGAAAATGAAAGTGAATATGGGGACCTGTTTACCAAAATCATAACAAGTAAATAATAATAATAAAATAATAATAAAAGGAAGAAAATGAGACATCACAACATACACCACATGGTGTCCCTAAAAGAAAGCTGGGATGCAAATGTGAAGCTCGTACCTGGATTTGATTTCCAGTCAAAGGAGAGACTTGGAGACTTGATAACATCTGCTTTGTACCTACAACAGAAAAATTGGTGAGCCCCTCAAAGAAGAGGTAGAGAAAAATAAGGCTGAGTTGATAATTTTAAAAAGACACCCTTATTCTCTCCTACTCAAAATGCCCCAAATACAGATGCACAAGCTAGGGCCCATCTTGTAGGTTGGGTAAATGTGATATTTGTCCCACACTGTGCACTGCAAGTGACACAATAGTTGTCAAGCAGTTAGTTACCAGACTCTGCTGCTGCCTTCAACCACGGGTGTCAGCCAATCTAGAAAACAATGAAGCTTGATGGCAGTTTCAAGGAACAATATGTGTTCTCTAACTACTGTATTTACTCGAATGTCATGCACATCTTCTTTGGCCTAATTACGTCGTGGAAATTAGGGTGTGCATTAGATCTGATGGCGCATTAGATTAGCATAAATATGGTACTTTGGGATTGTGAAGGAGGGAGAGTATAAGACCAGCAAGGAGGCAGAGCCAAGCACCAGTATACCAAGTGAGGGAACTCACAACGGCTAGTCTTGATGACTGTTGCAACTGACCAAGGGAAACCTATACTAATACTAGTTTGAAAGCCCTAGCACAAGGAATGGGGAATCTATAGCCTTCCAGATGCTGCCGGGGGCCCAGCAAGCATGGCTAACAATCAGGAGGGATGGCAGTTGTATCTAGCAGCTTTCAGCTATCTACTACAAGTTTTCTTTTTCACATAACAAGGACAGAGAGGTGGTCATGATGAAACCCGGGACATCTCCCATGCACAGCGCACACCTTTCCTTCTTCTGCATGACCACACAGGGACAGTCAAGGTCCTCAGACCAGGGAAGACATCTGCACAGCCACTTCACTAGACAGTAACCCAGAGACTCAAGATCACTACGGCGAGATGGAGCTAACAGGATAGAAAAAGAAAGCATATCCAAGTATGGAACATCAATAGCACAGTACAGAAATTGGGGTACAGCTTTATAATCACAGTGGCTCACATGGACCGCAGTCACGTCTTGGGTAAATCACTGCCTTATCATGTGCTTCAATTTTCCACTATTTATTTCAGGGTTTTACTTGCCTTAAGGTCTCCAGGCAATTAATAAAATCTTACAACACCTCCAAAAGACAGGCTGTAACTAAGATGATCTCTCTGCATCTCCTTTGCTCTGTGAAAAATACCAATCAAGCAACTGAATGACGACATTTATTTGCATATTACCTAAATATAGAATCCTTTTTGCAATAGGAAGTAGGAAAATCACACCCACACCAAAGCACATTTAAAGCACATTTCTTCCCCAAAATGATCACAGGAACTGTAGTTTCTTAAGGGTGTTGGGAATTGTAGCTCTGCGAGGGATAAACTACTGTTCCCAGGATTATGTGGAAGAAGCTATGTGCTTTAAATATGGTTTAATGTATGGTGTGGATGTGACTGAAGTGCAAGAAAAGTCAAAGTTTTAAAAATACATGAGCTGCCTCTTGCTGTTAGAACATAAAGCCAACTTCAACATTTCCTTTTTCCTCATGCACAAAAAACAAAATAGCCTCAAAAATTAAATATGCTAGCCTACAACCCAGCCAACTAGAATTAGTCCTTAGTGATTAATCACTGAGAGCATGTAGACATAGGGAAAAGTAAGATATTGACTGCCAAGAGCAGCCTCTCCCAATATGTTGCCTTCCAAATACTTCTGTGCTACAACTTGCACAATTCCTGACCATGAGCCATTCTGGTTGGGGCTAAAGGGAAGTGAAGTCCAAAACATCTGGAGGGTACCAGGCTGGGGAAGGTTGGCCTAGAGGAAGCACAAAAGCATGGAGATACAGTGACCTCTTCAAGTGCACAACAAGTTAATGCCACTTTTGGATTGTTGCCGTGCAGTTAAAACTTACTTGGAGGCCGTGTGTAACAACCCCCTCCCCCCCCAAAAAACCTGGGCATTTTGTGATAAGGAAAGTGACATGAAAATGCACTGGAAAGTGTGGAATAACGCTTGATGCAACATTGTCTAACCTTCCCGCAAACAAATCAGAATGAAAGTTCAATAAAAAGCCAGTGTTGCTGAACCCTCTCCATAAGCAAAGTGTAAATGAAGCAAGATGAGTGCTCAATAAACAGGTCATCTCAAAGCTTTTGAAGAAGAGGAGAAGCTGGAGGCCAGGCAAACCGGAAAGCTTTATTCCACAGGAATAAGGTAGCACTTCTTTTGTGCAAGGGACCAACAAGTTAGTCAAAGAAGGGCCAGCTCTTGGAGAAGTATGATCAAGGGCACAGGAGAAAAGACCACAGACTGAATCAAAACAATGGCTTATACTGCCCACCCAGTCTGTTTCTACAGTGCGACATTATCACCCACCGGCTCCTTTGTGGCTATCAATGCTGATGAACTCTATGGTGCCCTCGTGGGGTGTCCTGCTGCCTTCGCATTCAGGTACATGCTTCCCCCCAGGGCTGTACCGGAAAGCAAAGCAGTAATCTGCCAGGGTGATCTGGGGGAGGAAGAGGAGGAGGAGAGAGTGACCCAACAGCAAAAAGACAAAGATCTACCAGCCTGGCCTTGCAAAGGACCCCTTAGTATTTGCTACTCAGCAACATTTGCAATTGCCTTGTGCCCTTAAGCAACAGCCAGGAAGGCACCAAGGTCAGAATGAATGGAACCAGAAGGTGCAGTCATAAGAATCACTTCTCCCTAAGAATCACTGCTCCTTCCATGCTATGCAGTAAGAACATAAAAGGAAAGTACATGCTTCTCTCACACAACCTAGAATGAGCAATAGTCTAGGGTTTGCAGGCAAGATGAGAGGAAAAGGAAGGAACTTTTTGGACTGGCTATTCTTAGCAGGAGGGATGGAAGAGAGTCTCTTATGTCTATACTTGGGGGAGCTCTGTAGAACAAAAATTATGTTCTCCTATCCTACAGAAACACCCTTCAGCAAGGACACATTCCTTGTCTGTCCCTGCTCCATTCCTTACCGCAGCAAGGTCAGCTGGATTCACATATATGTGCTGAGCATTGATGTCCCCATGGGTATACTCATTCTCATGGAGGAACTCCAGAACATCCACCTAAAGACAAAATTGAAGGCAGAGGAAAAATGACACCTTTGGAATGCCTGCATTTCTCAGAGTTATTCCTAAACAGAGTATTTTCTGCTGGTGATGGCGCTTGGATCTTTGCCATATAGCCTCTGGAAAAGCACAGCCGAAACATTCACATAGCATAAGCCACTCTATGTCTGTTCATAGAGAACTGTACTCCTAAAATCCATAGGCACAGAGCTGATCATGCCACATAGTGCGAAGAGAAGTTCTGTAAGGACTGGAGATAATTACCCAAACCCTACTGTGCAAACAACCTGAGAAAGATCCTGCACAGCACTGCACTCTAGTCATGCTAATTTGCAGTTCTGAGGACCAAGCTTAAATGTGACAGCACAGCCACATGCAACATTAAACTCACAGAGGCTTCTCCCCTGCAAAACACCTTCAGGAAGGGATTCATTTTGATTAGAGTTTACCAGATTTAACACTCTGCCTGGCAGAGTCACTGTATCTTCTGGTTCCTTCTCTCCACAACTGCAGGTGGCAACTACTCTCACAGAGCAGCAGCCTTTGCTTCATAGGGTCTGCTTCCTCCCATCTTGCCTGACCTAGGAGTCAAGCTCCTGAAGTAGGCCCTTGGCTTCAAAGCCCTCCTTCTCTGAAGAGAAGGGAGAAACATTTGAGAATAACCCGAATCTTTGAAGGAGAAACATGGTGTTGGCTATGCAGTCCAAAGCTCAACCCTGCCCAGGTACAGATGGGAGAGGAGCAAAGCAGAAAAAAGGGGCATGTGGGTAGTGAATGAGCAGGCAGAACTGGAAAATGGGTGGGGACTCTCTCTCCATTCTGATGCTGGGTGCGTGGCAGGGAGGAGGAGATAACTGAGGCTAATATTAATGGTTCCATCTACCGGACCAAGAGGGAGAAGTAAAACCTTCCTCCTCTAAAGGAGAAGGGTGGGCTGTTGTGCAAGATTCTTTTCCTGTCATCCAGTTGTTTGCAGCTCCCCTCATCAGTTTCCAGAACTTTTCTCATCTTGGAAGCACTGGCTTAGAACTCTGCAGGGCACTTGGTAGGGAAGAAAGTATGAGGGGTAAATGAATTGGGTGGGAAAGGGTTAAGCATCATCTGCTGCGCCACTTCTGACGCAAATCTCATCCTTGCAAGGCCACTTTGCAAGAATGGGGGAGGGGGGCAACTGTCAGATTTAAATACAGCAGCACTGTATTATTTCTACTTAAAAGCATAGCTTTGATCAAGGATGAAAGGAATGAAACTACTCTCCAGGTTATTCTTGTTGAAGCATGGCAATCACCCATAATTCCCTGGGCCCAAAGCTGGCCTGCAGTGGCAAAAAAAGCCTCCGTTTTACAAAGAGACTTTTTGAGAAGATTCCTTTTCATCCATTCTCCTTTTGGGCGTTTCATACCAGTCTGACTGCAAGCTGCAAGGCTGCTTTCTCCGTCATCTTGTTTGCACAGTCATCCAGGATGGACTGAAGGGAGCGGCCCAGATAAGAGAAGACCAGGAACCTGCCAGTCAAAAGAGATAACACCGCAGCATGTGAACTGTGCTATTTGTTAGAGGTTTGCATCCACTATTGTCAGACCTCTAGTACCCACCCCTCCATCTGTATATAAACTAACTCCTCTTCAGATCTGTGGACAACAAGAACTACCAGTAATCAGGATCTGTAATGGGAGAAATTCAATTTCTTTCAGCTCACCTTACTGCAGCACTACGACCATGACCACACTCCCTAAGCTAGCATATTCAAAATGCAATACTACCAGAGATCTTAAGTAGAAGAATTCAAAGCAGGAGGTAGACTGACAAAGAAAGTCAAAAGCACAAAAAAGAGGTTCCGGAAGTAAAATCATAAAATCAATGTCTAATTTGCTCTTCTGGGAAAATAGAATAGCAACTGAATAAAGAAAACGGGTTCAGCACCAGAACAAAAGCGAGCCAAAGGGATTGTGAGAAAACAGCAACATTGATGGTGAAAGTAAGGTGAGATAGCATAGCACAGAGGAAGGATTTGGGCAGTGGAGGGAAGGATGGCTCGCAGGAGTTCCCATGGCAAAGCTTCCTAACCTGTAGTTACTATTGTGGAGGCCAAAACCAACGCAATTAGGGATCCCCAGCAGTGGTACTGAATGCTGTTTCTTCCACTTCTCCACTACAAAGAGAGACAGAGAGAACATTGGTCTTACTTCTGTTAAGTGATTTCCTTGTCCATGTTGCCTCCTTCCACTCACTCCAGAGGTCAGGACTATGTTAATCAGGATTGTGTTATGCACAGTGTGGAAGAGAGCGCCACTCCCCATTTCAAGACAAAGCTAGTTCCAGTGCTATTTTTCTAGAAAAAAGAGGCAGAATTCACCATGAACATCTCCCTTGTTCTCTCATAATGGCAACAGCCCTCCCCTGAGAGGTGCAGGAACTGAGTTTCAGAAAATTCAGACTGAAAAAAAGCCCTGACTAGTTTCTAGAATCAGCCTACTAAGGCTTAATAATAGCAGAGGGAGAACAAGAGAGAAAGACAGTAACAGGAAGATTAAGGGATTTCTGTAATAAAACATCACACGTCTTTTTTGGGGGGAGGGGGTTCATCTCCATCCATCAGGACCACCACTCCTAATACTAGGGCTGATTACAAGCTATCCCACCATTTGACTGGACTTAACCGTCCAGGGGTCCTTTACCTTTACTTTTTATAAAAACAACAACAGAGAGACTCCAAGAACTCACTGGTGAACCCTGTGTCCCTCTCCTGAGACACAGTCTCCATCTACACTATAAGTTTAAAGTAATACCGGTGTCATGCCACTTTAAACTGTCATGGCTTCCACCAAAGTTTGTTAAGGGTGCTGAGAACTGTTAGGAGGCCCCCTTTCCTTTCACAGAGCTGCAGTTCCTAGCTCCCTGGGGAGAAGGATTGGCTGTAAAACCACTCTGGAAATTGTAGCTTTGTGAGAGGAATAGGGGTCTCCTAATAACTTTCAGCAACCTTAAAAAAAAAACTACAGTTCCCCAGACTCTTTGTGGAAAGCCATGACTACTTAAAGTGGTACTATACTGCTTTAAACATATAGCCACTATAATGACTCATCAATTCCTACCTGTGGCTTTCTTAGCAGCTCGCTGCATGAAGTTCTGTTCATTGAAGAGCCGTCCATCTTTGCAATCCTGAGAAGGGAGAGAAACTGGCACCGATATTCTTTTTATTGCCTCACTGCACTTCCCCACCCTGCACTTTAATTACCATGTTAAAGCGATCCTCTTTACATAGCTTCTCTAACACTCAATAGACTTCACAAAGGCAAGTAAAGAATTCCATTTCCACTTTACAAATGGGAGAAATCAGAGAGGAGCAGATGTAGTAAGTTAGACCAGAATACAACCAGGAATGTCATCTCAATGAACCACAGTGCAATTATAATACAACCCACATGTGACAAGCATTAGGAATAGAATTTGGGTTGTATTCAATGCTAGTCCTACTGAGAGTAGACACACTGAAATCTATAGACATAGCCCATCAATTTCATTGATCCACTCAGAGGAGAACTTGGATACAACCCTGTGTGTTTTTCTTTTGTGTATGAGTGGTGATTTGCTTATTTTTTAAAGAAAGTTGTCAATCCTTATAGATAGGAAAATATAAAAATGTTAAGGCTCTGATGGTCACAGAATGAAGCTACTATGCCTTACACACAGCTCCTACCACTTCAACCATCGGGAGATAGCTAATGTTAGCAAAACTCAGAGAAGACACATTGAAACCAATCTACTCATTAATTTCAATGGCTCTAGTTTGAGCATGACCAATGTTGGGCATCACCTAGCACCCAGTATCCTACTTCTATTGCCATTCTAGGCTTAGCAGCCTCTCTCTGTTCCTTGCCTTTTACTAGTCCTGTTCTTGAGAAAAGACTGTGAACTCTTCTTGTAAAGCACAAGAGAGTCTGGGTGCTCTGACCTGCTTCCTCTATGTATAATTTCATACTTCAAGTCCTTCTTTGTGTCACTGATTATTGGAACTATTTGGAAGAGACAAACTCCAAGTCCTCCTGCTGTGTTTGCCTTGTTGTACCTTTGACCTACATCTTGCCAAGCTCAGATCCCAGTTCCAGCACATAGAATGATCTAGGATACACCTAACAGAGAGAGCTGAACTCACAAGTTTGAGGGAGTATTTCAGCTGGGAACGGCAAGCTTCAGACGCACACATTGCTGTGAAAGGATGGAATAAATTAAGGTTAATAGGTAACCCAGGAGATCTGCACCTACAATATGAAGACCAGCAGGTTAACTTTATTTCACTCTTGTTATATGGATACAGTACCACCTCGGAAACAATAGGTATCAGAACACTTAAATACACTGAGCAAGGAGCAGATCTGGACAGCAAAGCCAACACTGCACCCTTCGGACACAACCTTTGTATGACCACTGCAACCACAGCAAAGGATTCTAGGAAATGGTTAGCACAAATCAGAGATAGCAGTGTCAGCAGCTCAGCATACATACAGCATTTGGCGGGGCGGGGGCGGGGGAACGACACACAACTTGTTGAGCTACGTTGACAGTTAAGACAATGAATGACAGATTATGAAGATATGGTTATGACAGACTTACAGTTTTAGAAACCAGGAAAAGACCATTAAATAAAATGGGATATAGATTTTATTTGCTGAAAACTTACAACTAGGCAGTTATAGTCAGTGTTTTATTTTTGCTGTTTTTCTGCCACTCATTTTTTTGTTGTTCCTGCAGCCAGTTGATTTGATTTGATTTATCTATAGGAGCAGATATAGCCCTTTAAAAAAAACACCTTAAGGGCAGATTTTCCTTAATAAAGTGGGACACAGAAGAGGTGGTTGCATTCTCTCCAGAATCTAATACCATGCAAGCACATATTGTACCTTCATACATCAGTCCATAGTCACCCTCGCCCAGAAGTTTCCCAAGCTTCCATTGCTTGTTGTTCAGGTCTGTTAGGATCTCACCCTCTGGGAGAGGTCTCACAGTGGCACTCCTGTCTTTCCTGGGAGATCGGTAGCTGGGCTTTGCTTTACAAGAGAGACACAAGTATTTCTTACTTAGATTTGTAGCCCACTGTGCTAGGAATTCAGAGTGGGGACTCACTCTGCCCCCAATATTGCTCCCTTTGCCCTCAGTATTGGGATGTGTAAACTAGGAAAACTAGTTTTGGGGGCAAATTTCATGAAAATGGTTAGCGTTGTTATAGCAATGGGTTTTAAATAAGAAAATGCAGAAAGTGAAGCACAATAGGAGTTTGTGCAAAAATTCAAAGCCAGCCAGCCAGCCAACCACCCACCCACCTGGAATCATTGCCAAATACAACCATATGCAGAGCTAAAATCCTCACCTTTTGCCTTTGGTGATTTAGTAGGTGATACAGAAGGTGACCAGCTCCATTTAACTGCAGAAGCAGCGTTTCCTTTATCTGGCAATATTTCTGCCTTTTTCTTTGCAGGAGACCTTGGCAGCTGATCTTGGTCTTCCTGGCTTAGCCCTGATAAAAGGTAGCACTGTCAGAACAACAAAGGTGTTTACAGGCAGGCCAACTGCCTTTACTCATAGATCTGCACTGGTTGCTTATTTGTTACCTGGCCAAATTCAAGGTGTTGCTACTCCTTGCTTCAATCTGCAGAATTGGTACTGTCTGGTTCAATGTTTTTATATTGCTGTAAACAGCTGTGATATATTTTTATGATACAGTGGTATATAAATAAAAAATTCCTTCAAGTAGCACCTTAGAGACCAACTAAGTTAGTTATCGGTATGAGCTTTTGTGTGCATGCACACTTCTTCAGATATGAAAGCCCATACCAGTAACTAACTTAGTTGGTCTCTAAGGTGCTACTGGAAGGAATTTTTTTATTTTGTTTCGACTATGGCAGCCCAACATGGCTACCTACCTGTAACTGGTATATAAATATTTTTTATAAATAAATAGATTTTATAAATACTGTTACAGGTACCAAATAATACCCGTTCCACACTTGTATGAAATTGGAACTCCCTGTCTATTGACATCAGACAGGCACCCGGTCTAGGGATGCCATATTTTGAAGAGCAAATTAGAGGACACATCTGCCGACTTCTGCTTTTGACTATGGATCGCTGTGATGACTCTCACAGGCAGGGCTAGCTGCATGCGGGGGGGGGGGTGCTCCAGCGACGGTAGCCTCCCAACCCCCCGGTGAGTGGCATTTGCACCCCCCCAGCAGGCAGCGCTCGCATTTTTTACAATTAAGTGGTATAGAAATTTGGCTAAATATCTTTTTACAATATTTGGGCAATATGGTATACCCACAGATATACTGCCCTGCTGCTGCTATAGTAAACCAGCTGGTCTCCTGTCACCCCATGGCGGCAGCCTGTGGGAACTGTGGGATGGCTTGGCAGCAGCAACAACCAAATCTTTAGGTCACAAACCCACACTCGCTGACCCCATCATCTTAGTTACACTGCCTCCACTTCTGATGTGTGTATATTACGGACGCAAGTTCAAACACACAGATTGGAGCTCCCCCTGGCATTGTTGCTGAGTTACCACACAGGAGACAAACTACCTGCTTGAGAAAGGGGCATGGGTGGCAGGGCAGGGAAGGCAGTCTGGCAGTGGTACTGAGCAAAGATCTGCTTAGCGCTGCGATGACTGGCCCAGCTGCCCTTAAATAAGCAAAATCTGAAAGGTGAGGGAAGGCTCCAAAAGCTGGTGCTGGGCCCTGTTTACCATTCCTGTCTACGATCCCTGAATGGTTCCGGCTCTTAACCTTCATCTCTCCAAAGCAAACAAGGACCCATGTTCATTACTGGGTGACAAAATGTCATGCTTATAACTAACTTCCCTACAACTATTTCCACTTGACAGCTGTTGGGTTAGGGGGTGGATTGGCAGACAGTGAATTCCTAACAAAATCAGGCATAATACGGAGATCAGTATCTTAGATTTAAACATCACTCACTATATGGGTTTACATCTCCTTTTTGTGCCATCCATTATCCCTGGCTAATAAATGTGCTTCATGTTAAATAGGAACAATAAGTTAGGAGGTCTAGCTGCAAAGGACTTTCAGCTGGGTCATCAGATAGGTAATGTTTGTCAGCTGCCACATTTGACTAAACATTCCTACCTTTCATTGAAGAAGTTGGAGTGATTTGCATGCCCTCTTCTTCTGCAGGAAGTCTGGCCCCACAGGAGGCACAAAAGTTAAAGGATGCCTCAACCCTCCGTCCACACTGCGGGCAAAAATTGACCATTCTAGAAAAACAGTGGGAGAGAGAAGAGGGGAGTGGGTGAACATAAATAGCTGCAAGCCTCAAAATTGGAAAGAGATATTCATAATTTGGATTTGGTTCTTGCATCAGTGAATATTTTGATAGAGTTCAATTTACTGACTATCTAAAACTCCAAAGGCAATTTATAAGAGCAAGTAATTAATCTTCATGTGGTAAAAAGGAGTGGGGAAAGCAGCAGCTAATAAAATAGGGGGCGGTGCTTTGGGCTTTTGTGTGTGTGTGTGTGAGAGAGAGAGAGAGAGAGAGAGACCAGTACCAGGTAGAAACACATGCATACCTTAAGTGCATTAGAGTAAAAATGGGAAAGACGTGCAATTAATAAAATAACTCAAGGCCCCTAAAACTTATTTAATATTCCATCTTAGTTCACATAGTTCACCTGCTCCTCATTTAATCCCTGCAACAATCCTGTAAGGCAGGTTAGGTTGAGTGAGTGCCCCAAGATCACCCAGGGAGCTTTATGGCTGAGTGGGGATTTGATCCATGCCCTAGTCTTGACACTCTAACCTTTACACCACACTTGCTCTTTAAAAACTTTTAAGGGGGTGGGGAAGCACCAAGACAGACAGTCCATGTTTTTGGAAGCTGTTTTTAATACATCCTCTCTCTCTCTTTCTCTCCTAAGCCATTTTATTTTATTTTAATTGAGGGGCAGGGTAAAGGTAGCACTGTGCGCCCAAACACATTTCACTAAGGTTCCAGTTTTGGTTTCAAAACACACATTTTAAAGGGGCAACAAAACACAGGAAGTGTGCTCTTTAAAAAAGAAAAGAAACAAGAGTAACCTGGCTTACCTTCTTTTTTTTAAAGAAACACAGCAAATAAATCTTACACGTTAAGAAACGTTATGAGGTGGCCACCCTCGCCTTCGGATCCAAGTGACCCTCTTTCCTGAAGTCACTTCCCCTCCCTTGTCAGGAAGGCGGCCCTGTTTAGGGAATTTTTTTATTCGGTTGGAAGCCGCCCAGAGTGGCTGGGGAAACCCAGCCAGATGGGCGGGGTATAAATAATAATTATTATAATTATTATAACTCATAATCCTCCTCGCTGGGAGGCATTTTGAGCCACCACGAATTCTGCGAGAGAGCGCTCCTCTTCTATTTATTTGTTTCAAATAAAAACAGATCGAAAATCCCGGGGGCAGCCCCCTGCAGATCCACACCACACTCGATCTAAGACACATCCCATCGGACATCTAAAGCTCATGGCTCCCCCCTCCACCCCCCAAACGGCGCTTGGTTTAAGGGTGCTGGGAACTGTAACTCTGTTGCGTTGGGTGAAACTACAACTCCCAGGATTCTTTGTGGAAGCAATATATATGACATATGGATGTTATAGAAAACATCGCTGTCTTATTCTGGAAGGACGTTGCTACTACCGGGCTTTTCCGGCTGCAAGAAACTAACGCGGCGCCTCTCCCGCCGCATAAACAGCTTCACACAGCGGCGGCGGCGGCGGCGGCCATGCTGGGCCACACGGAGCTTCTTCGGCTCCCCGCGACTGCTCGCCTTCGTACCCACCCAGCGCCGGCCTTCGCCCGCTTGTAGGCTGGAGCAACAGCGGCAAAGGAGGCGTCTCCCTCTTCGGCCTCCGGCCTCTCGCGTCCTTTGCCAAACCTGTTCATGTCGCTTGCAGTGGGGCTCCGGTCTGCCTGGGAAGAAGGAAGCCCGTTACCTCGTCCTGCCCGGCCCGCCGACCTCACGGAAGCGCCCCCGCGAGTCTTTCTCCTGGCAGGCCGCCTCCAGCGACGCCCTCAGGCGGCTCAGCTCGCCAGCCCACAGGGACCGCTTGCAGAACCTGCCCGGCCGGTTCATACCTGTGGCGCTTAATCCCCCTTTGTTCAAATTCATCAAGCGCCACCAATCTTTCACGCGTGTTTTACTCAGTGGGGGCACCAGGAAAATAAAGCAAAATCTGGGGCTTACTGTATTTCTAGGTGGGCAAGAAATATGCTAAGATATCCAAAAGAAAAACAGTGTATATGTTGATGACAGGAGTCCAGCAAAAGGTGCGCGGGGCGGGGGGAGGGGGGAGACTTGCTTCCCGCTCTGGCACAACCCCCATAGTCTTACCCCATTTATTCTTTTATATGGGGGTCTTACTCCAAGGTAAGCACATATGGGATCGCAGCCTTCGGCCCTTTAAAACTAGCCGGAGGATTGTACGCAGAGAGGAATCCCAATTTGGAGATGTTTTTGCACTGAGGACCCTGTTAGGGATATTGTTTGAAGCGGCAGGGTTTTATCCTCTTGAAGAGAAAAACTTTAAAATTGTTAGTTGGCATCCGTCCATCTCAGGAGACGATGGAAGAGAGCGCCTTGGGGAGTCAAGCCGCTGGAGAGTTAAAGCGCCTGCTGTGGCTGTAGAGACAGATACAGGTGAGGCATGTTTTATTGCAGATGATGATGGCATCCAGTTTGCTGCTACAGGTGTGCCATGGCATTTCTTCCCTCTGTGCTCCTCAGTGGTCATTCCTCTGGTCACTGCTGTGGATACACATCAATAACTACCAGCACAAGTTTACTAGGAGGGAATGAAGTATCCTCCTCAAGGGTAGACAAGGATTCTTCAACAAAATGGCAATTCTTTATACAGACACTGCCCACAACTGTAGCACCACACAACATTCTGGAGGCATAACAACAGCTGCTTGGCACTGCTGGAATACTTTTTTTAAAAAAGTACAGTAGCTTTTCCTGCAGTTGCTGGGACCTGCAAAAATGACTGAGAAAGGATGCTGCCAGCAGGCGTCCATTTTTTTAAAGAGCTGTCCGTCATGAGGTCTTATCTGCATCTCTCCAGCCCCCCTTTTGCAAGTTGGTCTTCCCAATATGGTACTTATGTTATACACAAATGCTTACTAAATAAATCCCAGACCAGAATGGTCTGGTTACTAAACCTAAAATACTTCCTTTCCTAAAAAATCAAAATGGATTCCAGGATGGCTTCCAAGTTTTTTTAAAAAAGCTAATAAAAACAATGAACAACTGAAATACATGAACAGGAAGATTTTTGGCTGCTATCCCAGAGTAACGTTGGTACCAGTTGCCTCAAAAAGGGGTTGCACAGCTGAAAAAGCTAGAAACATGAAGCTGCCTTATAGTCAGACCATTTCTCCAACTTGCTCAGTACGGTATTGTCTATACTTGCTGGCAGCAGCTTCAAGAGTTTTAAATCCAAGTCATACCTGGAGATGCCAGGAAATGAAACTGGGACCTTTTCTCTGCATGCAAAATAAGGTCTACCACTTAGGCTATAACTCTTTCCATCAAAGCTATAGTCCATACCTGTTAATATAATTCCTCCAAAATATTTTCCAGTTTTTGGCTATGCAGAAAAGTCAATCAATCTTTGTGTAAGATACCTGTCACTTTCCCATCAAATACCAAGAGCAAGTCTGCTGAAGTACTGAAAAGTGATTGTTTGGTAATAATTCTTCCCTGAAAATAGCCACCCACGTAACCTACAACCCACATGTGAAAATAGATACCCTGGGGACAAATATGTTCTAATATTTTACTTAAAAAATGGGGAGACGGGTACCACCTTAAGAGAATTCTGTAATGTGAGCCTTCACTCTCACCAAAACCACAGCCTAAGTCAAGTGGGCAGATCTGGAGTTGTATATCTCTGTGAGATTTGCTGGTGGATCAGCATAATACCCCAGATTTTGATGGCAGTTTAGCAACAAAATCCCCATGCCCCGCCCCCAATCAGGTTGCTGAAATAACAAAGCTTGGGCAACCAGGAATGGATTTGGGTATAGAAGGACTTTGAACAAAGATCACTTCTGGTACTCAAAACATACCTTGTGCTAAGCAGCTTCTGTGCAGGTAATTTCTTCCAGCTTTTAAACTGATTTTACCAGATGCAGCATACCTTAAGATACTGAATTCTGATGGGCAGCTAACAAACCTTACTAAGTAAATAAATGTGTCCTGTGTCTCCTTGCTATCCACCTGCTATGTTTCCAAGAGGTGCGGATCAATAAGCAAGTTAATCATATACAGTAGCTTTTCCTTTGCCAGTGATAAGACAGTCTCATCTATGGAGATCCTCTTGTAGTTTTTATTAAACACCTCAGAGAACTCTCTGTCCACTGAATAAAGTCAGGAGTCTGTTATATTTTTAAAAAATTGTTTTTTATAAAAAAACATCACTAGCCAACATGAACTGTCATTGACATTACCTTCAGAAGAAAAAAAAAGAGAGAAAGAAATCATTTAAGCCTGTCCAGTGTTTTTCAGATTCATGTAGTTAATTCCAAACACACAAGTTTTGTACCTGGGTATACATTCTAAGGAGGCATAATTGAAAGAAGGAAGCCAAACCTTATTTTGTGTCCCTGTTCAGAATCCTTAATACCAGTACAATTGTCGCAGAGGGTTGCAGGCACCATTTCAAAGTTTTGCACATGTTGGTGGTTCGGTCTAATGGAAGAACATTCAAGTCCACATGTCCAAGCTATTGGCTTCAGACTTTTAGTGTGATCAGCTTTGTAAGACGGATGGTTCAATCCATAGATCCCATGAACCAAATGAGCTTTTTCGGACAATGGGACAACTGAAGTGGTAACAGTTAATTCAAGTAAAATTAATTTCCATCATCAAACTTCTGTGTAGCAATAATTTTTCAAGCACCACTGCAATTAGAGCAGAGGTAGAACCTTAACAATTTAGTAATCAAAGGGGCCTAGTATAAAGAAGCAGATAACAACAGAAAAAGGGAAAGGAGAAAGAATATTGAGAGGAAAATAAAGAGAAAAATAAAAAATATAGGACACTTAACCAAATTATTAGAACATATTACATCTCCCACAGGTAGCTGTTTACCGCTAGCTCACAAAAGCCACTATATTGCTTAATATGCACAGAAGGGCAAAAATAGCCCCCAGCCTTAAAACAATTCATTGGTAAACAGGTTCACTTTGCTTCTTAGTAAACTACAGTAGATGCAGCTGCTTTGAAGTAGCAGAAGCAATGAAGAGGCAGTGCAGATCTCAGCTGTCAGACCAAATACTTCACAGGCAACAAAGGCCTCAGATGGGCCAAGCTCAACACCACTAACAGGGAAGTATCCACCTCTTGGGATACTGAAGAAAGGCATTCGAGCAGAGCCAGGAATGACACTGAACCTTAATAAAGAATGCTTGATCATGTCATGGGGAGACATAGTTTGCATGGAGCAGAAGGGAAGAGGGGAAAGGAAGACTTTTTTGTGGGACATATTCTGCAGGGGGAATGCCACAATTATGCCTGCTAGTGCCTGAATCTTGTTTTGGCCACAGGATAATATGGGGAAGACAACAGCAACAAGTCTTGGGGGAAATTCTTTCGGTAAACATTCAGCGAGACCAAGGCAATGCACCTCATGAGCCACCATGTACAGTGCAGCCTTCAACCATGTTTGCACCTGTTTGTTGTTAAAGTAAACAGCACCAGGACATCAGAGGCTTAAGAAGCCCAAGTTCATCTTTTCTTCTTCATTGTACTCAGCCACATTTTTCCGTTTTGCTTGCCTTCTGCTGGAGTGTAAACATAATTTTGAGTCATGAGGAGATCCGCCTTTGTTCTTGGCAGGGCTCAGAGGCTGCACTGAGGTAGCTTTTGGAGATGCTCCAAAGTTGCAATCTATAGTGGAAGTAGGGCTGGTACTGTTGACGGAAGAATAGCCAGAGCTGGCTTCAATGGTGCCCTTTGGTTGGCTGTGGTGCATTAGCCATCCCTTGCCAGCACCTGGTGGGTCATAATTATTTAGGTCAAATGTAGATCCCTCTTTGGCAATGCTCTCTTCATCACTGGAGTCTTCACAACAGCCATAGCAGTGTTCTTCAGGGCCTGTACAGACCACAGTTACATCCAGAACTCCGCTTGGAGCTGTAACTATACAGAAAAGTTGGTTGAATATACCCTACTGAAAAAAATCAAGACTAATATTTGTAGTGCACTTTAAGTGCCCACTTTTTGTGCTTTAATTCTGTCAAAGTTTACCCTCTTACAGTAAAATGCTAATGTTTAGCTTTGATAACCCCCTAAAAAAAACCTCTTCTCACACATGAAATTAGCTTAGCAGAGCTAAATGCTGTTCAACCAATATGCCAGTTTTCTATGTTGAGCAAGGTTTTGTTTCTGAAGTGAAGCATTCAAACATTCAGTCTCAAGTATTACTATTCCACTGCTTGATTGTGTGCCCTAAATTCAACTCCCACCCACCCCAAATGCCAGATGGTAATACCCCCAAATAACACACCTCCTCCCAAAAAAACCCTTACCATCTCCCTCCTTCTCTCCTTCACTTTCTTGATCTCCTTCATAGCCAGAGCAGGAATCCAAGCTCCAGTCCAGGAAGTTGTCTAGAAGGCTCTCCTCCTGGTTGGACAGTTCAGCTGTTGGTGTCGTTACAAAGCTTCCCCTGTCTTCCTGGATGCTGTCTTCTCTTCTCCTGTGGAAAGAGTATCTATGGCCATTAATAAAATACTGTCAAAAGGGGGAGAGAAAATGGGGCCTTGGATCAGCTTTTCCACAGTCAGTGCTCAAAGTTGAGTGTTATGCTACCCTACTTCTTTTCAAGCAATCATAAAACCATTCCACCCCTTTCCATTAAGCACAACCTAGTCTAATAGTAAACAGGCCTATTCTAATAGTAAACAAAACCACCACCACCCATTTTGAGCACTATCTATAACCAGTTAGTTATTTGACACATGGAACCTTTTCTTGGCTGGACCTGGAAAGCTAGGAAGATTCCATTTTCAACTGTTTGCTGAGCTGCCCAGCACTGATAGCTTGCAAGAGGGCAGTACAGTTAACACAGTGGTAGACCACATGGCTTTGGATTGCAACTCTAGGAAGGGCTGAAAAAAGCCCCTTGGTTTTAACTCCCAGAGGAGCTTCTGCCAGTCAGTGTAGACATATTGAGTTAGGTGGAGCTGGAGTCCAGCAACATCTGGAGGGCCGCATGCTCTCCACCCAATAGATGAGCAATGCAGAGTAGCAGCTGAGATCCATGCTAGGGGTGGTAGAAGCCAATACTCCAGTTTGTACAAGGTTACGAATGCCAGAGGACTTGTCTAGTAGTCGGTGAATACCCCATCCCATCCAGGTAAGACAGAGGGACCAGACTTGCCTTTTAGTTCTCTTTCCCGATGGAGAAGTGAGAAATGTTTCCACTGTGTTCATGTACAAGGAGTCGGGCTCTGGATCTTCATGTTTCACTCCTAGCAGCGAGCAGAGCTGGCTGTAATTCATCACCTAAGACAAGTGAGCTCAGTGAGACAGCATAGCTACAGTCACACATGCTCTTAAAACTCATCCACTGATGCCATAGTAGTTTTCTGGATTTTGCCCTAGTCACCCTCCCCAACAAAACAAAAGCAAAGAAACCCCATACCACTCTTCTCTAAAGTACTAGTTACAAGTGCAATCTTGCACATCTTTACTTGAAAGTAAATCCATTGAACTCAACTGCGCTTAGTTCCACACAAATATAGATAGGAATGAGGCTATAATAAGTTCAACAAGAGGTTTTGTGGATGGAAATTGGCACAGGCTAGTTTTAATCAGCGAGTCTGCAAGTTAAGGGCAGGTTTCCAGTGAACCTACTTTGGATCAGGTCTGTAAAAGGAAAATATTAAAAAATGGCATTGCTTCTTATTGGTGAATGGTAGTTTTTATTAAGTTCTTAAATATTAGATGGCTTACTGAAGGAAATGTAAAGTTATTTATCATTATGCGGACATCACGTTTTTCCTCCTAGGAAAAGATATACAGTTCTCTTCCCATTTTATTCCTCACAACAATCCTGTGGTGTAGGTTAGTCTGCCAGTCAGTGACTGGCCTACAGTCACCCAGTGAGTTTCATGGCTTGAATGGAGTTCAGAACACTCGTAATCTAACACTTTATCTACACTAATATAGAGGTTCTAGAAACTTGCAGATCAACTATATTTTTAAATAGTTATGAACTCAACGATCAGCCACCAATAAGAACACACCATTTTAATTCTCCACAGTGTCTCCAGGGCTCCAGCACAGCATCACTCCAAGGACCCCAGAGGCATTGTGGGAGTATTAAAACAGTGGCTGTCAGCAAAAGTGCTTTGCTTGCTGCATATAATGGCTGCCAACCAGAGAAGGGTTTTTTCCTAGTTCTCTATCCGGCAAGAAGCAACTTCTCCATTTCTGCTTTGGTAATGGGAAATGATGGGAAGAATATTTTCCAGTGATTTTTCCGGGGGGGGGGGGGAATCCATTTTATAAGTTTATTAGTAACAATGAATAAATGGATGCTAACTACAAACACAGTATTAGGGAAAGTTTGCCAGCTTAATCGTTTTTAACTTTGCCTGCTAAAGGCTAGTAAAATAAGCATGCTGAACTAGATCACTCGCTAGCACATCACATCAGAAAGTTTTCCAATGCAGACTGAAAAATTTCCAACACAAATTTGCATAGAACATGTCCCCAGAAAATCTGCTTTGTCACCAAGGGGTTCCACTCCAGAAGGTGGGCAGCCTATGACTCCACCAGACTTGGTGCTGCCCATCCAACACATTTTACTGTGCTCCATTTCCTTATAGATTTACAGTACAATCCTATAAAATGCAGTCCTGGAAAGTTCAGATACACTGGGACTCTCCCTTTCTCTTTCCCCTCAAAAGCAGTACCTCTTCTTTGCCAATTTCTTCATAGCGCTCATCTTCAAATCGTTGTTTCACAGCAGTAAGGGACACCTGCCTATAATCTTTTGGGACATCCTCATGGAAACTGGGAGACAGAGGGAGGGATTGTAAGTACACCCCTTGTTTAGAGTCACTGGATAAATTTAACAGAACCACCAAGCATTAGACAGAACCAATGGCTGCTGAAGTTTCCCTTTAGGTTTCCAAACCTGGCTTCAGACTCCAATTGTACTACTGACAGCCTTGCTCCCAGATCACCATTTTATATTTTATTCTGTGGGCACTGGAAATAGGAAGTGTCAGCAACCCAACTTGTCTTCTGGGAGAGCTTTCCAGCACTCACATTGGCAGCAAAAAGACTTAAGCAGAGCCTACGGAGGGTAATTAGAAGAAATATCTATGGCTTTCCTTAGACAGAAAGCATTGGTTTCAGCCTGATTAGCATTATTTCCATTTTTTGCAACACATCATGGGAGCTGCTGGTGAACAGTGGGTAATAAATTGAAAGATGCAAATAATTATGATAGCAGTGCTATTATTATGGATCAGTCTGCGGGCAACATTATCTAAACCCTGGTTTTGAGCCTTGTGCTTGCTTAAGCAATTAGCTACTCCCCCTTTCCTACAAACCAGCCTGTTTTTACACCTGAGACATCCACCTGCAGCTTGCACTTGCCCTCCACTTCAGGAATACAGACCAGCTTCAGGTACTTCTAATCAGAGAAGCCAAAGAGGAAATCTGGACACCTTTCTGCATGCAAAAACATGTACCTTAACCTCTGGGCTCCAGTCCCTCCCTCCTAAGTGGAAGACTAAAATGTATGTTGTTGACACAGCTGAGGATGTGATGAGAGAGGAGGCATCAGCTGGTGCAAGAGGAAACAGAGGGGAATGAGGAGTTAACCCTTTACTATCTGCTTCATTCCCTTCTTGACAAAGAACTGTACAAGCCTGCAGTAAGGAGAGTCGTTCATATCCTATGCAAATCTAGGAGAGCAGAAGATGCTTTTGTGGCCTGGGTGGGCCAGGCTGAGGATAAAACTTTCTAAGCCTCCCACCCCAGCTGTGAACACTATACACACTTTTTAAGTGCCCCAAGTAAAGCACACTCTTGAGCTGGCAATCAGACCAACTCATTACAATCAGACCAACTCATTCTGTAGGAAGTTCAAATATTATTGAAGCTGCATGTTACAAGCATGCCAAGGAGTATTTTGCAACAGCTGGGAAGACTAAGCTATTATGGCTCCCCCCACGGTATATTGCTACCCCATTTTTTTACCATTTTTTGTGGATATTCAGTGCACAGGGTATCAGTTCTTCAAGGGAAAACCCTGTGGCTTCACATAACTGGCTTGTCCAAGGATGAGCTGGAGAGAGAGAGAAAAGACATGAACAAAATAACCAATATTGCTCACTGGTCTCTAACACAATGTGTTATTTAACTAAACTCTCAAATGAAAGCATTCAACATAGTGACAACCAGTTATGCTCCCAAGTACTCCAATGGCCACTGCCTGAGCTTTTTGACTGAAAACTGTTCACCCAGATCCTAAGAAGCCTCCACCTCTCCAAACTGAAGCTCTCCCTGTCCTCCTTGCAATCAGTTCAACCCCTACAGTAGGAGAACCAGACAACAGCTAAAATGGGACTATTTCGCTGGATATTGTTCCCCAAAAGATGCCCGAATTAATTCAGCAGGAAAATTGTTACCTTGCTTGTGCAATACTTTGGCCAGCAGCAAGGCCGCTGCAGACAAACGGGCAGGAGAGTATATGCAAAGGCCTGTGTTTAAGAGTGAAAGTTCACAAATGAAGCTGTAGAGATGCACAGTTCTTCTTTCCAATGGGATTATGTTCAGCAGCACTTCCTTGTAGTCCAGAATAGTAGGTATCTTTTAAAAAGTGGCAGATAGAAGAGGTTACTTAAGGCCGACATATGCAGGAACTATGCAACACGGTGTACTGTTCCAGGAACACCCTCTTTGCTAAAGGTTTGCTATTCAATGCAAACAAACAAACAAACAAACTTCTTATTAAAGTCACATGGATTTTATTATTTACATTTCTATCCCATTTTTGAGGTGAGGGTTACTCGGTTTTTGTTACCAGAGTTGTGGGTACCAGAGTCTGTTAGTGAATATTAGAAACTAATAAATGGTAGTATTTAGATAATATTTAGGATACGATGGGAAAATACAAGCTGCAGAACTGTGCCAGACAAAGAATTCATGGTTAGCTTATACAAACCAGCATGGCTGGGCTAGCTAAGTACCTAGCCATTAAGGGACATTGGCAACGCAAAAGAACTGCTCTCCCCAAAGAGTGGATAGAGGCGGAACTGGCAGGCTGGCAAGGCGATGAAGGGTGCATGATATCACAGAAAAATGTGTTCTTTTTGAAATCTAAAGGTGTACTGGGAACAAGGAGGAGGAAGTAGGCAGAATTCCATGCAGTGCTAGCTGGATGAGGCTGCACTGAGAGACTGGTAGCCATGACTGACTGCTGCTTTCAACCAAGATTGCTGAAGCTAGCAGAGGGGCAATGAGAGACTCTTGGGATATGATGTTCTACACCTTCCATTGAAGACTCAGGTATACATATGTGTACAATAAACCATAAATCAACTCACTGCCATATCTTTATACATTCCAAGATGTACATCAAGAGTTGAAAGTCAGCTGGAAGATAATCACTCACCCCAAATCAAGGCTCTTGATCCAGCACCGTTTTGTGCTAAGATAAGGGATCATTATGAACACTAACTATTCCCAAAATGTATGCCAGAGCACATTGGTGTGGGTGCAGGTACCAAAACAGATAGAAGCAAGGGAAATATGGAAAAATAGCCAACTATTAATTATGAACTCTTAGTCCAGGAGGCCAAAGGCCTATCTAAGCAAAGCTTTCACCAGCCAAGAGGCCACCAGGAAGGGGACTAAGCAGGTCTCCCTCAGAAGAGTGTTCAGGACATGGGCACAACCACTGAGAATGCTCCATCCAAGCAGATTAAGTTCTCTCCAAAACTTAGGAGGCAATATTTCAGTCCACAAGAGAACTTGTGAGCAGACCTCAGACTTGTTCAGTCCCTCCCCTCAAATTACAGGGCAGTATGAGTGAGCTGAATGAGTGGTCTCTCAACCCCGCAAGATAATCTGCTTTCCAAAAGCACAGATAAACTAGCTATTCATCTTTACCACCATCAGGAATATATCAGGTAAGAGGAAGCCAGGAGCAATGCAGAATTACAAGAGGAATATCCCCTAATTTGCAAGGTAGTTCACGGAAAAGGCAAGGTAAAAAGCAGACCAGCATTTATTTAGTCAGCATTGCATTAATGGCAGCTAGGTTAGAAAGGCTCTCACCATCTCTACAAGCTTACCTTTATCTTTCCTTCCAGGGCAGAAATGATCTCCCCCATCATCCTGACAAGATCTTCATATTTGTATGTGTTGTCTGTTAACCAAACAGCTTCCCGTATTGTCAGAATCTCTTTGCTGATAAAACTGTAACAAAAGATGGATTATCACCAAGGCCCAAACACATAGTGGATCTGTTTACTCATCCAACGCCAGATAGAATGGACAAGTCTCTTTCTGTGTATGTACACACATTATTTAAAGAAGCAGTTAAACCGGTAAAAGCTGATCTGCTGGTCTGATTTGTAAGGTTACACTGGAGAGCATCTGGGAAACGTGAAGAAATACTTTTAATCTCAAAGCAGGAATGCAAAATATCAGCGGTGGGCATCAGCTCTGTGTGGTCTCCAAATTACAAGGCAAATTAGGGTAGTTTCTCAGGTTTCTGAGTCAGATCACACTGTTGACAAGGTATGTCAAGGTGGATCAAGGATTTCCTAAGCTTCTGAGGGGCAAAGTAGCCTTGGCTGCCCTAAACAACAATACACAGTAATTGTTTCCCGCACACTGAGAAACTAAACCAAGCAGACTAAGGAAACGATCATAGCTCAAGAAGGGAGGACAGTTCTAACTTTTAATCACAAAAATAATTAATCATTATTTTTCCAGGGCACTCCAATCAGTTAATTTGAGATCCCCACTGTATCCCCCAAAATCAGTTAGGGACAGCACCTCACCCATGACCCTTGGGGCAACAGGTGCTTGCAGGTGTGACATTTTCCACACCCCAGTCTTTCCTGAGGACCCATGCTGCCCCACCCTATGGTTCCATTGTACCCATCCCCAGTGTGGTCTGCCCTGTAGGAGAACAACAGCAGCTGTCATTGTGAAATTGAGCAGGTTCCATATATTCAGAAGGCATGACCATGCCTGCAAATCGCAACCAGCTCTTGTAGAAGATGAAGTCACTTTTCCTTTGTTATTAAAAAATAACATTTTAAAAGTGCCCTGCAGCTAGCAGGGTGGATAAAAATCAATGATTATTTTTTTTAAAAAAATTGATTTTTGTTTGTTTGTTTTAAATTGGATTTTTTAAATAAAATACTTTTGGAGGAAAAATCTTTCTAAAGATAGTTTTCTATTTAAGTTACATTATAGCACAAAGGCTATTTATCAGGAAATAAGGATTTGTTTTAAGTATTTCATGTCTACTAAAACTCAGTCTAAGTTTTTTTAAAAAAAACGTTTAACCACATCAGTTAACAAACATGGATACATATGCTATAATGTTATTACGTTAGTTAAATAAAATGTTATTAAGGAAATGATTTTTTTCTCCTTCCAATAAAGTACAGCAGAAAAGTTGTCCAAATATAAACAGTTAGCTTATTAAACCTCACAATATTTCCATAATTATCTGTCTATGTACTTCTAATAGTATAACCAAATCAGTAATAACTGTAAAAACTACTCTGAAATTTTATTCCAAAAAGGAAACCTTCATCTGGTTGTAAATATTAAGATTATACCAGCAAGAATGAGTCTTTCTGTAAAAATAAATAAATGATTTAAATCAAATCTTACTGACTAGTGATTTAAATTGATTTGATTTAAATCAAATCCACCCTGTTAGCTAGTACTGCTACAACTTTCAGAAAAACTTTGCAGACCATAATTTTGTCCTGTAGGTACATTCCTCATTAAGAAGAGCCCAGCCATCACTACTGCCAATAGTCAAGTTACTCACCGTGTACAAATAACCATGCAAGCAATCCCCAAAAGCTGAAGACAAGCCCGGGATACAGGTCTTATTTTTAAGTACCGGTCCACACACCCCACTGTCATATGGAGACAAAGGCTTGAGAAATCCTTCATGGTGGCCACTTCTACCAGCCAGTCAATCAGAATGTACCTAAACAGAAGGAGCAGCCATTTAAAAGCAAGCAGACTATAGCTGAGCTATCAACTTCATTCAACTACAACTACATATGTGAGTTGCTGTTCCTCCAAAAGGAGCTGGGAGCAACATACGACAGAAGAGAAAACAAGACACGAGATGAATAAAACACATGCAAATAACTAGGATATAACACAATGTTCTTCCATTACAAATAATTATAACTAAAAATTGAACATGCTGGGATCCTTGATTGAAGCCACATTTTAATGCAATACAGTGGTGCCCCGCAAGACGAATGCCTCGCTAAACGAAAAACCCGCAAGACGAAAGGGTTTTCCGATTTTTTAGCGGCTTCGCAAGACGAATTTCCCTATGGGCTTGCTTCGCAAGACGAAAGCCCATAAGGAAATCTCCGGGGATAGCGGGGAAGCGCAGCGCGCCTTCTCCTCTGTTCCCGGACCTGTCCTGAAGGCTTGCAGTGGGAGGAGGGTTTTTCCTCCCCACCGCCAACATTCAGAAGGCTGTTCTGAAGGCTGGCGGTGGGAAGAAAAGCCCTTCTCCCCCGCCAGCCTTCAGAAGAGTTCCCCGCAGGGCTCTCCAAGCTGCAGATGTCTGCCCCGCGTGAGGGGCGCTCTGCTTAAGAGCGCCCCTCACGCGGGGCAGCAGGCTGCTATCTGCAGCTTGGAGAGCCCTGCGGGGAAGTCCTGCAGGGCTCCCCAAGCTGCGAATGTCTGCCCCGCGCGAGGGGCAGCAGGCTGCTATCCGCAGCTTGGAGAGCCCTGCGGGGAAGTCCTGCAGGGCTCCCCAAGCTGCAGATGTCTGCCCCGCGCGAGGGGCGCTCTGCTTCAGAGCATCAGCAGGCTGCTATCCGCAGCCTAGGCAGCCCTGCAGGAACTCTTCTGAAGGCTGGCGGCGGGAGAAGGGCTTTTCTTCCCACCGCCAGCCTTCAGAAGGCTGTTCTGAAGGCTGGCGGGGGGGAGAAAAGTCCTCCCCCCCCGCCAGCCTTCAGAAGAGGTCCGGGGACAGACCTGGTCTGAAGGCGGTCTCCCTAGGAACGCATTAATTGATTTTCAATGCATTCCTATGGGAAACCGTGCTTCGCAAGATGAAAAACTCGCAAGAAGAAAAAACTTGTGGAACGAATTAATTTCGTCTTGCGAGGCACCACTGTAGTAACAAGAGAATGAAGCACATCCATATTATGGCTTGGAGCAGTTTTTTACAGGCCAGTAAGTTTTCAATCAAATCTATGAGTGCTTTTTGCTATTTAGAGTGTTGTTGTGGGATGGGGGGTGGGGGGAGGCAAGCAAAACAATGCCAGATTGGCATGGTCCAAACTGCCACCAACTGGAGAGCTTAAATGCTATATTGTAAATAATTCTCTTTTAAAAGCAGATCACTGTAGCTCAGGTGTGGGGAACCATTGGCACCCTAGATGTTGCTCAACTACAACTCCAGCAAGCATGGCTAATGGTGAGGGACGTTGGGAGTTGTTGTTCAGCAATATCTGGAGGGCCAGAGGTTCCCCCACACCCACTCTAGCTAATAGTTGATGTAAGCACATTAAAGTAGTGGGCAGAAACAATGGGAGGGGGAGATAGCTTACGGCTTTCCTTCCACCGAGTATAACACATAGTTGAATCAGACAGAAGTAAACTCAGCTCCTTAGCAGTTTAAAATATCTTTCAATATCTACTAGTTTTTTTAAGAAGTTATATATTTGTTCACCTGTGTGTCTTTTCCTGTAGGTGGCAGTGCTTCCCCCCCCAAAAGAGCAATTAAATTCCCAAAAAGAAAACCCACCCTGTAGCAACCTAGCATTCTGCACAGCATGCTATGGAGAACTATAATACAAGCATCTGGCAAAAACAACTTAGCAAGCAGCCTTTTCTGCTTCAGCAAACAATTCCCTCAGCCTGTCCTATGACTCTACCTCATTGTCTCGTTCATTCCCTTCTGAACAGTGAAGATGCTCTGCTTGCTGAGAGGGAGGGAGGCCTGGAAGAGCTGAGACACCATCTCATTGGAGGCTTTTGTTTCCAGCCCTAGTTGGTTTCCATTCCCACAAGCTTTGGCTAGAGCAATCTGTGTAACAGAGAGAAAAAGAACACAAAACAAGAGGGAAAATAACTCATTTCCAGAAAGAGCTAGTTCTGCTTTTTCCGAGACACCAATAATTCAAGTAATAGTTGATGCACTTGGCTTATTTTAATGACACCATCTTCAATATTTCGGGGAAAGCAGGGCTGGGAACAATAACTTGTCCTAAGGGGACCCGCAATAACTAATAATGCCTGCTTTGGTTCTTCCATTCATTCTGCCATCTGCAGGCACCATTTAAAAAACCACCAAAGTACACAATATAGCATCACTACAAGCACCGTGGGAAATTAAAATAGCAGAAAACTTCTCCCACCCAGTCAATGGTGCCAGGTAAGCTCATTGGCTCAGGATCCCACTGAGCAGCACCATGCTACAGGCACACACAATCACATCTTGAATCTGCCCTGAGGGGGAAAGAGTTTTAAGTCTGGCCGCATTAGAATCAGCATTAACTGTTCATAATGAAAATAAATTATGGGACCACCTGAACCTCAAGTGCTGCCTGAACCCTTATATCCCAACTAGATCACAGAGGTCATCTGCAGGAGTGTTATTCCCCAAGTTGGCGAGACTCGTGTGACAGCAAATAAGAAAGAGTATTTAGTATTATTGACCCAGTATTGTGGAATACTCTGCGAAGAGGGATTCAGCAGGTACCTTCTGCTTCAACATTGAAAGCAGTTGGACAAAGTTGGGAAAAACAAAGATTCAGGAGTGACAGTCTTACCTGGGCTTCCCAAGAGCCCTTGGCTGCATAATCCCTGAGTTTCCTGAGGCTTTGAAGGTATCTACCAGGGTCTGACATCTACAAGGAGGAATGGAAGCAAAGTAAGATACTGCATATTTTGTGTTATTAACAAACTATCTTCCCTTTCGTACTTCCTATACAGTGGTACCTCGGTTTTTGAACGTCTCCGTTGATGAACATTTCGGTTTTCGAACACTGTAAACCCGGAAGTAAATGCTTCGGTTTTTGAACACGCCTCAGAAGTCGAACATGCCACATGACTTCCGTATTGAGTTTTCGGTTTTCAAACGTTTCAGAACTCGAACGGTCTTCTGGAATGGATTAGGTTCGAAAACCGAGGTACTTGCAAATTTGAGGACTGCTGTTCAGAATTAAACTGGGACTCCCAAAGACACACACCATTTTCTCAGCACTGATACAGTATTTACTTGGGAGATAGACCATGATTATGCACTTTTATTCTATCAAGGTTGTCATCACGCTCAACCACCCACAACTGTACACATCAGCTCTCAAAGGAAGAGTTCTTCCAAGCACCCAACAACATCCAAATCCCTGCACCAAGCCATGCTACTGCCTTCATTCCATTCTTCTCAACATCAGTTGTCTGAGTAGAGTTTTTTGTCTCCTACCAGCAGCTATAAGACAACCATCTTTTGCCTGGCTCTTCAAGCCTTGTTTACCTGCCAGTATGATATTAGTGTCATATATACTCACAGAAGCTTTTCTGTTATTTTCCCAGAGGAGGTAGGCGCTGTGCAAGCATCCTTGCTTCGATGAGTTCTCAAACATTTCTAGAGCTTCTTTTCTTTTCTCTTCATCCTGTGAATAAGGGTGACATTTATTTATCCCCAACTATTCAGTTACGCCCGCACACAAAGCCACTGAGATCCAGTGTTCTCTATAATGGTCTCAGCTGCAAGCCCCTCCAAGGTTTAATGATTCCAATAACTGAGAAGCCTACAGTTCGGGGGAAACTGCAGCCTAAATAATTTGGTGAGCAGCATACAAGGAAATGCAAGAAGCCCCTGCTTTCTGCCTTCCAAACCATTGTGCAAGCTTTAACTCAATAGCGTGATCCTATACGTGCCTGCTTAGAAGTCTCATTGAGTCCCAGGCAAGTGGGTTTAAGATTGTAGCCTCAGAAGCATAAAAGAAGAGAAAAAAAGTACATTTATGTTTAGAGACTGTGCAAGATTGTCTCTCTTTATTATCTGTGCAAGTGTTTCCTATCTGTAGAAAAGATATCTAAAAAACCCCAGTCTGGAACAAGACAAAATTGGTTGTTCTAATCTTTCATATTTGATCTTACTAAGCGTAAACATAACATGGTTTCATATTATGATCCAACACTTTCATTTCCGGCTGCATAGTCCATTTATATCCCACCACCACCACCACACCCACTGTCCGCCTAAAATGACAAAAACAAATATCAGTTTACCAAGAAAACAAACTTAACCAGTCAAAACCATTTAAGAATAAGATACAGATTCAACTGGCTACAGCAATCAACAGACACTCTGTTAACATGGCTTGAGTAGTTGCAAATACAAAGTCCCACAATAGATTTGGTAAATTTGGCATGGTAGGACAGTCACAATGGGGGTGGGGAACTTACCTCAAAGAGATTTAGGACTTTAGCTAGGCAATACAAAATTGATCCTCTCTGAGCCTAAAAGAAATGGAGAAGGGTATATTTGTTATAAAGAGAAGCCAAGTAGCAAGGATCTTCAAAGTTGCCCTACATAAGTTTTCCTTCAAACTTACAAAGTCTGGTGGATCCCTGAACTCATCACTTTTGTAACATAACAACATGAGATCAGTTTGCCTTCCAGATCGCCTTACCCCAACATGTGCCCAGTCAACCATTTGATCGGTGGAACTGGCACCACTACAGGTGCCACATCATACCCATCCCATATTTGTAATAAATATATCATTAAGGGTGGCAGCACTTGCACTTGGGAACACCCTGCCTATTGAAATCAAGGAGGCGCCTTCAATGTACAGCGGTACCTCGGGTTAAGTACTTAATTCGTTCCGGAGGTCCGTACTTAACCTGAAACTGTTCTTAACCTGAAGCACCACTTTAGCTAATGGGGCTTCCTGCTGCTGCTGCGCTGCCGGAGCCCGATTTCTGTTCTCATCCTGAAGCAAAGTTCTTAACCTGAAGCACTATTTCTGGGTTAGCGGAGTCTGTAACCTGAAGCGTATGTAACCCGAGGTACCACTGTACTCTTTTCAGTGCCTGCTAAAAACATTCTTTTTTACACAAGCCTACCCAAATGCTTAGAAAGTTAAGGTAATTTTGATTTGTTTAAGCATTTTAACTTTCGTATGTTTTTAAGTATGGTTGCAATTTTTTTATCTTTTTGCAAACCGCTTGGAGGCTGTTTTTATTTTTTTATTTTTACAAACAAATGGCATATAAATTTCATGGAATAAACAAATAATCCAGAAATACACTTAAGTCAAGGAGCTATTTTGCGGAATCAAGCAACAATGTTTGCAGTAAGTTACCTGAACTAGCGGGGGACAGCAAAAAGAAAGCAGGTTTTTCCCTTACTAATTCCTACTCTTTTAGTAACCACTTGTTGGTGAAGCAGATCACTTCCTTTCAGGTTTTACTTCCTTCTTCCTCCTCCAGTTCACTCAGTGTGAGCTACCATGTGGTAGTGTTACCTTCTTGGCTCCATATCAGCTACAAGCGAAACGTATACTTAGAATGGCTTTGTTTGCCATGAGTAATAAACCTTGAGTTTTATTTATCCTTTCAACCAGCAGTCTTACCAGACTATTTCTGAACACCGCTGCAATATGATCACCAAACTCCCAACACTGATGAAGGGGAACAGCATGCCTGCTCAGGGAGCACGTAGGATCAGTTCTTAAGAAGTTCTAATGCAGAGTCTGAGCAACTCAAAGAAAATTGGAAGGAGCGGGTGAGGCCCCTCATGGCATCAGTGGGGTGCCTAGACTTCATTAAGAGGAAACTATTAACTGGCTCAGCAAAGAAAGAGGAACTGCAGGACCTGGGGGGATTTGGAGAAGCAGCAACTGGGGCATGTTCACGGTTCATGAGCAGGAAGAGCTAGTGTTTAAGGATGCAATCATATACACACTTATCTGGGAGTTAGGCCCACTGAAATCCATGTGTCTTATTTCTCCAAGTAGATGTACCGTATTTTTCGCTCTATAGGACGCACTTTTCCCCCTCCAAAAATGAAGGGGAAATGTATGTGCGTCCTATGGAGCGAATGCAGGCTCCTTGGCTTCAGCGATAGCAACGCGAAGCCTCTGAAGCGCAGAGGGAGCGCTCCCTCCCCACTCCGGAGGCTTCGCATTGCTTTCGCTGAAGCCTGGAGACCAAGAGGGGTCGGTCCATGAAGCCTTTGGAGCGCAGCGCGAGTTCCCGCATAAATCCTTTCGCTGAAGCCATGGGAGCAGAGGGAAAGCTGCGCAGTGCCCCTTCAGTGAAGCGGGAGGAGAAATGGAAGGGGCTCCGTTTCTCCTGCCGCTTCGCTGAAGGGGCACTGAGCAGAGAGGGGGAGAATTTTTTTTCCTTGTTCTCCCCCTCTAAAACAAGGTGCGTCCTATGGTCGGGTGCATCCTGTAGAGCAAAAAATACGATATGCAGGATTGCACTGCAAGTTAGTTTGCTTTTTTCCTGCTACCAATGGAAAGTGGGGACCAACGATGCATATCTTCCTGATATTTGAACTGAGCCCTGTCTAGGCTTTACACATTTTCACAGGCCATTTTCATAGTGGCTAGAAACATGACTTTTTTTTAAAAAAAAAAGGAAATAATATTCTCAGGATGCTCTGTTGTATGGCTTGCAAACTCCACCCCCTACCCTCAGAAAGTAAGCACTCAGGAAAATTAAGATGCTGTGTCTTTGGCTAGAATGACTAATCTTTCCCTCTGCAACAGAAGCTTCTAAGGTAAGTCTTAGGTGAAAGAGAGATCTAAGTCTGAAAGCTACAAAATAAGCCAGTTTACTTTTTGCTGCTGACACTCTGCTTTGAGGCTCTCGTAGACCACAGCTTTACAGCAGCTTCCACTCAGAGACCAAGGTGGGCGAATGAAAAGCCAGACAAAGGGGGCTGCGAAGGAGTTCAGACGTTCTGCCAGGCTGAAGAAGCGAGATGCTTTTAACCCATTCACTTCTGCACGACCCTCATCAGAGACTGATACTGAAGGAGTAGAAAGGGAAAAAGTTTTCTTGAAACATGAATTGTAGCAAAGCTTGGTTCTCTATACTACTACTCCTGTCTCTATGCAAGCTGAAAATCTGGCGCTAAATGTCGGAAGACCTACTATCCTTGCAACCCTTTTTCTACCTGGCCTGGGAGAGCAGGATCTGACTGACTCCAGGTACAAAAGCTGAGACTGCTAAACAGGCTCTTGGGCTGGGTGTTTTGTTGTGGTGGGGCTGTTTATTTTAGATCTTGTTGGGATTTATGCGGAAATTAATCAGTTTGGATGTGTATTTTTTAATGTTGTATTTATTCCAACACTGGCTCCGGCCTGGTGGAATGCTCTGTCTCTTGAGACCAGGGCCCTGCGGGATCTGATCTCTTTCCGCAGGGCCTGTAAGACAGAGTTGTTCCACCTGGCCTTTGGCTCAGAATCAGTTTGATTCCCTCCCCCTTTTTCTTTTTCCTTTCTCCTCCTGTGATGAGATTGTTCCCTAATTGTTTTAATGTTGTATCGTAATCTTTTAAATTGTATTTTAATCAACTTGTTTTTATTATTGGTTGTTAGCCGCCCTGAGCCCGGTCCTGGCTGGGGAGGGCAGGATATAAATAAAAAATTATTATTATTATGATTGTGTATGACTGCTTTTGTTATGTTGTGGTTATGTGCTTTTTCCATGTTGTAAGCCGCCTTGAGCATGGTTTGAACTGTGGAAAGGTGGCATACAAATTAAATCATGTACGTATGTACAAAATTACCGTACATAAAACAGTGCACGTAAAGGACCAACACACCATGCAAATAGGCAACGTCAAAATGGAAAGAGAGGCACCTATTCAAGTGTTGCTGCCATTCAGAACATAAGAAGAGCCCTGCTGGATCAGGTCAATGGCCCATCAAGGCCAGAAGCCTCTTCACACTACAGCAAACCGGATGCCTATGGAAAGCCCAAAAGCAGGAGCTGAGTGGAACAGCACTACTCTGCCCACCTGGTTCCCAGCAACTGGTATTCAGAGACACAATGCCTCCAACGGTGGAGGGAGAACATAGCCGTTGGGGCTAGTAGCCTTCAATAGCCTTGGCCTCCATGAATTTCTCTCTCCACTTTTAAACCATCCAAGCCGGTGGCCATAAATTGTATAAGTCCAAACAACTCTTAGCAAACACAGTACAGAAAGGGAAAGTTCCCTTGATATGAAAATTGCAAGACCAGCAAGACTATATATAGCAGAACCCTACTGCCAACTTCTTACCCTCTAGCTTATTGTTGGGGAACCTGTGGCCCTCCAGAGGATGGATTCCAACTCCCATCATTAGAAACAACGGGGGGGGGGGGGCGTAGGCTTCCCCCTCCTGCGGCAGTTACACCATACTCCCAAATATTTTCCATGCATGCATTTCCACGTATACCCATGACTTACAGCCTTCATTGTAGAGGTAGGCAATGCCCAGCTTCACAGCAGATTCAAAGTTACCCTTTTCTGCAGCCCTGCACAAATATAGAGAATTTTATGGGGGGGGGGGAATACAGGTTTCTGAAAATTCCGTATTTTACCAAACACAGCTTAGATTCAATTCAGAAATTGGTGATACAATTGTCACTTATTCCACTGCTTGCTAAATAACCTTCCTGAGAATGCATTTTATGTGCCAACTTCTGTTCTCTGCCTAACGAAGACAGTGAGTTTCAGTAAAACCTGGTGAGAGATCTGAGTAACTGTTGGATTTGTGTTTTGAAAGACAGGGATTGCCCATTGCTTCTTTGACCCAGAATCGTATGTGTCCATCTGAGACCAGTAGCACCTGGCAGAGACCAGTCAAGTCTGCCACCTTTATTTTGATACACACCTTCTCTCTACAACATCCAACTAAGTATCTGTTCTCAGTCTTCCCCTCCTTTGTGTTAACATCAAGGCTGATCACTATTTTATGACATTTTGGTTGGTCCTAATAAAGGTACTGTCCAACTGAGGTCTTGTATTTTTCCTCCATGTGGCCCAACACAGCTTCCTTTGATTTGTATGTGTGTGAACTGACATCCAACCTGCAACACATCACCACTGCCCGTAAGACAAAGCAGGGGCAGATTTTAGTATGGCTGCACTCTCCATGTTTCCTCACTGTAAACTCAAAATACAGGTAGAAATTTTAGACCTTCTGCAGTAAGAGGATGATACCCCCAGCCTCCAATTAAACAACATGAAAGCACTAGATATTTACTGTATTTATACTGCAAAGAGATGGATGCAGTGTATTTTGTCTTAGACACTCAAAGAACAAATGGATTCTACCCATTGTAGGGGGCGGGGAGAAATCCCTCTATCTCCGAAGACAATAGTACATATTTTACCAGAGTATCCTAGAGAATGGATTGATTCATTTTTGTATTATGGATGAATTCCAATACGCTGTTTGCAGTGAAATACAAAGCAGTGTTTGTCCATCAAAACATAATAGCCTCCAAAATATAGGTAGGCAAGAAGTTCCACACAGAGGGTGTCACTCCTCAGGTCCTTTTCTTGCATTACTCCAGCAGTTTGCAAAAAAGATTAGCTGAAACACCTGCTTTTTCCAGAGAAAGAGATCTCAATTTAAGGCTCTGATTTAAAGGGCAGACAAGCACACAGAGCTCTCGAATAGCGCAGTTCATGGCTGAATAGTTGACCACCCCCCCCCTGAAAATAATAAGTGTCTGATCTTTGAACATCTAATTCTCCTTAATCTTGAAGTTTCTAAAATTCATAGGAGTTACCTTTCAAACATTTTCAAGTTGCTGGGAGAAGGCCACACATCTTGAAAACTTGCACAGGCCCAAACACTAGCATGGTTATCTACAAGGTACTTAAGATGAGAGTGAACCTAGAAGAGAGACAAGCAGGTAATTACAACAAAAGGGCTTCAAAATGGCCCTGCTCACGGTCAATTAACCCAAAGACGGTGGCACAGCATTACACTTTCCATTTTCAAGCAATGAGGTCCAAGCTAGATATTATATATCAGGGGCTGTCAGCACGGTGCCCGTGAGCACAGTGGTGCCCTTGAAGTCTTTCCCTGGCACCCCTCCCACCCACTGCCCCCTAACTCGTTAGGTGGTGACGACTGTTACATTTTTTCTTCCTTGAAAGGTTCATAAAACTAAAAAAGGAAGTTGGAAGAATGACACTCTTTCCCACTTTCTTTCCCAGCTTTTCAAAGCTCAGATTAATTCTACTGGATTTCCTGGAAACTGCATGTGCAAATAGTCAGAAATCCAAATATGCCTGTGGGTCTAAAAGGGCTGGCGACCCCTGTGTGAAATGCATGCATTAAAATGTGCTTGTCTTTTCTGTAAAGGAGAAGGCAGACAATCAGGACTGTGGCATGTAGGGAGGGGGAATCAAACCTCCTCTATGCAATGCTGTGGGCAAAAATTGCTCCCTCACTCCAACTCTGTTACTTCCTGTGAAGGGTGAGCTGCTAACCATATTCCCATAGGACCCTCGCCACCATATAAACGAAGCATTAACACTTAATTTACAGTATGAACTAATCTAGCCCTGAAAGCTGAAGACGTTCCAGCTTCCAAAAAACTATTACATAACTCCAGAGCCCCAACAGATGTTAAAATCCTAATATGAGGACTCAACTTTGCTGTGACTCCAAAAGACAGAGCAATCCACAACAGACTTTAAATTTGGTTCAGAAACTTGACTTGGGGAACATGCAGATACCCAAGTGTCAGTAATAACAGGTGGCCAGATCATATAACACTGATAGTGTACCATCTGCACTGGCTGTCAGTGGGTTTCTTAAACCAACTTAAAGGGCTCGTTTTAATGGTTAAAAGCCCCAAACGGCTTGGGTCCAAATTATCTGGAGAACAACCTCCACCCATACTAGTCTGGTTGTAGAAAGAGAACAGGAGGAAAAGCTTTACTCCAACTCCCATCAGCTTCAGGCAGCATGGTCAATGGTCTGGACTGATGAGAGCTGTAGTCCAACAATATCTGGAGATCCTCAGGCTTTCCCAGCTCCAGGCTGACCATTTAGGATTCATTTTTCCTGTCTTTTAATGATTTTATTGTTAGACAGCATTATATTTTAATCACATGCTGCCTTGGGAGGATTCTGTAAAGCTATCCTAAATAAATTACAGTATTTTTCCATGTATTGGACGAGGTTTTTTTGACACGAAAATCATGTCAAAAAACTGGGGTCATCCAATACACGGATAGTGGCACGGGAGGGAGATGCCGCTGCGAGCGGGGAGCGATCGGGGGGCGCTGGCTGAGGCGCGCAGCTCCCCCCATGCTGCTGCGCATGGGAAGCACTCCCTGGATCGTTTCCTGTGTGCAGCGGCATGGGGAAGGTGCCCTCTGGCCAACTGGCTGGAGCGCAACTTCCCTCGAGGGAAAGACTCTCTACCTGCGTGCAGGAAATGATCTTGGGAGTGTTTCCTGCCCACAGCTGTGTGGCGGGAGAGGCTCAACAACTTTGGGCCATCTCCCCTCATTTTCTTAAAACTGAGTCCCCCAAAATGGGGGGCGGGGTGTCTTATACATGGGGGCATCTAATAGATGGAAAAGTACGGTAGTATTCCTGCAGGGGTTAAACTTACAGCTCGGAGGGAAAGGATGTCTTCAGCAGGCAGCCCCTTAAGAACATGAAACAGAACATCTTCCGGGAGGCACAACAGCGTCAGGACTCTGGGTCTCTTCCTCATTCTTCGCTTTGAAGGGACAGAGAAGCACCTGGAGCACCTGCAGTGGGTCACTAAAGCAAGTGCAAGGTATTTCATCAGACAAGAGGTGCAAACATAGAGGCATGCATCAGAATAAAAATCAGCACGTCTGTGGCTGGCAGTACATTCTGTGCTCTCCTGCAGAAGGAGGACAGAAAAGACCACATCACAGCTTGTTCCAGCTGGACTCTACACACATAAGTTCATTTATGATAAACCACCCTGTGGGAAGGGTGCTAAATGGCTCTTTATAGACCAGTATTGTTTGTTGCTTGTTTTAATAATGTAGCTTAATGTTTGGCAAAACGTTTGGGAGGATTTGTATGCAAAAACGTTTTGATTTTTGTTTAATGACTTAATATTTGTTTTCAGCTTTTCCAACAACAGTGCTGAGCCCAAAGCTCAAAACAGCAACATCAGTATTAAAAATTACAAACACTGCAATCTTATTAAAACACAACATATAAATAATGCAAAAACCAAAAGAATTATGAGGCAAACGATACAGCCAAGTACAAACTGATAGTGATTCAAAATATCATAAATAGCTACTGAACACCAGCTCTGTGCCAGTTGATAAAAGCAGTAAATAAAGGTGGGATATAAATACTACTAATAATAATGCAACATATTTCATCGGCTCAGCTGGCTGTAGAAATGTTTAGGGTGAGATATTAGGACAAATAAGGATCAGTATTCTTAGCCTGGGATATCAGTAACATGTAATCCCCAAAACTGTTTGGCTGGCGATTTGTAGAGTAGATCACTCCATTCACACATGCTTAAGAATGTGCTGCACATTTAAAGGATATCAACTCAAGAGAATTACAGTGCAGTCTTATATAGGTTCACTCAGAAGTTAAGCCACATTGAGTTCAAGGGAAGTTAATCCCAGGTTTAAGAGATAGTGTGGTGTAGTGATTAGAGTGTTGGACTAATATTTGGGGGTCAAGGGTTCCTAGTGCCCACTCTGCCATGAAGCACATTGGGTGACTTTTCTTAGCCTAACAGACCTCACAGAATTGCTATGTGGATAAAATGGAGGGAGGGAGAACCAGGCATGCCAGCTTGATCTTGCTGGAGCAGGGGTGCACAACCTGCAGCCCTCCAGATGTCATTGGACTACACCTCCCATCACCCCTGATCACTGGCTATGCTGGCTGGGGCTGGTGGGAGTTGTAGTCCAGAAACATCTGGAGGGCTGCAGGTTGTGCACCCTTTCTTTGGAGAAAAGGTGGGATATAAATGTAATAAATACGTGCATACAGGATTGCAACTTCAAGCATCTCTTGCACCATCCCATTTAAATCAATGGGATCTGAAACATGGAATGACACTGTAATGCCATTTCTTACTTTCGTAAATAACCATAGACAAGCAAATCAAAATGTTGCAGAATGTATGAATGGCACATAAAGATAAATTGCATAATTATGCCATTGGGAGTCAAAATGTAGCACCCACCTGTAGAAGCAGAAGTGGTTACTTTGCCTGCCAAACTATCCTAATTCTGTATGAAGTTAATAGATATATGCTTTTATACAAAAAGCAAAATATTGATTTAAAAAACCAATCCACTTTAAGGGAAGCTGTTGATAGAAGTTTCCTCTTCTTTTTGATAACAGTTTTAAGCTATTCATGTAACCTGCATAAATATCAGTACAAAAATTGATCTGTTGTTTTTGTCTATGAAGTCTAAAAACTGTTGCCCAATTAAAATAGAATGTTGTGCTTCTGACCCACAAAACACAAGAGAATTAGAACACTTCTCTTTAAAATTGCTTTAAAAAACCCAGGCATTTTTCGATTACCATTTTTCAGACAGAATATCCTACCCCAACACTTTTGCCTCCTAATAATGATAATCCTGGCTTTTAAAACTACCCATTGCTTTTGGGTCCGATGCGGGGGATCCAAGGGACCGCAACAAGCACGAAGTATTCTGCAATTGTGTTTCTTTAACATGAAAAAGACTCAAGCCAATCCCCAGCCACTGCATTCAACTCCTGCCCCACTATAGGCTCCGCTTCCTTTTTAAATCCACCCGCCCAAATTACCGGGGCGCCCTCTCCTTGAGATTTACATTTTTAAAAAAATAAACCCCAGCTTCGTTTTGTTTTGGGCAAAAGCAGGAGAGAAAAGTCGGGAAGGAAACCTGAACGTGTGAAGCAGGTCCCACTTAGACTGCCTAAAAACAAATTGCTTTGCAACGCACAGCCTGCGCGAACTGTTGAAACAGTTTGAAGTTTTTACTAGCTGAGCTAGCAAAACAGAAGCCATTTGGGGACAGTTCTTTCACACATGGAAGGCGAGGTTAAGATAAGCAGTTAACTAGCAGTCCCCACTTTCTATTAGCCTAGATACCTTTCCACCCCATTCATATTTTATCCATCATTCCAAAATTTATGTGCCTAGTACTTCCGGTGCCTCAATAGAAAGTATGTACTGTATAGTATAAATGAAGCCAATTCAGATTCATGAAGTGTTATCCTAAACTGGCAGGCATATATAATATGCATATATATGGGACGGGGGCCAGCTGGCTAGAACCCGGAATGACAATTACTTGGAACTAAGCCTCACTTCCATTCTGAAGGAAATCAGCCCTGAGTGCTCACTGGAAGGACAGATTCTGAAGGTGAGGTTCCAATACTTTGGCCACCTCATGAGAAGAGAAGACTCCCTGGAAAAGACCCTGATGTTGGGAAAGATGGAGGGCACAAGGAGAAGGGGACGACAGAGGACGAGATGGTTGGACAGTGTTCTCGAACATGAGTTTGACCAAACTGTGGGAAGCAGTGGAAGACAGGAGTGCCTGGCATGCTCTGGTCCATGGGGTCATGAAGAGTCGGACACGACTCAACGACTAAACAACAACAAGCCTCACTTATTGTCTTCTAAATAAGGGCTGGATCCCTTATGCAACAGGATTTCCGAGTAAGGACTGAACTGCTAATCAAGCTCTAAAATTAATAGGACTTAATTAGGCCCGGAACTAGTATCCTGTCATATATTTCAGTGACTCCATTTTAAGCATAGCTGTCGTGATCCAGCCCTGCGTAAGTATAGAAGTGAAGCCTTAAACCATACGACCATATGTTAAACCTGCTAAGAACTACGGACCACTAGATTAAAAGGGATTTACTTCCCTAGTAGGAGTATTTTGGGCTGCACCTCTTTCAACGCTTACATAGGAGAAAGCCCCCTTCAGCCTAGAGGGGGCATTACTTTCCTGGCACTAGTAACCAGGATTTTGGCTCAGTAGCTCACAGGTAATCGCTACGGATAAATCCCAGTGATTGTGACCAATTCATTAATTATTAGTTACTAATTGGACCCCCAAACCCCAATTTACACCGGAGCAAAATGGAGGGAACATCCAGGTTTGCTCAGTCAGATCTACGAAGCACCCCCGTTTAAAGACACCCACCCACCCGCAAAGGCTACCCAGGCCTGACGCCCCGGGGATGGGCACTCACCACCCGCTTTCATTCCCGCTGCTACGCCTGTATCTTCGGGGAGCGCGGAGTAGCGCGGATCTACCGCCAAGTAGCTAATTCGTAGTAAGCGCCAATACGGCGAGTGGGAGGAGTCCCAATTAATCCCGCCCCTCCCCTCTCAAACTCTAATTCAGCAAAAAGAAAGCGCCTTCCTTTCAAGCCTAAAGCCCCGCCCCGCCTACGACCGGACTAACCAATCGGCTGTGAAAGCGCAAAACCTGAGTCCGAACCCCGCCCTTTCCTTTCTTTCTTTTAAATCCCCCGCTCCCCGTGCATCACGCCTAGCAACCGCGCGCCCTCTTTTTCAAACCCATCCGGGCTTGTGATTGGATAGTGGGCGGAGCAAAGAACGTGGTTGGGCAGGGACCGGGAAGCCGGCGTTTGCAGAGGCCGCGGGATGGTCATTGGACCAGCCGCGATGCAGATTCGAATTGGGGGGCGGTTGGCGGTTCGAATGCCTCGCCGTGAGTTGCGTTGGGGCGCAGGCGCAAATAGAGGGAGCGCCGCTTCGAAATGCCGCATCGGCCGCGGGCGCTACGTAAGCAGTCTTACGCCATCATCGCAGACTCGAATAAATGCGTTGTAGCCTAGGTCGGTTATACACATTGAAATCAGTGGACCTGAGTAAGACATGTCCACTAATTTTAATGGATATACAGTAACGTTGGATATAATCCATAGTTTTTGCCGCCTCATATTGATATTTAGTAAGTGTGCGTTCTATATACACGTAGAAAGAAACAACAACCCACTGATATATAAGTATGTTAAGCCCTTAACCGGGGCGCGGGTGGCACTGTGGGTTAAACCACAGAGCTTAGGACTTGCCAATCAGAAGGTCGGCGGTTCGAATCCCCGCGACGGGGTGAGCTCCCGTTGCTCGGTCCCTGCTCCTGCCAACCTGACGAAAGCACATCAAAGTGCAAGTAGATAAATAGGTACCACTCCAGCGGGAAGGTAAACGGTGTTTCCATGCGCTGCTCTGGCTTGCCAGAAGCGGCCTAGCCATGCTGGCCACATGACCCGGAAGCTGCACGCCGGCTCCCTCAGTCAATAAAGCGACATGAGTGCCGCAACCCCAGTCGGCCACGACTGGACTTAATGGTCAGGGGTCCCTTTACCCTTTACCTTTAAAGCCCTTAACAGCTTGGGATCAGCTCACTTGTGAGATTGCTTTACCTCAGACGTGTCCACTTGATTTCTTCCAGCAGAGGTGCCAAGTGATATACTTTGGAACTGCCTGCATCTTGACATCAAGGAGCCTTCTCTTCTCTTCTCTCTCTCTCTCTCTCTCTCTCTCTCTCTCTCTCTCTGCCTAATACTGTAAAAACATATTTCTTTAAGCAAGCCTATCCAGGCACATAGAATGTTGACACAGGTTTTAATGCATTGTTTATGTTGATTTTAATTATCTGAATGCTTTAAATAGTTTATAACTTTTTTACTGATGATTTTGTTGTTTCATCCTTTTTTGTAAGTCAAGCAATATATACACCTTCCAAAATAAATATGTAATAATGATAATAATAAGCCCAGTCAGTGAAGCTTCTGAGTAGGACTGCACAACACTGTACGTCTGGAGTAATAAACCTCCACCCTAGCTTGCTACTGACAAATTAATGACAGCAAATGTTGCAGCCTTTATTCTCTCGTTGAGAAGGATAGTGTGACTGAAGGATGTTAGTTGAATAACAGGTGTGTAAAAACAAGGAGTCCTGCAGGAAAGGTGAACAAATTACGGCACAGACTCAGAGATCTGAGTGTGGGCTGGGTTCTTTCGTGTGTGTGTGTTTTGCTACAGCAGACTAGCACGGCTTCCGCTGTGGAAAGTAAAATGAGGTGGTACAGTGGGCTGCATCAAATCAGACTTTGGCCACATTCACACCATACATTTAAGGCACCCAGTACCTCTTCCCAGGGAATTCTGGGAATGGTAGCTCTGATAATAGAATAGGCAAAGCCTAGGACTTGCTGATCAGAAGGTTGGCAGTTCAAATCCCTGCAACGGGGTGAGCTCCCGTTGTTCGGTCCCTGCTCCTGCCAACCTAGCAGTTCGAAAGAACGTCAAAGTGCAAGCAGATAAATAGGTACCGCTCCGGCGTGAAGGTAAACGGCGTTTCTGTGCGCTGCTCTGGTTTGCCAGAAGCGGCTTAGTCATGCTGGCCACATGACCCGGAAGCTGTATGCCAGCTCCCTCGGCCAATAAAGCAAGATGAGCTTCGCAACCTCAGAGTCAGTCACGACTGGACCCAATGGTCAGGGGTCCCTTTACCTTTTTAACAAAGCTCTGCACCCTTAGCAAACTACAGCTCCCAGGATTCTTTGGGGGAAGCCATTATTGTTTAAACCTCTTTAGATGTATGGTGTAAATGAGGCCTCTGTGTGAGTGTTTATGTGGGTCACATTTCTGAATGGTTTCTGGTTGTTTATAATATTTATATCTTCAGCAAAATAAAAATAAATCTCCAAACAGTTTACACAGTGAAACATGGCAACAATTAAAATGGCATTAACATCCCTTTACTGTAAATTTTCTGCTACAGTTTATGTTCCGCTCACTTCCTTGAACAGAATGTTCCTCATGTCATGTAGGCCACACTAGACAGATGATATCAGCAGCAAATCTCAACTCTCGCCTGTCCTTAAAAGGAGGCTGTTGCGGGGAGCGATTTAATGATCAATCCCTCTGCCCAGGGAACACTGAAAATTGTAGCTTTCGGATCTCCTAACAATTCTCAGCATCCTTTACAAACTACAGCTCCCAGGAGTCTTTGGGGGAAGTCATGACTTTAAAGTGGTATCATAGTGCTTTAAATGTATGGTGTAACTATAGCCTAAGTTTGTGGGGGGATCCCCCTGCCCTCCGGAACATAGGAAACTGCCTTATACTGAGGCATACAGCACACCATCCAAAATTTCTGCAGTGAAAATAGGGATGTCCCATTCCATAATGATAATTTTACTGTTTATACCTGACACATCTTACTGGGTTGCCCTAGCCGCTCTGGGCAGCTTCCAACATAATAAAAATTAAACACTGAAAAAACTTTCCTATACAGAGCTGCCTTCAGATGGCTCAGGGGTGGGATAACACTATACCCTCCAACATTTTTCCAATGAAAATAGGGACAACCTAAGGAAAAAGGGTACATTCTGAGATCAAATCAGAAACCAGGACTGCTTCTCTAAATCAGGGACATCCCTGGAAAATAGGGACACTTGGAGGGTCTGCAGATGGTCTGCAGACCCTTGGTTCATCTAGCTCAGTAATGTCTACACTGTCTGGCAGCAACTCTCCAGGTTTCAGACAGGGTTCTCTCCAGTGCTTTTTTCCTCACCATGAAATTGTTACACGAAATGCCACACTTTTTAACAACAACAACAAAAGGTGCCAATACTGCGTACCCTTGAGTACCCCCTGAAAAAAAAGCACTGGTTCTCTCCCAGCCCTACCAGAAGATGCCAAGGATTGAACTTGAAACCTTCTGCATACAAAGCAGATGTACTGTCACTGCACTATAGCCCTACCCCAAAGAGTGAATGTTCAGTCCTGTGAGCTGTCCGCATCAGGTGGTACAATACTGACACAGGTTTGCCACCTCAGTGAAAACTAGGTTTATGTCAGCGCACACATTCATCTGTGAGTCACCAAGTGCTGAGTAACCAAGTGACATATATATATGTGTGTGTGGTGAAATTAGTCCTAAGTGAGGGGGATGAAATGGCAACATGAATTTTGCTGTCAATCTTGGCTCTTCCCTATCCCTATGGCCTGTGCCATGAAAGAGAGAGAAGCTCTCCAGTCAGTCCCCTTTCCAAATTACAGACTCCCACTTCCAATAACACCCTTCATTTTAGAGAATGCCAAGGTCCTCTTATCTGCCACTGTTGCACTGCCATGATTCAGTGGTCTTACAGTACAAAAGCTATGGCCCGATGTGGGGGTGGACAATTTAACTTTGACAGAAATACAACCTCCTTCAGATGGCCTAGATGGAAATTGTATTTACAGAGTTTGAACAATGTTCTAGTGCCTCACAGATAAAAGGGCCTAAATCTTTCGTAGCAATTCAGTTCAAGGCAAAAAGAGAGATGATGAAGGAAATCAATGTTTTAACTCTGTCCCTGGTTAAAATTGTCCCCTCTCCCTATATGAAGCTACTACTAGTCCTACAGGGGCAATTCAGGAACCTGCATCTTAATACTATTTTTTTTTTTAAGTGCAAAGATCCAGTCATGGATGACATATTTGTTTTGGCCATTTATATATTCTTTCAAATGCATTCAACTAGGTTTTATTCAGTGTAAATCAATGGACCTAACTTAGCCATGTTCATTAGTCTGGTCACCTAAACACACACACACACACACACACACACACACACACACACCCCTCCCTCACCAATGCCCCTTTTAAAGTATTCCAACCATTTGGTTTTGGTTTAGCTCATAAGTGAGGAGACCTAGTTTCCTCAGTAAGAAGGCTGCTGTAATGATAAAATTTAGAGGACTTCAACTGGTGAGAAGACTGTGGGACTTGTTGGCAATTTTGGTTCAAATATCCACTCAACCACTAGGTGTTCTTCTCATGTGAAATAGCCACACAGGGTTTGTCGCATGTGAAAATAACACAATGTAGGGGAATCACGCCACTTCTTAATCTTTGGGAGATGGGTAGGATAAAAATATATTAACTACAAGTAATTTGAATGAATATGTTATGAATCAAAATGATTCCCGATTTACTTAGGCCCAATTTTCACTATATATCTAAAGCAGTAATGATGGATTCCCTCAAAGAATCCTGGGAACTGTAGTTTGTCGAGAGTGCTAAGAGTTGCTAGGAGACTCCTATTCCCTTCCCAGAGCTAATTTCCAGAGTAGTTTAACAACCAATCCCTATTTCCAGGGAGTTCTTGCCTAAATAAATTGCCTTAAGGGATCCTCCAGAATTATGCTTTTCCCGGATATATTTTGCAACATGTTCTTGACACACGAATAGTTCATTACAGGGGATGTATTGTGCTTTAATAGTTATCTTGTGGTGCCTCCCAAGGCTGTCCAGAGGGGCTATAGCACAACAAAAGGGGGACCAAAAACAACAACCCAGAAGATTTGTGATATGAAAAGTGACAAGATTTCAGCCTGATTGGAAATGAAGCAGCATGTCCACCTTTAAAATTTGACAGGCACAAACAGTATTGAAAATGGGATTGAATATGGCTACCCCAACAGCATTGCGAGGATAAAGCATCGTGAATTTAACCAAAGCCCTTATATAACCAGAAAAACAGGACAACAAAGCCACCAATCAAACTGCCACCAGGTGGCGTCAGATTCATATTCTATTGCATAACTTTCCTGCTGCTCCACAGTCTGGTGGGGGGGGGGGAACAATGCAAAATAACTGTAAAGGTGCTGTCATTTTTTAACGGAGTGGGGGTGGGGAGTTCTCATTGTGCAAATCTTTGCTCATCCTGATGATACTAAAAAAAGGTAACTTTTGCTTTTAGCAGAACTTAAAGTGCATCTGTTAGTCAGTATGAGTAACAATGTGAGGGAAAAACTCAAGTTATGAAAGAGGGAACTTTTATTGGTGTTGCTCCAACATGTTGATCAAGCACTCTGAAGCAGGTGGAGATCTGGGACTGTAGAATGACAAGTGGGGGGAAAGTCCTAAAAGTAGAGTGGAAATGTCAGGGAATAAACAAACCCTGTGCTTGCACATTCTCCACTGCACAGACTTTTTAAAAGCCCTCCCCAGACCTCTCTCTATAACCCTCATAACTCTCCATAGGTCACACCCTCCCCCCAGACAACACCCCCTCAAGAGCCTCCCTACTTCATATCCTTGAGTGTTTTTGCCTGGCTGGTACATGCCCTTCAACTCTGATCCTGCTTCTTTCTTGCCTGGGCAGATCAGAGCACAAGGGTGTGCAGAAAGCAGCCTATTGTACAAAGGTCAATTTTACATTAGTTGCTCAATGACGCTTTTGCCTCAAGCCCTGCCCACCACTGGCAGATGCCCCCTGCAAGGTTGCCCAGAAGGGAATACAGTGACTAAACAGCCTGAAACAAACCAGGATGCTAACTCTGCTCTAGGGCAGGAAGGTTATTTGCACTTTCAAAGAGACATGTACACTCCCCAATTCAGGCGAGGCACAGACACTACTAGGCCACCAGTTCTACCGACTCCATGGCAGGGTACATTACTCAGCTTCCCTTGAGTAAAAGCACCACCCAAACCCACCATCAACTCTGCTCACTCTCTGCTAGGGATGGGGGAGAACTTTGGTTTAGTTTGCATTTAAAGGCAAACTTACTAACTTACTGCATTTTGCGAAGCAATATCTGAACCAAAACACAGCCAGCCTTCAAAAGTCACACTTCTCCTAATTTTGCAATGCAGTTCTCCAGCCAAGTAGTGGGTACACAAATCAACATACAAAGGGAAAGTGTGCATCTGAATGCATATATTAGTAAAATAACAAACAAACAAAAATGATATTATGGGAAATTGCTTTGCAAAAATGTGCATGTTAGGGAAATTGCATATAAAAATGTGTATAGTAGAAGAAATTCACACAAAAATGCCAATAAATGTTCACAAGGAATATAAAAAAAGAAACAAAATGCAAACTGATATAGAAATGTGGAAAACTGAACTTAAGATTGGCAAAATGAGAAACCAAAATGGCCACATTCACCTGTCTCTACCTAGCTGCTCTGGTTTTTTACTGGTTTGCTCCAAAGCCCCCTCATTTATGGGCAGATATTAGCCTGAATTTTGGTAGGCTGGCCTTGTGTCCCGGGATGTTGGAGGGTATAAGGATGCAGCCAAATTTCCTTTTGCATGACCCACATTCTCCATTTTCTTAAAGTGGAGGGATCATGCATTCGGGTGTCAACATAGCCTTATTTATTTGGAGGATCGGTGATGATAGCATACAACGAAGAAAGCAGGAAACAGTAAATCTCACCCAGATATAGTCCAATTCCCTTCCAGTAGCACCTTAAAGACCAACTGAGTTAGTTCTAGGTATGAGCTTTCGTGTGCATGCACACTTCTTCAGATACCATGCACACGAAAGCTCATACCTAGAACTAACTCAGTTGGTCTTTAAGGTGCTACTGGAAGGAATTTTTTTATTTTGTTTTGACCATGGCAGACCAACACGGCTACCTATCTGTAACTCCAATTCCTTTGAAACTCCAGCTATATTAAATACTTTCTAGTAAGTAATTAATCAACATATGTTAGAGTTGGGGGAAAGGACATTTATGTGAACAGGAAATGCTTGGAATGGAACCAGCCAACCAACCAGTTTCTCTAATTGGGAGAAATAATTACACAATATGGGCAGACAGCAGTCCTTTATCGGGCAGACAGGCGTCATGTGTTACTGTAAAGAGCCAAAGGGTTCTCTGCTCAGCCTGATATTTTTATCCAAGGTAGAAACTCCCTCAAGCACTTTTGATAATTCAAAATCTCAACACACACCAAAATTAAAAACAAAAACATCACACCAGAACCCAAGAAATTTATGAATAACGTAAACAAGTTTCTTTTCACAATCGAAAGGGAAGTGGGTGACAGTTTGGGTTTTGCCACTAAGAAATGACACATGGAACAAAAAGGACTCTGAGCCAAATGTGATGATCTATTTATTTATTTGGAAAAAAACAATAATACATAATAATAGTAACAGTAATAGTTAACTCATTCTGCAAGTGCCTATCTTATGTTGCCAAAAGGGCACCCGCAGTAACTGTGGGAATAGGCAGTGCGGAAGAGAAAACCAAGTGGTGGGAAGGAATAGCATGAAGAACCCTGGAAGGAGGCATGCCTGGCAGGAACCCTGAATAGGATTATTCAGCACTGCTGTCATGTCCCCTCTGAATCCAGCAGCAATCCAGGTACGGTGTGGGAGGCAGCAATGGCACCAGCTAAGGAGTGGGGCTACCTACATTTGGGGCTCTAAATTGACTGCTAGAAAGCAGGAGACCACTGCAGCCAAGCCTGATGGACAGGAAGCTCCCAGTAGAACCTGCTGTGCCATCAGGGCATGTAGAGAACCATCCATTGAGGAACCCAGTGCCTCCCACACTACCTCACCAACCCAGCACTGCAAGGCACACACCAAGTTGGAAGCTATGAAACAGGTGAGAAGTGTCCATCTTCAGGCCAGGGGGTTGGTCCTTTAAGAACCTGAAGTTCTCCACAAGGGGGTGGATCCCGGAAGAAGTAGTCCAGAGGCAGGGGCTTCAAAGTCCTGCTCAATTCTGTTGGAGCAAGTTGGTCACTCAGAGCTGTCTGTGGTCCTACAACTCCTGACCCACCTCACCACGGCCCTATTCTGTGCAATCCGGCTTCAGGCTGGAACATGACAACTACAACACTTAGTTGCAGGTTGCACTTCCAGCAACTATTTGCGCCCATGGCAGCTTTCCACCAGGGCAAATAGAAGCAATTTTGGTCTAGAAAATGGATTGGGGGGGGGGGAGAAGGATTGCACTCCCTCCCTCCCTCCCCCCATTGTAGCCCCAAACCGAATCACTGGTTCTCATGGTTGGTCTTTACATAGTGAGTGGATGAGCGTGTGGGTGTGTATGAAAAGACAACCACACATTTGCCTATCTAGTGTAGCCCTCCAAATGTTAGCTGAAGCAGACCATAGGTTTATAGGAAGCTGCTAGATTCCATGACCACTGGCACATTTATTGTGCCCCTCCATTCTGGCTCAAAATGGCTAGGAGCCCACCTGTGCACCTGTATGCTTCTTGGGCTGCTCCTCTTTGCTGGTCTGTGTGGCCAGGTGAGGTCCACAGGCTCCTCTGGCAAGGGCACCAAGGATGGAATGGGGTGGGGGTGGCAATACAGCTCCTTGCCAAGGACACAAGGGAGCCCAGAAACCTTAAACATGGAAAGCAAATGCTCTACCACTGAGCTTTGGCCTGTCCCTAATTGCTAAGTATAGTCCCCCCCCATTCTTTATGTATGGCAAAAACTGGCTTCCAGGAACTCAAAGCTCAATTATGAACTGAACAATAATTTCAGATTATTAATAATCCATTGATTAAAAAAATACCTGGTAACTGAACACAGTGTGTAGGTTTGTTTGCCTTTCAGGGTAATTGAGGAATATAATGTTTCGGGTGGAAGTGGAATTAGAATGACAACTGTGTGTGTAAACATTTCAAAACCTTCCGCATATTCTTACAGTTGTTATTTCCTCCTGCGTATAAGATTTGAAAGTCTTTTATTAATGAGCGCCATGGCAATATTTGGAATGCCTGTTTTCATATGAAGGGGCTGCAGGATTAAGAACTGCAAGCCTGTAAGTCAATGGATGTAACACAACATGAAGTGGCTATCACAGGGTTTGAGGCTCCCCACATCAGGGTTAAACTAGGCAGATCTGTTCCCATGACATCACATTTAATACAGTCCTCAAAGCATTAAGAGAGAGGTAAGTAACTGGATCGAACCAGTGGGCCAAATCCTGACCTTCCCCAACCCCAATTAATCAATCACTAGATGCCGTAATGAGGTCAGGAGACAACTTCAGAGGGTCTCGCAATTTTCACTGATCACAACAATGAAGCTTTAGCACTGTGCTGCCCCTTCAGGTCACTGCTGCCCGCTTTGCAAATAAGATGGACTGTGTGTGCCATTTATTTCAGTTGTTCTGTGAATAGTTGGGTCAATCATCCACGAAAGGTGACCCCTCCACCCATAGTCCAATTCAAATCTGACAGCCCAATCCATCACTGGGTTGCCTTCCACTAAATCCAGCCTTGAGCTTACGCCAACCTACTATAGTCAACAAAACATAGCTAGGATCTTCCCAGCAGAAGAGATGAGTGGGAAGTGAGAGCACAGCAAACAACGCAGAATGGAGAGATTCTGACAGCTGCTTCACCACTGTATAGGAAAACATGGCCAACTCCAGCTAATCATGCAGCAGCCAGGCATGGAGGGAGTAAAACACATGTGGTGAGAGAGAGATGCCTCCATGACATCACTCCCCAAGATCATGCATACCACACTGTCCTATCCCACCACCTCACTGGAGAACCAGTCCAGGTCTGGATGAGATTTCAGAGGAAAAGGAGGACACTGTTGCTGGCCCCAGTACTAAAGGTGTTCCAGGGGAGTTCATGGAAACCTGTCACACAATGGTAACGCATCTGCTTTGTATGCAGAAGGTCCCAGATTCAATCCTCAACATCTCCAGGAAATGGAGCTTTGCATGTTCCTACATGCCTAGCATCTTTCTCTTGGGTTATCGTTATTAGAGGCACTGCCTCTGAATGCCACTTGCTGGGAATCAAAATAGGAAGAATCCCGTTGTGCTCAAGCCCTTCTTGTGGGCTTCCCAAGAGACATCTGGTTGGCCACTGTGAGAACAGGATAGTGGACTTGACGGGGTGATTCAGCAGCTATTCCTCCAAAACCATCATCTGGTTATTCTGCTCAAAGGAGCCATAGGTTTGAAAGAACTATTACACCCTGACTGGTTCTGATACCAGGCTTGAATGCAGTCCTTTCCTAAGAATCTTTTGTAAGCTGCTTGGAGATGTAATGTGGGCTGTAAGTATATTCTTATGCGGGGTACTCCTGGCAGAAATGAGATCTGTACCCAGGACTTTCCTGTCCATATCTCTAACTCTTAGCCACACAAAACCTCCGTAACCACAAGTTAGGAGCCTGATCTAAATAAATAAGTGTCCTGCTGACTGGATTGAAAGGGTTTCTGGGCTTTACTGGAACATCTCTAAATGCCTGTTTCTCTTGCGCTCCATGCTGCTGGTGTGCTGTTTGTAATTGCCACCATCAATTCTCCTCTGTGAGTCATAGCAGATGGCAGCATAACAAACCAGGAGGGAATCTTCCCCTTCTTTTCACAAGGGCACTTTATACAGTACAGGGATAGATTTCAACATTCAGTGCCCACACCCCCAAGTCATTCATACTACAGTATTGTCACAAAATAAAGCAAGGAACACAGCATGTTCTGTTAAAGCCTGTATAAATGTATCTCAAGTTGAACACAGTGTAAGGAGTTAAAATGGCCCATGTTTGTGATCAGGCTGTAAGCTGACAGCGTGGAACGTCTCACCTGCAGTGATCCGGCTGAGCAGTGATTCACCTTTTGCCTGCAAGGCTGCTTTCCACAAGTTACCTGTCCTATATCTCACGTCTGCTACTGGACCAGTTCCAGGTTCTTGCACTAGTGTACAAAGCCCTGAATAACTTGGGCCCAGGATACCTTAAGGAAGACCTTACCCTGTACACTCCAAGTCGATCCCTGAGATCATCAGGGCAAAGAGGGAGGCACAGTATTAGTAGTTCACCATGGGCCAGAAGCATGTTTCGATGTCAATGAGGAGTCGTGTCTTCATCTTCTAGCTCCAACTCTGTGGAACTCCCTACCACAAGAAGTTAAGGCAGGCAACATCCCTACTTGCAAGGCCCTGTTCCTTTGCACATACGGTTTGATTTCAAACCACACAGGCAAAAGAAACCACTCTGCCATTCTCACATCATGGTGACATCTGGTGATAAATAGGCTGGGGTGGATCTGTCCATTTTGGTTCCCTCCACTTGGTTTCTCCCCCCCACCCCATCTTTAATTCAGTTCTCTACACTTTTGCAGCAATTTGCAATGTCTTTTCTTTTTTACAGATCCTCATAGAAATCAGTTATCTGTTTGCACTTTCGCCTGATATACCTATTTTTGCAATGCAATTTCCCCTAATATAATGCATTTTTGAATGTTATTTTCACTGTTATATGCTTTTTATGGACTCTTTACTCTAGCATATGCACTTTTGGTACAGATTACCCCTACCACCATTACTAATAACAGGTGAGTGACCCTGCCCAGCTGTCCAAGTGGCCTGCAGAGGCTAGCGGATGTCAGGATCTTGCCAGCCAGTCAGATCCAGTTCCTCAACCCTGCCATAAGCAATCCAGAAAGTAGAGATAAATAAGTTTAGTAACAGCATGAATAAATGATGTTTTCATTCTACAAGCCAGGATGCACTTCCCTAGCTACTATAGGCCTCTGGGGAAAACTTGCTGTTTCCTCACCTGCTTTAGAGGTGAACAGGCAAGCACATGTCTGTAATAAGCACAGACACATGTCTGGTCTGGTCCTCAGTACCTACTTTCAGTAAACTTACCTAGGATCTAGCTGTTGAAGTACAGGAGCATCTTGAGCTGTTTGAGAGATGCTGCCCTGTTTCCGCATTGAAAGTTAGTCTCTGTTGTGCAATCATAACACATCATAGTCATTCCTAAAAGCTGCAAGAGAATGTAAGTCCTTAAGGATGTAAGTCTCAGGTAGTCAACATGGTGCCCTCCACATGTTTTAGACTACAATGCCCATCAGCCCCAGCCAGCATGACCAGTGGCCAGGAGTGATAGGAACTCTAGTCCACAGAATCTGGAGGGTGACCCTGATGCAAGTTATGAAGAAATGCCATGAGAATATGCAGATATGCCTAAGCAATGTGAGTAAGAAGATTATGCTCCCACAGAGATGCTTTGGAAAGGATCACTGCACCATTTAGGTCACCATGTCCTGACCCCAACACCTGGCAATCCTAAAACACACACCCTATTTTAAACCAGCAGGCTTAACTCTCCGACCCAAAACCTTCCCATCCTTGCTTGCTCAGGACTTAGGCTTTGCAAAAAAACCACGAATGGCAGTTTAATGGATTTCAGCCGCAGGAGTTCCTCTGAAATTGCGACTGATATAGCAGCACTTGTTCGAAAGGAAGTGTTAGAAGTGATTGACCAAAGCCTGGCTTAGGAAATTGCCTAGTCCCCAGCCATTAACCAGCCATCTCCAGTTCATCATGGCCCTGCTGCACACTCCATTAGCCTCCGGGAGATGAGCAATTAATGCACACGTGCAAAGAACACAGTAATTGCTTTAATTACACAGCCTCAGATTAAACATTTTCCATTTATCATCTTTCTGGGGGAAAACACAAGGGAGGGGGAACATGCTGCTCCAGAGTAACTATTCTGGGGAAGGGTGGTAGCTCAGTGGCAGAACATCTGTTTTGCATGTAGAAGGTCCCAAGTTCAATTCCAGGTAGGGCTGCGAGAATATCCCTTGCCTGAAACCCTGGAGACTGCGAACTATGTCCCAGCTCCTAGGGAGGTGTGTGCAATGGGGCTGACTTACGAACACACCACCAGTGCTTTAAGTGCGTGGGGTGGGAGCCACCTTTTCTCTAGCTCCTCTCTAGGGTAATCATATGCCCCATTTAATAGATGACAATCCTCTAATTGGGAGGCTGTCTGGTCCAAGCCTAGTTTAAAGATAAAGTACTCTATGAATAGAGAGCAGGAGAGGAGAGGCCTTCAAGTTGCCCCTCCACAGTTATCAGCACCTGGACAGCACCCTGAGCAAGCCTACACAGGTGACCTCTTCAAAGTCTTTCCGTTATGGTAAGACTTGTTGTATTTCTCTTTAATTATAGTCATGATTTATAAATCACACATATACATGTGTGCAAAATCTGTGTTCTCTTCCAGTGCCTAAATGCCTCACTGCCTTCACAATCTCTTCTTGCTTTTGTGTGCAGTCCCTGAGACATACAGCAAACTTCTTGGTGGCACCAGGAGGACACACATTACACATGGTGACTCATCCTAGCCTCCTCTTCTCTTTGGAAGGAGAAGATCGTTGAGACGTTACTGCCCATCTGCCAAAAGTGAGGAGGATGGTGGGTCCATTCATTAGGAAGGAGGTGAAGACTGTGGATCTGCTAATTATTCCCTACTGGTTGCTAAACAGCCACTAATCAGCCCATTGCATTGCTTCAAGCATCACTGGTACGAGATGTTCATCCCAGTCGCTGTATGAACACAGAGTGCCCTATCAAATGTACTAATGTACTCTGTATGAGAAACTCTCAAGAGATTGGGTTACTGGGGCCATTTTATGAGCAGGGGTATGGTTTGAAGTGCCTTCTGAGCCCAAGATCTCACCAAAAGGAAGAGTGGTAAGACAGACATAAAACAATCATGATTACTCTCTCTAAAGCAAGGGCAAAGAATCTGTGGCCCACAGAAGGCATGCAGCCTGAAGATGGGGTAGTACAGAGAGGAAGAGATGGGATGGCACAGCTATACAATCCTGTAATGCTTCAATTCCACCTGCTTTGGGCTCTGGCTCCACCCACTAGTTGTTGCAGCCCCCTGATCAACTTTTCCTTCATAGGAAAATGGCTCCTCATCCCTGCTCTAAAGTGTTGACCTTTGAAGGCATGTACCAAAGATCACGGAGTTGAGGTGCCAGCATCTACTCCTAGGCATAGCTCCTCACGCCTTTAATCCATTTTGGCTTCCTACCGGCCATAGGACAAACATGGAGTGCTACTTACTCCTGCTGGATGAGGAGAAGGGTGTCTGAAAAGTCCAAGAGAGCAACAGGCAGGACTACCATGTCTCCTTGATTTTTCAGTAAAAAGAGTCCTACAGTGAGCCGTGTTATGTGAATAGGGGCGATGCAAACAACCACCTGTTTTCATCAGTGATATGTTAGAAGATATGAGCGGTGGTCTGCCACAGTCTTCACAGCTTTTGCAGTCTCACGGAGGCAGCAAAAATAGAGTTTTATCAACCATGCATGACTGGCAGGTAGCATTTGGCTTAAATGCTCACAAGTTAAAAACCATGTACGCCAAATCGAAAGTAGCCGAAAAAGACACAACATATGAAAAGCCACAACCTTGTTTCCATACCAGAGCTTTGTCACATCAATTATGCGGAAGGCAGGAAAGCCAAGCCGCACTTTCTCAGACATACCGCGAAGGAGGCACTTGATATTTAAAACACACACACACACACACACGTAAACAGTTTCATCTGAACACTTTGTACTTTCAACAAAAGCCATTGGAATATATAAATATCCCAAGTTCTGAGGCATTTCTGGGTTCCAGAGTACAGTGGTACCTCGGATTACATACGCTTCAGGTTACATACGCTTCAGGTTACAGAATCCGCTAACCCAGAAATAGTACCTTGGGTTAAGAACTTTACTTCACAATGAGAACAGAAATTGTGCTCCGGTGGCGCAGCAGCAGCAGCAGCAGGCCCCATTAGCTAAAGTGGTGCTTCAGGTTAAGAACAGTTTCAGGCTAAGTACGGACCTCCGGAACGAATTAAGTACTTAACCCGAGGTACCACTGTACAGTGGTAGATTGAGATAGATTGGGGGGAGGGGTATGACAACAAGAGTGGAGGCAACATGGGGAGGGAGGGAGACTGGGGAACAGGAGGTGGGGGAGGCAGGTAGTTTTCCCTCCCAGAATATGGCTGCACCAGCTGGGGAAGCAGGACTCCCATCTCTCTCCCTCCTTCCCTGGAAGCGGGACACAGCAGCAAGGGGCTCTGTGCAGGGTGACTATGGTGGAGGAGTCAAAAAGGGAGGGCAAAGCCTGATCACCCATGAGTCTCATGAGTGGGCACATATTTGAAAGACTGGCAAGTGCGTGTGCCAACCCATTGGGACCGCCCTATTCCGTCCATACATTTCTGAAGTCCTTGCCCTGATCCTGGACTCCTTCAACTTGGACTACTGTTTCCAGCCAAATAGCCTTTCTTTTCTTGTCATCTAGCCTTAGCTTAGCAGCTGCTGTGACACATTACCTGTTGCTGAGTCTGCGTATGTTCTCTGATTTAATAAAGTTGTCTTCCTTACTCTCAAGTAATGGCCTCTGTCTCTGTGGTCTGGTCAGGAGCTGGGAAAATGAACTGCAACTTGTGTCCTGCCATAGACAAGGTAATAATATGTTACTCAATGAATCACAGGCACTTTTAGTAATGCTCCACTAAGACTAGGTGTGGCAGCACCTGCCTTTTGCAATGTGTTCCCAATGAACATCAAGAAGAGACATAACAGTACTGGCATTTAGGCACCTGCTTAAAACTCATCTGCTCACCCAGTCGTTCCCTGAGGAACAATCCCGCTATGTTTGATGTATTAATTTGATCTACTGATTTGTGATGTGTTTTGCAGTTGCTTTATGAATGTAGTTTTATTGTTGATCAGGTCCTGTTCACCACCATGAAATACAGATATAGATATTTATTAATGTTGGTAGTATATACGGTAAATGCTTGCAAATAAATAAGTAAGATAAATACGATGACTAAAATATTGTTTCCCTTAAAAAAGAAAGTGCTTTATTAAATCAAACCCTGTTTGTTTGTTTTTACTGTTTGATTTTTATTAAATTAAACCAAAACCTCTTTAAAGCGGTTAAACCCAAGTGGGATAGACCCTCCTCTTCCTGCCCTCCTTCTCCTCACTGCTGTCACAGCTGGAAGAATATATTTCAAAGCAGATCTAGGGAACCTGTGGCCCTCCAGACGCAGTCAGATTACAACTCCCAATAGCCCTAGCAAGCATGATGAGTGGGGTGAAATTATGGAAGTTGTAGACAACCACTGGACAGCCACAGGTTCCTCACGCCTGTTAAGGAGCACTTGAGCAGAGGCAGAGATGGAGAGAAAGAAGTGGGATTGTTATGTACGGTAAATGGTGAGTGATTAATGTAATTACACGTTCGACACAAAATAATAATATTGAAACTCTTAGTAGATAATTAACAATTCACCAGTAGAGAGTTAATTTAGATTTTAAGAGAGTTTGATACTCTTGATACTCTGCATTTCATAATGGTTATTGCAAATGTATGAAAGTCTCAAGTACCCACAAGATTCTCTGGAAGACAATGTGATCTATTGGTGTAGAGGACATCCACTGATGTTTGGCATTAGTGTTTCTGCTACATTATCCTTTGTGGATTGTCAGCAGAGTGCCTTGGGTGCTGATTTACATAAATAAATTAGTTTTCAGAGTGGAGGCCCTTAGGTGAAAGGAGCCTTTTTTCTGCTTAATTGAAACCACCCCCCATTGAGTCAACCTTTTGCTCGCCTCCACCTGTAGGTCGATGCAGCAATTCAAGTTATAGAATCATAAGGGGCCACAAGGGTATTCTAAGCCAACCCCACCTGCAATGCAGAAATCGTTTTGCCTAACTTGGGGCTTGAGCCCACGACCCTGAGATTAAGGGTTTCATGCTCTGACGGGGTGAGCTCCCGTTGTTCGGTCCCTGCTCCTGCCAACCTAGCAGTTCAAAAGCAACTGCAAGTAGATAAATAGGTACTGCTCCGGCGGGAAGGTAAATGGTGTTTCCATGCACTGCTCTGATTTCACCAGAAGTGGCTTAGTCATGCTGGCCACATGACCCAGAAAAACTGTCTACGGACAAACATCGGCTCCCTCGGACACAACCCCAGAGTCGTTCGCGCCTGGACAACGGTCAGGAGTCCCTTATCTTCTTCTTTTTTAATGGTTTGTGAGGCAGAGACAGCCAAGAAGCAAGCAGGCCGTGGCAGCTCCCCTCCCCCATGTTGTCTGGGTAAGAGGAAGAGATGGGTGAGTAAACAAGCAGGTTTTAGTGAAGAAGAGCAGGTGCAAGGTGCGTCCATACAGCATCTATAGGTGAACCGCAGATTAACACTCAGCACAACAGCTAGGACTTGCTTGTGCAGGCAAGACTAAGGTTCCAACTAGTTCCAGCCACACCCAGAGAAGGAAACCGAGTTTCTATGATATACCAGGCATGTCTCTTAAAGAGGGAGGCCACAAACACTATTCTATCTATCTATCTATCTATCTATCTATCTATCTATCTATCTATCTATCTATCATCTATCACATTTATATTCCCCCCCCTTTTTCCCCTCCAAGGAGCTCAAGGTAATGTACATGGCTTTCCCCTTCCTCATTTAATTTCCACAAAAACCCCATCAGGTTAGGCTGGGAGGCAGTCATTGCCCCAAGTGGGGATTTGAACCCTAGAATCATAGAATCATAGAATCATAGAGTTGGAAGAGACCACAAGGGCCATCGAGTCCAACCCCCTGCCAAGCAGGAAACACCATCAGAGCACTCCTGACATATGGTTGTCAAGCCTCTGCTTAAAGACCTCCAAAGAAGGAGACTCCACCACACTCCTTGGCAGCAAATTCCACTGTCGAACAGCTCTTACTGTCAGGAAGTTCTTCCTAGTGTTTAGGTGGAATCTTTTTTCTTGTAGTTTGGAACCATTGCTCCGTGTCCACTTCTCTGGAGCAGCAGAAAACAACCTTTCTCCCTCCTCTATGTGACATCCTTTTATATATTTGAACATGGCTATCATATCACCCCTTAACCTCCTCTTCTCCAGGCTAAACATGCCCAGCTCCCTTAGCCGTTCTTCATAAGGCATCGTTTCCAGGCCTTTGACCATAGTCTCCCTGGTCTCCCAGGTCCTAATCTGACACTCTTACCACTATACTGCCAGATTCTGCTAACTCTTGACACCGACCTGGGGTGGATCTAGACACAGGGGGTGGGGAACACTATAAATAAATCAGAAATTAGATTGTTATAACGAAATAAATTTCTAGGGAAACCCGTGTTTTAAAATTCCCTGCTCTCTGGTGCCATCTGGTGTTGCATGTTTATAGCACATTGAAATCGCTGTATTACTAATTACTAATTACTACTAATGTAACTGAATCCTGTCTGTGTTAGATCAAGGCTGCAAACTTATATACACTTAACATGGAAGTGAGTCCCTCTTTCAAGCTACCATCACATTTTGGTGAAGGCTTTTGTCTGCCTCCAGCCTTAAACCACTCTTTCTTTCTTTCTTTCTTTCTTTCTTTCTTTCTTTCTTTCTTTCTTTCTTAAAAAAGAATATCCATGGGAAAATATCTTCATGGGAAATTCTACCTCCTTTCCCAGTCAAAATATTAATATGTCTTCATGCCAGGAAACAGTAGGAGGTAAATGAAAGTGAACCAATGCAAACACAAACACAGAGAGCTGATTATTTTCTAACTGGGAATGGTTGTATTATTGAGATTTATTTGCAATATGAATCTTTCCATTTATAATGTTGTAGCATGAGAGGCAGTAAGTGCCAGTCTAGAGCCAGGCTCAGTATGCATTTTAAGAACATAAGAAGATCCATGTTGGATCAGGTCAAATGCCCAAATAGTCCAGCATCCCATTCTCACAGTGGCCAACTGATAAAAGCTCGCAAGACAGTTGCGGCAGAAAACAACAAAAAGCCTGCGACAGATTCAGCTACCCCATTCCACTCATGGAAGCCAGTGCAAGGACCCCCACAAGCACAATGGGGCTTCCTTCCCCCCCCCCCGTTGAATCCCTCATATCTCCCCCAAATACACTCTGCAGACTTGGGAGAGCCTCAAATTAGGAAGGGGGAGATCATTCCGTCAGGCAGACAGAAATCCTTGAGCTGACAGAATGATTTCCTTAGCACTAACACTGAATTCCACCTACAGATCACAACACAATGGTTTGGTTTTACTTGAACAACCCCTGTGCTTATTTCTCATTCCCCTCCTGCTCTTCACTTGATAAGTAACTTTCTGGGTTTTAGGAAACAATGGTTTGCTATTACATTCAAACTGCTGAATTGTGCTTTGCTCAAATGCAAGGAGGGTGTACAGCAGGGAGAAAAGGGGTGTGTATGGCCTAGGGGAGAGTCTTGAGAGCCAAACAGAATAGCTTGAAGGGAATGTGTCCACCTTGAACTCTGATCATGCATCTTGTTTCCTCGGATGGAGGGCGGCGGGGGTGGAGAGAGGGGTGTTTGTAGAAACAAACCATGGACTCAGCTGTACAGCGGCAAATAAAATATTTTAAGTGTGTTGTAAAGTGCAATACAGTGGTGCCCCGCAAGATGAATGCCTCGCAAGACGAAAAACTCGCTAGACGAAAGAGTTTTCCGTCTTTTGAGGTGCTTCGCAAGACGAATTTCCCTATGGGCTTGCTTCACAAGATGAAACGTCTTGCGAGTTCTTGCGAGTTTTTTCCCTCCCCCCCCTTTTTCTAAGCCACTAAGCCGCTAATAGCCGCTAAGCCGCTAAGAGCCGCTAAGCCGCTAATAGCGCTAATCCGCTAAGCTGCTAATAGCCGTGCTTCGCAAGAGACTCGCGGAACGGATTAATTTCGTCTTGCGAGGCACCACTGTATACAAATGTGACACTAGGTGGTATGGTGAGCTATGGTAAATTCAATACAGTGTTACCTCTGGTTACATACTTAATTCATTCTGGAGGTCCGTTCTTAACCTGAAACTGTTCTTAACCTGAAGCACCATTTTAGCTAATGGGGCCTCCTGCTGCCGCTGCACCGCCGGAACACCATTTCTGTTCTCATCCTGAAGCAAAGTTCTTAACCCGAGGTATTATTTCTGGGTTAGCGGAGTCTGTAACCTGAAGTGTATGTAACCTGAGGTACCACTGTATATTTTTCGCAGTGTTTTTTTATATGTGTGTAGATGCCACCCAACTGAACAAAGGTAACCTTTGCTGCTGCATCCACTTTTGTCTCTGACCCTGCCCACGACTAGCTTGTGGCCCTCAGAAGTTTGCTCAGAAGGGAATATGGCCCTCTGGCTGGAAAAAGTTCCCCAGCCCTGCATTATAGGCTTGGTATTAGCTCTCTTGATGCTTAATCATTGCAGTGGTCAATTTCACATCATTATTATATTCCATATTTCCCTGCATGAGTCCTTCAGTACCATCTTTTCAACCTTTCCAGTACTTTGAAAATACCATTCTGCACAAGCTAATAAATTACTCGTCAATGTTCTGTGCTTTTCCTCTTACACAACTTCTCAGATCATTTAAAGTTAAATTGTGGTGCATGTTCTAAAACATTCTCAGCCATTTCTTTAATATTTTTCTAATATGCTTTTATTATGCTGCACCACCAATAGATGTGCAAAAATCCAGCATAATTAGCTGGATATCTTCAACATTTTCCAGAAAGGAACATGATAATTTACAGGCATACAATAATAACACAGCATAGTTTTATATGGATTTTTCCTTAATTGGTACATCATTTTAAATTGCTGGTTACTTTGCCCTCTCCCATCAGATTTAAATCCATTTGGTACATGAGATCTGTTCCTTTGTTTGCTCATTTCTGATATTTTCCTACCTACCTTCATGCTAAGGTCCCTAGGCAGGTTACATAAACTAAAATACAGCCACAGCATAATGAATAATCAACAAACCACAAAACAACAACAATGAAAGCATAAAAGAGATGCAACTAAAATGCATACTTTTTTTGCTTTGTAATGATGTGTCCATTAGGCTAAATTGCAGACAAAAAGTATAGATTAGGTGAAATTCGTAATAAAATGCTGGTGAATTTTCCTGAGGAGTTTAAAACACTGTTCCCTAAACATTGTTCCCTATTAGAAACATCATAGCCAGACACTGGAGAGACCTGTCAGGAGTAAGCATGGACCAATGGTACCAAATAGTATGGGAAACAGCCCTACTAGAAAAATTAACCAATAAACTGAAACTGACACGGGGACAAATAGAAGAAGATACCTCCCCTTTATGGCTCCCCTTTATCACATACACAGCCCAACAAGACAATGACAAGAATCCACCAACAGCATATGAATCAATATGGCTAACCTGATTCAAAAACACCCACCCACCCCACTCACACACGAAAACAAAGTTCATCACAGCCAATCAAAAACAAGCAACCGCACCCTAAGCCAACCCCAATTTCTTTCACCACCAAAGGAACACAAGCGAATAGCAAAGAGAACCCGCACAAACGACGCTGACACAAAACCCACACATACAATTAAGCAAATTAGAAACATCGCCTCCCGACCCCACCCCCACTCGTCTTTCCCCCCTCCACCTCTTCTCCCCCTTTTCTTCCTAATATACCGTATTTTTTGCACCATAACACTCACTTTTTTCCTCCTAGAAAGTAAGGGGAAATGTCTGTGCGTGTTATGGAGGGAATGCCTACGGGTGGCGGGGGGATCTGCTGCAGTCGTGAGCAGAGGATCCATGGTTCCCCTTCCTTCCCTCCTCCGTGGCTCGCTTTGAAACAGCAAAGCGGGAGAAGAGCCGCTGAGTGGGGAGGAGAGAGGGACAGAGAGCCTGCTTCTTTAAAAGAGCAAAGCGGGAGAGGAGAGGAGCCGCTTACACGAGTGTAAGCGGCTCCTGTCCGGTTGGTTCCTTTAAAGCAAGCAGGGTCTCTGTCCCTCTCTCCTCCCCACTCAGCTCGCTACATAGCAGCAAAGTTTTTCAGCTCACTAAGCCGGGGATGAGCGGGGAGGAGGAAAAAAAGCAGAGCCTGCTTGCTTTAAAGGAGCAAAGTGGGAGAGGAGAGGAACCTTCTCCCCTTATACCCCTCTTCTTCATTATTAGCAGCATCCTTCTCCACCCACCCCACACATGTTCCTTGTCCCTTGAGTGCTTTTCCTTCCCTCCCCACTTAAAATGTGGTTACAAAGCACGGATCCACATGGATCCTCAGGATGTTGGCATTGGGCTACTCCAAACTCACTGTCAGATCACGTCTGTGGCCACAGCATGAACCACAAAAATCATACATCCACTGTTTCGTTTAGAATATTTTTTTTTCTTGTTTTCCTCCTCTAAAAACTACGTGCATGTTTTGGTCGGGTGCGTGTTATAGAGCGAAAAATACGGTAACTGTAATATCTCAACAAATGAAACTGACCTATGGAAAATGTAACTTGAAAAAAGAGACATTGCACATACCTTTGTAAACCAAGAAAACTTTAATAATAATAATAAAAACAAAAAACACAAAAAAACACTGTTCGCTATTGGGACTGGTAAAGGAAAAGGCAGCCAAGAGTACGCGGAGCCAGAACCAAGGAAAGGCGGAGCCAACTAATTCTAGTTTTGTTCCCCTCCACCTCCCTGCTAAGTGCTGCAAGGGCAACACTGAGACTAAGGAGAAGGAGGAAGCTGACCAATCACCTTCCTTGCACTGGTTGTACAGTGGTGCCTCGCAAGACGAAAATAATCCGTTCCGCGAGTCTCTTCATCTTGCGTTTTTTTTGTCTTGCGAAGCATCCCTATTAGCGGCTTAGCGGCTAAACGGCTTAGTGGCTAAGCGGCTATTAGCGGCTTAGCGGCTTAGAAAAAGGGGGGGAAAGCGAAAAAAAGTTGCAAGACTCACAAGATGTTTTCGTCTTGCGAAGCAAGCCCATAGGGAAATTCGTCTTGCGAAGCGCCTCGAAAAACGGAAAACCCTTTCGTCTAGCGGGTTTTTCGTCTTGCGAGGCATTCGTCTTGTGGGGCACCACTGTAATTAAAAAGACAAGCCAGGCCAGAGGTGGAGGGAGCAGCTAAGTGAGGACAAACTGAGCCTGGTGGGACATGGCCCCATTTGTATTAATGGACCAGTCTCCACAGAGTATTGATGGGGGAAAAGGTTGCTTGCTGTGAAACAGAACAAAACACCCTGGGCAGCAATGACAAAATGAAAAAATATTTTTCTATTTATTCTGGATGCCTGGCAATAGTCTGAGAAATGTGTGTCTCATCCCTTGTTGTTTAATTTGATCCCCTATACAGAAACTGAAAATAACAATATCTGAAAAGGGGAAAGCACAGTGGAAGAACCAGGGAATGTTTCAAGATGGTGAGGCTAAAAGAATTACATAGCTTGCAAGTGTCATATTCCATGGGCTATAAATGTGTTCCAGCAGCGACTAATCTGTTCTGATGTTATAAGGCAGATGGCAATAGCCCCTCTCAGTGGCATTGGCTTAGCTATTCTGATGTCACAGAAACTATTGTGTTTTGCTTTATTCTGCGATGCTTCCCCAAGCCTACCAAATTATTGCTGCCCGGTGGGGTGGGGAATAAACCAGATTGTTTGTTATGGGATGTCAATGGGATGTTGTGGGGTGCAACTGAACATGAAGCACTGTGGCCACTCCAAAATATTTGTAGGCAGAAACAGTATTGAAAGTGGCATCATGTGCAACCACCTCAGTAGTACCACGAGCACAAGTCATCATGAATATGCAATAAAATATATGAGCCCCAAATGGAGCAAGATGGATATTGACAAGCTGGAACATTTGCAGAGGAGGGCAACCAAGATGATCAAGAGCATGGGTAGGCAAACTAAGGCCCGCAGGCTGGATCAGGCCCAATTGCCTTCTGGATCCGGCCTGCGGACGGTCCGGGAATTGCCACGTGGATCACCAACATGTGCGTTCTTTCCCTCTCCCTCCCTGTCCCGCACACGGCAGTGGCTCCTCCTTCCATCCTGGCTTCTCCCCGCCCTGCCTAGAGGAAAAAGGGGGCTTGGCTTTGTTGGTGCCAGCAGCACCAACAACGGAACGCTTTTGCGCGCCACTCATCATCCCACCGCCGCTCGCAAGACACAGGTAAGCAGCCACTGGGGCTCGTGGTGCTCTTGCATCATCCCCCCCCCAAAAATATAGTCTGGCCCCCACAAAGTCTGAGGGACAGTGGACTGGCCCCCTGCTGAAAAGGTTTGCTGACCCCTGATCAAGGGTTTGGAAACCAAGCCTTCTGAGGAATGGTTGAAGGAGCTGGGTATGTTTAGCTTGGAAAAGAGGAAGCTGAGAAGAGATATGCTAGCCATCTTCAAATATCTTAAAGGGCCGTCACATGGAAGATGGAGCAAGCTTGTTTTCTCCTGCTCTGGAGGGTACGACTTGAACCAATGGCTTCAAGTTACAAGGAATGAGATTCTGACTAAGCTTGCTAACAGTAAGAGCTATTTGACAGTGGAATGGATTCCCTTGGGATGTTGTGGACTCTCCTTCATTGGAGGTTTTTAAGCAGAGGTTGCATAGTCATTGGACGCTTTAGTTGAGATTCCTGCATTGCAGAGGGTTGGTCTAGATGATCCTTGGGTCCCTTCAAACTCTAATATTCTGTGGTTCTATACCCCAAGCCTCCTGTGGCTGGCTGGCAAGAATTATAGACTAGACTTCTAGAGCTGGAAAGAGGCAAAATGTTCTTTGAATTTCTGGCCTTGGGCTGTCCCCATCTTATTTTTTTATTAGTTTTTCATGATACAAACAAGACCATAAAATGGAAGAAAATTACAAATAAACAAGAATAAGAGTAACGCGGGATGCGGGTAGCGCTGTGGGTTAAACCACAGAGCCTAGGACTTGCTGATCAGAAGGTTGGCGGTTCAAATCCCTGTGTCAGGGTGAGCTCCCGTTGCTTGGTCCCTGCTCCTGCCAACCTAGCGGTTTGAAAGCACGTCAAAGTGCAAGTAGATAAATAGGTACCGCTCTGGTGGGAAGGTAAACGGCATTTCTGTGCGCTGCTCTGGTTCGCCAGAAGCGGCTTAGTCATGCTGGCCACATGACCCGGAAGCTGTATGCCGGCTCCCTTGGCCAATAAAGCGAGATGAGCACCACAACCCCAGTCGGCCACGACTGGACCTAATAGTCAGGGGTCCCTTTACCTTTTAAGAGTAACACAGAATGGCATATATATTCATAGTATGACTGATCATCAAATACAGAACCAAAGCAAGTCAATTGATGTTCCAATACCCAAACTATAGTGATGATTGGGATACCAAAAGAATACAAGCCACATTTTATCACAGTGATCACATTTCGAAGCTACTTGAGCCATTGAACAATGCTAACGAAGATGGTCATAAAAGGGTAAGTCCCATATGTTATTAAACCAACGTCCTGGGGTTTTAAAGCAAGTTGTAAGATATGTAAAACAGGCAGGCAATATCGGGGAAATGGAAAACTACAGAAGAACCAAGAGGGGCTTTCGTCGGTCCAAAAGAGGCCAAGGAAATTTAAAAGATGTGTTACTATAGCAGCCCGGATAGTAATTTACTGCACGAATAGCTCCCATTATTTTTCCTGCCTATCTTTTCTGCAGCTGTACCAAAGGCAGCCTCATCTTTACCAATTATTTCTCAGTGTTCCTGTGGCAGCCTATGTTTATTAGCCTTGCAAGAGGAGGGGAGGGGGGAGGAAGCACAACAATGACATGGCAGCAGGCCTTTCAGTGCCACGGAGCGAGAGAGAGTAAAAGGCCTTGCTACGCAGAAGCAGAAAGCTAAAAGGAGGAAGGTAGTTGAGTACAGGCACATCACCAAAAGAACAAAAACTGCACAGAATTCACATGTGCTGATTTGCATGCACAAATGCAAATTTAAAAATAATTGCTACAACTCAGATAGAAAGACAATTCCATCTTGGGGACAATTGTGAGCGGGTGACTTGCATGGCTCCTCAGTCTGTTGTCCACGGGCACCTCCAGACTATCACAATCTTTGGGTGGGATTTAATTGCATGTCGGCAAATTCCGGTTGTGTCAATTATAGTCGATGGGGAAGTCTTGCGCAACAAAAGACTGAGCTGTTTGCAACAAGGAAAGTGATGGGGAAATGCACCACAAAGTGTGGGATAAAAATTTGCCAATTTGAGGCAAAGTCCTCCAGCCTCCCTGTAAATGAATCAGAATGAATGTTCATCAAATAGCCAACATCATCTAATTTCCCTGCAAACAACTCAGGACGAATGCTCAATAAACAGGTTGTTTGCCAACTGTGGGAGGTAACCTCAAGGTCCTTGTTTCTCTCCCTTCTCTGGTTATCTCCCTCTTGGACTACTGCAACGTGTTCTATGTGGGCCTACCTTTGAAGGAGACTCAGAAACTACAACTAATCCAGAATGTGCCTGCTATGAGATCTTGCTGGAAATTGTCGCTGATGCTGGTGGTGGCTGCTTCCCCTGGCTGCATGGGTGGGTCAGGCCTGCTCCCTGTCACTCTGAAGCTGAGGTAGAGGATGGCCAATGGCAGAATGGGGCAGAAAGAGGGGATCAGGGCCAGCTCTACCACTGGGCAAAGTGAGGCAACTGCCTCAGGTGGCAGACATCAGCAGGGACAGCAGCAGCCCCTGGCTGTTTCTCCTGAAGCTCCTCAAAATTTCATTGAGTTTATTCATACTTGTGACAGAAAGTACAAGAATCCTGGAAGCATAGAAAAGAGCTAATTCTCCTTGCTGGTTCCTCTCCCACAATTCTGCTTCCTTCACCCTGTGAACCAACGCTTCCAGTGGGAGTTAATGAGCAGAGAGAGTCAAGTATCTCCAGAGAATGATTGCTTGGCCTTTAAATGGGGGGGGGGGAGCTCTTCAGTTGCAAAAACTAGATTGGGTAGAGACAGCAGCCCTGATCACACTTTCGCCCTCTGAGCACTGACTTTACACAGATCTCAGAGACGGAAACAGGGTCTGTTCCTGCTTGTACTCATTTTCCTTTCTCTGACAGGGCTTCTGTGTAGTTTCAACGTAGGACCTAGAAGGCAGATGCTCAATTTAACCATATTGTACAGCATAGCTCAAAGCGCTGCTCCTAATTATATTACCACTTAGCCTCTTCTCAAAAGGCGCCATCCTTTGTGTGCCTGGGACTTTGAAACGATAGGAGAATTAGACGATTAGAATAGCCCAGCTGCCAATGGCCTCTTCTCCTTTCCTTTTTGATTCATGGTTTTGAGCTCATCATTCCACAATTAGCCAGAAGGTTACGAGTGCTTGTAGTTTGTAATAATTACACAGAGGAGTCATTTGTCTCATTGGCGAACTGACTCTGATGCAATTAGCCCAGGGCTGGTGATGACTGAAAAGAAGCAGTCAGCTTTGAATTATCACCCACAATGGGAGAATCGGGCGAAATCTCTTCCGACTTTCAGCATCGTTGGAAGACCCTGAGTTCTAGTCTCACGAGAGTTGGTGAAAAAACCTCTCACTTTCCACCTCCTCTGTAGCAGGCATATTCCTGCCCAGTACCAGGTCTCTGGCTGCTTGCCACACTAAGAGCTGTGCCTGCCCTGTTGTTTGGGCAGAAGGTGCAGGCAGCATGTCTCTTGTTGGGATTAATCTTAGTCATTCATCTATCTCTTTTAGGTGCCTATCGCCCTTTGTAACCTGCACCTGGCTTATGTACCAACCTGATTTGTGCATTTCCCCCTGTCTTCTGTTTCAAGTACATCTACGCTCTTCAGTGTAGGTTGCTTGAAGACCTGTTTGATGACAACCGACTACAGTGGTACCTCGGGTTAAGTACTTAATTCGTTCCGGAGATCTGTTCTTAACCTGAAACTGTTCTTAACCTGAAGCACCACTTTAGCTAATGGGGCCTCCTGCTGCTGCTGCATCGCCGGAGCATGATTTCTGTTCTCATCCTGAAGCAAAGTTCTTAACCTGAGGTACTATTTCTGGGTTAGCGGAGTAACCTGTAATCTGTAACCTGAAGCGTCTGTAACCTGAAGCGTATGTAACCCTAGGTACCACTGTAATAAGTTTAATAAATAGTTGTGTATCGTTTTGGTTACCTTTCCTCAAAAAGGATATTGTTGAGCTAGAAAAGTTTCAGAAAAGAACAATCAAAACGATTGGGGTGGTAGTGGAGCAACTCCCCTAGGAGAGGAAAGCTTGTGGCATTGTGGACTTTTTAGTTCAGGGCGGGGGAAGATGAGTGACAACTGACATGCTAGGAGTCTATAAAATTATACATGGCATAGATAAAGCGAATAGAGAAAAGTCCCTCCTCCTCCTCTCACGGCACTAGAACTTGTGGACGTCCAACAAAGCTGCATGTTGGCAGATTTGGGACAGATCAAAGCACTTCTTTGTGCAGCACATAGTTAAACTATGGAACACCCACAGGAGGCAGCGATGGTCGCCATTTTGTGTTGTGAACAGCCCTGAGATCTACAGGTATAGGGTGGTATAAAAATTCATTCATTCATTCATTACAGTGGAACCTCTACTCACGACCACAATCCGTTCTGGAGGCCTGTCCGGAAGTCGAAATGGGTCGCTGGGAGAGGCGCTATTTTGCACAGGTGCTGGCGGCGATTGCCCGCTTCTGCGCATGCGCAAATGGTGGCAAACCCGCCGGTTACTTCCGGGTTTGCTGTGGATGTTGGGCGAAATGGATGCAAGCAGAGGCAGACGTAAGAAGAGGTTTGACTGTAATTACCGTATTTTTCGCTCCATAAGATGCACTTTTTTCCTCTTAAAATCTAAGGGGAAATGTCTGTGAGTCTTATGGAGTGAATATGTGGTTCCTGGGGCTGGGGGAGATGACCCGGGCTTCCCCCGCCAGCCCCGACCTGCTCTTTGGGGCTGGGGCTGGGGGTGGGGGAAAGCTGGGCTTCCCCCGTAAGCCCCAACAAGCTCCTGAGCAGCTCTGGGGTAGCCCGCGAAGCCTTCATCCCGCTGTCCTGGGGAGGCTTCGCATAGCTATCCCTGGCTTTTGCGGGAGGTGGGGGAAGGGACAGAGCGAGGCTCTCTCACTTCCCCCACCTCCTGCAAAAGCCCCCAAGGGCCGCATATTTTTTTCTTGAATCCCCCCCCCCCCAAAAAAAGTAGGTGCGCCTTATGGTCAGGCGCGCCTTATGGAGCAAAAAATACGGTAGCTATAAAGGAGAATTCAGCAAGTTCATGGAGAATAAGGTAATCAATGGCTACTAGCCACAATAGCTTCGTTTCCCCTCTACTGCCTGAGGCATCATGCCTCTGAATACCACTTGCTGGGAGTGCCGGGTGGGCAGCGTGCCCTTGTACCCATGTCCTGCTTGTAGGTTTCCCACAAGCATCTGGTCGGCCACTGAGAGAACAAGATGCCAGACTAGATGTGCCATTGGCCTGACTCAGCAGCCTTGTCTTATGGTCTCACGCCTCCTTATTTGCCTTCTTTTCTAAAACTTAAAAAGGCCCAAATGTTGTAACCTTTCCTCATAGGGGAGTTGCCCCTTGATCATTTTGATTCCCCATTTCTAGCTCCGCAATATCCTTTTTTGAGGTGTGTGGCAACCAGAACTGTACGCTACACACTGTGTTCCAATTGCAGCTGCACCAGAGATGGTGCTAGCAAATTGGCAGTTTTATTTTCAGCCTCTTTTTCTAATGATCCCTAACATGGCATATGCTGCACTGTTTCGCTTCCACCAATGTTACCTGTCTCGTAGCCTGTTGTGAAGAAATTAGATTACTTCCGCATTTAATGTACCTAATTATACTGTCATTATATATTATTCCATTCCATTCATGTCACTGTAAACTGGAAGCACAGTGCAAATAGGGATGGGGAGCAGTCAACTATATGCTGTTTGTGGACTTAAACCAACAACAGTAGTCAATGCTAACATTTGATGGATTGATTTCCATTCTGGCCATGAGAGGAATGAGTGAATATCGGCAATTTCCTCTCCCTTTTCCAACACCCCTATCCTGAAACCCCTGTCTTGTGCACATCTTGGCTCCTGTTTTTCCACTCCTTCTTCCCAGACCCACTTTATTTATTTCCATACATTTCAGCAGATCAGTTTCTTCTGACAGCCAAAATGCTTGCAAGGTCATATCGCTGCTTCATGCTGTCACCGGGTCCTTTTTCACATAACTGGGGCAGCTCTGTAGCTTGCTGGGAAGTGAGTGGTTGATGTACACAGGCAGTAAAACTGTGGAAAATCTCTTAACATTGTTTTCTTCCAACAAGATTTGTTTCCCAGTTTATAAAAGTTGTTCTCGGGGAAAGCCGGGCCGTTTTCCAAGGGTTTCTGTCAGGACTGGGATGATTTAAAGCAATGGCCACTACTCTGTATTTCTAGCTTGAGCAACAACTGTCCAGCAGCTAAAGTAAAGGCAGTGTGCCATGACAAGGGAACATAGCTGCCTTATACAGAGTCAGACCGCTGGTCTATCTCACTCAGTACTGTCTAGGCTGATTGGCAGCAGCTCCCCAAGGTTTCAGGCAAGGGATATTGCAGCACCGCCACCCCCTGATCAGTTCAGACAAGTGCACAAGCAGGACTCAGAAGCTTTTAGTAGAAACTAGAGCCATTCCGTATTAGTTCACTTCTAGATGCCATGTGCGCAGAATGCATTTTGCAGGGAGCTTAGGCTACACTGACTATTTATTGAGCGTTCATTCCAGTTTGCTCGCAAAGAGGCTAGATGGTGTTACATCAAGCAAACGTTATTCCACGCTTTGTTGTGCATTCCCCCATGACTTCACTTCTTGCAAAACGTTTTTAAGCATGCCAGTGATCCCCCTTGCAAACAATAGCTCTTAAACTGCAAGGAATGGTGTGTGTTCCCTGTTCCTCCTCCCCAGGTGAAGCTGGCATGTCTCACCACAAGAATCAGGGGCTGCTCTTCCTCTCTATGATACTTTTCCTGCCCATCAACTCCATCACAGAATGTTCCAGTCTCTCATAAAGCGAAAGGACGTCTTGAATGCACTGTGTGAAAACTGTGATTAGGTTATTTATTTCATACATATTTAAAGATCTCACCATAACTGACAAAGCTTTTATGCCTCAGTGCAGAATACAAATGGCCATGTGTTTTACTCATTCCTGCATCCATTCAGATGTTTATATCTTGCCTTTCTATGTAGATTTTAAAAAACACCAAGAATAATATTTTAAAACTGTTTGTTTATAATTAAATGAAACAACCAGATAAATCAGCATAATGAAAATGTGTTTGCAACAGCAGACGAGAAACATAATCAGTGGTGCTGATACACACACAAAAGAAAATACCTGCTGGGATAGAATCAAAGAATTGTAAAGTTGGAAGGGACCCCAAGGTTCATCTAGTCCATAGCTGTCAACTTTTTCCTTTTCTTGCGAGGAATCCTATTCAGAATAAGGGAATTCCCCTTAAAAAGGGAAACGTTGACAGCTATGATCTAGTCCAACCCCCTGCAATGCAGGAATCACAGCTAAAGAATCCCTGTCAAATGGACACCCAAGCTCTGCTTAAAAATGACAAGTGAAGGACAGCCCACCACCCTCCAAAGCAGTCAGCTCCACTGTCAAACAGCACTTACCATCAGAAAGTTATTCCTAATATTTGGTTGGAAACTCTTGAACAATGAATCCATTGACTCAGGTTACCTTCTGGAGCAGCAAAAAACAAGCTTGCTCTATCTTCTATATGACAGCCCTTCAGATATTTTTCTTCAGTCTTTTCTCCAGGGTAAACATACTCAACTCCCTTAACCGTTCCTCCTCTTGGACGTCCTCCTCTGCACACGTTCCAGCTTGTCAATATTCTTCTTAAACTGTGGTGCCCAGCACTGGACACAGTGGTGTCTGACCAAAGCGTAATAAAGCAGTGCTATGACTTCCCTTGATATGGTCTAAAACAGTCTGACTTTCAAATTGAGATTGGCAAAGAGAAAATTGTCAGCATTGTAGTGTAATGTGGCATGGAACATGTTTATGATTTATGTTTGAAACCAGATTTGTGATAGGAATGATTGGGGCATTTCTCAAGTTCTGCAACACGGACTAGAGCAGATAAAGATATTCATTGGGTGGAATTATTGTGACACTGGAAAGGCTTCCTCCTCACACTAGGTCTGCAGGAATTTGTCAACACTGTGTGCTTTATTTGTACTAAGCTATATTCCTATGTGCAATACCATCTTACTGTTTTATTATTTTTCCGTTGAACCAAACTAATGGTCTTGTCTGCTCAACCCCCAGAGCCTGTCTTTGCATGCAGGGGAAGTCTCTAACTCGCTGAGGGTTTGAGACCAATTGGATATCCTCACTTGGTTTCGCTGGCCAGTCAAAGCCATTCCCGGGGTATGGCCTCTGTCGCATACTGACAGCTTCTAGGAGCCACAGGTGAGAGCTGAATGCAGGGTGGGGACCAAAGGCCAACAAACTACCCCAGAAGGAGCAGGACATGTCCCCCACCAGAGGTACTACCCCTCTGCTAACACTCTATACACTGCCTATAGAGCTCAGAATAATGGCTTCCTGTACTTAGAGCTGATGCCAAGACAGCATGCTGATTTCTTGCCTAAAGCTTTTGGGATTTTTTGACCCAAGAGTTCTAGTACCATGTCCTAGGGTGAGAACCAGGAGAGTACCCCTTCAGCATGGCCTCCTTCAGCAAATGGGTTTACAGGCTGGTTAATCTGTGTCCAGTCTTTACTGACAATTCATTCTGATTTGTTTACAGAGCAGTTATCTGACAAGGAACATTCATCCTTATTTGCTTGTGTGGCATTTCCACTTCTTCCTGATAATCATTTGTTCATCCCACACATTTCAGTGAACGTCCCCATCATTTTCCTAACCACAAAAAGTCTGTGGTTTGTGGGTTTTAAGTGAATTTGGCGCACTTGGGCAATAGAGCGCTTTAATCCACCTTAATTTCGTAAAGTAACCTAAAGTTTGGTATGCACTTGAATTCCTCCTGGAAAACAATGACAGTTTGGGAATACCCTGGGTTGGGTGGGATCCTGACACCTAGGATATGTGGAGTAACAGCAGCAGAAGTGTGTGCATATGTTTGTGCGTGAATGAGAACTAAAGGAACGAAAAAATAGATGAACTTTCCACTCCGGGGAATCCATTTGATTTAAAACAAGTTATGTAGCAAAGAAATAGGTTTTCTTGATTAAAATAACACGGGTGCTGGTGGAGGAAGCTAACTCAGCACTGTCCTCCCCAATTTATTGATATGGTTGGTTAGGTTGGTGGTGACTCATCATTCCTGGCTGTGCCTGAGCAGTGACTCAGCTCCTTGCTCTCTCCTGTGTGACAGCAGCTATAATAGAATTCTGGTTGTTTGTTGTGGGGGCTGCTCCCCCTTGTCTTTAACTCTGCTTTCCACCTCTACTTTAGGGTTCAGGACATGATTTACCAGCACAGCTTCAGCCATTGCAGCTAGCATACATATGTAATTAAATGCTTTGTGTAAACTCTCCTTCCCCAACAGCAGCATTTAAAAGAGGCAAAGTGGGCAAGTGGTGCTGAACATCAAGGGTGGTTAGAACACAATAAAATAGAAAAATCAATGCCAGCTCCTACTCATGCTCCTTTATGGGAATTCCCCTTGTCTGAAGCATGGAGAAGCACAGGCCCTAAGGACAGGTACATTATATGGCGCCACGGAAATCAACAATTATATCTGGTAAGGAGAGCAGCATAAACTTCTTCCAGCTCTGGAAATGTGTCCGAAGGGCATGGCCTCCCACATACCCAATCAACACTTTATTGCTAATTATTTTTATTCTTGTTTTCTTGGTCCCCAAAGAACAGCTGGTCCTGTTCTGATTCCAGCCAGTTTCACAAACGGAGGCTGAGGAAGAAGGGGCACAGGTAAGGCGGCAGTGCAGAAAGCAACACACAAGTGTGTTTCTTGCAAAGAAAGAATGGAGCAAAGAGGAAAGCATTTGCAGGGCACAGGTGTGCAGATCAGGCTGTTGGGGTTCAGGGGAGGAGTCAGAATGAAAAGTGGCAGCCACCCCACACCTAAGTTCCTTCTGGCTGTTGTAGTATCTGAAGTGTAGGTGGGTTCCCACAAGTCAAGACACAGTGACAACAGCAAGAACCTTTATTGAACTACAGAACTGAACAACAGGGACAAGGCAACTGCTTAAATACATTTCTGAGGGCCTGGGCCACTCCCACCCCCCAGGGTGATTGGCTGTCTAAACTTCCAAGCTGCAAATCATGACTCAGAGTTTAAGAGCCAATGGCAGACACCCAAATCCTGAAATGTTCTGTGATTGGATATCATGTATCGAATCAGAACACAGGAGCTCAGAATCCTTAGTCCAGATTCAAGCTCAGGCAAAGACAGACCACTGAATACATAACAGTATCACCACTGTTTGATTTCTTCCCATGGGCTCAAGGGGGTTTCACACTGCTGAAGAGTTCCAGTCCATAATTTATTTTAAGAGGTGGCCCAGAGCATGTATCAGCCATTGGCCCTGGCACATGACCCGGGATACTAGTTGCTTGCACCAGCCTTGATTGCCTGAGCAGGTTTTACAGGCGAGTACAAGCATAGCAATCTCAGTCCTTCGTCAGAGCTTGAAAGGGAAACCTGTTGCATCATCAGCTCAGCCAAGTCTGGCCCAAGACCACCACCTTCCTCTTTTCCTGTTCTGTGCCCCACTTTCTCCAGTCATTCTCTTCCCCAGCACTTACTTTTAAAATGTTTAGAGCAGGCACCACTTCTTCAGCCTAACTCTGAGGAAAGCAGGCAATTCCTCGGAGTGAGGCATTCCAGGATTTTCTGCAGTGGCTGGAAATTCTCTTTCAAATTTAGTTTCAAAAAGCAAGCACCCTCTTAGGTCACCTCACCCACAACACCTTGTTCTGAGGAAGAATCCTTTTCATGAGATGAAGGGAAGGCATAAATACCTTACTTTAAAAGTAAGCCCCCGCTCTATTCCGATGCCTCACTCGGAACACAGCTACATTAGTAAAAAATAGGTGTTGTAAATGCATTATAACTCTGTGACCCCTGATGGTGCCATAAAGTAGTTTGATCCTTCAGCAACATGATTTTTGCATTATGAGCTTTACAATGAGTTTTCCTGAAACTTTTTTTTTTCATGTGTCTAGATCCAACCTCAGAGAAAGGAGATCCTTCTGCAGAGTGAGGCATTCTGGGTGAGATGGCTGCCAGGTTTCCATGACAGCTACGAAACTGCATTCAAAATTTGTTTAAAAGAGCAGCCATTCTCCAAGGCCACCTTGCTCAGAATGCCAATAAGGACTCTTTTCCTTACAGTAAGGCATGGGGATCAAGGTGTGTTTTGGAGAGCCCTAGAAGAGCTGAGTAGTTTGGCTGGCTCAGCGAGTGGGGCCCAGGGGCATGAATGTACTGCTCCCCACCCTTGCTGCCCAAAGCTATTGCCTAATGATGGGAAACAGCTTCCTTGGCTCAATAATACCCTGCCACATAAACTACCACCTAGAGTTCAGCCAATTGACTTTGCACACTTTCTTCTGGTCCTTCCTCCTTCCCAGAAGGAAGCGTATTCCCAGTCTTTGGAAATCAATCTCAGTTCTTGGCCTGCTGGCCTTGCGCCAGGCTCATGCGCCCATGACATTTTGTAAAGAGCACTCAGATTTAAGACCATACACTGTCCTATTTTTATCTTCTGGTGGGGATGCACGACACTCTTTGTAGCTCTCTCCTCGACTTCCCAACCGAAGGCATCCAACTTTCCACTCATGAACTAATCTAAACATTTTTTCCCTTGGTGGATGGAAGAGGAGGCAGTGGCGGCAGCAACAACAGCAGAGGCATCTTCTGGCTTTGCACCAAGATTGCTGGAAAGCTTGTTTTGTGTTTCCCCCAAAATACCACCACTTAATGTTCACAATGCTTTACAGTTATTTTCTTATTCCATCTTCACAACAAGCTAGTAAGGTATGTTTTTTCACAGTGTTTGAAAAGACCCTATATCAGTGAGTTCAGCTATTAATCTTGCCCAGGTTTAGTTAACATTGTGCCCCTCCAGATGCCATTGGATTACAACTCCCATCAGCCCCAGCCAGTATGACCAATTGTCAGAGATGGCGGAAGACGGAGCCCAGCAACAATTGAAGATTCACCAATCTTGGCCCTCCAGTCATGCTTCAAGTAAGTCCTAAATTGCCATCACTTGTCATCACAAGGGAGTACTTCAGACTCCCTTCTTGAGGAAGCTAGTTCAGGCACAAAGAGTGCTTAGAGAACTCTTCTTTCTCTTCTTTAGCTTCAATGGAATCTTCCAGTTAAACCCTTTCAGCAATACACATAGTGTCAAGGTTCAGGGAATCCTATCCCTCCCCCATAGGCAGCCAAAAAAGCAGACAAACACAAAGAGTCCTTACCACGTGATTTATACAGTATTCACAGAGAGAAAGGAATGTAGTCATTATTCAATGATGGCGTTGCTCCATGTAAAGCCCAGTCCCCTGCGTCTCTCTTATCCTACGTCACCCCTGCACCGGCTGATCTGGGCTTTCTACCTCTGAGCTTTCTGTTCTACTACTCTCAGTGCACACCTAGTTCTGGGAGAGGGGGGCTCAAGAATGCTCTCCAAAGACACTGAGTCTGTCAGCTGTCTCTCCCCCAGTGTTTCTTCTTCCTGCTGTTCCTCTTCCAATATTTCCCAGCTTTCCCCCTCAGCTTTCTCTCAACTATATCCTTCTACAAACCACTGTTCTAAATCTATAATGTCCTTCTGTTCTTGGGAAGGTTCAGGAGACGGGGAGGCACCATTCCTCCTCTTTTTTTTTAATAATTTTTTTTATTAATTTTCCAATACAAAATAAAAACAAACAAAGCAACATACACACATAAACAAACAAAAACATATAAACATGTATAGTTTCAAATCCTTTTTTTCATGAACATTATTTCTCAGACTTCCCCTTACCTCCCCATCTCTGCATCCCTATTTTTAAATTTTTTCAACAACCCTCCGCACCAGTTAAATAATTACTTATTTTCTTTTTAAATTTCTTCTCATAGTTAATCAATCAGGTACAGCTGTAATTCTAGATTTTCCTTTCCCTTGCCATTTTAGCACTCCTCTATTTTGCAACAGTTCTTAAGATATACTTTAAATTTCTTCCAGTCTTCTTCCACCGTCTCTTTCTCTTGGTCCCGGATTCTGCCAGGCACCATTCCTCCTCAGTCCAGCCCTGACACATAGGCATTCTCTATTTCAGTGTGAATTAAACAATTATACTTAACATAGTCTTTCATATGGTGACTGGGGGCGGCCTCCGAGACCATATAACACCGGTCTTGAAAGACCTACATTGGCTCCCAGTACGTTTCCGAGCACAATTCAAAGTGTTGGTGCTGACCTTTAAAGCCCTAAACGGCCTTGGTCCAGTATACCTGAAGGAGCGTCTCCACCCCCATCGTTCTGCCCGGACGCTGAGCTCCAGCACCGAGGGCCTTCTGGCGGTTCCCTCATTGTGAGAAACAAAGCTACAGGGAACCAGGCAGAGGGCCTTCTCGGTAGTGGCGCCCGCCCTGTGGAACGCCCTTCCAGCAGATGTCAAAGCGATAAACAACTACCTGACATTCAGAAGACATCTTAAGGCAGCCCTGTTCAGGGAAGTTTTCAACGTGTGATATTTTACTGTATTTTTGGTTTCTATGGAAGCCGCCCAGAGTGGCTGGGGAGGCCCACCCAGATGGGCGGGGTATAAATAATAAATTATTATTATTATTATTATTATTATTATTATTATTATTATTATTATTAGTGTGTGCAGAAAGCATGAAAGGGTCCCGTGCATTTCAAGTTACCAGAGGGATGCAGAAAACAGGAAAGGGTCTTTGACTACTGTTGATTGGGCGCTTTAAATACCATGGCAAGCTTTCAGGTGTGGCCATTTCACCCCAAACAAATTCAGCACTCACTTGGCTACTCAGGAACATTTATGATCTCAATCACTGAATTAAATAATCCATAAACCTGGACAGCAAACTGGCTTCCTGCTGAAACACCAATGGTGTTAACTGAGGTAAATGAACTCTACGGATTCTCTAACAACCAGCTTCTTCAAAAGCACCTGCTGGAGTTTTCTGCAGGGTCAAGTTAACAACCCCGTGTAACAAAAAACCGGAACCGAAGGCTTGATTGGTGGGACTCTGTGCTCGAAACCCAATAGTCTGACTGATGTGTGTGAAATGCCTATCTCACAAGCAGCTCTTAGCACCTAGATGTCACTTTCCGAATATAAAGCTCAGAAATTCTGCACTGCCAACTCTGTTAGGCCAAACAGGGCAATGTTAGAGGGAAAGCTTTAAAGACGCCAAGTGAAATTATGATACATCCTATCAAAAGGGCTATTTTGTCCAGATGAAGGGCGCAGATTTTCAGGAATGCTATAAATCTACATACTGAGGACGAAGGAAAATCAGGAGTGCTCAGCACCAGAGAAAACCAGTAGTACAGAGCACAGAGGAAAAGCAAAGAGAGATGAGATGCAGTGAAAAAAAGTTTTAACTTAAGATGCAATTGCTGCATTTCAGTTAGAAAGCTGCATAGGTAAAGGTAAAGGGACCCCTGACCGTTAGGTCCAGTCGTGACCGACTCTGGGGTTGCAGCACTCATCTCGCTTTATTGGCCGAGGGAGCCGGCACACAGCTTCCGGGTCATGTGGCCAGCATGACTAAACCGCTTCTGGCGAACCAGAGCAGCGCACGGAAACGCCGTTTACCTTCCCGCCGGAGCGGTACCTATTTATCTACTTGCACTTAGATGTGCTTTTGAACTGCTAGGTTGGCAGGAGCTGGGACTGAGCAACGGGAGCTCACCCCGTTGTGGGGATTCGAACCACCGACCTTCTGATCGGCAAGTCCTATGCTCTGTGGTTTAACCCACAGCGCCACCCGCATCCCATACCTACTCCGAAATCAGAGATGTAGTCACAGGAGAAGCCAATATCATCATACAAATCTATGGTCTAGCTGCATTTGGATTACTGTGTACAGTTCTGGTCACCACAAAAATGATATTGTAGAGTTGGAAAAGGATCAGGAAAAGGCCACCAAACTGATCAAGGGGTTAGAGCAACTTCCCTATGAAGAAAGGTTGCAGCTTGGAGGATTTTTTTTAGTTTAGAGAAAAGTTGAGTTAGGGTTGATGTGACGTGACAGATGTCTATAAAATAATGCATGGCATGGAGAAAGTGGATTGCGGCATGCATTTCTCCCTCTCTCATAAGCCAAGAACATCCAATGAAGGTGAATGTGGGAAGATTCAGGACAGATAAAATAAAAGACCGTATTTTTCGCTCTATAAGATGCACCAGACCATAAGACACACCTAGTTTTTGGAGGAGGAAAACAAGAAAAAATATATTCTGAATCTCAGAAGCCAGAACAACAAGAGAGATCGCTGAGCAGCGAAAGCAGCGATACCTTTTGCTGTTCTGGCTTCTGGGATAGCTGCGCAGCCTGCATTTGCTCCATAAGATGCACACACATTTCCCCTTACTTTTTAGGAGGGAAAAAGTGAGTCTTATAGAGCAAAAAATATGGTACTTCTTTACCCAGGGCATACTTAAACTCTGGAACTCTCTCCCACAAAAGGGGATGTTTGTTTTTCATTTGCGTGTTAAGCTTTGGTGGGATTTTTTTTTGTAAGTATTTTTGAATATTAAATACAAGTTTTCTAATTTTAAAAAAGGAAAGAAAATGACATCGCTGCATGTAATTAAGCACTCCTTGTGGTTGGGGTGGAGGAGTCTGAGAACAGAGGGGGAAATATGTGCTCCCTCTCAAGACATCCAACGAATTTCAGAATCATAAAGAATTGCCTGAGGCTAGTGTGGTATCTTGACACTTACTTGGAGCCACAAAGGAATTAGGAAAAAGTGCTGGAGGCGTGCAGAAAGGATACATCAACATCCAGAATACGCCATCTCACTTTTATGTCTAAGTGGAGACTATTTTATTCCTCCAACTCATAACAGTTTGTATATATGTTTGGTGCTTTTTCAATTCTTGTACTAAGTTATTTCCCCCTGGCTGACTTTTAGGCAGGTTTCATATTGATTTTATACTGTTTGCGTTGATGCTGGCTGTTTAGATTTCGTTTGTGTCTGTACGTGCTGAACTGTATTGCATGGAGCTAGCTTGTGCCGTTTTAACTTTTTTGAGGTTGCATTTCCATTCTTTAAATAAGCATGTGAATTGCCTAGAAGAGTTAGGGGGCGAGCGGGATAGAAATGGGGCGAATAAATAAATAAAAATATTGGTGGATATGGAAGCATATTTAACAGCACCAAATTCTAAGTGTGCCTGCTCAGAAACATCCCCTATTGATTTCAGTGGGACTTACTCCCAGTTTAGTGAAATCAGGACTGCAGCCCCAGATTCTGGATAGCTCAGTTGGCTAGAGTGCGGTACTGATAATGCCAGGGTTGAAGGTTCAATCCCCATATGGAACAGCTGCATATTCCTCCATTGCAGGGGGCTGGACTAGATGACCCTTGGGGTCCCTTCCACGATTCTAGGATCGTACCAAAGGCTCCCTGAAATGTATCAGAGTTGCTATCCATTCAGAGATAGTAAAAATTTGCCCAGCAGAAGATACTACTTACAGTCCCATGTAATGTTACCTTGTTTTTAAATTCTTCAGTTTTTCCTCTCACTCTGTAATTATATCTCTACACTTCTCAAACAGAAAGACATAAAAGCGAGTGCTTGGGAGATGGGAATAAAAAGCAGATAAAGTCAAAAGAGGGAAATGCAAATAGGGTAGAGGAAAGCATCAAAGGAAGAGGAAAGGCTGTGTGTGAGTATGCGTGCTTTCATTCTCTGCCTTTCTTCAGGGGGCAGAAATATTACCTGTAGAACCTGGTGGTGGTACAAAAGTCATCCCTGTAGTACCAAAACCCATCTAAAGCAATTTGGGGAAAGAATGGTTTATTTTTGCCTCCAAGCACAAGCCCAGAGAAAGGAACAAATAGAGAAAGGGACCTGATGTATTAAAAAGATGCTGTCAGTATCAGATCAAGGATCCATCTAGTCCAGACTCTTATATTTATTATTTCCATTTATAAATTGCTTACACCTGGAGATCTCAAAGTGGATTACAGTACAAAGAAAACACACATAAATATATACAATGATTTACATTATAAATCAAACACATAAACACCATCCATAGCTGCAAAATCAATATTCGTCAATACAGGCAAACTTTGCTCGACCTGGATAGGTCCAGGTACACAAGGAGGGATAGTTCATCTCCAGCACCTGATATTCAGAGGTATATTGCACCTGAAAATTCAGCTTCCATGTAGCTATTATGACTAAGAGCTCTTAGCAGCCATATCCTTCATGCATATATCTAATCCAGGGTTTCTCAAACGTGGGTCTCCAGCTGCTTTTGGACTACAATCCCTATCATCTCTGACTACCAGTCCTGCTAGGGATGATGGGAATTGTAGTCCAACAACAGCTGGTGACCCAAATTTAGGAAGCCTTGATCATATTCTTTAGCAATTTGCTGGGTCAGGACCCACTACTGGGGTTGTGTCCAGGAAAGAGAGAGAGAGTTGGATTTTATATCCCGCTTTATCACTACCCTAAGGAGTCTCAAAGCGGCTCGCAATCTCCTTCCCCTTCCTCCCCCACAACAAACCCTCTGTGAGGTGAGTGAGGCTGAGAGACTTCAGAGAAGTGTGACTGGCCCAAGGTCACCCAGCAGCTGCATGTGGAGGAGCGGGGATGAGAACCCGGTTCACCAGATTACAAGTCTACTGCTCTTAACCACTACACCAAACTGGCTCTCAGTGCTGCCAGATCTGAAAGGGGCCTTGGCAAGGGCCCCTCCATGCCACCCTGACCACTGTCCCACCTCTGCTTTCTCTCTGCTGCTGTTGCCACCACCATTTCTCTCCCCCATGCTTCCCGGGCTGCACTGCCTGCCTCGTTATGTGGTATTCACATTCTCCTCTGGGCCAACCAGACCCATCCAGATCACCAACCAGACCCATAGCCAATTTGAAAATGAAATGGAGAGGAAGTAGGATCCTACTTCCCCCTCAGCTCAGTTTTCAAAATGGCTGCCACCGCTGAGATTTCAGTCAAACCACCACTCGGAGCCACATGGCTGGATTGTACAGTGCATTTTTGCCCCTTTATGCAGTTCCTTTACAGAGGGATAAACAGCAGTCAGGGATCTCCTCACTACATTTTGATCCCTGAGGTGAAGGAGATGATGGGGCCTCCCCCATCCCATGTATAAAATCTGACCAGGCTGGCAGGGACAGATCTACTATGAAACTCCTCAGCAGTGGCGCCCTCCCTGTGGGACGCCCTCCCTTCAGATGTCAAGGAAATAAACAACTATCTGACTTTTAGAAGGCATCTGAAGGCAGCCCTGTTTAGGGAATGTTTTTAAAGACAGGTTATTATTATTATGGCATAATCTTGGAAGATTGTATAATCCTAGAAGGGAGAGAGGCTTTCAGAGAGTGTAACTATCGTGAATGGACCCTGCATTTCTGAATTTTCCACTATATTACTGCTGGAATTGGTCCAGAGGGGCAAAGGTGATCAGCAGTGAAAAAGAGATGGAACCATTCAAAGGCGCCTCAAAATCTGGCCATTACTGGCAGAAAACCTACTTTTCTCTCCTTTGTCAAGGTCTCAGTAACCCAGGCATTATATTGTTCCAGGAAACAGGCAGGACATCTTAAAGAAATAGAACAAAACACGTCTAAGAAATCTGGTTTCGTTCTCCCACTCTTTCCAATAGTCTCTCCAACAGGAAAAAACCCATAAAAGACCATAGAAGCTTCTGGCAGCCTACTGACATTTGAAATGTCAAAGCTATTTTTACGGCCATCTCCCAAAATTCTCATCTCTCCCCCACACCAATCGCTGAAGATATCCAGGTCTCATCGGCTTCTCAGGGCTAGCTATCTCACTTGTTTTAAAGGGGGGGGGAGCACACACACAGAACTCTTCCTATTTCAGAAGTAAGTCAAATAAACTGGGACTTATGACAAACAGAGCCCAGGAAGATTCCAGATCCTGTGTGGGAGCGGTCAACTACAGGAAGTGACCGGCCAGAATTAGGAGAGAAGTCACTGCAGGTTCGTTTCAGATCTTGAGGTGGGGATGTGTATTTGTTCTCAAATCCTTACATTGGCCAAGTTTGTGTGACATGGTAAGCCAAGGGGGTGGTTCTAGGGCCCATGGCACCCAACCAGTAAAGGATATGAATGTGGGATCTGCCAGAGAAGGGGTAGGAGGACCTTGCGGTTGGAAGTGGGGAAGAGTTCAGACAATAAAGAGGAAGAGGGTCCCATTGTGCAGTTGCTGGATGTCCTTGTAAGAGGATGAGTTGATGGAGGCAGTTCCTGCCCCACTTCCTGAGAGCAAAATTCCAAGGGAGCTGAGCCAGCCAGGTTGGAGGCAGACTTAAGAGTCGGAGGGCTGGATTCGGGCTTGTTTATTGATTGATTTATTACATCTATAGCCCACCTTTCCTCCAAGGAGCTCAAGGTGGTGTACATTGTCCTCATCCTCCCCTCTTTCTCCTCACAACAATCCTATGAGGTAGATCAGGCTGAGAGCAGGCGACAGCCCAAGGCCACCCATTAAGCTTCATAGCTATAGCCCAGCAATGCTGGAAGGAGGGATGAGGGAGGAATTTGAATCAGTTCTCAAAGGTGAATCTATAAAACCCGCACTTTCTGAAACACCAAAGAACTGAAGCACAGCCATTAACGTTAAAATTCAGAGGTGCAGCTAGCCACAAAAATGCACATATTTGGGCAACGTCTGCATAAAAATGAAAGTAAGAGTTAAAATAACATACAAAATGCATTATATCTGCTTGCAAAAATGTACTGCATACAGAATGTGTTTTCGGGAAGAAATTTGCTCTAAAACACATGAATTTTCATGAGGATTTCTTTTTTAAAAAAGCAAATTGCTTCAGGAATGTGTAGAACTGGATTTTGGGCTGGAAAAATGAGAAACCGAGAGGACTGAAGCGAACAGATCCTTCCACCCTTGTCTAGAGGGCCACAGATTCCTCACCCCTGCTGTAAACTCTAGAAATGGTTTATTTTCATTTGAAACAAACAAACAAACAAAATATTTCACTTGGCATTTATGTGGCAACAGCTCTAAAGATAGCTGAGCAAAAAGAGCCACAATGAGACTTTTCAAAGCTTACAGCATGGATGGGGACCCTGTGGCCATCCAGATGTTGTTAGATTACAATTCCCATCATCCCCAACCATTCATTCATGTTGTCTGGGGCTGATGGAGTCCAACAATATCCAAAGCAGCGGTTCTCAACCTGTGGGTCCCCAAATGTTGTTGGACTACAACTCCCATCATCCCTGAGCTCTGGCCTTGCTAGCTAGGGGTGATGGGAGTTGTAGTTCAACAACATCTGGGGACCCACAGGTTGAGAAAGGCTGATCCAAAGGGTCACAAGCTCCCCATCCCTGGGCTGCAGTTTTAAAAATGCCAGGTGGTTTTGTTTGTTGATAAGCTGCTCCTGGAACACCTGCATTTGCAAAATTTAGTTGCAAAGAGAAGCCCATGGCTGCAGTTGCAGCTTGACATCGCAAACCTTTGCAAACTGCTTTGAGGTTTTATTACAATCAAGTAATATATAAATTTTGTGAAATAAAATAAATAAATCCTATGGAAATTTATTCAGGAATTTTCTTGGGAGGTGGGGGAAGAAGTTAGATTCAGTTCACATATAAAGATGAACCAACCTAATTTGCACTTTTTGAAACAATCTGCAAACGTAAAACACAGCCATCCTTCAAAATACGCACTTGTCTGAAGTTTTCAATTCAATTTTTAAGCCAAATTATACATATACTAGGGTAAAGTGTGAATGGAAATGCCAAGATTTGTGTGAATAAGATGCAGAAATGCATTACAGCAGGGGAAATTACTTTGTAAGCATAGATACATCAGGCAAAACCACACACAAAAAATTGTATATCGGGACTTCCGGGTTGGCGCCATTGCCAAATGGCGGACTCCCTCCGAGCTCCGGAGGGAGCCTGCTCGGCAGGGGCTGGGTTCTACCGCGCCGGCGACGCAGGGACCCTCAAAAACCATGGGCGCTGAAACCCATGGGCATGGTGACTCGGCGGGCACCGTTTGCGCCCCCCCCGACCACGCGAAGGAGCCTTTTTAAAGGCTACGGAGCGGGTGACGGGGGGGGTGCTGTGAGTCCTCCGCTTCCCCTGCCGAGTGAAGCCGCATGCCATTTGGCGGAGAGCGCTGACTGCTTCCATTGAAAATCTGGACTCAAAAGAATAACCCGTGAGTAATTGGAACTTGGATTAAAAAGGGGAGCGAGCGGGGGAGGTGCAAAAAGGAAGTCAGCCTCCCCCCTGTTGTTGAGGAGCTAAAGCAAAGGACCTGACAACTAAGATCGAGTGCAACCTTTTTTTGATAAAGTTATTAATTTCGCGATGGAAAATTATAAACTGGGCTGGAGGAGAAAAGTGGAATGTGAATTAAAATACAACCCCCCCCCCGAAAAACCCCGGGAGCGATCCGTGAGAGCGCCGGGAGAGGAGAAATAGAGGTTTTGACAGCTGTCAAAGGAGCTGCCAAAACTGAAGAACAAAAAGAGAATTTTGTTACGAGGACTTTGCTGGTTACATTTGTTATAAATTGGATATAAACTGTTTAAAACAAGGAATAATAAGTTACTTTGATTGGTGGGTGTGATCGGGAAGGAAACTGAGTTATTATAATCCCTCTAGAGGAGCTGTGGGTCATTACAAGTATTGCTGGCATGGAATTTGAATCGGACTTTTTATCTCCTGGGAAACTGCAGAAATGGAACACTATTTTGTCTACAGAGGTCTACACACTAAAGGAGACAATAGATTTATCTATTGAAGAATGGAAGGGACTTGACCTGCCCGAAGATTAAGGCCTACTGGGAAATGATCTATAATGAAATTAAGAAAATCCTTAAGTGGACATTCGTAAAGAAACCGGAGGCTTTTCTCTTGGGCATGGTAGGCCAAATGATTCCAAAGAAAGATAGAACATTTTTTATGTATGCAACAACAGCAGCAAGAATTCTCTTGGCAAAGTATTGGAAGACTAAAGAACTACCTACTCTGGAAGAATGGCAGACCAAGGTGACTGAATTTATGGGACTGGCAGAGATGACCGGCAGAATTCGTGACCACAGGAGAGAGACAGTGGAAGAGGACTGGGAAAAATTTAAAATTTATCTTAAAAACTGTTGTAAAATTTCGGAATGTTAAGATGTCAAGGGATTTGATATAAAGAATTACAGCTGTAAAAATTTAAGATTAAGAAAATCTTTTAAAGAGAATTAAATATAAAAATGGATGAAGGATTGCTAAAAAATTTTAAAACAAGGATGCAGTGAAGGGGAGGTATGGGGAAGTCGTGTTATGTTTGTTTGTTTTTTGTTTGTGTTGTAAAATTAATAAAAATTATTTAAAAAAAAAAAAAAGAAGAAGAATGGAAGGGACTTGACGTAATGTTTTGTTCCTGAATAACAAAGCCTCTGCAGAGGAATTACAAGCTTTTTGGAATTAGAACATTTGTGCAGGAGAGCGGGGGGGGGGGAAGGAGGAGAAAAGAGAACAACAAGAACAACAAGAATAGCAAGAACTGGACAAAGTTGGAAGATAGACCCCTTTCAAGATAGGACATTCGAAATCAAAGATGACCAAAAGACGGCAAAGATTATTAAAAAGACGGCAAAGCGGACTGGTGAAGGACTATGGTTTAGATGTGGGAGCTCCAGGACAACAGCAGACATTGACGGACATTGGGAACGCAACCGGGAAAGGGGGGAGGGAAATTTGGAATCCAAAGGGTGTTAAATTACATTTTATTCTTTCTTCTATTTTTTTTTTATGTTAATCTGTATTGTATACTAAAGAGGGGAACTCGTGGAAGGGAACAGGTCGATTTTAGGGGATGGGAAAATATTTTTTAAATTGGGTTAATGATAATAACTTTAAAACTTGGGGTAAGAACTTGCTGAATTTATTTGAAAGAACTGGAATACAAGAGGGGGAGGGGAGGGGAAGTCCTGGAAAGATGATATTGAAAATAAGGTCTTAAATTTGGATGTTTTTCTTTTCTGTTATATTTGAAAATTTTTAATAAATATTATTTTAAAAAAAAAATTGTATATCGGTCAGCTTTCACCCCAAACACACAAACACAAGTTTTTGCAAGCGCTTTCAAGGGAATTCTCAGAAAAGTTTGATCCCTTTTCAGGTGAGCAACAGGATGCTCATGCATGTCTGCAAAATCCAACCATCCTGGTCACCCCCAAGGCAAATTTAATGGAGTACATCTCAACACTATCCTGCCCCTTATTTGGTAATTCCTGAAACTTCAGGAAGAGGAGGCGGAGGAGAGGCAAACCGAAGATCAGGGGGTAGATGATTCACGGGCTCTAAATCACTTGATAGCCATGGCTGAAACATATCCTGGTCTGAAATTTCACATAAGATGCTGGAAATGCTGGCCCCACTTATGCAGAATTCTGGACCCTCAGCTCTTCCTAGATGTTTTCTCAAATGAGGAAGGATCTCCTCTATTCCTCTCTCTTAACCTGCGCCATGTTTTCATTCTTGTTCTCCCTGTACAGCCACGTTTCATTTCAGGACCCTCCAGTTTGCAGAGATGACATCATCCAAGGTAATGAGCTAGCAAGGCAGGAAAAAACGAGTTCCACACTCCAGAAAACTCACATCTCAAAAGGGTAGGAGGAGGACAAGAAATGTCACACCATCAGTGCTGAAGGGGTTGAGCTAGCTTGTGTTCTGACTCCAGGGCTCTGTTTTGTTTCCTCTTCTTCTTCTTTAATTGCATGTTGCTTAATTACTGCCGTTATGCTTTCTGATCACTAGCAAGCGAGGACAAAATTGAAGAGGATTATATAAAAAAAAGTTAATGAAAGTATGTAGGAAAGGAAGCAGCAACTGATGAGTACACAAAAGAGTTTTCTTCTATGCTGGCTTGAAATATTTGAAGAACCAAGCCAGGCACAAACTACATGCAACTGGTACACCTTCCTGCCAGGTGGCAGCTGTCATTGTGAACGAAAAGCAGCGGCGAGAGACTGGGATCAGAAGCACGACCCTTTCCCTTCCTTCCAACTGTGCTCTCAGAGGACCCCTCCAAAATGGAGTCATACCCACTCCATACATTTAAAGCATTTTCATACTACTTCAACAAGCAGTGCTGGGAACTGTAGTTCTGTGAGGGGTAAACCACAGTGTGGGTGCATTCTGAAATGCATCATTGATGCAATAACAGTGCATTAGCATTGAATTTAAACTAGACATGGCATGCCTCTTTATTAATTGCTCAGCAATGCTTCCCCGGCGTTATCACATTACAGCCATACCTCGGGTTACAGATGCTTCAGGTTGTGTTTTTTCAGGTTACGGACTGCCAAAACCCAGAAGTAATGAGTTACTTCTGGGTTTCAGCGGTCGCGCATGTGCAGAAGCGCTAAATCGCGCTTTGCACATGCGCAGAAGTGCTGAATCACAACCTGCGTGTTAGCCTCTCTGGGCCCGGCTTCAGCTGGGGAGGGCGGGATATAAATAAATTATTATTATTATTATTATTATTATTATTATTATTATTATTTCCCAGCCCCATGGATGGGAAAGGACCTGGCTGGGGGAATTTCGAGTGGACAAAGGCACTGGCAGAACCCTCTGGGGTTTTTTGGCAGTTACCATAATGCCCCAGTGCAGCCGCTACAATAGGGTAGAGATGTGGGCAGGATGGGGAGAACACAGGGAGAACAGGGGTGGCCCAAGATGCTTTGGTCCCTGGGGAGAAATGCCTCACTGCCTCCCCCACGTTGGGAAGAGCATGGAATTGCAAGGGCTTCCCCTCAAGGAGGAGTCCAGGCAAAGCCTCATCACCCTGTTGGGTGGAGGAGGTGGGAAACCAGCAGCAATGCTGGCTGTGAAACGCCTCCCCTCTTGCTGAGCTGGCAGAGCTTTGCTGCTGGTCCTTCTCTGCCCCTGGGGGTAGGGGAGACAAGCAGCAAAGCTGGGTGGCAGAACTCTGTGCTACGGTGCCGCTGCCACAGCCTACCTTACCTGGGTTTCTTCTCCAGTGGCGGTGGGGCAAGCGGGATGTCTGTGGAGGCACCACCTCTTGCATTTCTTCCACCTGAGGCAGTTGTTTCACCCTGCCTCATGGGTGGGCCGGCTCTAGAGGAGGAGAGCACACACAGCCTCTCCATCCAGGTAATCAAGAAGCAGATGGAGCTCTATCAGGGCAAAAGCACTCCAGGAGAGGGTGGAGCAGAGATTATGGAAATTATAGTCCACCATATTGCCTACCCCTAGACTGTGGGCAGAGTCCACCTCTTGCTGCATGTGAATACTGTGTCTTGTCTGAACCTTATTGCTATCTTCTTCCAAGCAGTGGAGAACAGCATTCACAAACAAAGTACAGTGGTACCTTGGGTTACATACGCTTCAGGTTACATACGCTTCAGGTTACAGACTCTGCTAACCCAGAAATATTACCTCAGGTTAAGAACTTTGCTTCAGGATAAGAACAGAAATCGTGCTCCGGTGGCGCAGTGGCAGCAGGAGGCCCCATTAGCTAAAGTTGTGCTTCAGGTTAAGAACAGTTTCAGGTTAAGAACGGACCTCCGGAACGAATTAAGTACTTAACCCGAGGTACCACTGTAGCTACTTGTCCCCACTAAGGATAGACGAATAAGTCAAATTTGCTTTCTCTCAGTTTTCCAGTTTGCCAACTGCAAATTCAGTTCTCCACATTTCTGTACCTGTTTGCAATGTTCTTTCTCATGAAAATTAATCAGCGTGACTGTTGCTTAACATACACATCTTTGCAGGGCAATTTGCTTGGGCAGAATGCATTTTATGTTCTTTATACCAATATATGCATTTATATGCACACTTTACCCTAGTAAGTGCGTTTTCATACACATTACAAGGCTGGATAACTGCATTGCGAAATTCAGGAAAGAGTGACTTTTGAAAGGATGGCTGGGCTTTGTATTGTTTTGGAAAGCTCGAACTAGGTAAGTTCACCTTCAAATGTGAACTGTTGGCCAAGGCTACATGTATTCCGACTTCACCATCGTGCCCTGATTGCCAGGCTTCTGCAGGATCAAGCCAAAAAAAAGTCTGTGCACCAACTCTCAGAGAGCAGAGAAAAACAACAGGAAGCTTGACTGAATGAAGCAGAGACCAAGGTGAAGAGTGGCAGGTACTCAGATGACTCAAAGGGCTGCTTTGTGTCTCTATCAGAGCAGAAAATTGCCCATCAGATAGATGTGATCAGCCCAATAATGCTCGTCTGGAAAGGCTATTAAGGCACATTACAGGCTGGGAAAACAGGAAGGACAGCTGCCAGGCAAAGCCTCTTAATCCACATCCATTTGCTAGCTCTGTCTATTTCAGCCAAGTGGAGAAGAGGGTAGGGGAAATTACATAGCGACTCTCTCCATGTTAGCAAATTATGTGTATACATAGAATTATAGAGCTCAAGGGGGCCTTGGAGGTCATCTAATCTAAGCCCTTGTCCAGTGCAGAGGTCCTAGGGCATCTTCAGCAGGTGCGGCTTCTGCTAGGCTCATTTCCAGAAAAATTGCTGAAAGCTGCTTTGCAGGCAGAGTCACAATTCTTATCAACTACTGCAGCTAAGTGTGTCTCATTCCTGTTTAATGTCCAGCCTTGGGAAACTTGACTGCCTCCCTTAATCCCACTATTGCTGGCATTGCAGAAAGGACAGCGATGCCCCTTTTCGGATATCGTAGCTGCCTACCTATTAAATTTGAACTGGCTCCAAGAGCAACGGTTGAAATGTGACCCTTTCCGCAAGTGTTCGCCTAAGCAGATGTCTCATACCCTTCGGCTGCATACACACTGAACAGTTAAAGCACATGACTTCCCCCAAAGAATCCTGGGAACTGTAGCTTATTAAGAGTGCTGGGAACTGCAGCTCTGTAAGGGGTAAACTACAGCTCCCAGGATTCTTTGGGAGAAGTCATGTGCTTTAAATTGACAATCTCTTCAACACAGCTCGTGTTCTGCCTCCCCACTGAAACCACAGACTAAATGTCCTGTGAAGAGCTGACCTCTTGTCTTAGTACATGAATTTGCTGCCTCATTTGCCTTTAGTAATAAACATAGCATATTGGAGGAGAGACTTGAAGCTGGCTTCCCCATTGGCTGGTGTCAAACTGACAAGTGACATTAAGCCCCAGGCCCTATTGGCAAACACAAGCAAACACAAACACACACACACACACACATACATCATGGTAAATCTACTTCCAAAGGTAATATTTTACATAAGAAAAAGAGGATTTTCCAGGAGCTGGAGAGAAATTGCCTGGCACAAGGAACTGCTGCCTATCCCGGCTCAAATTCATATATCGATATATATATTTAGACTATATATATATATATATATATATATATATGTAGACATTTAGCAAAGTAGACCTTAAAACTATTGAGATTAACCCTCAGCTTGCCATGGAACAGACTCCCTCAGGTGGTGATGGACTCTCCATCACTGGAGGTTTTTAAGCAGAGGGTGGGTGGCCATCTGTCAGGAATTCTGTACTATGATTCCTGCATTGCAGGGGGTTGGACTAGATGACCCTTGGGGTCCCTTCCAGCTCTACAGTTCTATGATTCTATGAATAGAGAGCCAGGCTAGAGAAGTTACCATTGTTATCTCAGTTTCTTTTTTAGATAAAGGCATAAAAATGTGTTTACCTTGAAATAAAACTAACATTACTGATCTGAGGTGGAGTGGAGGGCTGTGCCCTGAAAGGAGATTTCTCCTTTCTTTTTGTGGTTCTTGAAACCAGATTTGGAGCCAACATCAAACTTAGTCAGACTACTGGCCTATCTAGCTCACTATTGTCTATTGGCAATTATTATTAGCGAGTGGGTGGCACTGTGGTCTAAACTACTGAGCCTCTTGGGCTTGCTGATCATAAGGTCGGCAGTTCAAGTCTGTGCGATGGGGTGAGCTCCCATTGCTCTGTCCTAGCTCCTGCCAACCTAGCAGTTCGAAAGCATACCAGTGCAAGTAGATAAATGGCTACCACTACAGCAGGAAGGTAAACAATGTTTCCACGCATTCTAGCTCTTGTCACGGTGTCCCATTGCACCAGAAGCGGTTTAGTCATGCTGGCCACATGACCCGGAAAGCTGTCTGTGGACAAACGCCGACTCCCTCGGCCTGAAAGCGAGATGAGCATCACAACCTCAGTCGCCTTTGACTGGACTTAACCGTCCTTTACCTTTACCTTTACTTTACCTGTCTATTGGCAAGTGGCTCTCCAGGGTTTCTGGCACAGTATCTGTCCTGGAGATGCCAAGGATTGAACTTGGGACTTTCTGCATGCAAAGATGTTCTGCCACTGAGCTACAGCCCTTCCTCAAATAAACTCCTTCAAACAGAGGACTGTACTGTGTAAAGTACATAGCTGTCAACTTACAGATTTGAAAATAAGGGACCAGCAGCCTCGAAAATAAGGGATCAGCAGCCAAAATAAGGGATTTTAGTCAACCAGCTGAAATGCGAAGTTAAAAGGGACCAGATAATTTGGGGGAGCAGCGCCGGTTTTTAGACCTTCGTTTCCAGAGGTTGCTGCTCAAGACACCAGCTGATGAAACACTGCAATTAAATAACTACAAGCAGCAACCACTTTTCGCACAAAACGAAGTCCAAGCTACGAAGATGCTGCTGTGGTTCTGTGTCTTTTCTCTCGTGCTCCATCTGCAGCTCTCAGTTCCATCAGGTGGGGCAGGAGGAGGGGGGGGGGGAATGGCGCCCAAAGTAAACCCGCAGATCAGACCATGCTAGTCCACCACTACAAATCTATGGGAGAAGCGCTTGCGGTCCTTCTTCCGCTTCCCCCCTCTGTGGTTAGCCCTTGGAACACCCGCCCGCGCCTCCACCTCCTCCTCCTCTCTCTGAACTGCTTTCTCTATGGTTGCCCTCACTCGCCTCTCAAGGCTCCGCAGCAATTCATAGGCCGTGCCAGGCTGCCCATCTCATCTAGTTCCTTTGGCGGCGCAGACGCAGTACGGCATAGCGGGAGTGGCGGCGGCAGCGACGGGCAGAGGGGAGGCCCCAGGCAGAGACGCTCAGTTCGGCGGCCGCAAGGAGGATGGCGGCAGAAGGGCCTGAGGCTCCAAATCTGGTTTCAAGTCCAGTCCCAGCAGGGAGGGGCTCCCGGGGGCAGAGGCTGGTGAGAGGAGGCTGGAAGAGGGCGGGCCGGGCAGCCAAGCAACACAGTTGGAGCCTCCCTCCTCCCTGGCCGGCAGGGAGGGAGGGAGAGGAGCTGCTTCCTTTGAAACCCAGGAAATTTAAGGGACATCATCAATAAGCAACAGCAGCGGGACACGGCGCTGGGATAAGGGAGTTTCCTGCCAAATAAGGGACGGTTGACAGCTATGGTAAAGTAGGACATGTAGGTACCCTAGCAGTGAATAGATTAATGGCAAATGGCTTCTGGGGACCTCTGTTCTTCTCTTCCTTTGCATCATTTCATGTATCTGACGAACTGGACCCAGTCTGCAAAAGCTGCATCCATAATACATTTGTCAAGCTTCTTTGTTGATTTTGCTGTAACAGACTAGCATGGCTACCCCTCTAGAAATCTTTCTGTGTGTTTGTCTCTTACACCCTCCTGTACACCCACACACTCTCTTCCCTTTTCTTGTGATGATTTTTGGAAAATCCATCAGTATTCACACAAATGCAAAACAAAAACGTCTCAGTAAAGAAGAGATTTTTATTTCCCCTCCCCAAGAAATGTGGTTCCAGTACAACATTAGTGAGAGGGCATATGAAAAACAGAAAAATATATATGTATAAAGATTGTATTCATGGCACTTTGATAACAGAAACTGCCAACTTCTTACAGATCCTTGATTTCCCCCCCCACACACACACACCCAAACATTCCTCATTTGATATAAAGAATTTCATCACAAGGGTAGTTATCGTTGTCATTTCAGTAGAAGTTGTGCAACAGGCTGGCAGAGTGGAGAAATGCAACAGTGGTTTTTTAAAGGGTCTGTGCAAATAGAAGAGGGGAGAGGAGCAGGCAACTCTGGAGTCGAAGGCTAAAAAAAAATTAATTGATACATTTCCATGTGTAAAACAGACAGTGTGATCCAGTGAAGGTGTTACTGCAGCTGTCTAATTCCTATAAACCCAGGCTGCCAGTGTCATAAAGCAGTGTAACATCTGAAGTTGGGACTCATAGAAGATTGCAGAAACAACTCCAATACCTTGACAAAATTACAAGATGTGCCCCCCCCCCCCATGTTGGCCCAATGCATTTTGCTGTCTGAGCTGGAGCAGCAAATCTACCCACCACAAAACACACACACACACACACCAAGTGAATGGTACAAATTGCCTTGGCACCTGATAATCCCACAAACACCTTGCCCACTCCTTGCACTCCTTGAGAGTCAACATGCAATCATAACAAACTAAATAGCAAGCCCTTTAATGGCAGCCAGAATTGGTTACCTGAGGCTGTAGCCTTAGTCTGTCTAAACCGGAGCCAGCCCTGGCTGCTATGATATTCCTTGTGTCGCAGCTTCAGATACATCAGGACTGACTCTGAGAGCTGAAGCAGATATAACTGCAGCCAGCTCAACCATGCAAGCTGCAACCTTTCCTGTCTGCCCAAGTAGATCACTACTGGTGTCAACAGTGGTTTGCAGAGGTCCAGCTGGTGCCAGGAATGCCCACTCCACTTCTGATTGCATTTCCTTTCTGCTGAAAGATTTGCAAGAGTAACAGGGGAACAGTGCTTGTTAGAGTCCCCACCATGACCAGATTTTGTTATTCTCTTAAAAGTGAGGCTGGAAAACAGATGAAGTGGAAAGCTAATTGCTGTCTTTTTGTCCACCTAAAAACAAACTGGTGGGATGCTCAATTGGAAAGACATCATAATGGGTACTTTTAGTGTGGACAGCTGTGGTCCACACCATCTCAAAAAAGGGTATCATTTAACTCGTAAAGATGTAAAAAGGGCAACCAAAAGAAAAATGTGGTTGGCGGATGGGTGGGTCAGGGCATCAGAACCTTGAAGGAAAGGCTATAGCATTGGAGTGGGGAGAAAGACAATTTAACAAAGAGACATTATTGCATTTTTAAAAGACTCATGCATGGTGTGGAGACTGAATAGAAATAAATGCAGTTACAGATAGGTAGCCGTGTTGGTCTGCCATAGTCAAAACAAAACAAATTCCTTCCAGTAGCACCTTAAAGACCAACTAAGTCAGTTCTTGGTATGAGCTTTCGTGTGCATGCACGTGCATGCACGTGGTATCTGAAGAAGTGTGCATGCACACGAAAGCTCATACCAAGAACTGACTTAGTTGGTCTTTAAGGTGCTACTGGAAGGAATTTGTTTTGTTTAGAAATAAATGTTTTTTCCTCTGACAAAGAACATTACATCTCAGGGTCAACTAATGAAATTGACTGGCAGGAGAATCATAGCAAGCAAAATGAAGAACTTCCTCACATAGCAGATAAATAACTTGATGGAATTCACAGAACCAAGATATGCTGTTGGTCACTAGCTGAAATGGTTTCTAAAAGGGTTTAGACAAATTAATGGAGGAGAAATCTAATCAATGGCTAATAGTCATGACGGCTGCTGGAATCTCAAGGTTCAGAGGCAGCTGATGGGGAGCAGCAGGAAGGGAGAACAATTGCCTTGAAGCTCTACTTAGGATTGGAAGCTTTCCAGAGATATCTGGCTGGCCACTGTGAGAACAGGATGCTGGACTAGATGGACCTTTGGTCTGATCCAGCAGCCAGGTTCTTATTGTGTTCTGATCAGACTGCACTAAACATTAGGGAAAGTGTTTGCAAAATTAATTACAAGCGTCCATCCAATTACTTGCAATTGACTCGCACATGACCACATATATGTCTGGTACTGGGAAATAATTCAATTCAATTCAAACCCAGAAATGGCAGGCGAGAGCTGGACTTGCAAGGAGACCATCCCTGGATCAGAGTGGGGCTTTGTTTATGCTGCTTAGCCTCCCCACCTAACAGCTGGCGGGGTAGTACAGCAGCAGCAACCACTTTCCCACTCATCCTCCACCTTCTAGTTGTGGATATTTTTAGATGCAATATTTTTTGGTGTGGATTGAAGAAAGTGTGGCAGAAAGGGCATTTAAAGGGTGTTTAGAGGGTGCTCCTCACTTTACACAATTTCACTTATGCATGTGGGGCCCCAGAACGTAAACCCTGCATAAGTGGAGGGGGGGCCACCTGTCTCATTACTGCATTTTCCCTAAGGAGCTCAATGTGGTGCATTTATTTCATCTATTTGTTAAATTTAGATCCCACTCTCCTTCCCAAAAGAGGCCAGGGCAAGATGGTTTTTCCTCTCTCAATATTATCCTCCTAAAACCCTGTAAGGTAACTTAGGCTGAGAGTTGGTGACTGGCCCAGCAAGCTCCATGGCCAAGTAGGGATTTGAACCCTGGTCTCCCAAAGTCATAGTCCAACACCAACCCAGCCTTTCTCAACCTTGGCTCCCCACATGTTGTTGGACTGCAACTCCCACTATTCCTAGCCAGCATGGCCAGTGGTCTGGGATGATGGGAGTAGTGTGCTCTAACCACTACACCATGTCTAGAGAGTTGCATGTTCCAGCATCACTCTGTGTCCCACCAATGTGGAGCCTCATCACCTGGACGCTTCCCACTGCAGCCAGGACTAGACGTTTAAGAACTTTGATTAAGAAGATAGTATTGGAAAGCAAACAAACAATCTTTTGACCCATGTGGTAGTGATGTGATGGCTGGAGTGGTCCAAGCAGATGCTTTTTTTCAGCTGGAGGAAGGAAACCTAGGAAGCAGATGTCATTTGCAAGTAACACCAACTTAGTTTCCATTAAGCCAAGCTATGGCAACGGAGTCCAGTGTGATGAAACCACACCAGTTTGTGCATAAAATGTTCCACCTTCCAAGAACATGGCCAAATTTAGCTGATTAGAAGCAGAGAGAAAAGGTGTGATCAGAAGCAGGAACTCAGCCAAGTTAGAAGGTCAAGCTCAGCACTACAGCCTCCACTGACTGGCAGAAATTGCATTGCCAGCCTCATTGCCTGCAGCAGCACTTACATTATGCCAGCCCTGCAGAGGCATGACTACTAGCAGCTGCCCAATGCCAGAAGATCAGGACCTGCAGATGGGTAGCAAGGCCACATCAGGTGGATCTCAGCAAAGCTGTTGCCGCCATGTTGGATTCCACCTTAGGTTGGCCAGACCAAAGGAGCACTACATGTGTGTCTGGACGAGGATGTGTTCTTCTGATGAGATGCTCGTTTTATCAACATCCACAAGCACTGCAAAGTGGCAGGGGAATGGAATGGGCCATTAAAAATGATAATAAGTTACGTATTTCCTGCCACCCACATGCTTGTGCCTTTCTCCTGCCATACTGCAGGGCTGATTTGCATTTAGTAGCAATGCTAATGGAACACTGTGCTCTGTGAATTGCCATTTTAGGATTCATCACGTGCCTTATCAGCTCTGTAAGGTATAAATCAAATGTGAAAACGGGTCCCATGTTGTAGCCTGGGAGTCAGAGGTGGGTCTCTGGATTCAACCAGACCACTCCTCTATGCCAGGGGTAGGGGGGCGAATTCTGGGCAAACTTCTGGAGGCCACATGTCAGTGCAGGATGGGACCAAAAGAAAAGGCAGATGGAGCAATTAATATAAATTTTACCTGTGCATGGTAAGCTTGTCTCTATACACACACACAAACACACACACACACACACACACACACACACACACCCTCTTTAGCCTCCATGTGTGCAAGGACACATTCCAACCAGGCAAAAACAAAACAAAACCACCCAAAGAGAGTGCAAAATGGGGCCAGTGAGGGGTGTGGCAACTTAGCAGAAGACAGCTTTCTATGTTCATAAATCATCCAGAATGATGAAGCCCAACTTTAATCACCTGCAGTTTCGCCCTCAAGGCAACAGCTGCAGTGGCACAGGGAACTGGCATCTGACCAACAGAATTCCTAGCTGAACTCCACAGTGCCTGGCATATTTTTTGTGTGTCCTTCACTGAAGTTATAAATGCTTGTACAGATTATATATTTCCAACGGCACTGCTTATGTGCTGCAGGAGTGAACCAAACCAATCCAAATAAACAAGGTAACTTCTAGAAGGGGCTTTTGCTGCAAGAGCGTAGGATCCTTGCTTATACTAAGTCAGACTTTTGGTCCAGGTAACTCAGTACTGTCTACACTGACTGGCAGCAGCTCCCCAGGGTTTCAGGCAAGGAATCTTTCCCAGTCCTATCTGGAGATCCTGAAGATTGAACCTGGAATCGACATCCAAAGCAGGTGTTTTGCCATTAAGCTACTGCCCAAATTCAGAGCCAAGTACATGTACATACATCAGCAGTGGAAGATAGCAGAGCTCACCCCACAGCAGAAATAAATGCATGAGATCCCAAAGCTGGGCATATCTGTATGCACCCCCAAGTCTTTTGAAGTTTGTTTGTTGGCTTGTGGACTTGAAGATCATGCAGGGATGTCAACAAAACTGTATACAGATCTCTCCAGCCCAGGAAATGCCATGCATTGCGCTCAGCTGCTGGAGGTGGGGGGGCATATTTGATTACCCGGTGCCCAGAAATAGAGAAAACAGACCTGCTATTGGCAGCCTAATTATAGAAAGTCCGCCTGTCTTTTGCAACAGTGGAACAGCAAGGGGTTAACCATGGCAGGTTATTGCTCTATTATGCAGGCAAACAAAGGATCTTCCTGGGTGAGCAAAGGTCTATTTTCTTCTCTCTTAAACCCCCCCCCCCAACCCCCCAATGGAAACAGAGAGTAACAAAAAGCAAAGAAAGCAGCTCTGAGTTCTTGAGTTACAGAACAAAGCATTAGAAACTGACAAAAGATCCTTCCTGGAGAAGGGAGGGGAGTTGTAAATCCTGGCTTTGTTACAGGCATGGTTTTCATTTAAAGTTATGGAAATGCTTGAGAGGCCTGTCTCTCTGAAACACATGGATCACATATATTAAAAGTGAGAGCTATGCTGCAGAGGAAGCTGCCTTAAATGAAGTCAGGCGATTTGTCCATTTAGCATAGTATTCTCTAGTCTTGAGTAGCAAGAGCTGCCCAGGTGGTGCCTTTCCTTTCCCCTGTGGTCCAACACGTTCCCACCCCTTCCCCGCATATTGGACTTGTTCTCTCTCTCTCTCTCTCTCTGCAATAAGGAAAGTGATGGGGAAACACTCCAGAAACCGCTAAATAAATTCCCAACATCATCAAACCTTCCCACTTCCTTTGTGCAAGCAAATCAGGATGTATGCTCAGCAAACTAGTCCGGAAATAACACTGATTTTTATTTTGAATGAACTTGGGACTTCATGTACAGCCATGTGCTCTACCATATTCCAAGGAAGCAACAGTTATCCCTCACTTCTTTCACTGAGTAGGATCTGGCATAATCTTCCAGCACTTCCTATGCCAAAATGCTTCCACCTGCACCAGTCCACTTGCCATGGCTAGAATGAGCCTCCATGTGGCTCAGCACCACATGTACGGTCAGCACATCTGGTTTCTTACACAAAAAGGTGCCTGCCTCTTCTCGGGTATGAGACCTTATCCTTGAATGGGGTGATAGGAGGCAACTAGACCCTTTTGAGCTGATTCAGCCCGGCCAACCCTGAGGCAATTTTATTTGGCCCCTGGAAGATCTAATCGAGGGGCAGGGAAAGGTTGCTCACGGTTGCATTCATGGAGAAAAGAAGAATGTTTGCAAGCTGGAAGAAACAAAAGCTATGCCAATACACAGAAATTACATACACAAGGACAAAAAAAGGATGTATGTGATATGCAAGATGCAGAATGTGTGGTGCAATGGCAGCTAGTGTCAGACTTATTCTAGGGAGATCCAAGTTCAAATTTCTGGCAACGGACTGGATGGCTTTGGGCCAGACACCATCTCTCAACCTAGCCTGCCTTAGGATAAAAGACAGAAATTATGCAGCTGTCATTTGAGAAAGGCAGAATAAAAAGATAACAATGATACCTTTATTATGAAGCATGTCTACAGAGGAAGTTGCATTAAACCGAGTCAGGGCATTGGGCCATTTAGCTCAATATTGCCTACACTGACTGGCAGAGGCTCTCCAGGGTTTCAGGCAGGGAGTCTTTCCCAGCCCTACCTGGAGATACCCAGGTGCGAAACTGGGACCTTTTGCATGCAAAGCAAATGCCCTACTGCTGAGTTACCTATCAGCCATTCAGATGTTTGCAACAAACTTCCTTATGCCCTCCCCCAGAGGAAAGTCTGGAGGACTGAGCAGCCCCCCCCCCCAAGTGAATAGATGTGGCTCATCCCTGTTTTAGAACTCCAACAAGGAGTAGAGGAGATGACCATCTGGATATGGCCCCAAAGCACTGCTGCTTCTTGTCTGTCTCCCTTCCTGCTCAGTCAAGTTTGCACTTCCACATATGTTACACTTGGGCCAGACATAACAGCAGCACACACAAGCATACCCCCCCCGGGGGGGGGGAGGTTAATGCAACAGCATACTGTGAAGGAGTTAGCCAGGAAACGTGATGTATGTGTGCACACCCTTCGTTCCCAGCCTCGTCCACCCCCACGCCAGTCCTGGCCGCTGCCTTTTTCCGGCTCCTAGGCTTACAGAGAGTCTGGTTTCACTTCTTTTCAGCTGCATGTGTGGATGTGGATGAGCTCCAGGTGCTGAGGAGCCAAGAGAGCAGCTGTTCCCTACCCACCCACCCTCCACTCTTCCAGCCATAGCTATCAGCCAGCCTTGGTATTACTATAGCTCAGCTGAGAATAAACAGCAAGGAGGAGAAAGGAGACCTCCTTTGAATTGCTGGTACACAGCTGTGGTTTGCAGGCCACCCTGCTGGGAGAAAAAACCAGGCCAAAGAAGCCAGGTTAAGGGGGAAAGCTTAGAGAAGTCAGGAATACACACATTCCTTGTTCTGATCCTATTACTTCCCAAGGAGAAACACTGAAAGATCGAACCAGGACATTGAGATTTGTCCCCCCACCCTTTAATGTAGGCATCTAATGCATGATATATTCTCTCTCTCTCTCTCTCTCTCTCTCTCTCTCATGCCTCTTTCAAGCTCAGCTGTTATCCTGTCCTAACTGGGGCCCTGTAAACGACCTGCCCTTTGCATCCTCTGAAACCACAACTCTGATTCAGCAACTGTCAAGCTACAGGTTACATTAATTCTATCAAGAATACCCGATACATTGCTTTGGAAAACTAGTGGAACAACTGTCCGTGGTAGACAACCTCACAGCGCACTCCTGCGTCAGTATATTGCCAATGTGCAACCAACCAGAGGCACAATGCGGACTGCATGGGTTGGTGGCACATGACTGAATTTATAGTCAGGTGGGCAAAGCTCCACCAGCACTAGAAACTTCCTTAGTTTGCAGCACTTTGCGCTGAAGGGCAGATTAGGCCAGCCTCTTCTTTCGCAATCTGGGCTTTACTTCCCAATGAAGAGTTGCCCCGCCATCCCCACAGGAAAGCTGTACCGCTTTGTCAGCTTCAGCTGCAGTTTCAACTGTCCCATGTCTCGTGAGATCTTGAAACTTGACTAGGGCTCTTTTGCTACCACTGTGCACCTTCTCCATCAAACGAAATTTCTTCACTTTTACTTGCAAGAAGTGACGGTATCTGTTTATTCCAAAAACATCCTGACAGTAACCTTTGACCTGGGCTTTCCACCCTGGAAAAGGAGTATCATTCTAGAACTGCCACCAGCTGGAACCCCAGGCTCCATCATCCTTCTCAGCTGGCAAAATCGCACTGTTTTTGTCCTGCAGAAACTTGTGAACTTTTGACTTCACTCATGTTTCACTAGGCAATGCTGCTCCACGATCCTCATTTTAAAAAAAAATAGGTATCTCTTTCTGTGATCAGTCAACAATATGCATAGCTGTGTTGGGAGACGAGCAGAAAGCATCCTTGTGCGAGGAAACGCCTTCCCTGCTCTCATTCTGCTGGTGTGTTTTTTAAAAAGGAGTTTTTTTTCCTGGGGCTCTTTGTAAACAAACAGTTCTGTGTGGCAAAGAAGCTTGCAAACCCAAGGTCAGGGCGACTTTTGTAGGGGAACAGCCTGACGCACAGCCAGCCAGCCCTGCCACTTGCCTCCTGCTTTTCACCATCCTTCCTGGATCGGGCCAATTCCCTTTCACTGTCCAAAACATCGTTCAACACATTCAGTAAAAACAGGACAAATGTTGCCCCCACACTGCCAGGTTCCACTGTCCTTTTTCTCTCTTCCCGAAACATTGGAAGGCGCTGCCAAAGCCCCCTTCCTGGCTCCCCTCATTCTGCCATGGAGTACAAGAAAAAGGTGGGGTTCTTGCCAGCCATGGGTCTACCTGTCGGGGTTTGGGTCTGGTGCCTGCATCACAAAGCCCCCTGTTCGACGGAAGCAGGCTCCTCTTGCTGTTTCTTGCGCTGCCGCTGCCTCTTGGCCCGCCAGCAGACCAAGGCGCCCACCAGCAGGCCCACCCCGAAGATCAGGGTGGCCACCGAGACCACCTTGGCAATGTCCATCTGCCGCCCATTGATGGTGAAGGTGATGCACGTGGCAGCAATGCCAATGACCAGGGAGACGATGCCAAAGGGGAAGACGCAGCGGTACCAGGATTTTTCCGTGCCCCCTGTGGCCAGCGCCAGCTTGTTGAGTGTGGCCGTGGAGTCGGTGGTGGCAGCCACTGCAGGCAGACCCGGCTTCCCTCCTTGCAAGCAAGTGAGCGAGTTGGACTTGCAGCCCATCATCCTGGCAAGGTGCACAGGGGCAGGTGCCCACACGAGCCTGGAGAGTTTGCAGTCACAGCATGGGCTGCAGCCTCCCGCCCCCAGCACAGCTTTCTCTGCAAGGGAGAAGAGAAGTGAGAAAAGCAAAGTCCTGTGTTCTTCCTTGTCTTCCTCGGTCTCTTTCCTTGGGCTCTGGCTGCTGTTGCCGCTGTTTGCTTTCTGCTCTGAGCTGTGGCTTGGAGGACTCTTTTGCCGCAACATCAAGAGGCGATTGGCAGATGGGAGCAGTGATATCATACCTGTGGGCGGGAACTCTGAGCCTGTTAACTGTTTCGGAGGAATTGCAGGCAAACGCTGGGTTTGAGAGAGTCCCAGGGAAGAGGCTGATGCTAACTGGCTTCTAGGATTTTATTCCAGTCTGCTCAGATTCCCTCCCCCCACCCCACCCTCGCACTATTTCACCATACACTTGCTTTGTATCTGGGGTTTATTGATTTTTAAGTGTTCTTAACTTACAGTTTTTCAGCTGTATTTCACCTTTGTAAGTTACTTTGGCCTCTTTACTGCTTTTTTTCAGAGGTGAGGAAACTTTCTCAGCCCAAGGGCCACATTCTCCTCTAGGCAACCTTCTGAGGGCCACATGCCAGTGGTAGGTGGGGCCAGAGGCACCAGTGGTTGGAGCTAGAAATGTATTTTTTACCTTTGTACAGTAGGCAGGTTTCTATGCGCACGCGCACACACACACCCTTCTCATGTTCTGTCCTCCATCTAGACAAGCAAAGGGCATTGTCAGAGTTCAAGGACACATTTTGACCAGGCAAAAAACACTTTGGCTGGAAAGCAGAGCCAGTGACCTGGAGACATAGGAGCCAAGAGGGCTTTGCCCCCCAATAAAATATTTGAGGTGGTTGCCCTCCCCAGTTGATGGGCATTGTCATTCAAATGGTGTGTATGCACTGCATCATGTGACCAATTAAGCAGGGTGGGGCTTACCTGAGGAACCCTCCCCCCCCCAATATTTTATTCAAGTTGGCACACCTGCCTAGAGAGAGGTGGTGTGGCCTGGGGAGAATTCTGAGGGCCAGTTAGAGAGGCCAGGAGGGTCTCAGGGCAGTTCACAGAATAAACCAAATACATAATCAGACAACAACAACCCAATAACCCCCCAATCCACATTTTAAAAGGGCATAGGATGTCAATCAAATCAACCAAAGGTCTGGTTTAAAAGGAACATTTTTGCCTGGCGCCTCAAGCTGTATAATGAAGGCACCAGGCAAACTTCCCTGGAAAGAGCATTCCACAGATGGGGAGCCACTGCAGAGAAGGCCCATTCTCATGTTGCCAGCCTCTGGACCTCTCGAGGAGGAGGCACACGAATGAGGGCTTCAGAAGATGATCTCAGGGTCCAGGTAGGTTCATATGAAAAGAGGCGGTTCTTGAGGTATTGCGGTCCTGAGCCATTTAAGCCTTTATAAATCAAAACCAGCAAAACCCAGAAACTAATTGGTAGCCAGTGCAGTTGGGCCAGGATCGGTGTAATATGTTCAAACCGACTTCTCCGGTGAGCAACCTGGCTGCTGAATTCTGCACCAGCTGAAGTTTTCAAACCATCTTCAGAGGCAGCCCGACATATAACACATTGCAGTAATCTAACCCTGAGGTTACCAGAGCATTGGCAACAGTAGTTAAGCTATACCAGTCCAGATAGGGGTCTAGCTGGGCCACCAGCCGAAGCTGATGGAAGGCACTCCGGGCCACTGAGGCCACCTGAGCCTCAAGCGACAGCAAAAGATCCAGGAGTACCCCCAAGCTACAAACCTGCTTCTTCAGAGGAAGTGTCACCCCATCAAGAGCTGGCGATCTCCCACCCATCTGGTCTAGGGAACCACCCACTAGCAGTGCCTCAGTCTGATCTGGATTGAGCTTCAGTTTGTTGGCTTTCATCCAGTCCATTACTGAGGCAAGACACTGGTCCAGCCCTTCCACTGCCTCACCTGCAGATGTAAAGAAGAAATAGAGCTGAGTGTCATCAGCATACGGCTGACAACGTACTCCAAGCCTCCAGATAACACCCCCAGCAGTTTCATGTAGATGTTAAACAATGTGGGGGATAGGATTGAGCCCCGCGGAACAGAACCCCACATTGAAGGTTCCATGGGGCTGAAAAGCATTCCCCAAGCAACACCTTCTCGGAACAACCACCCAAGTAGGACTGGAACCACTGCAAAGTGGTGCTACCCCCCCCCCCCCCAGTTCAGACAGTCGCTCCAGAAGGATCCCATAGTCAATGGTATCAAAAGCTGCTGAGAGGTAAGAGGAGCAGACTTGGTCATTTAGAAAGTTCCAGGTCAGGCTTTGTCACTGTGTTAGTAATGACAGGATTGTGCTTGGGGTTATACATTGTGCCTATGGATTTGGAAGCAGCATATACCTATTATGGTTCATAAAATCATGAAAGCACCATGCAAAGTATGTTTTGAAAAATTAATCCTCCCCCTCTGACCTGCAATCCAAAAGCTTTTAACTGTTAGTCATTTTTTAAATTCTTTGTTCTCCTGCTTTGTAAAACAAACCTGAATAAAGATGATAACCCTCCTACATATACATTTATAAAACAACTCCATTGTTGCCATCGTTGTCGGTTTTTTGGAGTGTATACATTTGGTGTCATTTATCAAGCATCACAGCATTACAGGTTATTTTTATAGGGCTTCCTTCCCACTTTTCTGGCAATGCAAAGCACTATTGATCAGTTAAGTAAAAGGGAAGAGGCTGTGGCTCATTGGTAGAGCATCTAATTTACATGCAGATCCCAGAGCTCATGGTCTCGGGTTCAAGGCTGGGAGAGCTCCCAGTCTGAAACTCTGGAGAGCTGCTGCCAGTCAGTCTAGACCACGGGCCAGCAAACCTTTTCAGCAGAGGGCCAGTCCACTGTCCCTCAGACCTTGTGGGGGGCCGGACTATATTGGGGGGGGGAATGAATGGATGCCTATGCCCCACAAATAACCCAGAGATGCATTTTAAATAAAAGCACACATTCTACTCGTGTAAAAACACGCTGAATCCCTGACTGGCTGCGGGCTGGATTTAGAAGGCAATTGGGCCGGATTCGGCCCCCGGGCCTTAGTTTGCCTACCCATGGTCTAGACAGTACAGAGCTAAATGGAATAAGGATCTGGCTCAGTGTAAGGCAGCTTCCTTTGTTCCTAAAAATAAACTATCATTATTATCCAAGGGAGATACTTCAGTTGGGGTTTTAAACGCTCACCTCTTAACATCCCCCCGCCAAGCTCATCTAACAGCCCTTGAGAAACCCAGCCACTGGTTGTTGTGTCCTGTTCTGTTCCATCCTGCACCCCACCCCATCTACTGGACTCTGCCAGGTTTCATCAGATTGCCTGTGGTTTTCCTTTCATGCACAATTCGGCCTTCACCACTAGGGAGCTGTCCATAGTACCAAGACCATGGGTTTTGTGCTACCCTTTTCACCACCTGACTCCTGGCTGGCTGAGATGTTTCCAAAAGGAACATGCAAATACTGCTCACGCACCACATCTGGCTTGGTGAGCTCCTCAGACTTCCCACAATGGTTTCCTACTTCCCTGATTCTGATTCTCCTACTGATCAGGAACAAGACCCAGCCAGTATGTTCCTTCCTTGGGGATGAGTTATACATCCATCTCCTTGGAGAAAATATCACTCCTGTCCTGATTCATAATAGTATGCATTCTCATCTTTCCACCCTTCCCTTATCTTTTATGGTTTCTCCCCTTAGCTACTCTTTTAGAAAACTATGGAAGGAGTCAGTGGATGAGGCTTGAGGGTTTTATCAGAGCCCCCAAACAGACTTTGACTCAGAGGTAAGTCCCACTGATTTCTTTCTTTTAAGTGACAAAGGCTTAGATGTTCCCAAGAGCCTGACTGCTTGCCCGAAACGGCATTTCATCATTAATGCTGAGCTCAGATCATGTTGGGGCAGAATTCCATGGCTTTTTAAGGCAGTCGTTCATATCTGGAACATTCCAGCTCAGCACAGAGTCCTTTGACACTTGACACTGCAGCAGTGTAAATGATGCTGCACGGATAGTACTTCTACACTTGCAGCAGCATCATTAAGACTCAGGTGAAAATCATACAGGAAAGCAGTCAGCAACAAGAAATGAACAGTGCTCCTAGTCAAGGGTGAGTCACATCTTCAGAGCTACATAAGCTATTCAATATTACAGTACCCCTAAATGCCCACTTAACCATCTATTCAGCTTTTTCATTGCAGTTTGTAAAAGAAATCAAGTCTTTTTATCATTTGGATTTTCTGGTTGGGGAGCCAACGGGTGGAAGTTCCTTAGATCAGAGATGGGGAACCCCAGGAATTGGGGATACATATGTGGCACTTTGGGTTAAACCACAGAGCCTAGGACTTGCCGATCAGAAGGTCGGTGGTTTGAATCCCCGTGACGGGGTGAGCTCCCATTGCTCGGTCCCTGCTCCTGCCAACCTAGCAGTTCAAAAGCACATCAAAGTGCAAATAGATAAATAGGTACCGCTCTGGCGGGAAGGTAAACGGTGTTTCCGTGCGCTGCTCTGGTTCGCCAGAAGCGGCTTAGTCATGCTGGCCACATGACCCGGAAGCTGTATGCCAGCTCCCTCGGCCAATAAAGCGAGATGAGCGCCACAACCCCAGAGTCGGTCACGACTGGACCTAATGGTCAGAGGTCCCTTTACCTTTTATGCCCCTCCCAAGTCTCCCTATCTGGAAAATAGGTGGGTCAACAAACCTTTATTTACTCTCACATTCTTCTCTAGCCTCTGTGCAGGCAAGCAAGCAAGCAAGCAGCATGGTTAAAGGTGCATTGTAGCCAGGCAGAAACATTCTAGGAGGGTGCAAAGCAGGACAAGTGAGAGGGCTGAGAAGGGGTGTGGCTGGGAAAGAGCCCCAAGGGAGCCTTGGAGGGTTGCATTCAGTCCCCAGTTTGAGGCCCCCATCCCTCCCATGGAGAGCACTGTGGTTGCCTCACCTCACAAAGGATATTGTAGAGTTGGAAAAGGTCCAGAATAGGAAACGCAAATGATCAATGGCACAACTGGGGAAAGGTTGCAGATTGGGGCTTTTTATCTTGGGAAACAGGTAAATAGGGGACAGCAGGATAGAAGCATATAGGATTATAGGTGGTATGGAGAAAGTCAGGGCTGTGGAACCACATGCCCTTGGCCAATCTTGGCTTAATCACACTCATTTTCCCCAAACCACATTCAGCTGCCCATCAACCGATATCACTGGTGATGGATAAGAGGACAGGGCTCAATCCTGCATTAGCAGGATTTAAGATTGAACCGCCGCTGCTGCCACCCACCTGCTTAAAGGAGAAATATAGGAAAGCCCCATTAGAAACAGCCTTCTCCACCCACACCCCTTTAAGGGGAAAAAATCCATAAACCAGCCATGTCTTCTTACTGGACCTATAGGCACTGCAAAGCCCCAGAGAGGATATTGGCAGAATTATTTTGCCCACCTGTCATGTCACAATAACACCATGTGATTGACAGTTGGGTAGCCCTGGATTTTCATTTTCTGAAATATGGCAACCCTAGTAGAAGCTAACATAACTGTACAGAGGCAAAAATTGCATTTGTTGCTCCACCTGCTTTTACCTCTGGCCCCACACACTAGTGGGGCCCCAGAAGATTGCCCAGCCTCTGGCTGGAAAACGTTCCCTATCCCCGGTCTCTAACATGCTGGCTCTAGAGTTGCTGGTGTCTGCCAATTGAGTTGGCAGCTCAGAACTTCCCACTAGAAACACTCCAAATAAGGTTTTGGAGAATTTAGTGTTTCTAGTGGGAAGTTCTGAGCTGCCAACTCTGAGGCCATTGCCTCCTTTTTTGCATAAAGGAGTTTACAGGCCACACAATGGCCACTGTGTTTGCCTGGCCCCATCAGCATGCAACTCTTCATCCCTCTCCATCCTTTGGAAGCCTCTGTGACACTGCGCTTCAGTCTCAGCTTTTCCTGGCGATAGAAATAACAGGGGGTGGAGTGGGGGCGCTATTGACCTCCCTGCTTTACCATCTCACTACGACTGTCATCACCTTCTTCCCATTTGTCTTTCTAGAAACAAAGCCCATTTTATCAAGTGACAGAGGAAAGCATTATAGGGCAGAAGCAGGTCTGCGAAAGCAATCGATGCAGATGACGCCACAAGAGTAAGGGGGGGGAGGAGGATGGCCCAGGAGGGAGGGGGGTCTCACAAGCTTAATTGAATCCATTCAAGGACAAGGAAAAGAAAGCAAGAAGCTCCTATTTAATTCTTGTGTAGAATGAGAGAGGGCGAAAGAAATAAAAGCATCCAATGATGTGGGGAGGGTAGGAGAGATGGTGAAAGTTTCCCATGATCCCCTTTGTAAAGAAGTCTAGCTTGGAGACTTACTTTTCTCTGGCCAAGTGTTTCAGAAGACAGAAAAAGGCAATGTACCCCCGGAAAAGCCAAAATTTCCATTCCAGCTGGTTCATTATACAAACTGCTCTCTTAAATAATTAGTGCTTGCATTTGCTTCCCCCCCCCCTTTGTCCTTTTGTGCCTGTCCTGAGAGACCAGAGTTTAGAAATAAACAAACAAACAAACAAACAAACAAACAAACAAATAATATGAATTCAAAGACAAGGTAGATAAGACCATATGATTGTTGGAGGTTTTTAAACAGAGGTTGGATGGCCATCTGTCAATGATTCTTAAGCTGTGATTCCGGCATTCCAGGGGGTTGGACTAGATGGCCCTTAGGTTCCCTTCCAACTCTACAATTCTATGAGTCTATGATTTGAATGAGGCATACACACAGGTATACATTTGTTCATGTATAGATAAGTGATTTTGCTAGTCAGAGAGAGAGGCAGAAAACTCTCTAAAGAAGTTTCACCCCTAGATCATTAGAAGACTCACTCATCCTTCTGCAAGCTTCTGAGATTTCACCAGACATACATGACTCTTGCAGTAATGAGAAGGAAAAACTTCCCTGTTTCATAAATGTATGGAAGCCATGGGAGGAGCCCAGGACTCAGTGGCAGCCGAGCACAATGATTCGTGTGCAGAGTCCCAGGTATCATCTCCAGTTAAAAGGAACCAATAGATGGGAAAGGCGTCTGGCCTGAGGCTCCGGAGAGCCACTGCCAGTCAGAACTCAGAAAAGATAATACTTGGCAAGATGCACCAGACAGCTTCTTCTAATAATTCCCAAAGTGCTGACTTCTGCATCTAATAGGTCTATCACTGTAGTACTTAAACTCTCTGGTGAACACCGCTACTTCAACAAAGGGCACTAAAGCTCAGTGGTTCTTCTTGCCTTTCCCCTAGCTAAGAATATTCTTAGATTATCACTAGCATAAGGGCAAAGCAAGAGGAACTAGGAGCTCCGATATCCTTCTGTTGAAGCAGCTGTGGCTGTAGCATAATCCCTTTAATTGGATTTGGAGGAGGACGCCTTGGGAAAGCAACACTCTGAGGAATGAGGAACCTGCCACCCTCTGAATACGGTTGAACTCCAACTCCCATCGGCCCCAAACCAGCACGGCCAGTGGTCAAAGATGCTGGAAATTATAGCTCCCAACATACGGAGGGCCACAGGTTCTGCTCTAGCTAAATGCGGCCTGTGATTGTCACCCAGAATTTGCTTTATGATGCTGTGCAAACAATGCGAACTAGTGATGAACATGAGGGTTGCACAGCCTCCAACATTTCTCCAAAGAAAATAGGGACATCCTATTCCATACCCTCCAACATTTTGCTGTTGAAGACTCCATCCCCTCCAACTTTTCTCTGATGAAAATAGGGACATCTCACCATACCAATGCATCTAGGAGGAAAAGCCAGCCTGACCAGCCCCCATGCCTTTAATAGGAACTTAGACTGCAGGAACTAACAGGTGATCTTTTTCACAGTCTATGCACTTCAACACAACTTTGTTAATATATTCGGAAATGTTTATCAGAGTGTTTATGTCCTGAACTTCTGGCCTACCTGGCAGCAAGTCAGTATGTCGAGTCCCCAGCCCAGGGTCAATCCATGTGTCTAGAGTCCAAAGCACAGTCGTGCAGAGATCCTGAAGCATGCAAGCTGAGATCCATCAACATGGGCAGTTAAACAGACCCAGCGCCGCAGCTCTGTTGCCCTTTTATACTTTGCATGCTGATTGCAGCATCTGGGCTTGATGAGGCATGTGAAGCTCACCTGTTCCAAGCCCACTCCATCTGAGGAATCACACACCTTCTCCCAGAGCTAGCGAGCCCCACCTGGCCAGCTAGGGATCTGGGCTCTGGGGCCTTGCCTGTCTCAGCCTCCTGGAGCACAACTCCTGCTGCTTCTTACTCCTCAGAGCCTGTCATGTTTGTGGAGGCCGGGGGCCCTCTGGCTCTGGTGATGGGTCCTGCTGCTCTGGTTCCTGTGCGCTGGCCCCCATTCCCTCGTCATCCTCTGTCACCCCATGAGTATTTCCTACACCAACCTCTCCTTCCCCATCCCCAGTTGACCCCGGTGTGTCCCAGTCCCAGCTCCACCCCTCACCAGGATCCAGATGGGCAGGGTAAAAATAATAAATTATTATTATTACTACTACTACTACTACTACTACTACTACTACTACTACTATTCCTCCCTGTTGTCCTGCCAGTTCATGACAATTTATTGTTCTTTTATTTTTATGTAATTTTTGCATGTCAGATGCTCTAATGTAAATAAAGATATATTTTGATGCAACCATGTTAAACAGTTTAAAGGTGAAAATTAATAAAAGCTATGTTACAAAGTGGGGGGGGGGCTGAACAGAGGCAGTGCATACTGATACCATACATTTATTTTTTATTTTTTTATAAATATTTATTAAAGTTTTTAAATATAAATGCACACATAATAAACGATCTTACTTCTATCACAACAATTTCATCACTTCTTTGGACTCCCTCACGTCTCCCGCTCCCATTTACATCATTAAAAATTTTTTCCAAACAAATTATCAACTTGTTTGTAATCTCATGTCCACTCATTCAAATATAATCTAGCACTTCTTCCAAAAAAATTTTATATTTTCTTTAGTCTCACTTATCATCAAATTTAAATCTAGTTTAGTGGTGGCCAGTTTTTTATAATCTAGCATCCTTCTTAACATTCAACCAAATTACAATATTTTTGTAGATACATCTTGAATTTCTCCCAGTCTTCCTCCATCTTCTCTTCTCCCAGATCACGGATTCTGCCGGTCATCTCGGCCAGTTGCATATAGTGCATATAGATACCATACATTTAAAGCAGCTGACTTCCTTCCAAAGAATCCTGGAACTGTAGTTTGTTAAGGGTGTTGGGAACCGTAGTTCTCTGCAGGTAAATCGCAGTTCCCGGGATTCTCTTGAGCTGGTGGAAGAAAATGTGTTTTAAGTAGATGGTGTGTGTACACAGCATCAATCTCTCCCCAAGGTAACCAAACAACATCTCTTGTGCACAAGAGGGTAAAATCAGCATGCTTGGGGGTGGGGAGGGGAATACAGGATGTTCAGAAATTCAGAAGGAAAAATAATGAAGGGGCTACAGGGTAGGACACACACACACACCAAAAAAACCCCTCCAGCCAATAAAGACTGAGTATGCTCAGTGGACCCAGAATGTGTGTGTGCAAAGGTAGGAAGGAGGAGGGAATGGAACATAGCGTATAATAAAAGAAGATGTGTCTGGCTAGAACATGGAATTGAAGTGACATTTTGTTGCAGGTTCCAGTGGTATTGTTTAACACCAAGACAAGCCCTGAGTGAACACATAAGAAATAAGAAATGCCGCTGAATTCAGTGAGCCTTGTTATGGAGTAATCATGTAGAGGACACAGCTCTCAGCATCACTTTGAGGAATATTTTGCAGCCGGCAAATGTTGTTCCTTCCCAGTTCATGCTGGTTAGGTTTCCTTTGGTAGAAATGCAGAAATCATTTCAGCTGGTGAAGCTTGTCATGCCAGAGTGTTGGGGGTGGGGGAGAATCCCTGTAATAGGCAGTTATTAAAAAGTAGAGGAATTTAGTTTTATGCAAGCTTTTCTTCGACTGAAAAGACTGGATAAAATAATAAGACAGGATTGGCAGGAAGTGCAGGTGGCAGGATTGCAGTCTAAAAGACATGGCACGCATCTGGAATCCTGCCCATCTTTGCATCTTGCCACTTCATTTGCTGCAGCGACCATTGTAAGGATGTACTTCTTATTATAATACTCTCTGTGATATTATTCACAGTGCAGCTCGCTCCCGTCCCCCGCACAGAGCAAAAGACAGATCAGGGCAATTGGGCCAGGGTGACTCATTCTGCAGAAAGATAAAGGAGCCAATACCTTAGCTCATCTGCAAGCACCATTCAGGGAGAGATGGATGGGCCAGCGGGGGGTTCCGTTTACACCTACGTGGCAGAGATAATGAAAGGGGGAACGGCAAGAAATAGCGATGCTCTGCTGCCCTCTAGAGGCTGCTGCCAAGCAACCTATTTCTCTATTAACATCAGTCAGGGGAGGCTGTGCATTATTTCGACCCGTGTCTGGACGCACTTGGGGGTTGGATGAGGGCTAATAAACGGAATTTAGACCCTGGGATGACAGAGGCACAGTGGGGGGGGGCAGGGGTCCCGCATCTCAGAGATTGGACAGTTGCTTGTTTTGGATAGGGTTGCATTCCCTCTGTAAGGCTTGCTGTTTAGAGTTGCTGCTGGATCTATCTTTGTTGCTGAAGTCTCAGGTAGCCTCAGTAGCTAGGAGTGCCTTCTCCCAGCAATAGCTGGTACACCAATTGCAGTCATTCTTGCACAGTGACAGTCTGGCTATGATGATCCGTGCACTGGTAAGCTCAGGACTCGATTAGTGGAATGCATTCTATGTGGTGCTGCTATTGGGACTGGTCCAGGAGCTTCAGCTGGCGCAAAATGTTGTAACTAGATTGTTTTTGGGGGCGGACTACCTCCAGCACATAACTTCAGTCCTTAAAAACTTCCAATGGCTGCTGATGAGTCCAGGATTACCACCTGGTGCCTTATATCCCTGCCTGATGGCCAAGAACTTTGGGAAAGTAAATTAATGGTCCCCCATGACTCAGACGCGGGTGGCGCTGTGGGTTAAACCACAGAACCTAAGACTTGCTGATCAGAAGGTCGGCGGTTCGAATCCCCGTGACGGGGTGAGCTCCCGTTGCTCAGTCCCTGCTCCTGCCAACCTAGCAGTTCAAAAGCACATCAAAGTGTAAGTAGATAAATAGGTACCGCTCCGGCGGGAAGGTAAACGGCGTTTCCGTGTGCTGCTCTGGTTCACCAGAAGCGGCTTAGTCATGCTGGCCATATGACCCGAAAGTTGTACGCCAGCTCCCTCGGCCAATAAAGTGAGATGAGCACCACAACCCCGGAGTTGTCCGCGACTGGACCTAATGGTCAGGGGTCCCTTTCCCTTTCCCTTTATGACTCAGACACATGGATTGGATATACCAGAAGCCATGTGTTCAGTATTGTGGGTCCAATTCTGTAGATTGCTTCTATGTAAATTGCATCCAATTATGTGGAAAGGTTGTAGTGGTTGCCCATATGCTACTGGGCCAGCATTAATTTGCAAGGCCACTAACAACCTGAGTCCAGGATACCTTAAGGACCAGTTGATGCCTGCTCACTGTGGTCTTCCTTGTTCATGACACCCCACCCATAGCCTAGACATATGGTTTACACATCCACAAGGACACAGGCATACAAAAGCTGATCAGACTGACTTTCACTTAAGCATGGGTGACTGGGCAGCATCTTCCGTCACACCTGAGGGCAGCAGACTAGATTCAGGGGGCAAAGGCAAGGCCTGTAGCACAGCCCCCCAACACCTTACCTTTACCTTTGCTTTACCTTCCCCCACCACCGCCATCTGTCACCTGAAGCAGTTGCCTCACTCTGCCTAATGGCAGAGCTGGCCACAGAGGCTTGTTGCAAGCCCTGAAGACTTACAAATCTAAAACAGCATAACATTCTTCATGTATTCTATTGATATGGTCTACAAAAGCTCATTCCATAATCAATTTGTCGGTCTTTAAAGGTGCCACGAGACTCTTTTGTTTTATTTTTACTGTAGCAGACGAACATGGCTATTCCATTTTTAATTTCAACCAGTAAAATGAATGGCTGGATGGGGATTTGAATTGCGACCTCTCCAGTTCTAGTTCTACACTTTAACCATTACATTGGAGTGGCTATTTTCTCCCCACCCACCCCCCATCCCTAGGACCCTTAAGCAATCATCCAGGGGCCTCAGGCCAGCAGTGGGGGTGGCCACACCACACTATCATAGGTCTCAGAGGCACCAACCCTCACAGGATATATATTTTTTTTGCTGGGGTGGGGCACAAAGTAAAACATTGCGGAACAGACTAATTTCTCATTTAAAAATGAGCATAGTGTCTGTGCATCTTGTCTCATATCTCAGGTTCTATAAATGTTGGAAACTTGCTCTCTTTTTGAAATGAAAGCTGGGAGTCTGGGTATTATGTTATGCAGGGCTGGGGGACGTCCAGCCTGCATACCTAATCAGGCCCACCAGGCCTCCCCATTTGACCTGCCTGGCCATTCTAGGCAAGCAATGCTCTCCTGCCAATCACTTGACATCTCATATGACATCAGGCAGGGACAAGTAAAAAGCAGCTGCCCTGGCCAAAAGAAGCTTCTGAAGCACCACCAATCCTCTGCCGCTTCAAAGCACAGCAAAGAGCCCTCTGTGGAGCTTAGAAACACCGCCCTCCCCAACATTCAAGTGATTGTTGAGGCTTCAAAGTGCAGCGCAGAGCTCTTTGAAAGCCCCTTTCAAAAACACTGGAGGGTATGAAGTAGGGCTGGCGAGGGTCTGGAGAGCAGGGGAGCAGACCCTCCAGGTGTTCCTATTTTCCAGAGACATCCCTGATTTCGTCCCAGTTTCTGGTTTGATTCCAGAATGTCCCCCTTTTCCTTAGGATGGCCCTATTTTCATTGAAGAAATGTTGGAGGGTATGGAGTTATCCAACCCCCAAGCTATCTGAACGCAATCTTGTATAGATAAGTTTTTTTAAATGTTTAATGTTTTATTATGTTTTTATATGTGTTGGAAGCTGCCCAGAGTGGCTGGGGCAACCCAGGAAGATGTGTGGGGTATACATAGTAAAATTATCATTATGGAATGGGATGTCCCAATTTTCATCGGGAAAATGTTGGAGGGGGTAGGAGTGGCTTGAGAAGACTGCTGAGGGGCCAAGATAGAGAGGCCTGGAGGGCCACATTTGACCCCTGGAGTGTGAGAATGCCCATTTTTGCCCTATCTGGACTCCTGCCTCCATCCCACAGCCATGGTCCTTGCAAGCCTGCACAGTTAGAAGCTGATAAAAGCACATACTGAAGACCTGGGACAAGAGAGAACACCATTCTTGACTCATGTGGCATGGTCTTAGAAGGCCTTCCTCTGCCTTTGATGAGTCAAGGTGGGAAAAATTACAGTGTTGCCTTAATAACATAGCAGCTTCCGGAAATATGGCTCTGGAAATAGCATCAAAATGTCACATTCCTTCCCACCAACAAAGGCTTCTTGGATAGTGACAAGTTGCTAGGTGACATTTCCCTCCTATTTTCAGCTCAATGGCAGGCTCACACACCTCCTTGGTTAGTGCTGTCAAAGAATTCCCACATCTTCAGTCATCAGAGGTGAAGAAGGAGGCAGCAGAAATAACAACAACCCATTTTCAGATTGCCAACTGTGGAACAAGAACATAGCTTAGGTCTGAGCCAAGATACAAACACACACACATAAACATTCACCACTATTTGCAAGCTGCACACAGGTCTCCATTTATGCAGTTTTTGAGAAGCCCCTGCAAACAGGGCCAAAGTGTTTGCCTCCATTTACCATGGTAGCCAGAATACCGAGGCACAATAGAATGCTTTTCCATACAATTAAAAATCACGACTTGTGGAAAACTAGTTTGTCAACGAGAAAGATCTGATAGTTTTGGTATAGACAGATTCTGCCACATGAGCCCCAACCTGCAGTCTGAAGTGGTAAATCTCAGGTGCTCACTACCTGCCTGAGAACTGGAGGTAACAAGTAGAACTTGGAACAAAATGTTGGAGTGCGGAGTGCCTCCTGTTTAGAGAGCCAGCCAGCCACTCTGCATTCTGTGGTCACTGAGCATGCTCAGCCTTTATTGGGCTGGGGTTCTGGGGTTCCCTCCTCTGCAAACCTTGGGGTTCCCCAAGGCCTGCTGATGCCTCCTCCTTATCCTTCTTATCTGAGGATGGTACTGCTTTGGCTTCCAGCATTCATAGATAGATAGATAGATAGATAGATAGATAGATAGATAGATAGATAGATAGATGAGTCGCGACTGACTCTGGGGTTGCAGCGCTCATCTCGCTTTAGTGGCCGAGGGAGCCGGCGTACAACTTCCGGGTCATGTGGCCAGCATGACTAAGCCGCTTCTGGTGAACCAGAGCAGCGCACGGAGACGCCGTTTACTTTCCCGCCGGAGCGGTACCTATTTATCTACTTGCACTTTTATGTGCTTTCGAACTGCTAGGTTGGCAGAAGCAGGGACCAAGCAACAGGAGCTCACCCCGTCGCAGGGATTCGAACCGCTGACCTTCTGATCGGCAAGTCCTAGGCTCTGTGGTTTAACCCACAGCACCACCTGAGTCCTAGATGATAGATAAATGATAGATATATAGAAGATCTATCTGTATCTATTTTTCTATCTACTGAGTCTGGAAGGTATCTCTACTGAGAAGGAGATATTCCACCTTCAGTATGTGCCTTTTACCCCCATTAAACAATCTGTGTAGATAGTTTTAAGTACCTACATCTAATAACCTTGACAGTTGCTTCTACTACAGCTTTACAGCTTCCCTTAAGGTCATTATATGCAGAGCATTTTGAAACTGAGCCTTTGAGGGCAAAGCAGGTTGAAAATCTGAACCAATTTTTCTAAGTATACTTAATGGGAAATAAGCTCTGTCATAACCATCTTGGACTTAACTTGCAATTAAATAGCCCTAGTTGCAGTGGCGTAGCGTGGGGGGTGCAGGGGGGGCCGGCCGCACCGGGCGCAACATCTGGGGGTTAGGGTTAGGGGGCGCAAATCCACGGGGTAGGGGGCGCAAATTACTTGCCTTGCCCCGGGTGCTGACAACCCACGCTACGCCCCTGCCTAGTTGCAACAAGGGGGTACATAGCAATGAAGAAAGAGACAATTTTGTCATTTAAAAATAGCAACAAAATGTTGCAGCTCCTGTTTGTGATTGCAAATTCCATTGTCAACTATGCACTGTGTGTAGAAGTACTTTATTTCGTCTGTCCTGAATCTCACACCTTTCAGCTTCGTTGAATGAACCTGGATTTTAATATTATGAGAGAGGCAGGAAAACATCTCTGTATCCATTTTCTCCACAACATGCATTATTCAAACAATATTTTCAAGTCCTGGTTTACAGTATTATTCCCCTTGTGGGCAATCAAATTTCACATTTTATTTTATAAAGTTTTCAGCTTAAGTGGTAATCTCAAACAAATTTGCAAGTGCCAAGATTTGTCCCAAGGAAAACCATTAATAAACAGTAGGTTTTTGGCAGCAAATCTATTAGCAGGGCAAGGATGAAAGAATTGTTGTGGCTTGGCTGTGAGCATTTGAATATTTTAATTTGCAAGCTGTTTTTAAGTGAATGTATGTAAGGGACGCGGGTGGTGCTGTGGGTAAAACCTCAGCACCTAGGACTTGCCGATCTTCAGGTCGGCGGTTCGAATCCCCGCGGCAGGGTGCGCTCCCATTGCTCAGTCCCAGCGCCTGCCAACCTAGCAGTTCGAAAGCACCCACGGGTGCAAATAGATAAATAGGGACCGCTTACTAGTGGGAAGGTAAACGGCGTTTCTGTGTGCTGCGCTGGCTCGCCAGATGCAGCTTGTCACGCTGGCCACGTGACCCGGAAGTGTCTTCGGACAGCGCTGGCCCCCGGCCTCTTAAGCGAGATGGGCGCGCAATCCCAGAGTCAGACACGACTGGCCCGTACGGGCAGGGGTACCTTTACCTTTACCTTTTTATGTAACACATGTTTAAGTCTAATGCTCAAAAGCAAACATGCCCATGATATTTCAAGCCACGTGGATCACCACCACCCATTTATTATAGTCGACAGACCAGAAATAAGACCGCTATGGAAATAATAGCACAATATTCAACAGACTATAGGGAGTTGTCTTCAGGTGAGTCAGACCATTGGTCAATCTGATTTCATACCGTCTGCAACAACCAGCAATGGCTCTCCAAAATTTGAAATGGGCATTTCCCAGCTATACAGTGGTACCTCAGATTACATACGCTTCAGGTTACAGACTCCGCTAACCCAGAAATAGTACCTCGGGTTAAGAACTTTGCTTCAGTATGAGAACAGAAATCGTGCTCCGGTGGCGTGGCAGCAGCAGGAAGGCCCCCTTAGCTAAAGTGGTGCTTCAGGTTAAGAACAGTTTCAGGTTAAGAACGGACCTCTGGAACGAATTAAGTACTTAACCCGAGGTACCACTGTACCTCAAGATGTGATTTCACCCAGGGGCTTTTGCATGCAGAGCAAATGCTCTACCACTGATTTGCCTCTTAGTTTGCCATAGTTTATTTTTATAGTCTAATGCAGGAATAGTCAACATGGCATCCTCCCAAAGTTGTCATACTTTATCTCCCATCAGCCAGAACCAGTATGGCCAATGGTCGGGAATTATGGGAGCTGTAGTCCAACAAATGCCAGGAGAGCACCACAATTCCTATTCCTGGTTTAATGTTTCTTTTAGTTGCAGATTAATGTGACTTGTGAACCGGACCATTATCTCAGCAGTCCTTCCCATGTCCCTCTAAGCTAGAGGAACCTAGCAAGTTCCTGCAAGAGGGAAAACATTGAACTGGGGACTGATTTTCTGGTTCACAGATCAGTCTCTTTGCCATTGTGTTAGTGGGCCTTGCTTTGCTTACTTTACAGGCTGAAAAGTTTTTTTAAAAAAACATGGCCTCAGGAGCACAGGATAAAAGAGCAAATCACCTCTCAGCAGAACAGTCTGCAACCAGTTTGATGCTCTTTTGAGGTGCAAAAGTATTTGAACTCTTGGAAGCCAGCAACCTTACATGTTGAACAATTGGAATTTTGCTGCCAGCTCCCTGCCCCCCCCACTCCCAAATTCCCATGTTTGATGGGAAAACTGCTTTTGCTAGATTAACACTGACAGTTCCTGGGGATTGAATAGAAATAACAAGGCGAAAAGGTGAGCTGATTAAAATGTCACAACTCTGTCATTGCCAAACCTCGCAAAGACAGCAGGCCCTTGCTGCTATATTCCTGGCTCTGATCAGGCTCTAATAGGGCACCATGCCGGAACAGGCTATTCAACTAGAGCAGTGGTTCAGCTAAAAAAAAAAAACCACCTGTCAAGAACATCTGCAAAAAGTGATCATATATTGTGAATCCATCTCAACCTTTTAAAAAACTCAGTAGTGGTTTGTGCTTTATGGTCTTTCCATCTCCAAACCCTGCAATGTGGATCTTGTGAATATCTCAACATGCCAAAAGGGACATCATAGTCTCCAACTGTCCCAGAAATGCCAGAAATGTCACGAAAACACTTACGCTATCACGGTTTCTCACTTTCTCATGCCGAGTCCTGAATTCCCATCTTTGTTGAGGTATGCTAACTGGAAATGGCTTCACATTGGAGGAAGCAGGGGGGGAGAGAGAGTTGCTGGCTGAGGCTGCCTTCCTCCGCTCCTCCACCTCCTCCTCCTCGACCTCATTTGCCACCAAAGACTCTTGCGCTGTGTCTGAGGGAGCCAGGCTGGTGGAATATAGCAGTAGTTGTAGCAGGAAGAGGAGAAGGGGGAGCAAGGCACTGGGGATGCCAACGCCACTGTCCCCACTGACTGTGACTCCCTGGCCTGCTGAGCCCCCAGCCCCCTGTCCAGCTGGCCATGCTGAATAAAAACAAGGAGAAAGTGAGCCAGGTCAGGCCTGAAGAGAAGGCAGCAGCCTGAGGAAATCCTGGGCAGAAGGCCCTGGGGGTGATGGGGAAGGGTATGGCTGGCAGGATGCAGGCAGGCCTGTGGGGGGCTGTAGTTTGAGGGATGTGGGGGCCAAGGAGGTTATGGGGGTCGAGGGTGGGTGCTGAAGCTAGCTGGGCTTTGAGGGGGGTTTTCTGTATCATGAAAAAATCTTAACATACAGAAAATGCCCCCCACCTCCAGGAGTGTTAGTGATGCAGAAAAGAATGTCCCTATTTTCATCTGAGGAATGTAGGTGGGTATGTTTGCTGATGTGTGCTGAAAATTCTCAATTTTGGAACTGGGTTTGGCACCCAAGAAGAGCACTGCAGGATCAGGCCTATGGCCCATCTAATCCAGGAGGCTTTATTCACAGGGGCCAATGGGAAGCCCACAAGTGGGGCATAAGGTACGATCACTCTCTGAATTCTTAAACCTTGAACTTTTTGATACATGTTGAAATCTGCTCACAGGAAGGTCTCAGGTCCTCAGGAGCCTGAACATGGGCCACATGCATGGCCAAAATGGCAGGCACCAGAATCTTTGGTCATTAACAGCCCATCCCTCCATTCTCAATGAGAAAGGTGATTTTATGGAAGGGGGGTGGAGTACATCAGAACCTGTTTGAGAGGTTTCAGATGAGGCTGAAAGAAATTTGTGCAAGAGAAAGATTTCAAAGGTATAAAATAAATTTATTTGCTTTATGAATGCAGGCAATGCCCCTTAGAGTACTATTAAGCTTGATCATTCACAGAACAGACCCAAGGATGTGCACTGATTTAAAGACTGCAGCCAGAGTTCAATGCTTTCTATGCACCTTGTCATATGTGAGATTGAGGCGTCAAGTCAGCTGGGCAACTCCTCATCATGTACAAGAACAGGGAAGCGTTCACCTCCTTCACACAGCAAGGTGTAAATGGCACGGCACAGTGATGCTCTGGAGCTTTCCTGAATACGTCCAGGTTCTAGAAGAGGGAGGAGTTCAGCTTCCATGGCCTGGGAACAAGACAACCTGTTAGTGGGGAGGGAAAGTATCTCCAACACAGACCATTCAGAAGTTGAGGAGTGCAGGTGACATACTGAATCAGGGAAGGAAGAGTTGTATAATTGTCCCTTGACTGCCTTTTCCAGCTCTCAGTAAATGGCTGCTAATATAAGGAGGCAGCCAGCTGTGCTTGCTTGTGGTGCCTTCTGCAGTGTGAACTAGGAAACCCACAAAGCAGAGTCCCTCAAGCAACCTGCAACGTTGAAAAAAGAAAAAAGCCACTAATCAGAGTCAGCATAGCATCAGGATGGTGCGATGAGGCTCATTTGGATAGCCAGTGAAGCCTAATGCTAAAGGAGGTATAACCTCAGGGGCAGCTACAGACCGAAGCTGGGGAAAAGAGAACAGATGAAAAACCAAGTGAATGGGTGGCTAAAACGTGGCCCTTTGCTCCTACGGCAAACTTAATGCATTATATTAGAATGATAGGATACATTATATTAGAATGATACCCCACTCATACTATCAATAAATTAGCACAATTGGTTCAAGCTCAATAGAAAAGCTTTCTACAGCTACCATTAAGTAAAAACGGAGTTTTCGTCTGGCCAGTTTCCAGTTGTGAGAGCATATTCCCTAGCTGCCTTCTGTTTCATCCACTCGCTTTTAGTTCTATGCAGCAGGATAGCCAATTAATCTCTCTGAATATAAAACAGCCAGATTTAGGAACACAGGAAGCTGCTTCATACAGTCAGACCATTGCTTCATCTGGCTAGGTATACTGTCTACACTGGCTGGCAGCAGCTCTCCAGGGTTTCAGCCCTATCTGAAGATATAGGGAATTTAAACCTTGTACATGTAAAACAGATGTTCTACTTCTGAACTACAGCCCTTAGATCTTTATTGTATTATTATTTAAACAATGTATATACTGCTTAACTGCAATAGTCTCTAGATACAATACAAGCAGTAAAAATCAATTAAAACTATAAAATCAAACTTCAATTAAAAAGCCTGCCAGAATAAATGAAAAAAGCTTTTAGCAGGTGCTGGGCATTCAGCAGGGAAGGTGCCTGTCTGACTTCAGCTGGAAGGGAGTTCCATAAACTTGGGTCTACAACACTAAACACAAAGTTCCTGGTGCACCCAAGCCATGGGGGACCACTAACAGTGACTCCTCCAAGACCTCAATCACCTTATTATTATTTTTATTAAATGTTTTATTTATCTTAAGCATACATCTTAAGACTTACACCCCACCAGCTGAACCTGACCAGGATGTCTGAACAAAGTGAGCAAAGAGCTTGGACCCCAACACCATAAAAGGCAGCCTTACTGCCAAGTTACCTTCTGTATCTCAAGTTGCTGCCGCAGCATCGCCACCTTCAGTCTCAAGGCTTCCATCTCCTTCAGCTCCTCCAAGCTGGAGTACGAAAGCAGTGGAGGTGGCCCAACAGTTTCTACATCCCAGCACCTCTGGCTTCCAGGGGAGGCACACCATGCAGAGGAGCATCCCTCGCTGCAAGCGGAGTTAGCAGGGAACAGCTTCGAATGGGACTCCATAGCTGTCAGGGGATTAGCAAAGGACAAAAGTGAGGAGACCAAGAGGGAAGTGATAGCACTCTGCCAATACCTGAAGGGCTAGAACACAGAAGAAGAGGACAAAGTGTTGTTCTCGGCTGACCCAGAAGGTAGGATGGTGAGGCATAGGCAAACTCGGCCCTCCAGGTGTTTTGGGACTACAACTCCCATCGTCCCTAGCTAATAGAGCCAGTGGTCAGGGATGATGGGAGTTGTAGTCCCAAAACATCTGGAGGGCTGAATTTGCCTACGCCTGGACTAGATCTCTAATGGGCTCAAGTGAAACTATGGAATGCGCTCCTACAGAAGGCATAATGCTTCTGGCCAGTTTCTGGAAACTACAGGATGGGTTGTGCTCTGGTTCCGCTTGCAGGTTTCCCGCAGGCATCTGGGTGGCCACTGTGAGAATAGGATGCTGGACTAGATGGGCCACTGGCCTAATCCAGCAGGCTCTTCTTAGGTTCATAAGGCAAGATTTGAACTGAAACATATTATTGTTAAAAGCAGATTGACAGTGGAGCCAATCTATTAGAGGGCTAGCAGGCTCTCCCTTGCTCAAGGTCCCCAGGCAGATGCCTGCTGGGGATACTCTTGATCTCCTGCATTAAGAAGGGAGTTGAACCAGATGGCATAAAAGACACCTTGCAACTCCATGGTTCTATAACGAACCTTTTGTTTGCAACACAATTTGCTTACTGTATCTGCATAAGAAAACAAGCCACGCATTGCTAGGAACTGAGCAATTAGTTACAGGGTAAGGCTGATCTGTTTGCAGTGCCATAGGAGGCGGCCAAGCAGGATTATGACAAAATGTCCTAACCCTACACGGCCCACGCCTAGGTGGAGACCTGGAATGAGTGCTGAATTTTCAACCATCCAGGGTAAGAACGCAGAATGAGTGTGTGGTATTGCAGCTCCCAAATCTGATTTTATCTATCTGTAATTGGTTATATCTATACATCATTTTTTAAAAAACAACAACACAATGTTATTACGTCATATCCTTCACCTTCTCTTAACTGGTGCACTTTGTCCAGACACTGGCCCACTATCGTTTGCAGGCCCTCCAGAGTCAGAAGACTTTCGTACTGTCTCTGCCAAGTTGGGTTTTCTCCAAGAGACTCTAAGAGGAATAAGAGAGTTAGAGGCATCAGGTCTCACAGAATCACTCGGGAGAAGGCAGCCTCAAGTCTAGCACCTCAGAGAAGTTGCAAGTGCGGGGGTCCCACAAATAAATAAATGCAAGCTATGTTCTGACAGCTACCATTCATTAGGATTTTTAAGTGCACACTCAAAAATGAAACATTGGTGAGATATATTGTGTTCCAAACTACATACATCATACAGACTAGAGGCAAAATAGAGAATTTGGGGGGGTGGTGCACACCAAACCATAGCTTCTTGCCAATGTAATCTGTGGAGCAAATCATCTGTTCACAGTTGTGGGTATGGATATCTCCACCACAATTTTTTGAGACTGAAATTACATTCCCAAAGCATTTTAGCTACTGTCAGGGTTTTAGGGAGAGAGGAGACAGAGAGCGAGGGCGAGGAGGAAGAGGACGACAACGAGCCGAGGTTGTCCCAAAGTCCGTCTAGCGAATCAGAGGATTCCCAGAAGGGAGCCCCCCTGGTCAGGCCAAGGGGCAATAGAGAGGGAATCAGTCAGAGAGAGGGGAACGAAGAGGGAATCCCCAGTGGGAGTGGCAAAGCGGGACCAGCTCCCCCGTCGGAACGGAGTAGAGGGGGGGGAGTTGCCAGTGTGTCAGAAAGAGCAGGACAGGAAGGAGGAAGGGGGAGGAGTTCGGAGCAAGACGTCCTGCCTGAAAGGGAGGAGTGTAGTACCGAGAGCAGCGTAACTGTAGAAAGGAAGGTCAGAGGCAACGTACGCGCGCCAAGTTCAAATATAGAGGCGCGCGGAAATGAGGAGAGCTCTGAGGAGGAGCCTGGTGCCAAAGCACGAAGGAGGGGGGAGCAGGCGGGAGAAGACTCAGCCTCTGGGGAGTCCCGGAAAGAGGGAAGACAGGGGGGCAGGAAGACCCTGCGGAAAAGGAAAGAGAGGAAAAGGTGGAGCAGTACAAGCCTCTTAAATTGGTGCAGGGGAGGGACGGACTCAGAGGGGACTTCTAACATCTAAGGGTAACAGATGCGGAGCCACGGAGTTTGGATGTAATGACGACAATGATCTTCAATAAAACCTTTTGTATATAGCTTGGACTGGACTTTGGTCTCTTGTGAGCTGGGACCCAGGGTGGCTCTGACAGAAAGTCCCCTCCAAAGAACGCAAAAATTTTTTTTTGCAAAGCTCACGAACGGTGACAGCCATGACTGCGGAGGAGCAGTTGACAGCGCTGCGAACTACAGTTTCCGAACTCACTGCTGCAGTCCTTGCGTCTCAGAAGAAGCATGACGAAATGGAGAAGCGCTGCCAGGACCTGCAAACAAGGTGGGAACGTGCAAGCAGGGAAGGGTTCCCAGGGTCCAGATCAGAGGGGATTGGACTTGGACGGAGGGGGGGCAGCCTAGTCACCCACTTCGATGGGAACCTGAAGCACTACCCCAGTTTCAGAGCAGACGTTTTGTATGCATTGCACTTGCTTCGTCATGACTTTAAAGATGAGGAGGAGAAAGTGGGGTTTATTGTTTCTCACTTGCATGGGCCGGCCAGAGACTGGTTGCGCAATTTGTGGCGTGAAGATGGCCCTGCCCGCCGCGATGCAGATGAATTCATTAAAGCGATGGATGCCTGCTTCCAGTCTACTGTAGATGTGGATCTTGCACGCAGGGAAATTTTTGGATTGCGGCAAGGCAAAGCCACTGTGCGTCAGTACCATTCTAGATTTTTTGCTTTACTGACTGCGCTAAGCTGGGAGAAGGATTGTGCACCTGTGAGGGATTTGTTCTGGGAGGGGCTCAGCGGTCCCATTAAGGATGAACTTGCCAGGGGAGACAGACCCCAGACCCTGGAGGAGCTTGTGCAGAGGGCTTTGGCGATTGGGATACGGCACGAGGGACGTCCTTGGCACACTGAGGAAGAACGTCAGGTGCGTCCACCAGCGAGGACGTCTTCTTTCATCCCCAGGGAGTTCAGTCAGTCACATCCTTCGCCACTGGGAAGGCAGGGGGAGGAGCCCATGGAACTTGGTGGTGCTAAGGCTCAAGCAACAGCCAGAGCCCCAGCTTCCGGTGCAGTGAAGGCAAAGCCTCCTAGAGGGACCAGGAAGTGTTACATCTGCGACAGTGCACAGCACATGGCGAAAGAGTGTCCCCAGAGGCTGCAGAAACACACTGCAGCTTTAGCAACTGTTGCAGCAGAAATGATGCAAGCAGAGCAACCTCAGGGAAACGACAGTGCCTGGCTGGAAGCAGAGCTGCTGGGGCTCAGCCAGGCGAATCTGTAGAGCAGTCCCCAGCGCTTTTGCAACGCACAGACCCTTTACCACCCAAGCCAGCGGTGCAGCTCACTGCAACACTTCAGTTGCCGAATGGAACCACCCTGGAAGTCCCCATCACGATTGATTCTGGGAGCAACGCAGATTTTGTGGGGACGCACTTTGTCAAGCAGCATCGCATAGCGCTTCTGCCAGCGACAACACCTCTGAACGTAGTCACGGTGGATGGCAGGAAATTGCTAGGAGGACAAGTTGTGCAACAGACGCCTCCCATGGTGATGAGGATTGGAAATCATCGAGAAGTCATCAGCTTCAATGTCACCCGCCTTTCAGACACGCCTATAGTATTAGGCATGAGTTGGCTGGAGAGACACAGTCCTGCTGTAGCGTGGTACCAACGGCAGATCACCTTTTGCTCATCGTACTGTGCTCAACATTGCATCCAGTCCAGCCAGGAGGAGGGAGCTGAGCAGCAGTTGCAACTTGGCATGGTGCAGGCAGTACCCCGCAAGTACGAGGGGTTCCTGGAGGTTTTCTGCGAGAAGGAAGCTGACCAGTTGCCGCCCCACAGGCCTTATGATTGTGCCATCGACCTGGTGCCAGGGGCGCAGTTGCCGACTGCAAAGCTGTATTCCATGTCTGAGGACGAGATGCAAGAACTCAGGGAGTTCATAGAGCACAATTTGAAGCGCGGATTCATCCGAGAATCGAAAGCGGTGGGGGGCAGTCCTGTTTTCTTTGTAAAGAAGAAAGACACGCCCCAGAAAAGACTCATTGTGGACTATCGATTCATAAACAGTAAGACCAAACCCAAGGCCTTCCCCATGCCCAAGATAGATGATCTCCTGGCAACCGTAAGGAAGGGGAAGATCTTCACCAAATTGGATCTGCGTGGAGCGTATAACCTCATACGCATCCGGGAGGGCGATGAGTGGAAGACGGCCATGTTCACGCCTCTGGGCACGTACGAATACAGAGTTATGCCATTTGGTCTCCAAAATGGATCTCACGTCTTCCAAGCATTTATGCATCACGTGCTAGCGGGACTTCTCTACAAGAAATGCGTGTGTTTCCTCGACGACATCCTGATCTTTTCGGAAACGGAGGAGGCCCATGAGAAGGACGTAAAGGAAGTCCTGCAGAGACTACGGGAGAACAAGCTCTACGCCAAGTTAGAGAAGTGCCAGTTTGATGTGACGGACGTGGATTTCCTAGGCTACAAGCTGTCCGACAAGGGGCTGGCCATGGACAGCGCCAAGGTCCGCGCGGTGTTGGACTGGAAGAGCCCTCGCAATCGGAAGGAAGTCCAAAGATTCATCGGCTTCGCCAACTTCTACCGCAAATTCATCAGAGGTTTTGCAAAGGAGACGGCAGCGATCACGGACACTCTCAGTTCCAAGAAAAAGAGGTTCGTGTGGACGGAACAGGCGGAGCGCTCTTTTCAGAAGCTTAAAAGCCTTTTCGCCTCCGAGGAGCAGCTGCTGCACGTGAATCCAGGCAAGCCCATACGACTAGAGACCGACGCGTCAGACAGAGCGGTTGGAGCCGTACTCCTGCAAGAAGATCCACATGGAAACTGGAGACCCGGTGCCTTTTACTCCAGAAAGCTCAGCAAAGCGGAGCAAAACTACACCATATGGGACAGGGAGCTGTTAGCCATTCACGCAGCTTTCAAAGCGTGGCGACACTTCCTCATAGGAGCCAAGCACACAGTACAGGTCCGCACGGATCACAAGAACCTAGAGTATTGGCGCACGGCGAAGCTCCAAAGCCAGAGGCACATGCGCTGGGCGGAATTCTTCGCGGATTTCGACTTTCGGATAGAGTACGTCCCAGGAGATTCCAACGTTATAGCCGATGCGCTATCCAGGAAACCGCAATATCTCGATGAAGCGGCGCCTGTAGCAGCCAAGCACATTTTCGCACCGCAGGCGTGGTCGTGCGCTGCCGCCACAGTAGATCTGGACGCGGTGCGACGCGCGTTGCAAGTGGATCAGTTCGCACAGTCCAAGATGGAGGAATTGCGCAGAGGTGTGCAGAGTGGCGAAGAGTTCCAACTACGCGACGGGCTGCTAACTCGCAAAGGTGCCCTCTACGTGCCAAGCGACGAGCTTCGCGCAAAGGTTCTGCAGCAGTTGCACGACGCCCCCAGTGCGGGCCACTTCGGTAAGGAGAAGACAATAGAACTGGTGGCAAGAGACTTTTGGTGGCCCCGGATGCGTGGAGAGGTAGCGGATTACGTCGCCAGGTGTGACACTTGTCAGAGGTTCAAGCCAGTACACCAGAAGCCAGCGGGGCTGTTGGAACCGCTGGAAACGCCACAGCAACCGTGGGAGAGGGTAGCTCTGGACTTCGTTACTGACCTGCCCAGCTCCAGGGGGAAGACGGCGGTACTGGTGGTTGTGGACCTGTTCACCAAGATGGCGCACTTCATTCCATGCGCAAAGGTGGCGACGGCGGAACAGACTGCCAAACTCTTCATCGATCACGTGTTCAAGGTGCATGGGCTGCCGCAGTCCATCCTGTCCGACAGGGGGCGCCAGTTTGTTTCCAATTTTTGGCAGAAGCTTTTAGGTATCCTGAACGTCAAGATCAACCTCACGTCGGCGAGACACCCACAAACCAACGGCCAAGCTGAGAGGGTCAACGCGATCATGCAGCAGTACCTGAGATGTTACGCCAACCAGCGACCAGCAGTTTGGGTGGACTACCTGCCGATGGCAGAGTTTGCCTATAACAACACGAAGCACGCGTCCACGGGGGTGACGCCGTTTTTCGCGAACAATGGTCGTCACCCCAGAACCTTCCCGGGGTTCGTGGCACCGGGAGAGGGGGTGCCGCAAGGAGCCGACCAGTTTGCAGCGGAGCTGCAGGAGGTGCACGAAGAGTTGCGGAGACATTTAGAGCTGGCCAAGCAAGCATATAAGGTGCAGGCTGACAAAAACAGGAGAGAGGGAGAGGAGATCCAGGTGGGGGACTGGGTGTGGTTAGCGGCCCAAGCGATGCCAGCCAAGTCGTTGGCCAAGAAGAAGCTGGGGCACAGGCAGTTAGGGCCGTACCAGGTGGAGGCTAAAATCAACCCTGTAGCCTTTCGACTAGCCCTCCCCGAAGGTTCCAGAGTGCACCCGGTCTTTCATAGATCGGTGCTCACTCCCTACAAGGCACCGCACAGGTTTCAGGAGTCTGACACAGTCACGCAACAACACACTAAGTCACAGGAGAGGGAGAGGGCGCCTAGGGCCGAACCACTCAACGAGGTCACAGAGATCCTGGACTCGAGATGGGGGCAAGAGGGAGTAGAATATTTTCTAGTCAGAGAGGGTGCCCCAGTCAGTGCCAATGGTTGGGTGCCGGGCTACGCCTTAGACGAACCTCTTTTAAAAGACGAGTTCCATGCCCTTTTCCCTCATAGACCCATGCCAGCCGAGTACTTTGATGACTGGCTCTTTACGCCCACATGTTCAGGCAGCACTTTCCACGGCTTTTCTTCAGCTGAAGAAAGGTCGCCGGACTCCAACTCGCCCAGGGGATCGTGTTCGGGGGTGGACACAGAACCCTCTTATTGGTGGGACGAGCAACCAGAGGAGGACTGGCGCAGGAAATGGCTGACGGGACCTTGGCAGGCAGCACCGGACCAGGTACCAATGGAGGAGGGAGAAGAGAACACCTTGGGTCAAGAACCCGAATTCGAACACTCGTACAACGAACTGCAAACAGAGGAGATGGAGGTGCAGAATCTGTATCCTGCGTCCGCCTCCGAAGAGCGGCAGCTTCCACAACCTGCACCCGATGAGCGGAAGGGGGGAAGGGGGGGCTTCGAGGGGGGGATGGATGTCAGGGTTTTAGGGAGAGAGGAGACAGAGAGCGAGGGCGAGGAGGAAGAGGACGACAACGAGCCGAGGTTGTCCCAAAGTCCGTCTAGCGAATCAGAGGATTCCCAGAAGGGAGCCCCCCTGGTCAGGCCAAGGGGCAATAGAGAGGGAATCAGTCAGAGAGAGGGGAACGAAGAGGGAATCCCCAGTGGGAGTGGCAAAGCGGGACCAGCTCCCCCGTCGGAACGGAGTAGAGGGGGGGGAGTTGCCAGTGTGTCAGAAAGAGCAGGACAGGAAGGAGGAAGGGGGAGGAGTTCGGAGCAAGACGTCCTGCCTGAAAGGGAGGAGTGTAGTACCGAGAGCAGCGTAACTGTAGAAAGGAAGGTCAGAGGCAACGTACGCGCGCCAAGTTCAAATATAGAGGCGCGCGGAAATGAGGAGAGCTCTGAGGAGGAGCCTGGTGCCAAAGCACGAAGGAGGGGGGAGCAGGCGGGAGAAGACTCAGCCTCTGGGGAGTCCCGGAAAGAGGGAAGACAGGGGGGCAGGAAGACCCTGCGGAAAAGGAAAGAGAGGAAAAGGTGGAGCAGTACAAGCCTCTTAAATTGGTGCAGGGGAGGGACGGACTCAGAGGGGACTTCTAACATCTAAGGGTAACAGATGCGGAGCCACGGAGTTTGGATGTAATGACGACAATGATCTTCAATAAAACCTTTTGTATATAGCTTGGACTGGACTTTGGTCTCTTGTGAGCTGGGACCCAGGGTGGCTCTGACAGCTACCTTCATCACCTTCCTTACCTGAGGTCTCAGCTTCCATGCACTGGCTCACATGGGAGTGAATGTCACGTAGGTGCTTAAACTCTTCTTTCACTTCAACTGGACTTAAGGCTAGTGAAGGCAAGCAGAACTGACCATAAGCTTAAGTCAATAAGGCTTAGTGGAGACAGTGGAAATAAAGGCTTTTAGGGTCACCATCCTACTGGCTAGCTTGCCAGATTTATAGCAAGGTCAAATGTTTCAGGGCCAAAACTGGCCTTGCATTTAGCAACATTCCTGGAAACAAGGAATTCCACACAGGTGCATTCACCAACTTCTGTGCAGGTAGAAAGTGGGTTGGGAGAAGAGGGACTGGATCTTCACACCTTTTCAAACTTTTATTCAAAGCTATTTTTATCCAAAAATACAGAACAGGCATGATATTGTCTATAGTTTAACTTTCTTTCCTTCATGTTACCTGCTATATTGTTTATTTTTTTAATAAAAATATTTATATACCGCTATTCATTAAAAAATCAGAGCAGTTTACAACAATTAAATATAAAACTGTACAATGGCAAAAATTAACATTAAAATTAAAATAAAAAACCAGCTATTATGGAAAGATGCATTCTTAACTGTGTGCCTGACAGAATAGAAAACTTTCCAGCAGGTGTTTAAAAGTTGAAACTGAAGGCCATATTTAAAAAAAACTACTACTGAAAAATACTTACATTTTTCAAATGAGACTATGCAAAAGGAAGAAACAGACTGGAAGCCCCACCAAAGGTCTTGGATGTGCCCAAAAGGCACTTTCTACATAGGCTATATTATGCACTCATCAAGCCACAGCTGAAGACACATTTACTTCTTCTAAAGCATGGCTGGGGGACCTGAGGCCCTTCTAATACTGCTAGACTCCCATCAACCCTGGTGGTTGTCCGTGCTAGTTGGTACCGCTGGACGCTGGAGTCCCGACAACATCTGGAAGGCCACAGCTGCCCCCTGCCCCCCCATTATAAAGCCAAAGCCAGAAAAGGATACTGTTGCTTGTAGCTTCTCCATAAAACTATTCCTTGCAGCAACAGCTTCTGGGCTTGTTTTGCAAAGACGGCATTTCTCTCCCAGCCTAGGCATTTATAAAGGAGGGGAACAAGCAGTTAGCAAGAGTTGGGCTTAGCCTGAAATTCACACCTCACAGATTACAGTTCTTGCTGAAGCAGGGCCAATCGTATTTCTGTCAACTACACTTATTTGCTTACACTGCAGGATCCCAAAACAACAGACCTTTGTCACCGAAACTCCAAAACGATCTAAAGAAGAAGGAAGGATTGTGTATAATCCTATTGGAAAAGTAATCAAATTTAGGATATTTGGTCCATCTATAGGCAAGGATGAGAATAACTTGTCCTAAATTGCTGGATGGACTTATTGCATCTTCTCAGATAGCTAAAGCCACAGAAGGGCATCTGCTTACTTGAGAGATGCAAGCCTTGTTTCCACTAGTGCTCAGTAGGCTTCCACTGGAGTAATCAAGACCATCATAAACAATGAGAAAGCACAGCAGAACAGATACCCTTGTCTGCTGTCCACGCCATACAGAAATCTACCGTATTTTTCACCCTATAGGATGCACCGGCCCATAGGACGCACCTAGTTTTTAGGGGTGAAATCAAGGAAAAAAATTTATTCCCCCCCCCCCAGGTTTGCGCAGCCATCCCCAAGCTAGAAGAGGGAGACGTCTTCTGCCTTCAGGGACAGCCTCTCTAGCCTCCGTGGGGCAGCGGCTTGCCCCACTGTCCCCCGAGCTTGTGGGGCTGGCGATGGGGAGAAGCAACCTTGCTTCTCCCCCCCGCCAGCCTCCAGACCAGGTCCAGGAATAGCGGGGTGGCGGCGCTCCGCCTCCCCGCTATCCCCCGAGCTTGTGGGGCTGGCGATGGGAAGAAGCAAGCTTGCTTCTCCCCCCCCGCCGCCAGCATCCAGACCAGGTCGGGGAATAGCGGGGTGGCGGTGCTGCGCCTCCCCGCTGTCCCCTGAGCTTGTGGGCTGCAGGCTGCTGCCCGCAAGCCTTGCGAGCCCGCGGGACCTACTGCCAGGCTTGCAAGGCTTGCGGATAGCTTCCTGAAGCCTAGAGAGCGAGAGGGGTCAGTGTGCACCGACCCCTCTCACTCTCCAGGCTTCAGCGAAAGCCTGCATTCGCCCCATAGGACGCACACACATTTCCCCTTCATTTTTGGAGGGGGAAAAGTGCGTCCTATGGGGCAAAAAATACGGTACATGGCAATGACTGCAGAATATGGTCTTCATTGCAAAATCTGCTAACAGTTGCAGAATTTGGAGACTCACACTTTAAATTGGTGGAAAGTATTCTCTACCAGGTTAAACTCTTTAGATGAGACTCAGTGGAACAATGGATTTATATTTACTTAGCATGTTGCAGATATTATTCTGCCTGTTCCAAATTAAAGTTGTTGTTGGCATTTAGATCCCAGACATTTGTTAGACACTAGTGACTGATGCTTTTCAAGTTGCAAGAATGAGGAAATATTTGGCTCCCAATACGTATTTTGACTCCTAACACATACACATTTTATTTGTGTGTCTATTTTACTTTGAAATTTGAAAACCACATGTGGTTTCAGTTAAACAGCAGGACAAAACTATGTCATCCAAATCTACAATTTGATAGAACCTCCTGCCAACACAGATTGATGCCATTTGTTTTAGTTTCTGTTAAAAACATGATAGTATATATTATACATAGGATATGACAGATGCAGCTATAGAGATGTATTAATTATTTTTCTTTTGACTCTGGACTCAGCCACATTGGCAAAGAAAAAGTGCCTTACATGCGTTGTTTGTGCATTCTAACACGATGACACCAGATGGCGCTGTAGAGTTCTGTTTTTGCTAACTAGATTTCTCATACAGTACAAAGTTTGCAACGTGTTTAACTGAAACACTTCTTTGATGTGTCTAGATCCAGCCCTAGTCACTCCATTAACTCTAGCTCTGGATGCATTCAGACAACCAGCAGCCATACAGTAATGACATAAAATGTAATACAGTGGTACCTCTGGATGCGAACAGGGTCCGTACTGGAGCCCCATTCGCATCCTCAAGCAAACGCTACCTGCGTCTGCGTGGGTCGCAATTCGCCGCTTCTGCGCATGTGCGTGACGTCATTTTGAGCGTCTGTGCACGCAGCAAAACCCAGAAGTAACACACTCTGTTACTTCCAGGTTGCCGCGGAGCGCAACCCGAAAACATTTATCCTGAAGCTACTTCAACCCGAGGTATGACTGTAGTAGTATTACATCAGAAGACAATCACGTATGGTCTCTGATCACATATTCCCATTTCTTTGCAGCTGTTCAGATGTCAAAGGAAATGAAGGAAACACTGAACAGTGTTAAAACTGCATATACAGGTCATTATCTACATGTAAATTTAAAACGCATGGCTTCTCCCAAAGAATCCTGGGAACTGTAGCTTTTAAGGGTGTTGGAAACTGTAACTATGTGGAGGGTTAACTACAATTCCCATGATTATATGGGGAAAGTCATGTGCTTTAAATGCACTTAGGTGCATCGTGTGGATGTGACCACAAAGAACTACTTTCCTCACAGAGTTATAGATGGTGTCACATGATAAGCTTTTAACCCAGGTTTGTAAACAGCAACTCTCCTGGTCACCTGACTGGCATTAAACCAGAAGAGACTGATTATTTCCAAGAGGGAAACAGCATAATCCATGTCTAAAAGAAACAGGATAACAGTACATCATTTATACCAGGCTTCCTCAACCTCGGCCCTTCAGATGTTTTGAGACTACAATTCCCATCATCCCTGACCACTGGTCCTGCTAACTAGGGATCATGGGAGTTGTAGGCCAAAACATCTGGAGGGCCAAGGTCGAGGAAGCCTGATTATACCATTCAAGGTGTTGGTGTGGGGGAGGTTCTATCATTCATCAGCCTAAAGAAACCCATGTTTATCCAAACTAGCATTAGGTAAGGTATATGCTTTACATGCATAAGGTCCCATATTCAATTCTTGACCAACTCCAGTTAGAAACAACAGAAATCAGGTGATGGGTACCACCTCTGCCCAAGACTGTGCCAAAAAGTTGCTGACAGTTTGAGCAGACAATGCTGGCCAGAGGGCACAACCATTATCACCTTCACCCCCATGGGCCAAGTCTGACAGATGGGCGAAGACCCCCATGTCACAGTGATCTCAGGAAACCCCTGCAGGCCTCCTTTTTGTCTGAGCCAGCTTTTTGTCTGCCCCACACCAGCTTAAAAAGGGCATGTCCTGGCCAAAATGGCCTTGTGGGCCAAATGAGGAGGTCTGAAAGGTCTAATTAGACCATTAGCAGGTCCCCTGCTTTTGAGCTAGAGGGACGTATAATCTGACCTGGTATCAGGCAGCTTCCTATACCCATTCTGCAGAAGGCAAACAAAGACCATGAGAATAAGAGGGAGGCTACTAAGTACACCCATGGCTATATGAAAAGTTGACTTAAGGTCTCTAAAACCAACCCATCTAGACAACACAGATTGGTGCCACCCCGTGGATGTGCCAGAAAACAGACTACAGAACACTTCTTCAATCCCAGCTCCATTTTGCAAATTACTAATAACCTCTGCCATCCTACCACAAAGGCTTAGATTCCTCCCTCAAATTTCGCCCATCCATTTGCAGGGAACTCTGCGTTTTTGATTAGCATAAGGTTACCTGGTATACCTGGAAAAGGCTTTCCCATAAGGATGTGGCAGTTTTATCAAAGATCTGTAAAAAAAAAAAATTTAAAAAAAAGGAACTGCATTATAATACTTAGCACACACATATTCAAAATCTGGATACATGTTTTCATTTCCTTCTCTTTAATTTCAGATATCAAAAAGCAAATTACTAGCTGTATGGACACCAGCTGCCCTTCCATAACCCAGGCATTGCCAATTCCAACCCATCCCACAAGCATTTCTTTTGTATTGCCACTTATTAAATTAGTTCAGGTCAAGGACATTTAGCCAGAACCACCGTCTTTACAAATAGCTCAGAAATTTCAACAGGCCCAAAATGTGTTTGATGGAGAAGGAAACAAGAAGAAGCAAGTTAAGCCAGCTAAAGGCTTAACTCCTGGAAACTTACCCCTTTTCCTGTAGAGTAGATATCTGGGATGTTGTGTCTGCCCCTGGGGTGCCTTCTTCCATATGGTTCTGTGTGGCTACAGACTCTGGAGCAGGACCAACAAAATTATGCTCTGCTTCAGAAAAAGGCACATCAGTACCTACAATGTCTCCCCCACCCACAAGGTTCCCAAATGAAGGGTTTAGCTTTGCACAATGTGAAGATTTAGAAAATTCATGTTGTGTTCTGGGTTCTTCAGTGGCAAAGACCTTTTCATGACCCATTTGGGTTATTTTTGCAGACAACATGGCTTTGGGGGAGGCAGCCCCTTTGACTGACTTCTTCCTCCCTGGCATCTTTGAAGTTCTGGAGCTCAGTCTGCCTGACATTTTCACTTGTGACCTTTTCACATCTAAGTCAGTCCTGTAGGGAGCTTTCAGCATGTATGCTGTAGGCTTTTTGGAAGGCACTGGCTTTCTGCTCACAGATTGCACTTTTACTGTCTTCGAGATGCTCTCTTTAGAATAATCCACTTGTTGTTTTACATCAGCACTACTAACAGCCTTCTTTTCTGCAGCTTTGGCACTTTCTATAAGCTCACATGGAGCCTGCTGGAACTTTGCTCGGATCCTTAATGCTTTCTCAAGGGCTTTGTTAAGCAGCTCCAGTTCCTCAAGCTCCTTGGCTGAGGGTTCACTTCCTACAAATGAAAGAGAGAATATATTAATTAAGGTCTTTCGGTGCTGTCTCGCTCTGATCCAAATCATAAACTAGTAGAATTGTAGAGTTGGATAGGGTCATCTAGTCCAATCCCCCTGCAATGATGCAGATATTTTTTAAAGCACAAAGTCATTTATGGACAATGAGATATGTTATGTTTTCCACACCACCTCCTCATAGTGAAATTTCTCATTAACCAGATAGCTTAAACTTTATTTGAATGTGCCTACCACGAAGACAGAGTATGTTGACTGTCTCAAGATAATACTGCAAAAGGTTATGGTAGAACCAGACCACAATTAACAAAAATGCAAGTCTATGGCATATTCCAAATGATTGGATGCAGAATTTTGGGCCTGCAATGCAAAGAAGCCTTTTTTATGTATCACAAGAGTTATCGGATTTGATCCTACCCAAGTATGCACAGAAACTGCCACAGCCAAGTTTAAGATGTAAAGCTTTATTAGGGGGGAAATTATTACTCGAATAAGAGAATAATAAAATTGTAGAGTTGGAAGGGACCTTAAATAAAATCTACATCAAAATGCTTTGGGCTTTTTTTTTACTGTTTTATAAATTTCATACTTTGCTTCTTTCCCCACTTTTCCCTCTCTCTCTCCACTCCACCCCTTTACCAGTGCAAAACACACTGAATACCAGTGTGATCCCACAATGAAGTGGCTCTAAGTCTGAAGACACAGACAAAAGTACCTAGCATGTGGGCAAAGGAAAGAGAGAACACCTAATTGAAGACAGAGGCTGGGGCTACTGGTAAAGAACTGTTATTCCCATACCTTGATTATCATTTTTGCCATCATCAAGGACTGGGTATTCAGGAGCTTGTGAGTTCCTAGCAGAAAGGAAACACAAAGCATGCATTCAGCAAGAAACAGGTATGGCCAATAATTCTTCTACAGCTGTCATCCTTTTAAACAGCACACAATACAGTTATTGTCATTAATAACAATATTCTTTGCCCAGACATCCTGAGGAAACAACAAGGTTCTTAGCTTTTACCTTTTTTTAAAAAAAATCTGTATGGACTCATCTCTTCCACTTGGTAATAAGGAGAGATGGAAAAACTGAGAATTAACTAACACAGTTGTTTTTTGTTGTGGTTTTTTTTTACTAACACAGTTTGCTTCCTCCTCACTTAAAAAGAAAAAAACAATTCTCTGAAACTTTAGATAGGACTGGCACATATTCCTCTTTCCCCACCTCCAGCTTACCAGTCTCCAAGAACAGCTTGGCATTGTGTTAGTTTCTGCTGCAGTTGCTGCTTTTGTTCAGCACAGTCTTCCAAGGCTTGGGTGAGTAGAGAAACCAGTCTAAAATGGCAAATGGTAAAAGAAGAAAATGTTGCTATTTAACTTGGAAACAATGTAATCAACATTCTTTAAATTGGCCTGTTCTCTAGGAAAAGACATGGGGAGATAATGAAGCATTTGACAGCCCCATTCAAAATTTGACATTAAATTATGGATGTGTATATGGAATTTCTAGGCAGCCCTCACAAGCAGGCTTGTAATCCAAGACTCGCCTCATTTTAAGAAACGAAACACTGGGTACCGCTGCACAATGAGCTGAAACATTACTTCCCTCAGTTGTTGAAGGGGCTCGGCTTTTACCCTACAAATAAGTTCTGGGGTTGGACCCGCCACCCCGTCCCAAGGCCGGCGGTGGGCGGGGCTCCCTTCCCCCTGAATTTAAACTTAGATAGTAAACGCGCCGGGACAGGAGGGGCCTCTCCAATTCTACTCCATAAATCGCAGGCACGCTGATCATGTAACTGCAATAACTACTACTACTACTACTACAATATCACCTGTGGGCACAGTCTGCGGGCAGCATGAGGAAAGCCAGGGAAGGTCCGCAAACTGGCAATTAAAGCAAGCAGCGGCGGCGGCAGTAAAGCCCCTCGCTCCCACCCCAAAAAGCACAAGCCCAACTACACACTTTAGCCACTTCCTGCACTCTTTGGGGCACTTCCGGTCTCACGCTGAACTGCATTTTCCAACCTAACGTCCAACGCGCAGGATGAAGAGATTTCACTATAGAGGTGCCAAAGAACAGAGCGAAACAGACATCTATTCCGCGGCCACAGTTTATCCATAAAGATAGAAATGGACCTCACTATATCTTTTTATAGGCAATTTTAATTTTGTATGATTTTTTTTAAAAAAAAAACTTTTAAAATTACTACTCTCCATCTTAACTAGCCATTTTTTAATATCTACCGTCCCCTGCTATATCTTTCTATCTCTATAGTCTGAGTGTCTGACAGACCCGCGCTGCCGGGTCCTGTCAGGTTTGTTGTGAAACACCTCGGCGGAACCGTAGCTACTGTAATCTCCGAGCAATCCCCGCAGCTTCCTTTGACAACTATGGATTATTATTTTTCCGCTTCTGGTTTTAGCGCCGTCTTCTCTACCACCATCCTGGTGTGTTGTAGATTTTTTTTGGTCATTGATGAATTTTTATTCACCCCTGCCAGGACCTGCCCGATCAACGGCAGCAAACCCTTGACAACGGTTGCTATGTGGAAGACGCTTGGGCCTGGGGCATTGATTTAGGTCCTAGTTACGCCAATTTAACCCGCCGTCTCCAGCTACGCAGTGAGCTAGATTGCAACGTGGATCCCGCCCCCCCGCCTCCTTCTCTTCAATTCTTAACGTCCTTCTCGGCTGCAGAAAGGCTCACTCTGATTCTGCTGCCAGACATATCGGGATTTGTTTCATCCGAAATCACATTGTCATGGTACTCAATACAACCTCACTATGAGGAAAGGTTGCAGCATTTGGGACTATTTAGTTTAGGGATAAGGCAGCTAAGAGGTGACATGACAGAAGTGTACAGTGGTACCTCAGGTTACAGACACTTCAGGTTACTGACACTTCAGGTTACAGACTCCCCTAACCCAGAAACAGTACCTCAGGTTAAGAACTTTGCTTCAGGATGAGAACAGAAATTGCGTGGCGGCAGTGGGAGGCCCCATTAGCTAAAGTGGTACCTCAGGTTAAGAACGGTTTCAGGTTAAGAACGGACCTCCAGAACGAATTAAGTTCTTAACCCGAGGTACCACTGTATGTATAAAATTATGCATTGTTTGGAGACTGACTCGTTTTAGGGAAACTTTGTATGTTGCTATGAATGGTAAATGAAACAAACTTATTAGGTTCATTTGCGCAGTACACTTTAAAGTCACAAGTAAAAACGTTTGCAAAATCTGTTTGCTTGGGAGGAGGGCATGTTTCCACAAATTAATGGCCTTGGTTTCAGTAATCTACTTCTGTGGTGAATAAGGGATCTTTTCAGGCAAAAAGGATTCCATTGGGAGAAGATCTAAAATAGTGAGTTATGTTGTTAGGGTACATTTCCAAATCCATCTGCCTTGGTTTCAACCACATGGCATACATAACATACTGTTGCATGCCACCCCAGTCTCTGAGCGGTGTGAGATTCCCAGCGTCTGGTTTCCTTAGAATGAGGGAGAGCAGAGACTGTGGTGTATTTAAGATATTTGGTTTATTTACACATATATACAATCAGAGTCTGGGGTCTTAATTAACACCCCAGAAGGTCTTGCTTTTCTCATTCACAGCCTTGGAATCAAACAGAAATCAAGCATAGCTCTAATTGTCTTGCTTCTAAACAAACAAACAAACAAACAGTCTGGCTTCTGCCTGCTTCTTGCTTCCAGCTCACACATCCCACTCTCTTTTTCTTCCTCACTACCAGCCAAGTGAGAGACTCGGGTGCCCACTTATTTGTCCTCTGGTACAGAGCAACTTTGTTATACCTAACAACAGTACTCAGGTGGTACTTTTCTCACAAAGGAACTTGCCTGGCTCAGCTTTTATCTTCGTAAATAAAATCAAATGCTGCAAAATACCTTAGGCCTCCAGCGAACTTCCAAAAGAAACTAAGCCAAGTGAGATAAGCATTACACCTCTGGACTTTTCACTGTTCAGACAAATGTGGGGAGCATAACAATACCTTATGATATGTACGGATGGTATAGAGAGGAACACTTTAAGACTAACTGATACCATTAAGCCCAGTTTGAACTGGGTCTGATTTCTACACAAAACTGCACAAGTCTCAGTCATGTACATTTTGAAATATATTGAATAAAAATTATTTGGGGTTCCCTATAACCTAAAAAAAAATCCTACATTCTTCAATAGATTAATTGTTTTAATGGTAGGAAAACAAATATCAGAGAGGCATTATGAATTATTTAACAAACAGTGAAGTCCCCAAAATTGGTCTAAGGATGAAATGTAATATTCATAGATTTTTTATATATGGGGGTGGGATGGATGTTTGGGTGGGCTTGGGAATTTGTTAGATTTTGATGAATTTGTAATTTTTGCAGTTTTTATTTTTATTGTTTTATTGTTTTCTGGGTTGTTTTTGTTTTTTGTTTTTTTTGTTTTTTTGTTTTAAGGTTTTATTGTTTTAGGCTGCGAAAGAATAACATTAATTGCCTTCAATGGAGGCTACTATAAGGCTTGGGATTGCTACCGTGGAGGGGCGAGGGAGGTATGGCGGTGGGGGCAGATGTTATAGGCGAAGGGGATCGAGATATGGATATGCTCGTACCCCTTCCAATCTGCGCCTCATCCCGAGGGACGAGGGTAGGGTGAGCAAGGATTACTCACCTCCGTCACTGGTGCTGTGCAATGCCAGGTCTATAGGCAACAAAACCGCCACCCTGCGAGATTTCTTTATCTCGCAGGGGGTTGACCTGGCTTGTGTGACGGAGTCCTGGGTGCGCGAAGGGGCAACAGTTACCTTACGAGAGATGGCGCCCCCAGGTTTCTCCGTCCTCCACCAGTCCCGGACTGTGGGCCGGGGGGAGGGGTGGCATTATTAATCCGGGAAGATTGTCCTTTCAGGGCTCTACCATCGCCATCGATCCCCGGCATTGAATGCGTTGGCCTAGTGTGGGGCTCCGAGGAGAGCTTGGCTGTCTGGCTGGTGTACCGGCCACCTAGCGCACCAGCAGCCACCCCGTCAGGCCTATTGGAGCCGGTGGCCGGCTGGGCCTTGGAGTTCCCTAACCTATTGGTATTGGGGGACTTCAACATCCATGCTGATGCCACTCCCTCCTCACAGGCTCTGGACCTTGTGTCTTCCATGGTGACACTAGGGCTCTCCCAGTTTGTTTCGGGCCCCACACATCAAGCAGGCCACACGTTGGATTTGATCTTTGGCGTAGGTATAGCTGTGGTCATGTCTCCTTCGACGAAGGTGCCATGGTCTGATCACTATGCTCTGAAAGCCAGGATTGACTTTCCACCCCCACCCTGCTTAGGTGGCGAGCCGATTTGGGCTCGCCCGCAGAGGCTGATGGACCCTGATAGATTCCGCCAAGCGATTCATTGACTGAGCTTCTTGAGGGCTGGAATATCCAGCTCCTGGCAGCCATCGATGAGATCACACCGAAGCGCCCTCTGCGACCCCGCAGAAACCGGGCTCCCTGGTTTACCAAGGAGCTCCGGAAAATGAAGCGCGACCTCAGACGGCTAGAGCGAGTATGGCAGGGTGCCCGTGACGGAGCCTCAAGAACATCTTATAGGGCTTTTATGAAAACCTACGAGATGGCGGTGAAGGCTGCTAAGAAGTCTTACTTCTCGGCCTCCATTGCATCCGCTAGCTCTCGCCTGGTGCAATTATTTAGTATAATCAGGTCTTTAACGTCCCTTGAGGGACAGCCAAATTTAAATAACAATTTGACACACAGCTGTGAGGCATTTGCGAGCTTTTTTGCGGAGAAGGTCTTGTTGCTCCGCCATGACCTCCCTGCCAATTTGGATACAATAAAGGAACTGGAGGCCCCTCAACTGTCCTCGGGTCCAGTATTGGACCACTTCGACTGGATATCCCCAGCCGATGTGGACAGACTCCTCCGAGCTGGAAAGCCCACCACCTGTCCTCTCGACCCGTGCCCGTCTTGGCTGATTAGAGCGTGTCCAGACGAGGTGCGGGCCCTCCTGGGGGATATCATCAATTTGTCCCTTGGCACGGGGACATTCCCAGGGGAACTGAAGGAGGCAGTGGTGCGCCCGCTCTTAAAGAAAACATCATTAGATCCTTTAGATCTATCCAGTTACCGCCCGGTTTCGAATCTTCCATTCCTGGGTAAGGTGATTGAGAGAGCGGTTGCTGAACAGCTTGGTGGGTTTCTGGATGAAACATCAGCTCTGGATCCATTCCAGTCCAGCTTCCGCGCTGGTCATGGGACCGAGACGGCTCTGGTTGCCCTAACAGATGATCTTCGTAGACAGCTGGATCGAGGTGGGTCGGGGCTGCTAATTCTTCTAGATCTGTCAGCAGCTTTCGACATGGTAGATCACAAACTTCTGGACCACCGCCTTGCCGACGTGGGGATCCAGGGCACAGTCCTTCAATGGCTGTGCTCGTTTCTCTCTGGTCGGGGACAGAGGGTGGCGCTTGGGGGGGAATTGTCGTCGCGCCACTCCTTGGTGTGTGGAGTACCTCAGGGTGCAATACTCTCCCCGATGCTTTTCAACATCTTTATGTGCCCCCTCGCCCAGCTTGTCCAGAGTTTTGGGCTGGGTTGCCATCAGTATGCCGATGACACCCAACTCTATCTGTTGATGGATGGCCATCCTGACTCGGCCCCAGACACACTGACCAGATGCTTGGAAGCTGTGGCTGGATGGTTACATGGGAGCCGGTTGAAGCTAAATCCTTCGAAGACAGAGGTCCTGTGGCTGGGACGGGACAATATGGGATCGGGGGGGGGCAACTCCCATCTCTTGCGGGGGCACAATTAGTGCCAGCACCGTCCGTTAAGAGTTTGGGTGTAATCTTCGACACCTCCCTTTCCATGGAGGCGCAGATTGCAGCTATAACAAAGGCAGCATTCTTCCATCTCCGCCAAGCTAAGCAGTTGGCTCCTTACCTCTCTCGCCCTGACCTAGCCACTGTGATCCACGCGACGGTCACCTCCAGACTGGATTATTGTAACTCGCTCTACGTGGGGCTGCCCTTGAGACTGACCCAGAAACTCCAGCGGGTGCAGAATGCTGCAGCGAGACTCCTTACGGGGTCTTCGCTGCGAGATCACATTCACCCAGTGCTATACCAGCTGCACTGGCTCCTGGTGGAGTACAGGATCAGGTTTAAGGTGCTGGTTTTAACCTTTAAAGCCCTATACAGCCTAGGACCCTTGTACCTACGGGACCGCCTCTCCTGGTATGCCCCACAGAGAAACTTACGGTCTTCCAATAAAAACATCTTGAAGGTCCCAGGCCACAGAGAAGTTAGGCTGGCCTCAACTAGAGCCAGGGCTTTTTCAGCTGTGGCTCCAACCTGGTGGAACACTCTGTCACAGGAGACTAGGGCCCTGCGGGACTTGATATCTTTCCGCAGGGCCTGCAAGACAGAGCTGTTCCGCCAGGCCTTTGGCCAGGGCACAGCCTGACTCCCTCCCTCGGCAATCTTCGCGGAGCTCTGGCCCAATGGTGGCCAGTGGCTTGAATTTAATCAATTTTATAATGAATGATTTTAAAGTGTTGTTTGTGCTGTACTTTTGTACTGTTTTATTGTTGTTAGCCGCCCTGAGCCCGGCTTCGGCTGGGGAGGGCGGGATATAAATTATTATTATTATTATTATTATTATTATTATTATTATTATATGACTAGTTTCTCTGAAACTGCTTATAGAGTAGTAATTATAAAATCACCCAGGAGAGGGCCAACTTCTGCTATGATCTTAATGCTGAATTGCATTCTGAATGCCAGTTACGTTTAACTATGGTATGGGTAATATGTTGCTACTTAATATTCCTAGGTACTTGAGTCATTCATAATTTTATTAGAAACACATTGCTCTTAGCTGGCAAACGGATCCATAACCTGACCTTACTGGAGGTTAGGGTAATAGTGCAATCTTAGGCATGTTTGCTCAGAATGAAGTCCTACTGAATTCAGTGGGACTTAGTCCCAGCAAGTGTGTATAGGACTGCAGCATAACAGTCTTAAGTAAGAATAACAACATAATATTAATAATGTATTGCTTTACTTTTCCCAAATAGTGAATTGACAGCTATTCATCTTATATAGCAGAACATAAAGAGGTAACTCTGGGATTGGGAACACTTGTGGTTTCAATGTATGCATTATGCAGAAATGCTCTGACACTTTTTTGAATACATCCTGCATTTACATTGCAAATATCTGCCTGTAAATGCAAGAAAATGTGACAAAATGTTAAGAGTTTGGGGGAGAGGCAGACTCTCCATAATCTCTTGATTCAGTAAAGAGCTATAATGGGAGCAAACTCATAAATTAAGCAAAGGTTGATTAATTAAAACTGAGTCAAGCACTGTTGCTTTCAGTTTAGGATCACAAGCCCAGGCAGCTTCACATACCTAGCTGGGGATAAGCCAGCCCCTTAACATGACAAAAGGTGTTGATGACCCATATCAAAGTAGGTGTTTGGGCCTGGGCAGACAGAGGTTACCAAGGTGACAGGTGTGTGTGTGAGGTGACAGGAAGAAGTGTTCTTTACAGGAGGCTTGGGTTCTTTTGCAAGGTGTGCTGGGAAGAAGAAAGGGGGACAGAGGAGTCTTCCATGAGCTGCTGGAAAAGCCAGAACTCCATGCAGGGCTGGATGACCAGAACCATCTTGGCAGGCTTGTTGAAACAGGCTGGGAGAGATGCCTTGGACTGCAGTGCTGCACTGAGATGACCATGCTGTAAGATCTGGATTCCATCCATCTAAACTCAGGTGTAAATATTTGAAAAAAATCATATTTTTTTAAAGCTCCACCGCATCTTGATTCAAAATGGCCTCCACCGCATCTTGATTCTCAAAGAAACACAAACCTTGGGTGAGTGCCTGTAACCTCCTGGAATCTTGCTACAGCTCAGCAGAGATTAGGGGTGACGTCCAACCTTGGCAGCAATATATTCTCACAATAAACAATGAGCTGTCACTGAGACTGATCTCCCTTTGCTCACATTACTGTATGTCTGCAGACACCTTGTGTGAGAAGAGCAAAAAGTCTTCAGGAGGATAAAAATGTTCTCTAGAGTCATCCTGCAGTAAGTTCATCAATGTCATTTTATTCAAAATTTTGGTTGTAAAGACTGAAAGCCCAGGAGCTACTGAGCTGGATGCTAAGCAACACAGAGACCATGGCAACAGTTCCTGTTTCCTCGTGCCACTCATTGATAAAATTCAGGTTATGGTAGCTTAAGCACAAATTCTGAAAGGCAAACTTAATATTACAACCAGGCAATATTACAAGATAACATTGATTCATGATGTGTCTACACATAAGACTATACTGTGTGCAGTGTAATCAGAGAGAGAACTACCAGGAGACTGAGAGCATGAAACTATCTGCATATAGTTATTTGCAGAAACAGTCAGTGATGTATTTCTGCAATGGCAAAACTAGCCTGAATTTGAGACAAATAATCATTCTGTTTTATTTTATTTTATTTTATTATTTATACTTTGCCCATCTGGCTGGGTTTCCCCAGCCACTCTGGGGAATGTCATGTCAGGTACTGGGGCACTTAAAATTTTTTTTTTTATTACATCATGAACTTTCATAGGCAAGAACTTAATTTGTCAGATGTGTGCCAATATCCCTTTGAGGGTTTTGAGTCGATCCAATTTAAATATTTGTAACTGAAGGGATATTTATGGCTAGGGTGGTTGGAAGGAAAAAAAAAAAAGAACGATCTTGTAAAATAAGGAAATTCAGAAGATGTAGCAAATGGTTATGATGTATTACTTCCAGTATCAGAGACAGTGTGCTTCTGAATACCAGTTACTTGGAATTACAAGCAGGAAAATGCTGGCGCACTCCTGTCCTGGTTATATGCTTTGCAGAAGCATCTGCTGGGTGGACCACTGTGCAATCAGAATGCTGGACTAGATAGGTCAGGAGTCAGCAACCTTTTGGGAACATGGGCACATTTGAAAATCAGAAAAAACTGTCATTTGAATACCAGAAAAGCTCTACACTGGTGACCGCTGAGATAGGCCTCTGGTCTGGTCCCAACAGGGTTATTTTTGTGTTTGCTGCTGTGTTCCTCAGCAGCTTTGGTGCATAAAATGATAGGCTGTGTAGTGGATGGCGCATTAGTGTTAATGCTCATGTGTTGACCCCAATATGTTTACTCCAGCCTGAGATGTTTTGCTGCTGTAGGCAAAATCCCCTGACACTGCCATTGTTCCCACGACACTACCCCACCACAGATCTGGGTTCCTCCTCTCTGCTCCCACCATCACGCCTGCACTGCTGCCAGCCCCATCACTGCAACTGTACCCTCACCTACAGCTGTGCCTGTACTTCCACAATGACACAACAGCAAGGGCAGTGGGGCTGTGTTGGCAGAGGCAAAGTCTTGGCAGGGCTAGCAGCAGTGCAACAGTGAGGGTAGGTGGGATCCACTGCCTGAAGCCAATGACTTCACTTTGCCTAATGGACAGGCCACCCCGGCTGACCCTTCCACGTTCAAAACAGAACATCTGGATTCCCTAGAAAAGTTACATGCACCATTATGAAGGATGACTGTAGGAACTTGTAGTAATACTTTAGTAATACATTCCCCCAAAGCAAAAACAGAGACAGTGGGAGCATTCTGACCATTGTTGTTTTTGTGTGGGATTCAACCAACAAATCCAAAGTTCAACAACTGTGCCCGGATTTTCACTTTTTGAAATATGCAACCCTACGCTTCCCCAAATGATCAAACTTTTTGCAAGATGGAAAGCGAATGGGAAATGTAGTGGAAAGTGTGACATAATGCTTGCCACATCATCTTATAACTTCTGCACAAACCAATCAGAGTGAATGCTCAATAAAAAGTCAACATTGTCTAATCTAACTGCAAACATATAATAATAATAATAATAATAATAATAATAATAATAATAATAATAATAATAATTTATTTGTACCCCGCCCATCTGGCTGGGTTTCCCCAGCCACTCTGGGCGGCTTCCAGCAAAGATGAAAAATACACTAAAATGTCACATATTAAAAACTTCCCTGAACAGGGCTGCCTTCAGATGTCTTCTGAATGTCAGGTAGTTGTTTATCGCTTTGACATCTGATGGGAGGGCGTTCCACAAGGCAGGCGCTACTACCGAGAAGGCCCTCTGCCTGGTTCCCTGTAACTTGGCCTCTCGCAGTGAGGGAACCGCCAGAAGGCCCTTGGAGCTGGACCTCAGTGTCCGGGCAGAACGATGGGGGAGGAGACGCTCCTTCAGATATACTGGACCGAGGCCGTTTAGGGCTTTAAAGGTCAGCACCAACACTTTGAATTGTGCTCGGAAACGTACTGGGAGCCAATGTAGGTCTTTCAAGACCGGTGTTATATGGTCTCGGCGGAAGCTCCCAGTCACCAGTCTAGCTGCCGCGTTCTGGATTAGTTGTAGTTTCCGGGTCACCTTCAAAGGTAGCCCCACGTAGAGCGCATTGCAGTAGTCCAAGCGGGAGATAACCAGAGCATGCACCACTCTGGCGAGACAGTCTACAGGCAGATAGGGTCTCGGCCTACGTACCAGATGGAGCTGGTAAACAGCTGCCCTGGATACAGATTTGACCTGTGCCTCCATGGACAGCTGTGAGTCCAAAATGACTCCCAGGCTGCGCACCTGGTCCTTCAGGGGCACAGTTACCCCATTCAGGACCAGGGAATCCTCCACACCTGCCCGCCTCCTGTCCCCCCAAAACAGTACTTCTGTCTTGTCAGGATTCAACCTCAATCTGTTAGCTGCCATCCATCCTCCAAAAGAGAGGTAGAGCTGGGTATCATCCGCATACTGATGAACACCCAGCCCAAACCTCCTGATGATCTCTCCCAGCGGCTGCATGTAAATGTTGAAAAGCATGGGGGAGAGGACAGAACCCTGAGGCACCCCACAAGTGAGAGCCCAGGGGTCTGAACACTCATCCCCCCCACCACTTTCTGAACACGGCCCAGGAGGAAGGAGCGGAACCACTGTATGACAGTGCCCCTAGCTCCCAGCCCCTCAAGACGGTCCAGAAGGATGTTATGGTCGATGGTATCAAACGCCGCTGAGAGATCCAGCAGAACTAGGAAACAGCTCTCACCTTTGTCCCTAGCCCGCCGGAGATCATCAACCAGTGCGACCAAGGCAGTTTCAGTCCCATGATGAGGCCTGAATCCCGACTGGAAGGGATCCAAATGGTCCGCTTCTTCCAGGTGTGCCTGGAGTTGTTCAGCAACCACTCGCTGAATCACCTTCCCAAGAATGGAAGATTTGAGACTGGGCGATAATTGGCCATCGTGGCTGCATCTAAAGATGGTTTTTAAAGAAGCGGTTTAATAACCGCCACTTTCAGCAGGTCTGGGAAGGCTCCCTCACGGAGGGAAGCATTCACCACCCCACGAAGCCCATCACCCAGTCCTTCCCGGCTAGCTTTTATAAGCCAGGATGGGCAAGGATCCAGGAGACAGGTGGTTGGTTTCACTCGTCCAAGCAGCCTGTCCACATCCTCGGAGGTAACAGATTGGAATTGATCCCACACAACTTGACTAGACAGGACTCTAGCACTCTCCCGCCCTGGCCCTGCTCCCACGGTGGAGTCTACTTCTTCCCGAATCTGAGCGATTTTATCTGCAAAAAACTTTGCAAAATCATTGCAGGAGATCATGTGGCCCGTACTGGGCCCCGATGTCGCAGGTGGTTCCGCTAAATTGTGAACCACCTGAAAAAGTCTCCTGCTGCTGTTTTCTGCAGATGCAATAGAGGCGGCGAAGAAAGTCTTCTTCGCCGTCGCTATGGCCACTTGGTAGGCTTGACGTTGAGCTCTAACCTGTGTCCGGTCAGATTCAGAATGAATTAGCCGCCACCAGCGCTCTAGCCATCTCAACGATTGTTTCATTGCCCTCAGATCCGTGGAAAACCACGGGGCTGTCCGGGCTCCATGCAATCGGAGAGGGCGCTTCAGAGCCAAACAGTCAATAGCCCTGGTTAACTCCACATTCCAGCGGGCCACCAGGGAATCGGCTGAAAGGCCATCAACATGGGATAAAGCATCCCCTACCACTCTCTGGAAACCATTTGAATCCATTAAGTGGCGGGGGCGGACCATCCGAATCAGTCCCACCTCCCTGCAGAGGAGATGGGTCGCAGAGAAGTCCAGTTGCACCAGGAAGTGATCTGACCATGGCACTTCTTTCGTTTCGCTTTTACTTAGTGTCAGATCACCAACATCCATAGAGGTAAACACCAGGTCCAAGGCATGTCCGCGGCTATGGGTTGGGCCAGACTTATTCAGGGCCAGCCCTGATATCAGGAGGAATAGTCAATAGACAGGCTGCCTGGAACACAGGAACATGCAATGCTGTCTAATACCGATTCGTGCCAATGGTCCATCTAGCACAGTATAGTCTACACCAACTGGCAGTGGCTCAGACAGGGATCTCTCCCAACCCCACCTGGGGATGCCAGGAATTGGACATGGGATCTTCTCCATGCAGAGCAAATGTTCTACCACTGAGCTATGGCCCTTCCCTAGGGGAAACAATCAATGACTTAGAAGGAGCAAGTTATGATTGTATTGTTACAACACACCTTGAGACTTGTATACACCTTATATACAGTGCAGGGCAAGTAAGACATCTTATAAAACAAATAAATACTGAAAAATTTGGACTATCCTATAATTTTATATATTGCAACCAGGGCCATCTTTAACATATGCACCGCTGGGGTGCAAGGATCCACCCACCGCCCCAAATTTAGTTTAGCCGCCCGTATTTTAGGGGGGGGGCTCAAAGTTGGTGGTGGAGGAAAATCGCTCACCAGTAACAACGACACAGCGGAAATAACTGCTTTTGACGCTACGGAGTAACAGAGCGATGGAGGACGGGCACGGGAACTTTCACTCCATTGCTTTTCCCTGCTGCCAATTGAGAGGGACTGGTATACAGTAGGTATACATATGGTGCTACCCAGAATTCGGCGCCTGGGTACCCCACACCCCTTGCACCCCCAGATAAAGATGGCCCTGATTGCAACTGACAAGCAGTCTTCAGCTGTTGGACCAGAGCAACAGTGTGAGTGGAGCACCACAAAAGACTGGTAGAGCATCTGCTTTGCATGCAGGTCTTTGATTCAGTTCCTGGCATTTCCAGGATGGAAGAGACTCCTTGCCTGAAACCTTGAGGAGCTGCTGCTAGTCATGTAGGCAATACTGAAGTAGATGGACTCAGCTTCCTTTCTTTCAATGTACTGGTGCAAACTTTCTTCAATGTGATCTTAGGGCTTACCTTGCACTTTGTAAGCTCGGCTTTAAAGCTCTGTGTCTGAGCACTCTTTTTTTTGCTCCAGAACATTCTCCACTAAAACATGCTCTTTAAAGCTGAATCGGAGCAAACAACAAGCTACAGAAAGTTCCAATTGCCGTTTGTTGAGCTGGGGAAAGTTCTGGGGCAAAAAGAAAGAAAGAAAAAAGATTGCTCAGAAACAAAACTTTAAAGTGCAGATCTGTGCCTGAAAAGAGCAGGGTGAAACGTAAGTGTGGATAAGCTTTTAGGTTCTTTTTATACGGGGCCTTTCCCCCCTTTTACAGGTAGGCAATTAAGTTTATTTTCTTTAAAAAAAGTAGACACACTTATATAGAAACTAATCCCATTGATTTAAATTGTACTTCCAAATCAGTGCACTTAACATAGAAGCAGACAAGCTGTGAGCCTGACATTTTGGAGAAACAGAAACCATAAGGGGGCAATTGCACTGGAGAATGATTGCATCCTCTTGCAATTAGTTTGATTTTATTTTATTTTTTAAAAAAGCTCTTCAACAGGTCCCACTACATTTTTCTAAAATTCACCTTAAGTACCAGTATGAAGGTGAATATTAAATTAGCCTCCACTCTAGAAAACAGCCAGAGAGAAAGAAAACCGGGACATAATTAAATCTCATTAAAAAATTCCACAGAGGCAAAACACTTTCTGCTCCTAGGCGCACGACAAACTTCCCTCCACAATGTTTTCCCACAATGTGGCTGCTTTCCACAAGTAAAATATGAGAGGTACCACAAGATTTTGTGAGAAACATAATCAGCATTAGACCCACATTTCCCACATGGAGAAATTTTTACTGTGGTTGGGTGAAAAATACATCCATTGCACAGCCCACCTTCCTTTTGCAAGTCCTTTTTTCCAACGGACCACCAGAAACTCTTATTAGCTGGTTAGGTGAATGATTCTGAAATAAAGAAAATGCACACAATTTTCCTTGATCTCTCAAAAGAAGAGGAGCTTCTGGCAGCACACGACTAAATGGCACAGAAGGCAAGCCATTGTTATGAGAATATCAGGTTGGTTTGGAGCACAGGAATATAGGAAGCTAACCTTACTCTGAGCCAGACCTTTTGGTCCACCTAGTTTAGGCTTTGTACACACTATACCTCTGAAGCACTTTGATTCTTCTCAAAGAATTATGGGCACCGTAATATAGGTACAGTGGTACCTCAGGTTACATACGCTTCAGGTTACATAAGCTTCAGGTTACAGACTCCACTGACCCAGAAATATTACCTCGGGTTAAGAACTTTGCTTCAGGTTGAGAACAGAAATTGTGCAGTGGCGGCGCAGCAGCAGCAGGAGGTCCCATTAGCTAAAGTGGTGCTTCAGGTTAAGAATAGTTTCAGGTTAAGAACAGACCTCCGGAATGAATTAAGTTCTTAACCCGAAGTACCACTGTATAATGTAGGTGCATCTTCAGAATTGTTTGCACTGACAGGCAGCTGGCCTCCAGGATTTCAGGCGGGTTCTCCCCTTGCCCTACCTAAAGATACTGGAAGCTTCTGCATGGAAAGCATTTGCTGTTCCACTGAGCTCTGGTTCTCTGAAGGGGGGCCCTCCAACTCTGTGGCTTTAGGGATGGGTGGATCTTGACAATGAATTCACTTACGATAATTAATGTACACAAGAGGCTTGAGTAGTGTCATAGTATCGTGGACATTTTGCTGTGGCCTTGGCAGAGCCCCAGGGTGATCATGATATCATTTAGAAAACCAAGAAGCCATCCTTCAGGTGCGTAGCAACCAACCACTGAATGACAAGATGAATGACAGAATGAAGTAACAAACTTCCCCTGCCGAGGCATCAGTTATGTACACATTAATGGCTTAAAATGCAGCGAGGTCACACTCACACACACACACACACACACTTGTCGCATTTGCATGTTGCCGTACATCAGCAAGATAGCTTCACCCAGACTGCATTACCTGTTGGGTTTCCTCACATTGCAGCCTGAATTCATATTCATGAAGCTGTAATTTGGTCAGTCAATTGGTTGGTCAGCCATCTGCTGCACGCACAATGGCTATCTCAACTGTGCACACCTCCGCTTGACTGAACAGTGAATGTGACTTTTGTTTCTAAATTGGACAGAAGCTGGCCTGAGGGAAGACTTACCAAACAGCAGTATTTCTTAAGAACCTACAGGGCAGATATGGATTGTGGATAATGTCACGTGTACACAGCTTCAAACACCAGTAGAGGGAGTGCACTGGAGACAGAGTAAATGGTAATGTGTACACAGCCTCTATCACCTTTTGCCATCTAAGTGTAATACTGACATACCTTACAGGGCTGTTACACAGATTGCAAAATAGCATATGTGAAGTGCTTTGAAGCTTTTGGAAGAACATATACAAGGCATATATTATTTACCTGACTATCTAGTTCAAGAGCCTAATAGCTAAGGTCTGGTTTATTATGTGTTCAGCAAAATGAAATAAAAAAACCTGGAGGCAACAGAATGGAGTGGACAATATCAGTTTTGAAACGCAGGTGTGGGGTGTCGTTTTGAAAGTTCACCCTGCAGATTAAACAAAAACAAAGAAAACAAAACTAGCACATGAGAGATAGAAACTCTCTTCCACTGAACACAACATGGATCTGAAAAATAAGGATGTAATTGGCCAGCTCTTAGCATCTGTCCACTTGCAAGGTTTTGGAGATATGCAAATAGGGCCACAAAGAAGTACTGGCACAAGGCATGGAATAACAGGGGTCGGCAAGGTTTATCTTGCCTGGGCTGGATCAGTCCTGCGGAGATCCCTCTGTGGGCCGGATTGCGCGCGCGCATGAGTGTGTTTGCCTGCAGTTTTCAGTGTCTGCGTCTACGCCTGCGCAGACACGATTTCCAGCGCTGCAGAAGCAAGTCCCCATGCCTTGCTGTACCGGTTTAGCGCAGCGCGCGAGTGGGCACCCCAGTTCAGGGGTGGCTCGTGGGCCGGTCAAACGACCTCCACGGGCTGCTTCCGGCCCATGGGCCTTAGGTTGCTGACCTCTGGAATAGCATGTCAGTAGAGAGATTAACATATAAACTAAGACTGGCCAAAGGTCAAACCAAATCTGTCTTGCATACAAATGGTCCCAGATTCAATCTTTGGCATCTCCAGGTAAGGTGAGGGAATATTCCTGCCTGAAAGCCTGGGATTCTGCAGCCTGTCAGTGTAAACAATACTGAGCTAGATGGACCCATGGTCTGACTTGGTATAAGACAGCTTCCTACAGCTGTATAATTTTATTGTATATATGGCATGCTAACAATAAAGACAATGTCAAGGGCCATCAGATTGCTTTCAATAACTCCACCCCTACCTAAAAAAAAACCCCTGCCTGCATCTCTTATGTGTTGTAATGATCTATTTGTTGTGCTTGATCTCATGTAGATTAGTATAAAACACACAAACACGTTTTCCAGCCATTCTTGTTTTCTGTTTACAGCATGAAGTGGTGCATGGTATATTGCTAGATACCTCTACTCACAAGTAAGTACTATTGTTTTGGTTGATCTCAGTGTATATATGATTTCAGCCACAGCCTGTTCTGGTATCTCAAGTCTCTGTCACCTCATTCTGCTGCATGTGTAGGGCAGGTCTTCTTTTCTTCGCTGTGCTTTTTAATTACTTTCATAGTGTGCTCTAGCCCTCAAATTCTACATAAGTCACTCCACAATTTTGTCAGATTATAGAGCTGATTCCCTTTAAGCATCCTTGGAGTTCTGCACTAATCATCTTTATTAAAACTTCATTTAAAAGTAAACAAATCAAAGTTAACCCTTGGGCTTGTCTGCAGGTGTTGCCTTGCGCCATCTAAGAAAATGTGTACACATTGGAATGCCTTAGTTCATCATAACTTTTCCACGTGAAAGACTCCAAGAAAAATGGCCCCTGGAAAATGGTGACATCATAAATAGATGCCTGTATTCTTCTGTACTTCCATAGTTATTGGCATCACTTGGTACAATGGAAGAGATGCCAGCGGACGTGAGCTCTTGATGTGGAAGCACTAGAAAGATGGGTCACTTCTGTAACCCGAGAAAGCCCTGATTATACTGTGGTTTTTTAAATATATATATTATTGACTTTCAACAAAACAAACAACTACAATGAACAACAAAGAACAAAGAACTCACAGCCCTAATTGTGGTGAAGTCTGCTGAGGAAGTCTCTTTTTGATTACAATATGCTGTAAAGTGTGTAATATTTTGATTATCTCAAGGGTTTTTGCCATAATGATCCATGTTTATCTAGTGGCTGAATCTATATATTTTGGAAAGTTGTTTGTTTGCTATGCATTTGGATACCTCTTAAGAGATCATGACCCTGTTTTGCAGCAATGCTCTTTAGATGAAGGAGCAAGATGCCATTTTGAATCAAGATCGTAGGCCGAACCTTTCAAAACTGCACTGATTTTAACCCACTGGTTTTAAACCACACTGGTTCCTTAGAATTCCTGAGCAATGCCAGGTATGAAGATGCAGGTATGGAATAAAACTGTACCATTCCACATTGAAGTTGCTAGTTTGAGTGTTATTTATGTGTGCTTTTTTTGCAATCAAATGTGCCATTACTAGTGCTAGAAACTAAAGCTGTTCAAACATAGCATGGTAGAAGTTTTCTAGAACTTTGTAATAGCCAATCAAGCAGCATCAAATGTAGATCCTTATGAATTAGACCAAAGGTCTGCAACCAGTGGTCCAGAACCCACAGGTGGGTTGCAAGGCCATTTCAGGTGGGTTGCTACAAAGCTGTTGCTGGCAGGTTGGACTCCAGCGAAGGCTGACCAGACCAAAGGAGCACAACATGTTGTGTCTGCCCTAGAGCACGTTATTCTGACGAGGCACTCATTTTATCAGTTGCCATGAGTGCTGGAACGTGGCAGGAGAAAGGCAAGAGCCTTTTTCAAAAAGAATGATGTTTCTGGCCAACCGTGTGCCCCACCTTTCCTATACCTATGCCTTTAGTGAGGGAGCACTTTATCATTATGATTAATATTATTTGTTTATTTATGCTCTTTATTCATTATTTATACACCACACCTTTACAACATATGTGCTACTGGCTGAAGGGTCATGAACTAAAGTTGCTTCTGGGCCCTTCAGGATTAGGGGCCCTGAAGCTTAAGCTTCATTGGTTTCATAGTAGATCTGCCCCTGCTGTTAAAAGGTAAAGGGACTCCTGACCATTAGGTCCAGTCGTGACCGACTCTGGGGTTGCGGCGCTCATCTCGCTTTATTGGCCGAGGGAGCCGGCGTACAGCTTCTGGGTCATGTGGCCAGCATGACTAAGCCGCTTCTGGCAAACCAGAGCAGCGCACGTAAACACCGTTTACCTTCCTGCTGGAGTGGTACCTATTTATCTACTTGCACTTTGACGTGCTTTCGAACTGCTAGGTTGGCAGGAGCAGGGACCAAGCAATGGGAGCTCACCCCGTTGCGGGATTCGAACCGCCGACCTTCTGATCGGCAAGTCCTAGGCTCTGTGGTTTAACCCACAGCGCCACCCGCGTTAGCACACTTTCATTCACTTTAATTTCTCAAACACTGTTTAAACCCCAGTAGCCAGGAACCTGGGTGCCCAGAAACCCAGGGGAGTCAGGGCACCCACAAACCCATAACAATATGAAAAGTATTTCAAAGTGACCCTACTGTAATGATCTTTCACTTTCCCAGATCCACCCACTTTTAAGCCCAACTTTCCAGACAGATCCCAAAAGTTTTGGCCTCTCTTTCCTGCTCTTCTTCTACTCTTGCCTAGGGGGATGTTCACAACAGCTGCTGATCTACAAGTGAACAGAGGCAGCTATTTGATACTTCTCTTGCCCAGCTCCAAACACTATCTCTCTCCCCCCTTTGTATCTCTGTTTGTTCCTTGACAATCAGTGGCAAAGAGGGGGGAAATGTAAAATATAGGGTTGTTGCTGTTTAGCCCAAAGTTGTTGAGCTTTCTTTGCAAAATCTCAAAAAAATGAGAAGTTTTTGAGCTATTTTTAAGGAAATTCACCAAAACGTAGGCTTTGGTTGCTATATATTTGGATTTTCCCGGACATTTCAGCGATTTCTGCCCAAACACTACTTCCGACTGCAGTATTCCAGCTATGTCCAGGAAATTCCAGACGTATGGCAACCCTAATGATGGCACGTATAAGCACTCTTGGTGCAACTCAGTTGCAGAACAATGAAATTATTTTCCTCCAATTGAAATAAAGCACCGGGTATTCATGTGGAATTATGTAATAGCTTTGATTAAGTCCAAATATTATATTCAAATTTTATGAGTGAATTACTATTAGCTTGGCCATGAAAGATATTAATACCAACTGTGTTTACTCATACTCACAAAGTAGTCATATTTTAATATAATAATCCATGTGTCTGAATCATCCTTGGTAATGTAACAAGATAAATTAATATGCTACGGATGCTGGCTGAGAATTCTTAGTTAAGCTGATTGCTTACTAATGGCAGAAATTAAAGGCTGATTTTCATCTATAAGAGCTAAGAACAGGAGGAGACGTGTGCCTACTTATTAATTTATAACATTTATATCCAAGCTTATAATAAGGTAGTAAGCAGAGGTGGCTAACAAAAGTTAGAAATTTAAAAACAATAGGTCTGAATTTTTAAACAAACAGCAGCAGCCCTAAGAAGGAAGCAAGAAAACCGCAATCAAGGCTGAAAATAGTAAGAGAACAGTAATATAAAAAAGAATACGGTGTACCTCGGGTTAAGTACGTAATTCGTTCTGGAGGTCCGTTCTTAACCTGAAATTGTTCTTAACCTGAAGCACCACTTTAGCTAATGGGGCCTCCTGCTGCTGCTGCGCCGCCGGAGCACAATTTCTGTTCTCATCCTGAAGCAAAGTTCTTAACCTGAAGCACTATTTCTGGGTTAGCGGAGTATGTAACCTGAAGCGTATGTAACCCAAGGTACCACTGTAGTAAAGATGTCTCATCTAACCTCACAGATGCAGGATCACAGGCCTGGAAGGCACCCACAAATATGATCTAGAACAGGCATCCCCAAACTCGGCCCTCCAGATGTTTTGGGACTACAATTCCCATCATCCCTGACCACTGGTCCTGTTAGCTAGGGATGATGGGAGTTGTAGTCCCAAAACATCCAGAGGGCCGAGTTGGGGAATGCCTGATATAGAACAACCCTTCAATTGTTTAAACTAATAATCTGGCAGGAGTGGTCAGAAAAGAGGCTGGCAGGAAATACAGAATGCAGTTACACTATGGGTCACTACCATCAACCCACAGATGCACTTTCACATAAGCTGTGCTAGTAAGGGCAAAGCTCATTTTCTGGGCTGTAGCTGCTGCATTGAAGGAAGGGAAGAGTGGGAGGCAGGGGACACACTGAAAACAACTTTCCTTCAAAAGCCAGCAGTGTGAATTTTGACCTAGTCGCAGGTGGTCTTTCTATGCTCCCTTTATTCAGATCCTTCCTGATTCCAAGGAGGTGCTGTTTTTGCATGTGTGGGTGTCAGGAAGTGAGAAACTATGCCTGTTTGGAGGGAAGAGGAAAGCAGATTAGCACAGAGATCAAGGAGTCTGCAGAAAAATTAGTTCAAGAGCCAAAGGCAACGAAAAGTTGGACTGCTCTGGAGAGCATATTTCCTTAAACATCTGTTACGATTCACCAGCAAAGTTGACAGGCTGGCGGCCCCACTGGGGTCTTGCAATATTTGCTGACTTCTCAGCCGATATGATATTCCTACAGGATCACAGAGCAGCCGCTCTGCTCCTCCAGCTGCAGCAGAAAGGATGCATCAATGCCTTATTCTGGCATGCAGTCAGTCACAACCTGAAAGTCATGCTCTTGGGATTGCTTCTGTTTCACAGGAAGAGGCAATTCACTGAGGGATCATATATATTAGCAGAGTAGCATGACACCTGACTCAAAGCTCACATCCAGTTCCACATCTGGAAGAAGCAATTCTCACTCTGAGCCCGACACAGCCTAACAAATGAGAGTTTAATGGCTGTCAGCTGTTGCAGCATATCTAGAACCCCATTTGAATTGTGTATTTATGTGCTTGTTGTCTTAGCAAAGCCTATCATGCGGGATTTATCAATCATCTGTTGTGGAACAGCCAATGATTGGAGCCTCCTTCCACCCCGTTTTGATAAACAGCAAGCCATCCTCTTCTGTGCAAAAAAAAAAAAAAAAAAAAAAAAGTTTGCTGATCAATGGGGAAGTGGGGAGGATTTTTGTTTCTTAAAGGACATCTGGCTTTTTGATTTGCTGCTTGTCCCTCCAATGTCTACACTTAAAAAAATAGTTATATAATTTACGAAGTATACACAGCATCCAGGTACAATAAATCGTATGCAACATCTCCAACAGCGGTTCCCAAATAGTCCATGACCTTCATTAAGGAGCTCTGCAGTGTGTCTGTGAAGAATGGTGGGTTCAGAGGCTGCTCTGCCAGTCTTAGAACCCAGCAGTTCACACGGAAGATGCGCGGAACAGACCAATAGTGATGAGGAAAGGAGGCACTTTAAATGAGAGGAGCAAAGACTATACTAATTAAAGATAGGTAGCCGTGTTGGTCTGCCATAGTCAAAACAAAACAAATTCCTTCCAGTAGCACCTTAAAGACCAACTAAGTCAGTTCTTGGTATGAGCTTTCGTGTGCATGCACACTTCTTCAGATACACTGAAACAGATACACGTGTCCTTCAGCTCTCTATATTGGACAAACAGGCCAGACCTTACGCCAAAGAATAAACGGACATAAATCGGACATCAGGAATCACAAGACAGAGAAACCAGTAGGAGAACATTTCAATCTCCCAGGACATTCTATACAAGATCTCAAAGTAGCTGTTTTACTACAAAGGAATTTCAGAAATAGACTGGAAAGAGAAGCTGCTGAATTACAACTTATCACCAAACTCAAAACCATGGAGAAACCTGGTCTGAACAAAGACCTTGGATTCTTATCTCATTATACATGACAAAGCCATTTTTCACCTTTTCACCCCTTGCTTTTTCCTGTAAGACCTATTGCAGTCGTTAAGAGTCGTCAACAGGCTCATCACAGCTATCTGCCAATCACCCATTCCCACCACCCTTCTGAGTAATACCCCTCCCCACCTTCTCACTATATAGAAGGGTCTGGAAACTTCTGTTTCAGTGTATCTGAAGAAGTGTGCATGCACACGAAAGCTCATACCAAGAACTGACTTAGTTGGTCTTTAAGGTGCTACTGGAAGGAATTTGTTTTGTTTTATACTAATTAAGACATTTAATCTTTATTCATGGAGTTGTATTTCTTATGTTGTATTTTATTGTATGACAATTTGAATTATACAGAATTCAAACTGTAATATGATAAAATACAATATACAATATATATAAAGTAAGCAATGAAAGTACAGTGGTACCTCAGGTTAAGTACTTAATTTGTTCTGGAGGTCCATACTTAACCTGAAACTGTTCTTAACCTGAAGCACCACTTTAGCTAATGGGGCCTCCTGCTGCTGCCGGGCCACCAGAGCACGATTTCTGTTCTCATCCTGAAGCAAAGTTCTTAACCTGAATCACTATTTCTGGGTTAGCGGAGTATGTAAGCTGAAGCATATGTAACCCGAGGTACCACTGTACAGTTAAGAATCATACAGCACCTTGCACACAACATGTTACAATTGCTATAACTTGCAGAAAAAATCTTTACATTGTCCACCAAGACTGCCAGCAATTTTCAAGTGGTCCATGGGGGGTGGGGGTGGGGGAAGTATGGAAACCACTGATCTACAATGTACAAGATCTACAAGAGAGTTTTTAAAAAATGTTTTTATTTAATTTAATTTTTTAAGATAACACAGCAAAGGACAGTCAAGGATGAATACAGGTATCAAATCAGAAAGAAGTGCACCAAACTATCATATTTTTCACATCAAAATACTGTTCCATAATTGTCCATGAGTACCAGGAGCTCATGCACTGCAGCATAACTAGTAAAGGGCAACCAAATAGTAGAAAAGTTATCTATGTTTTGATTCTTGCGATATGCCCACAGTCAGTAGGCTATTTTCCCCATTGATGCTAAGTTCCATATTTGTTGGTACCAGTCCACCATCAATTCAGCATTCAGAGTTCTCCAATATTTTGCAGCTGACATAAGGTGGATAATAATTTCTTTATGTCTCAAGTTTAAAAAAAAAAAAAAGGTTCTTGGGTGGGTTTTTTTTTACAGTCCAATCAAGGCGCACAATTTTCCTAATAAATACTTACAGTGTTGTTTTATTGCATTCAGGCTCCAAACATGCTTGTAACTTAACTAGCTTAACTAATTTTATATAAAGCTTCTTGGCAGAATTATTCAGCAGGTTTTTCTTTCTTATATAAGGAAAGAGAGGAGTCGGAACTATTCTTAAAGGGTCCGTGTATAGTCAACTCACAGTGCCTTGGACAGACTGCAGTCTATCATTCTTCTGTAATGGGCTAACTCTGGCTAAGATAGCATATTCATGTACTTTGTGTTCCCATTTTTCTATTGCAGTTCATTTGTCTAATCTTCGGTATTTTGCATCTAGTACCCTTCCAGCAATAATCATGTATGATAATAGTTCTTTATAACTTCTGGTTAAATCTGCTTGTACAAGCCAATAAAAGTAGGATCTAAATGTACAAAATGTCTTTGTGATTCCATCAATTGCCTTCCTTATATTAGACCAATATTTCTTGTAACACTGGACAGGCCCACCATATATGGGGAGATGTTCCTGTTTTGTTCGTACACTGCCAACATGTTGAATAATTGAATCTAGAATCAGAATTGCAGGGTTGGAAGAGGCCACAAAGTCCAACCCCCAGCAATGCAGGAATCTTTTGCCCCAACATGGGGTTCAAACCCATGACCCTGAGATTAAGAGTCTTATGCTCTACTGCCCAAGCTATTTTGGAACATTAAATGACTGTTTGGGGTGTGTGTGTCATATGCACAGTTTTCTCTTAAATTGATTCATTGTGAAAAATTAATTTAATTTAATTTATTTCTATACCACCCTATACCCGAAGGTCATATTGTTCCTAAATCTCAGATGGGGTAAGGAACCTTTTTTAGGTGTGGGGAACTTTTGGCCCTCCAGATGTTGAAGTGCAAGTCCCATCATCCCTGACCATTGGCTATGCTTGCTAAAAGCTGATGGGAGCTTTGGTTCAGCAACTTCTAGCAGGTCAGGTTCTCCACTCTTGTTTTTCAAGCTGCCCCTGCATTCCTTAATGCATGTCCTCCTGGAAGCATGCTCAGCTGTTGCATAGGAACCTGTTGGGCAGTATTTTTGGTGTGGGGAAAATTCACAGCATCTTAACAATCAATTCCTCTCAGATAATTGTAGCTCTGTGTGGGGAATATAGGTATCCTAACAACTCTCATCACCCTTAACAAACTCCCAGAATTTATTTTTTTCCGGGGGGGGGGGGAGTGGCATTTAAAGTGGCACCATGGTGTGATATGTAGCCCTAATTGCCTAACCTGAACCACGAGGGGAAACCTATGGCAGTCCAGATATTGCTGGACTCCCAAATTCCATCAGCCCCAGCTATCATGCAATGTACAGTGGTTAATGCATATATAAGGATGTATCTGGTGCACTCAGTTCTCAAAGCCTGTCACGAGTAGACAAGCCCATTTAGTCATATCATACAACCACACTGACATATTTTTTTGTTTTGCATTTATTAATTAAATATAACAAAATCCCAAAGCCAAACAAAAAGGCACCGCCGCAGGGCCTGACATGCCAGCTCTTTGATCTGAGCTATTTTTAACACATGCTATCAGATGTGTTCGCTCTTTAGAAGGCCTCTTAATTAAAACACAAACTTGAAATTCAGACAGCTTGCCCTGCAGTCTTGGAACTGGGATCCCAATGAATGAGAGATTATACAAAGGGGAATTTTGCAGCAAAGCAAGGCACTAAGACTGCAATCACATGGACATTTACTTGAAAATAACCAAAATAACCCACACTGAATTCATTGGGTTCATTTGTGTCAAGAAGAATCAATGCTTTTGGTTGTGATGATAGCCAAGCAGAAGCTCTAGGTCACAGTAGGAAACAGAATCTTAGACCTTTGGTGCGGTCATCAAGGCTTTATGTTCTTATAACTGAGCTTTATAATAACACACCAAGATCTGTGGCAGATGTATTTATATGAAAATTAAGCAGTTGTAAGAAAAACCAAGCTTTGAGATTGCCAGTGGAAAATAGGGTGGGCATACTGTGCTGCATCTAAGGTTCTCTGTCTGCGAGTGCAGGCTCCTGTACTAGTGGACCATTGAGTTTTAATGTTGTACAACAGACAGACCCAGCGAAACAACTGTGCCAGTGGAAGCTCATTGTACAACAGATTGTGCAGTCTATTGTGCAGCAAAGTTACCAGCAACCTGCTCATGCATTCCCTTGTCCAGCAACATTCAGCTGGTGCAATACAGTGGTACCTCGGGTTACATACGCTTCAGGTTACATACGCTTCAGGTTACAGACTCTGCTAACCCAGAAATAGTGCTTCAGGTTAAGAACTTTGCTTCAGGATGAGAACAGAAATTGTGCGCAGGTGGCCCGGCAGTAGCAGGAGGCCCCATTAGCTAAAGTGGTGCTTCAGGTTAAGAACAGTTTCAGGTTAAGTATGGACCTCCAGAACAAATTAAGTTCGTAACCAGAGGTACCACTGTATATTTTACCAGCAGAACAAATATGCTGCTAAGTGACTTTAATTTATTGCTGCATTGGATACAACCAATTTCTTTGTTATCTTCTGGGCTGTAAAGAGCTCTGCAATGTTATTCTGACATATGTTTAGTTGGGATTCCTGCATTGCAGGAGGTTGGACTAGATGACTCTCGGGGTCCCTTCCTACTCTACAGTTCTATATGGAAGATGTGGTTACAGTGTGTTATGCTCAAATTGTAATGCATTCCACTCACCTTAAAATAGTTTGCCTTTTCTTTAAAATTACAGACACAAATGCACTGGTATCTGACAAGCTTTCTTTTCACATCAAGCAAATTGCAGCAGATTCCCACTGACCTTCAGCATAAAGCCCTCCTTCTTAAGCTCCAATTTATGCCAGACAAATCAGACTATCCTTTAAAATCAAGGACAGCATGTGCCCAGAAGAAATAACTATAAACACTTTTAAGATTCAGCGATATAAATAGCTCTAGCAAGAGTTTCTTGGATGGCATTGACAACTTCAACCTTGGGGGGGGGGGACGATATTCCAGATTCACTACTGAGAAAGGGATAGATTTCTCCATGTGAGAGGCAGTGTGGTGTAGTGGTTAAGAGTGATAGACTCATAATCTGGAGAACCGGGTTCGCGTCTCCGCTCCTCCACATGCAGCTGCTGGGTGACCCTGGGCCAGTCACACTTCTCTGAAGTCTCTCAGCCCCACTCACCTCACAGAGTATTTGTTGTCGGGGAGGAAGGGAAAGGAGAATGTTAGCCGCTTTGCGACTCCTTCGGGTAGTGATAAAGCGGGATATCAAATCCAAACTCTTCTTCTCTTCTTCCATGTGGCAATGAGATGAGAAAGGAGCTTTCGGAAAGCATGTTGTGGTAGAGGCGTCAGGAACAGGTACTAGCGCAGCATGTGAGTCTTCATACTTGGTGCCAGCCCTACCATTAGGTGCATGGTTGAAAACATACCATTCAATTAAAGCACAAGACTTCACCTAAAGAATTGTGGGAACTGTAGTTTACCCCTCAGAGCGCTACAATTCCCAGCACCCTTAACAAACCATGGTTGGCAGGATTCCTGGCAGGGGGCGGGGCGGGATGCTTTAAAAGTATGCTGTGCACAAAGCCCTAATCCCAGAGTGAAGAGAATTCTGAAGTCTTCTGACAAAATGTTCTTTAGCTTTTTGGGGGGTGGGTTGTGGGGGATATTCTGATAACTTTCAGGAATACCATAAGAGATACTGGTGTTCACACTGGTTCATTAGAATTTTCTCTGCTTGTAACTATCCTCTGCATGGTGAAAGGTTGCCATATTTCAAACAGTGAAAATCCTGACACAAAAGTCGGCAAAAACGAAACCTATATTTGTGTTCACACAAAATGGCTAAATTAAAAAGTGTATTAATGCAAATTAAAATATAGATGAAAAAATTAACTTGCTGCTACAATGGCATGCTTCGGTGCTTTGTTAATCCTCTGCCCACGCCACTAAGTAATGCCTGATATGGTGGACATAACACCCAAAGATGCACTGGTGAAAAACTGCTGCCCATATAGTTTGTTGCAGAAGTACAATGACTGGCTAATGCTAAAAGCCTGAAGCCTGAAAACACCATTGTTTCTTCATTTTGTCACTGAAGACAGGCAGAAGGAAACTGATTGATGGTTAAAGACCGTACACAAGGTACATTGAACATACTTACATCACAGTAAGGGCTTGCCACTTATTCCCCCACCCATCAACCTGCATTTTCTTCAGAAAAGGGGCTAATGCACAAATAAAACTAATAGAAAGCATTTCACCTGTTGTCTTCTTGCTGCTGAAACAAAAATAAATAACCAGGTGCCAGAGAGCTCCAAAATGGGAAGCATGCCCAGAGGTGTTTTGATAAGGCAGGAAGCTGCCAGCAGTAATTTCCAGCTGAAAGCCTTCACATTATTTGTAATTTTCATCCCCCCACAAACCACCCTTTCTTTCCTTGTAAAATAAGACTTATTGCGGGGGGGGGGTCAGTTTGGCTTGAAAGGCAGACATTCTGAATTTGAAATCTCCCCTCCCCACTACTGCCCCTTTGATAACAATTGGGATTTAATTGTTAAAACACTAACAGTATACATAACTGTTTATCACATCATTAGCATCAAGCTGTTAATGTTGTGCATGGCAAGACCCTAACCAGCGGAGGATGGTCCAGCAAGTGGGGAACTGCCACACCAAATTCAGCCTTCCCCCTCAGCCAGCCCCCACCTGCCTGCCTTCTTACTTATTTATAACTAGTCCAGGTGGCCAAAAGTTTCCCTCCCCTCCTATAAAGGCATCTTTCAAATACAGCTGTCCTTTCACAGCCGCTCTGAAGACAGAGGAGTGTTTTGAAAGATACATAAGAAGAGTCTGCTGGATCATGCCAAGGACCCAGTTAGTCCAGCATCACGGACCTGAGTACAGTCATACCTTGGGTTACAGACACTTCAGGTTGTGTGTTTTCGGGTTGTGCACCATGCCAAACCCGGGAGTACCGGTACTTCCGGGTTTCAGCGCTCACGCATGCGCAGAAGCGCTAAATCGCGCTTTGTGCATGTGCAGAAGTACTGAATTGCAACCCGCGCGTGCACAGACACAGCACTGTGGGTTGCGAACGCTGCGGGTTGCGAACGTGCCTCCTGCACGGATCACGTTCGCAACCTGAGCATCCACTGTACACTTGAGATTCCCAGCAACTGGCATTCAGTGGAGACAGAGCATGGCAATCATGGCTAGTAGCCATTGACAACCTTTTCCTCCATGAAATTGTCTAATGCTTTTTCAAAGTGTTAATGGTTGCTGTCGCTACTTCTTGTGGGAGCGAATGCCATAGTTTAACTATGTGCCGTGTACTTTATCTGCCTTACTCTTCCACTTGGAGCTTAGTGTTATGGGGAGGAGGAGCATTTCTCTATCCAATTTCTCCATACCATGCCTACCCTAGCTGAAAGCAGCACCAGGGGAAAGTGCTTAGCTAACTGGCCTAGGGTTTTGTTGTCAGTTTCATACCCTGAATACCTGATTGTGTATGCACATCAATTTTTAAAAGTTATGCTGTTCTAGACCATTCATGTTGACCATATATATATATATATATATTTGCTTTCGTAGATTTTCACGGGTACAGGAATGCAGGTTTTGGTGTCCTCGGGTGTCTTCCCGTGTAAAAGTTGGGGTGTCTAGGCGACTAGAAGCCGAAAGCACCAGCCTGAAGATGACGAGTGAGACCTCGTCGAAACGTCGCCTAGACACCCCAACTTTTACACGGGAAGACACCCGAGGACACCAAAACCTATATATATATATATATATATTCCTATGCAGTTCAATCTAATTCCAAATTATGTCTTAACAAAATATCAAAGCCATGTCTGGTCTACAAGGAAAGCTTGCTTGCTGGTTTTGTTTTATTGGTTTACTTAATCGTGTATATGCCACCCTTTAGATTTACAGCTTCAGGGACAGATGGCTTAATTAAAAACATAACAAAGATGAACTATTAAAACAGCAGTAGTAAAACATATCAAAACAGTAAAACCAGCAGAGCTAGTAAAATGCTGTCAGTAGCATTAAAGCATGCTCAGGTGACCTTCTGGAAAACATGGGTAAAATAACAGGTCTTCAGGTATTGAAAAGATATCAAGGTTGATTTTAGGTGGGCCTCCGTGAAGAGAGCATTCAACAAAAGTTTTAATCCTTTTCTAGAACCAAAATACATGTATTTGGAATTAGAACCAATGCCTATTAATTTCAGTGGGTCTATGCTAAGTCCATACCCTGCAAAAACACAATAAAACATTAAACATTAATAAAACTTCCCTACACAGGGCTGCCTTCAGACCGCTCGAGGGGTCAGATAACTCCATTACCCTCCAACAATTCTCTGATGAAAACAGGGACATCCTAAGGAAAAGCGGGACATTCTGGGATCAAATAGAAGCCGAGGTGGCTTCTCTAAATCAGGGACTGTCCCTGGAAAATAGGGACACTTGAAGGGTCTGTAAAGTCTGACTGATTTGAGTTTAGGAACAACAAAAGAGCAGCACTCAAAGGCCCTATCTGCACTATACATTTAATAATAATAATAATAATAATAATAATAATAATAATAATAATAATATATTTATACCCCGCCCATCTGGCTGGGCCTCCCCAGCCGCTCCCTGTCACCAGACTGGCTGCTGCGTTCTGGATTAGTTGTAGTTTCCGGGTCACCTTCAAAGGTAGCCTCATGTAGAGCGCATTGCAGTAGTCCAAGCGGGAGATAACCAGAGCATGCACCACTCTGGCGAGGCAGTCCGCAGGCAGATAGGGTCTCAGCCTGCGTACCAGATGGAGCTGGTACACAGCTGCCCTGGACACGGATTTAACCTGTGCCTCCATGGACAGCTGTGAGTCCAAAATGACTCCCAGGCTGCGCACCTGGTCCTTCAGGGGCACAGTTACCCCATTCAGGACCAGGGAATCCTCCACACCTGCCCGCCTCCTGTCCCCCAGAAACAGTACTTCTGTCTTGTCAGGATTCAAAGTAGTATCAGACCACTTTAAACAGTAATGGCCTCCCCCACCACAAAGAAGCCTGGAAACTGTAGTCTGTTAAGGGGGCTGAGTGTTAGGCGGTCCCTCTTCCCCTCAGAAAGCTACAATTCCCAGTTGCCCGGTAAGAGTGATTGCTTGTTAAACCACTCTGTCCACTGTAGCTCTGTGAGCTCCCTTAACAAACTCACTTCCCAGTATTCTTTGAGAGAAGCGTTTAAAGGATTTAAAACAAAACAAATTCCTTCCAGTAGCACCTTAAAGACCAACTAAGTCAGTTCTTGGTATGAGCTTTCGTGTGCATGCACACTTCTTCAGATACACTGTGTTATGTTGTGGGTTGACATAGCAGACGACACAGCGATTTCTCCAAGTAGCTCTTTATTTCGTAAGCTGGAATAGAACTGACTGCAAACAGCTCAGCCGGCCTGCTTTTATAGGCAGCCGGCTGTCAACATTGTAGCAACAACAGCCCAGAGTTCCCGCCTAAAATAACTGACGCGGACCTGAGTGAAAACTATCTACAGACCTGAGTGAAAACTATATACAGTATCCCCCTGCTGGCCCAGGGTGAAACTTCACTACATAACACCCCTCCCTACCGAGATAAGGCGTTAGTTACAATCGTAATGGTTTCCTTATATACAGCACTACGCGTAATGGTTCAATTAGGCACAAAAGCATATCGGTTACATTTCCCATACTTAGACCAACAGTGATACCTGTCCAACAACATAGTCCTTTAAATAAGTTGGGCGCTTGGGAACTCTGCCAGACCGCCGGGGACTGGTAGCCAAGTCCGGAGGGCCACACAGTTCTTGCTGAGGCTGTGGTGCGACCCTAGATGGCGTTGGAACCAACTCCCCTGGATCCGCTGCTGTGGGTGGAGCCTCCGCAAGTGGAGTGGTCTGAGTCTGTGGTAAGTCTGGCAGACCCTCTGAAGCGGCTCGGTTCGGCTCCACGCTGGCAGTTTGCGAGGGAGGTGTAGGTGGGGCCTCGCCATCTGTACGTGTCTCTTCTGGAGCCGCAAGCGCAGTTGGGGGCACCTCGGTAGTGTCCAAGTTCCCAACCCTGCGCCTAAGCTGGTCTATGTGCCGTCGCCACAAGCATCCGTCTTCGAGTGCCACCTGGTACGAGCGAGGTCCAGTGACTCCCACTACTGTGGCTGGCACCCAAGGAATGTCCCCCACATAGTTCCGGGCATAGACTTGGTTTCCTGGGACAAATGACCGTGGTGCGTTGGCACAGCCTGGGGGTTCAGCCACGGCAAAGTCCGGGTGTAGCCGGTCGAGCGGTGACCTGAGGCGGCGGCCCATAAGCAGTTCAGCAGGACTCCGCCCTGTGGCCGCATGAGGGGTGATGTGTTGCACGAACAAGTATTCGGCGACCCGCTCATGCCAGTCTCCCCGGTCCAGGCGCGCCAGTGCCTCTTTTGCCGAGCGCACCATTCTTTCCGCTTGCCCGTTGCTGGATGGATGAAAGGGTGCCGTTAGGGCATGGCGGATGCCCAGTCCCAAAAGATACCGCTCAAACGTGCCTGACGTGAACTGCGGTCCGTTGTCAGAGACAAGGACATCAGGATACCCATGCGTTGCAAACAGGCCTCGCAGCACCCGGATGACAGCTTCGGTAGTGGTGGAGGGCATCAGGGCGACCTCCAGCCATTTGGAATAGGCGTCCACCACTACCATAAAGGTCCGGCCGTGAAAGGGGCCAGCCAGATCGATGTGCACCCTCGACCAGGTGTCTTTGGCGTCTCCCAGGTGTGTCCCTTAGCTGCCGGTGGTGCAGGCCTCGACTCTTGGCACGCTTGACAGGCGGACACCCAGGCAGTGATGGCATCGTCCATATTAGGCCACCAGACGTAACACCGAGCCAACGCCTTCATTTTGACAATTCCCGGGTGGCCAACGTGCAGAGCCTTCAGGACGCGCTGACGGAGTCCCTGGGGAATCACGACGCGGTCTCCCCACAGCAGACAGCCGCGATGAGCTGAGAGCCTGCTGGATAGCGTGGATCTTGGATGTGGTCGGGTGAAGGCCGGAGGCATCGATAAGATAGCCCAGGAACTCTACCTGTGGAACGGCGATCTGGCACTTCTCCCTCTTTACCTTGAGCCCAGCCTCTTGGAACCTGGTCAGCACGGCACGGAGGCGCTCGAACAGCTGCTGGTGTGAGTCTGCAGACACCAAGACGTCATCAAAATATGGTACCACGCCCGGAAGCCCTTGCAAGAGACGCTCCATAAGGCTTTGGAAGATGCCAGGAGCTACACTCACCCCGAAATGCAACCGGCGGCAACGGAATGCCCCCCGGTGGGTGACGATCGTCTGGGCTTCAGCAGTGGCATCATCGACTGGCAGTTGTTGATAGGCTTGGGCAAGGTCCAGCTTAGCGAAGACCTTACCCTCACCCAGGGAATGCAGCAGGTGTTGGACAACAGGAACCGGATAAGCGTGCTGCTGAAGTGCCTTGTTGATCGTGCACTTGTAGTCAGCGCAGATTCTCACCGACCCATCTGGCTTGACAGGCGTGACGATGGGGGTTTCCCACTTGGTGTGGTCAACCGGCTCCAAAACTCCTTGGGCGATCAGTTTGTCCAGTTGTTCGTCCACCTAAGCCTTGAGAGCAAAGGGAACCCGGCGTGGCTTTAGCTTGATGGGGGCGACTTGTGGATCAAGGCTAAAGGAGATGGGCGTACCTGTATATTGCCCCAAGGTGCCGTCAAAAACCTCAGCAAAGTCTTTGACCAGACCCTCAGTCTCTGCGTTAGAGATGCAGTTGATGCCGGTGACTTCCAGGCCGAGGGCATCAAACCAGTCTAGCCCTAGGAGGCTTGGCCGCTGACCTTCGACCACCACCAACCGGAGCAGGCCCGAAAAATCCTTGAAGGCGATCCGGAACCAGCCAACGCCTACCACTGGAATGTCGTTTCCCTGGTAGTCTCTCAGGTGTACGCGGTGAGAGTCGAGTTGCCTTTTGGACACTCTGGGTACCAGTCTTTTGATGGTGCTCCATGACACGATGGACAGGGCAGACCCGGTGTCGATCTCCATGTCACATGGAGCTCCTTCAATGAGCACCGTGACGTTCAGCTTGCGTCGCGTAGGCGAGTCAGTTTGGCCAATCGTGGTTCCAGACGGGCAGCGGCAGTTGGTGAGAGCGAAACAACTTTCCTTGGCAGACTGGAGTGAAGACTTGGACTTGCGAGTCGATGAAGGGGGGGTGTCAGACGGAGCCGATCGGCAGACCTTAGCAATGTGGCCCCTTCTGGAACACTTCCTACAGATGGCGTCTCTGAATCGACACTTGGCACGGGAATGGTTGCCTCCGCAGCCGGCACATTCCGGTTGGCCCTTGGACTTCTGTTGGAACTTCCTGCGCTCCCGCTTTGTCTGGTGCACGTCATCATCTTCACTGGAGGATGCCTCATCACTGCTGGCCTCTTCATGATGCACCGGAACTGGCTCCCTAGCAAGACGCGGGCTGCTGGACTTGCGGATCTCCTGGGCGGAGCGTTCAGCAGCTTCTGAGGCCACAGCCTCCTCAATGGCTTTCTGCAGCGTGAGGTCTGGCTTGGCAAGGAGACGCCGTTGCAGATGGATGTCCCGGACCCCGCAGACGATTCGATCCATCAGGGCATCGTCTAAGTCTCGGAACTCACAGTGCATTGCAGCCTGTCGCAGGGCGGTGGTGTATTTGTTGATTGACTCCCCCTCTGCCTGGTTCCGGTGGTAGAACGCATGGCGGGCAGCAATCTTGGACGGCTTTGGTGCGTAGTGGTTGCGGAGCTTCTCTTGGATCGTGTCCCATGGTGTTGCCTGGACTGCTTCAGGCGCAACCAATGCTCGGGCCGTCTCAAACACCTCAGGCCCACAGAGGCTGAGGAATAGGCCCCGCTTCCGATCCTTTGATACTGCTGTCAGCTCGTTGGCTTGGAGGTAGCAGTCGAACCGAGCGAGGTAGGAGTCCCATGATTCAGAGGCTGACGCAAACGGCGGTAGAGGCACAAGTGAAGCCATGATTCCGATGCCGGCGTGAAGGGCGATGGATGGAACACCGTGCTCTTAGCCAGAACAGTCAGCTCTGAATTGGTTCTGTCCAGTGATTTCGCTCAGTGATTTCGCTCTGTGATTCAGCTCAGTGATTCAGCTCAGTTCAGAGGCTGGCCGCATCTGGCTGTGTTCTGATGTCCATCAATCCCATCCTCGTCGCCAGTGTTATGTTGTGGGTTGACATAGCAGACGACACAGCGATTTCTCCAAGTAGCTCTTTATTTCGTAAGCTGGAATAGAACTGACTGCAAACAGCTCAGCCGGCCTGCTTTTATAGGCAGCCGGCTGTCAACATTGTAGCAACAACAGCCCAGAGTTCCCGCCTAAAATAACTGACGCGGACCTGAGTGAAAACTATCTACAGACCTGAGTGAAAACTATATACAGTATCCCCCTGCTGGCCCAGGGTGAAACTTCACTACATAACACACTGTGTATCTGAAGAAGTGTGCATGCACACGAAAGCTCATACCAAGAACTGACTTAGTTGGTCTTTAAGGTGCTACTGGAAGGAATTTGTTTTGTTTTGACTATGGCAGACCAACACGGCTACCTATCTGTAAAGGATTTAAACCACTGTTTAAAGTGATTTCACTTATTTCAACAGCATCAGGTAAGCTTGCTTAAAATATCCATTTCATAACATTTTATACAATTATGAAACTGCTAGGTTGTTTTTTATTAAGCTGACGGTGGAAGCAAAGCACAGTCATTGTGGCTAGTAGCCATTGATAGCCTTGTCGTCCATGAAACTGTCTAATCCTCTTCTAAAGCTAGCTAAGTTGGGGGCCATCACCCTCTTGGCAAAGGAAGATCAACATGGCCCCATCCATCGACCAAAGAAGGAGCAACTGCAAGGAACTTGCTTCCCTTCTAGAAAGAAGAACACTCTGCTCCATTTGAGGACATCCCCACCCCTGAAAGGTGGAATATAAAGAAACAAGCAAGCAACCACAGATGATATCAATGAGTCCACGAGTCAAGAATAGCACTACAACCCTTTCTACAGTGCGCAGTAGTAAGGCTTTTGGGCATTTTACTCAGTTTTGTCCCATTTGCATACAGATTAGAATAAGAGAAACAGTGTTGGAAGGGACCCCATGGGGGGGGGGTATAATTCAACCCCTTGCAATGCAGGAATCTCAACACACAGCTCCCCATCCAATTTGAAACCATACCAGACCCTGCTTGGCTTTGCAAATGTGCTAGCAGTTTTATTGCTGCACCACTAGGATTAATATAAACTATAACTTTCGTTTTCATAATGTGAACATCATTAGTGTGGCTTTGGTTTCAGCTGCTCCAGTGCAGCTGGTTATCTTTTTAAAAAACTGGCTGTGAGAGGTTGTTTCAGTAGCAAAAGCACAGGTCTCAAGAAAAGGAGAGAAAACTAGAGTGCAAGCAATTTTCTTGCACTGTCCTTGGATGACTTTAATCTCTTATGCTTATGCTAATTACATAGTCGACAAATATGTGGATTAGTCATAAATGGCATCATATTTTGTGTATATATCATAGATTACTTTCCCAAGTATTGCATCAGACTATGTGATTTTCTTCATTAAAAAACAGAATAACTTTCAAGTCTGCCACTTTAAAAGTACATATGTAGGCCAGATTTTTCTAATACCAAACATCTGGGAGGTTTTCGATAAGGATGTTTCAAAGAGAGATTAGGGTAATATAGCCCAATATTTCCTCCCAAAGTGGCACATCTGTTGTTTTGGATTTCTCTTTCACTTCTGTCTTCAAGCAGAAAGCCCTGGTTTAAATCCTAGCATCTCCAGTTAGGGCTGTGAGAGGCCCCTGGCTGAAACCATGGAGGCTGCTGCCAATCAGTGTAGACAGTGCTGAGCTAGGTGGACCAGTGATTTAAGGGTCTATATTCCAAAATACAGTTGCCTTTACTAATAGTCCTACCCCATCTGTGCATTGTAGAAACCCAGCACCAGTCCTCCTGTAACCCATGTTTTGAGTCACCTTTGGGAATGACTCAGTTAACCTGGCCCATATTTTGATCCTGTCAACATTTATTACTGAGGTCAGATTGCTATCAGCAATGGAAACTCCCTTCACTTATTTGTGGCAGTGAACACCAAAGTCGTGACTAATTATTAATTTACTCTGAAAAATGCTGACTTGCCTTTAACATCAGTGAGACTGAAGCATTTTTTTCATTTGCTCTCCTGAATGTACATCTCATGCTAAGTTTACAGAAGTGTTCATGGCATCCCATGGAGCCAGTGCCCGAAGGGTAAGAGAGATTTCTAGTTCTTCCTGTTTGATTCTGTTGCTCTTGGCCACAAGGTTTCTTTTGGATTCAGAGCATGACTTGGAGTGTTTTAGCTTTCAGATTCACTACATACAATTTGTTTACCGCATCAGTTTTGAAATTTCGTAGGATTTCTCTGCCCCCTTTTGATTTTTTAAAAATTTCCAAACACCCAGTTTTTCTTCAGTATGATTATACAGAGAATATTTTCATATTGCTGATGTATGTTGTGGTTGGTTTTTTTAGAACATGCTAATTTTGCTCATATGCTTTTCTTTTCTTTTTGCCATACTGAGTGTGGTGGTTGTGCTGGTTGGGGACGACTCGTGGCACTCTTATAACCTGTGCCACTCCTACCAAGCCCTTCATAAAAAAGCTGCTCCCATTTCATTGCATAACCACCTACACAGGGAGTCATGGCAAGATTTATTAGGAAAACCATTAACTCTCATGTGCAACACTATGCCTCTCTCATCTCATATCCAAGCAAAAGAAAACACAGCAGATTTCCTATTTGGAAATTATAAGCCTTCGGAGGAGTGCAGTCCTGTCAGCAGAGTCAAATAACACAGATGTAGTCTAGAGAGTTAAGAAACTGATAATATTGTTACATGCCAACCCCATTCTCTGCCGAGTGGTAGCAAGTTTCGTGTGTGTGTGTGTGTGTGTGGTGCTTACCCAGGGTTGTGTTTCCATTGTAAAACTGAGGCACAGCAGAGACTGTAGTGACTTTAAGATATATGATTTTATTTACACGTATATACCCTTGAGCCTTGATGGAAGTACAGTGCTACCTCGGGTTACATACACTTTAGGTTACATACGCTTCAACTTACAGACGCTTCAGGTTACAGACTCCGCTAACCCAGAAATAGTACCTCAAGTTAAGAACTTTGCTTCAGGATAAGAACAGAAATCGTGCTCTGGCGGCGCGGTGGCAGCAGGAGGCCCCATTAGCTAAAGTGGTGCTTCAGGTTAAGAACAGTTTCAGGTTAAGAACGGACCTCCGGAACGAATTAAGTTCTTAACCCGATGTACCACTGTATTGCAGAACATTCCATCCCTAGATAGTCTCTTCTTGCTTCTCCCATGGCTTCAGCAAGTTTGGGTCCAGAGCAGAAGCCAGCCATGCTCCCTACTCTCTGGGTGCAGCACCTCCCAGCCAGCCTGCAATGAGTGCTGCCTGTCCTTACTTCTCACTTTTTCAAAAACCTTCTGCAAAAGGATATTTTTTTCCTGTGGTGACATCACACCCTGTAACCCTGACAACCTCCCCCTCCCAATTCTACTGTCTCTGTTCACAGAAGGACAGCATTTGCATTGTCAATCGCTCTTAATGGCCCGGTACTCTGATCCCTTTGTTTCTTAATGGCCTCTCTATTAGCCATCTCTTGAACAGGAAAACCCGGTATAGCCTGTATTTTTACACTGCACCTGGCATCTTCCTTTAATACTCCAAATACTAGCTAAATTATTATAATTACTAAATTTAAGCATTTAGGGGGACTTGCCCCCTCCAACTCATAACAATTATTTACTGGATAAGCTGAACAAAATGGGGTAATGAGGAGAAATAAAATACAGTCGTACCTTGGTTTTCAAACAGCTTAGTTCTCAAACGTTTTGGCTCCCAAACGCTGCAAACCCGGAAGTAGCTGTTCTGGTTTGCAAATTATTTTTGGAAGCCGAAAATCCGATGGGGTTTCCGGGGCTTCCGATTGGCTGCAGGAAAACTCATTCAGAACTACTTTCCCCCTCAGCTGTCAAATCTCAATGGTCTTCCTCAGTGACTACCAACTCCCATTTATTAGAACTGCCAACCATTCAGAGGCTCTCAGTTCCTTAAATCACACACTGAATGTTCGATGCCAGGGAGGTCCAGCCCACAAGGCCCTGGGCAACATTAAAAAAACCCCTCTTAAAGCCTTAAAAATCAAAGTCTGATTATTGGTAACATGTAGTTAATTATTTACATAAATGTTTATTAGCAAAATTGGTTTTGCTGTATACATACATGTTTGTTTACAGAAAAAATACCAATTAAATATTAATATTAAATATATTGCAAACACTTTAATTTACAAAATGGGAGAATCATATATTAAATATATGGACGTTGAATGCTAGTTTTTCTTTCATCCTACTGATATTATGAGGATATCAGCATTCCCAACAGTATCAAGCCTGTGTGTTAATATTTGTCTTATTAGATACATGATATCTTCAATATTTGTAGAGCACTGAAAATGGGAGTATATATAAGGTAGTTTAATATTTAATATTTAAACTTCCACCAACACCACTTTACCCATCTTTTGCAAATATTGTATATCCTATTTTGCTGTTGAAACATAAAAAGTTAGCTGCTAAGAAGCCAGGAATAATAAAATGGGCATTTTTTATTTGGTTATATTCACTCCTGTATCATGGTCCTTATTGGGATATTATTTCTTATGCTGTTCTTAAGTATCATGGTTAACAGGGTAAGAATTCAGTGTGCAGCTTCAGTCTACCACCACAGGCCCATTGCATAGTAAGTTTACATTTAATGACATAAGTGGAATCTGTGGTAACTCTGTGGGCTGTTTATGGTTGCATTAAGAACTGTATTCTTCATTGTACTCCCTCTTCAGTCCAAGTTTATTTTGTACCTTATTATTATTATGATTACTTTTTCTGAAGGGCTCTTCACATGCAAAGTTACACCCATTTAAAGAAAGGTATGTTTTTTCATCAATTAAGTCAAACTGGAACAACAGGCCACGCAGAAACTCTTTGGGCTTGATCTTGCAAACACTTATGATTTGCTAATGCATTATGCAAGAAATATGCAGTAGGATGAAGAGTGTGGTTAATAGATCAGGTGAACCAAAGGTAACAAGCAGCCTCTCTACCTGGTCTGCTGAATTTTGCTCCTCCCCCTCAGGCTTGCATAAGAAGCAAAGTTAAGAGCTGCTGCAAGAGGATTGGATTAAAACTCAAAATGACCTAGACAATTACAAATTGATAACATATTAGAAGAGACTAAATGTAGTCTCTTAAAATATGAGAACAGTGACTCTGCAGTGCTGTTGCCCTAAAGGGGGGGATAGGCAGGGGAGCAGACAAAACTGCTTGGGCTAATAGCTCAGAATAAATATATCCCAAAGTATGTTTCTCATGTATTCATAGGTCAATGCAATCCCATGGGAAAATACATGATAAACACATGTTATTGAATGTGCTGCCAGTTAATTCAGATAGCTACTACCCACAATTTTCAATCAAGTATAATTCCATTGTTGCTTCTGAAGCCCATTTAGCTGGAAACACATAAGTTCCATTGGCCTCAGACTAATGTCTGAATTGGATATGGAGAATCTGGTGACCACTGGATGATGTTAAACTCCACTGAATATGCTATCTGGGACTGATGGGACTTGGTCAGGGATGAAGGGAGCTGTAGTCCAGCAACATCTGGAGGTCCATGGGTTCCTCATTTCTGCTCTGCATAAACATGATTAGAATAAGAATGAAAAGGACCAACAAACACCAGTTACGTTATGATAGCAACTGCCAGTTACCTTATGGCAACTGCCCATCATAAACTTATATTTATATCTTAATATGTACTTCACACAGAAGTAGCCATTCCAGATGTTATTGGACTCACAAGAAGCCAGCACAGCTAATGGCCAGGGAAGATGGGAGCTAGAGTCCAGCGATATCTAGTGGGGTGTGTGCTGGATATCCCTTGCTTCATGGGCTCCTTTGGGAGAAAGGTTGGGATATAAATTAAAATAGTAACAATGAATTTAGCTGAATTAGTCCACTGTTCAGATTTTGGGCACTCACCTCATTTTAACCAAAGGCCACCTCTTTCCAAATGAGTGCCTTTCATCAGCTGAGACAAGAACTTCACTTGAGGTCTCACCAACGGTAGCCTGGCCACAGCTATCAAGGACTGACTACTGTAATATATGAGGCTGTGTTTGAAAGGCATTCAGGAATTACAGTTACTTTTAACACAGCTGTCAGGATACTCATTGGGACTGGTTGATGGAAATTTATCTCACTAGTGTTGAAAGAACTTAATTAGCTTCCAGGCTGTTTCTATGGTGCTGGTGCTTATGCTTAAAGCCTTCTATGACTTAGGATCCAGGTGCTTGAAGGAAGGCTTTTGTATCAACAACAACAACATTTGTATGCCGCCCATCTGAATGGGTTGCCCCAGCCACTATTGAGTTCCTTCAGGTGCTGGTAACATCCAAAATGGATAGGTGCTGAAAATCTCAGCAGTGGGGGTAATGATGGGGGAAATGCTCTCTAGTGTGTAGAATTCATTTAGGAAAAGTCTGGGTCCTGCTTGCAGGCTTCTCAGAGCCAGTGTGGTGTAGTGGTTAAGAGCGGTAGTCTCGTAATCTGGGGAACCGGGTTCGCGTCTCGGCTCCTCCACATGCAGCTGCTGGGTGACCCTGGGCCAGTCACACTTCTCTGAAGTCTCTCAGCCCCACTCACCTCACAGAGTGTTTGTTGTGGGGGAGGAAGGGAAAGGAGAATGTTAGCCGCTTTGAGACTCCTTAAAGGGAGTGAAAGGCGGGATATCAAATCCAAAAATCCAAACTCATGTGGTCAGCTGCTGTAAGAACAGGATACTGGACTAGATGGGGCATTGGCCTGATCCCACAAGAACTTTATGTTCTCGTAAAAAGTGGAGGATGACTAATCTTATGCGCTTTTATTAGCATTTCAGACTGTTAACAGTTTGTACCTGTTGTCTCTGCTGCTTTTTATTTGCTGCTGCTTTAAATGTTTTTTTTTTATTTAATTCTTACTATTCATATAAGCTGTGTTGAAGCTGCTGGAAGCAAAAGCCTGCCAAGATACAAACGGTATAAAACAAATAAGTGCAGGCAGTCTTCTTGTGTTGCACCACTTCAGACCACCTGCAGTTGTCATTTCACCGGTCAGCAGTACCCATAGCCATTTCCTGGTTGTCATGAGGGGTCTACATGCAAGAGCTTTTCAGCCACATCCTTCCTGCATGCGCACTTCGCAGTGCAGTGTTTAATATGCCCAAGAGCATCCCTTTGAATCTTGCCTTCCCACCTTGGCCCTGTTGTTACTGCAATCCTATTTCTGCCTTCTCAGAAGCCAGCTCCACGAAGTTCAGGCGGAGCTTACACCCAACCTCAGAAAAGGCAGCTTTTAAGACTACAGCCCCGCGTTATTAATAACAATTAAGCACAGCTGCTCCGCTGTTCCCCCACCCCGCGCCATATACACAGCCACGGCTTTTGCGCTCCTTTCCGCGCCCCCCCCCCAAGGGAGTTCAGCTAAGCTTTCTCCTATGCGTAGAACGGCAGCCTCAAATCCCCCCAGCTCCGCGCATGCTTACTTGGAAGCCCACCTCGCGCTCACTCGCGGGGTGTTTCTGCTTCTTCCAAATTAGGACGGCAGCCGCGGCAGCGGCAGCTTTTCCTCAGAAGAGTTTCCCGCCCAAACCGCCCCCTGCCTCGCGCTGGGCGGGCCTGAGGGCGGGCCCAGGAGCGAGGGGGGCCGGGCCGCGCGCGCCTCTTTCCCTTCCCCTCGTTTTCTCCTCATGCCCGCAAAGCTGTTGTTGCCGCCGCCGCCAACACGGCTGGAGCGGGCGGGATGGAGAAAGGAGGCGGTGGGTGTCGCCCCCCGTGAATTCTTCCTCAGTCGGTAGGAGCAGCAGCAGCAGCAGCAGCAGGAGAAGGAGGAGTCTGTGGTGCCAGCGGGTATGTTGCCGTCCCTTCAGTCTGCACGTCCCCAGACCCGCCTGAGGGAAAGCGAGAATAGGCTTTGCCGCTTCCATGAACCCTCATCCCGGCGGGAGGGATGGTGCTACTGTCCCCTCCGCCTTTTTTGCCTTTTTAAATCGGTTCTAAATTCAGCTTTCCTGAAAAAGCGCTCTGTACATGGTCAGAGGCGTCCTTGGTCTCTCGCTCAAGGCAGAATATACTAATTCCTCTTGGTTGAAAGCAGAAGGTATGAGCTTGGAGGTAGGGATGCCAAGGCTGGAGTTTGCGTTTTTCGTGATTCAGGAGGAGGTCCCTGGTTCCTTTGTGGTGGAAAGCGTTCTGGGCATGTCCAGAGGCACTGTCGTCTTCCAGTATTTTTTGTGCGTTTCGGCAGACCTGTTAACGCAAAATAAATTATGGGGCAGAGCCTTGGGGTGGGGAAGCTTTTAAAGCCCAAGGCTTGGGGGGGGGGGCAAATGCCAGTGGTGGGCAAGCCTTGAGGGAAATGTGAGCTGAGCAAAGAATGTGAATTTTTACCTCGGTACAACAGGCCAGCTTGCTACACATGCTTGTACACTTCTGTTTATCCTCCATCCATGGAAGCAAGAGGCGTTATCAGAGTTCAAGAGCCAGTGCGGTGTAGTGGTTAGAGTGTTGGACTGGGGAGACCAGGGTTCAGATCTCCACACAGCCATGAAACTCACTGGGTGACCCTGGGACAGTCAGCGACTCTCAGCCCTAACCTACCTCGCAAGGTTGTTGTTAGGATAAAATAGGAGAACTGTGTGTGTAACCTTGAGCTCCTTGGAGGAAAGTTGGGACAGAAATGTAAAAGTAGGTAAATAAAATGCTCCAGCCAGGCTGAAAGAAAAAGGTGGAAAGCAGGGCCAGGGGAAGAGCCTTGGAGGGCCACATCTTGCCTGTGGGCCTGAAAGTCTCCAGCCCTCATTTAAGTTTTGTCAGTAGGTGAGTTAAAAGCAGAGTGTCTTAATGGTGTAGCAGCCAAATTCATTGAGGTGGCAGTGTGAGGGCAATATGTTCAAGGCTTGGAACCTGGTGACTATGGCCTAAGTGGCACAATCCTGCTTTTCTGAGCCTATATGTGGAGGAGAGAGATGGAGAATGTCACAAAGTCATTATTTCCCAGCCCACATTTGACTATTAGCATCTTTGGCAGGGTGCCCAGCAGGGCATCATATCTCATGGAGTCTCCACTAGATGTGCACTTGATGTACCGGTATTTTGCTTGCCAGATCACCCCCGCTCCCAACCCTTTAGCCAGATTTCTGTTAGGTCCCTGGGGCATTAACAGCAGTCAAACATGTTGGATTTCCATGGTCTCTGTTCCACTCTCTTCCCTCACCCTGCTTGCTGTTTTCCCAAAGCCATGCCATGCCCCTCTGTGCTTCTAGTCATTGCCCAGCTGTTGAAATCTAACAAAGGCTTTAAAAAACTTTTCATTTTCCCCCTCCCACAGAAGATATCTGTCCTCCTCACCCAGCATTTGGGGGGAGGGAGTGGGGGGAGGAGGAGAGATCTTACTAATTGGAAATCATGTAGCTGCAAGGCTAAAATCCAGGACTCTGAAAAAGCAAGTACTGTACTGTTATAGATGCCCCATATTGCTTATTTTAATAGCTTGTGTCTCATTCCAAAGCATTCCAGTTGATGTAGATTTCACAGCTCAGGAGTGTACCTTATTTTTTTTTTTTTTTTTTTTGCAGTTTTGATCCTTGGGCATTTTTTAAGTGGTTGAATATATTAAGCCAATTTTCTTCTCTTTCCCAGCAAGCCTGGTTATCCCCTTTGCCTGCTTCATGCTGCTTGTGTGTGCCTTGGCTCTTGCTATTTGGCACTAAGTACATGCATTTCCTTTCTGTGTAAATTCTTTTACTTTCATGGTGTGTGCGATTTGGTTTACTTTGCAGAAGCTTTGGAGAGAAGCAGAGAAATACTTGTTTTAATCCCTTGGAAACCTCTCTCCTTCCGCAGCCATAGCATTTTACATGGGTTTTTGTTTTAGCAACTATGTATTTTTGGTTCGGCGGGCTGTTGATAGCCACTTCTTTTATCTCATTTCTCTCCACACCAGTGTACGCCCCCAAACCCAGAAAGTGCGAAGTTTTTCTCCCTCTCCCCTCTCCATTTCCCCAGCAATTAGGTCTGTGTTGTTGGAATGCTCCTTCGGGCTCCTGTGAGAAGGCAGGCTTCCTGCTTTCTTGTCCAAATATTCAGTGGGGAACATCTCGTCCGGAGCTCATGGAACAAGTGAGCAAAGCTTGCTGGTTTAATAAGGAACAGGGAAAAAGAGAAAGAGATGACCAGAATTATATGAACCTTTTAAAAAATCAAAACAGAAATTGAGTACATGCACGTACTTGGAAGCAAGAGCTAGAAAGGGCAGGCATCTCCAAACACCCCTATTGTACCTAAAATGGAATGTAGATTCCCTGGTTCTGCACCCAGAAGCTGATTTCAGCAGGTACTGTGCCTCTGATCACTTTGATGTTCTTGTGCCTCTTCAATAGTTCTGTGTTGTTTTTTCAGATATTTGCTGGTTTTCAAAGAGAGATTTTCCTGTTATGTTTGAAGTAGCTAATTGGGTAGCAAAACACTGATGAAACAGGATGACTTAATGCTCTTGTAATGCTTTTTTGCTGCTCTGCTTCTTCTGTACTAACAGAATCTGCTTATTTGAACAGTCAAGAGCCATAGTGTGTTATGTATATGAATTGACATATACTGTGCTGGGAATTTCATCCCTTAGATAGCATCATTATTTTAAGTTCCCATTAAGGAAGGTTTAATTATCCATTTATAAAATAGGCTTTGCACTGAAATTATTTAGCTTGAATAGGAACAGGTTCACTAGTAATCACAGTACATATTTTAGACTAATATTCTTTTTTAATCCATGAGGTGAGTTGCCTCTGTGCCTTCCTAATTAGAAAACACCCATTTACTATTAATAGTGGTTGACACATATTTTGCCTCTATGACTTGTAGGCCAAAATGGTATATCAGGGGTAACCATCATGGTGTCCTTCAGATGTTGTTGGGCTAAACAACTCCAATTAGCCCTGGCCAGCAGGTCCAGTGGTCAAGTGTGATGGAAACTATATCCCCACATCTTCTGGAGTACACCACAGTGGCTAACCTTGGCATATAGGTTGGCTTGCAAGGCGTGCATCTCAAACAGCTCCTTGAAAGATGAGCTCCTTTTGTAACAGGACTGTGTTCCATGACAGTGGGAACAGGGATCAGCCCATGATGTAGGGGCCTAGGATTAAGTTCAGTAATGTTGTTAGAGTACTAAGTTTGTTGTGCAAAACATCCAAAGCTGAAGTTCCAGACAAGCATACCTGGAAGCTAGCCCCACTGATGTCAATGGCACTTTCTTCTGTGTACATAGGATTACACTATTAATCTAGGATTGTATTTCCCCCCCATCTACCTGGGAAAATACTGATGTTAAGTGCTTACTAGAGGTATGCATGCAGTCAACTGTCAAGCTGGCTATTTCAAAATGAAGTGCAGTTTCTCAACTCTGCAGCCAGCTGCATAGCTAGCCGCTCGGGTGTCAGGGCAGGGTGCGCCACGGAGCCTACAATGAGTCTGTCCGCCGCATCTCCCTCAGCTGTAGGGTGGCTGAGGGGGAGGCATCAGGCAGACACAAGCTCCATGTTGCCATTTTGGGCAGCGGAGAGCCAGCAGGTGCCCGAGCCACTGCGTCACTCCCAGGAGAGATGTGTGGCTCGGGCGTGCTGCGGGCCCTACAGTAAGTGCCACCCTCTGATGTGCGGTGACCAGTGTACCCTGCCCCCTAGCTATGCCTCTATTTGCAGCTCCAGGTCAAATGCAGTTCTCCTTTCTGTCTTCTCAGGACACTTCAGAGGACTGAAGAAGAGGCCAGATGGAGGAGTTAATCTCCCAAACCCTCCTGGTTCCCACTAGCTTGCTGCCTTCTTATCTACTGTTTTCATAGACCCAGTTTCTACCCTCCATTCCTAGACCCTTCTGTATCTCTTCTGAATCAGAGTACCTCAGATGAATGAACCATAGCTGAGTAAAAGAGCACATGCTTTGCATGCAGAAGGCCTTAGCTTCAGCTCTGGCATCTCCTGCCTGAAACCCTGGAGAGATGCTTTAAGTCAGTATATGCATCATAAAGCTAAATAAACCAATGGTCTGACTTGGTGTAAAGCAGCTTCCTACATTCCTAATGGTATCCACAGATGCTTCTACTCTTTACCACTCTGACATTAGGGCACCTCATTCAATCACACCAAAAAACTCATCACTTTTACAATGTAGTTTACATAGAATTTCATTGTGTCTCAAAAAAACTGGTTGCATCTTGTCAAGTACTTCTCACCTCTCACCTTTGTGTCTGTCAATTCACCTGCTGCTTTGAGACCAATTAAAGCTGTCACTTCAGGTGATATACATGTAATGGTTTGGGGAAATAATAGTTTATAACTTGAAATTGACTTTATAAGGCTGGGCCATATAATCTGTGCTCCCCCCAATAGTTTCAGACTGCAACTGCCATGATCCTTGATCACTGATCATGTTGGCTGGGGCTGATGGGAGTTCCAACAACAGTTGGAGGGTCACAGGTTCCCTCATTTCTCTTAAAATATTACACTGTAGTAGTACTTAATGTGAAAATACTGAGAGAGGATTAATTTTTGTTTTTAATGACTTTCTCAGCATTTATGCAATTTCTGGGTGAAGAGATAAGAACGTAAACATTCTTAATAACTGGTGTGGTTAAGTGATTAGACTGTCTGGTCCAGGGTTCAAATAACCACTAAACCATGAAGCTCACTGGGTGACCTTGGGCCAGTCACTGCCTCTCAGTCTAACCAATATTGCAGGCTGCTGGGATTAAACAGAAAGGGAGTAAGTAATTTTTTTTTTTAAAAAACAATTTGATACAGACATGTGGCAGGTAAATGTACTGCACCTACTTATTAAAAGGGAATCTGTGTAAAATATATTGGGGTTGTATTCCGCTAACATATGGAGAATAGATCCACTGAAAGTAAGTTAGTTTCCCATTTCAGTGGGTTTTCTGTGGGTAAAAGTTAGTGTAATATAGTACAGTATAACTTTTAGTACATAAAATCTGGCCATAGCATCTAAATAAGGCTTCTGCTGCAAGGCTTGTGTCAAGAGTGTTCTTGAAAAGTTTTATATAATTCTGCCTAGCTAGAGTTACTATGATATGACACTTTTCATTGCTTCTGCAAAGAGCAAAGAAAACATGGCCTTTCTCTTAGTCATCAAATGTCAGCTAGACATTTGCCAGAATCAGGAAACCTGAATTCTAGATGCCTCTGGCCACTAGAAAGATATTTTTTGTTCGTTATGGATAATATGCCAGGATAAATTTTTAAGGGATGAGAAATTTAGATGAGGATAATTAGTTTGTGGTAGTAAATGAAACTTGTATGGAAGAAAAAATGACGTAGCTCCCAGTTAAGATACCAATGGATTTTTCTGAATCAGTTTCAGTTGTGCTGCAGGGCTGGTTGTGGGATAAAAGCTGCCTTGGCTGCCCTGTGGGGTGATCTAGCTGGGAATGAATGATGGGGAGAGTACAATATTTTGGAATGTTTTTACCTAGTGTTTGTTAATGTGTTTGCTGCCCTGGGCTTCTTTGGGAAGCAGGGTAGGATATAAATTGGGGGGGGGGGGAGGGAGAATATTAACAATAGCAATAGTATTTATTATCTTGGATCTCTGGGTAGCTTTCAATAGCATTGCCCATGGAATTATCAGTAGACTAGTTGAGCTGGATGTTCAAGGTGCCATTGGTGGTGATTCTGCTACTACTTGGATAACTGATTCCAGATGTTGGTGCTGGGGACCATTTCTTGACTTCTTGGCAGTTAGGCTTTGGGATGCCCTACGATTCTCTACTCTTCTAACTGTGTAACAATTGCACAAAACAGTTGGAAGAGTTCATCCCAAGATTTGGTTTGAGGCACCACCAATGTGAGAGCCAGTTTTATCTCTTTTTCCACATCAAATTTAGGTGAGGTTCTAGGTCTCCTGAACTGCAGAGTGTGTTCAGTAACAGTTAGGATGAGGGCTTATAAGGTGAAACTTGGTCTACCCCTGGTGGATGGTTCATCCACCCAAGTGAGCGATGTTAACCTTTTCTGGAAAGGATTGCTTACTGATTCAGCATTATCACTTGAGGCCCAAGTGGCCTTTGTGACTCTAAGCAACTTTTATTTTCCGTGGCTAATATACCAGCTATGAATCTTCCTGGCTGTAGATGGCATGGCCACAGTTACCTCTCATTCAAATTAAACAGTCTATTTTATATGGGAATGCCTTTGAAAATGGCATCAAAAAATAAGTCTGGAAGATTTTTAACTGGGTCTGATTGATTTGGTGTATTGTATCAATGCTTTATCAGTTGCACTGGCTTCCAGTCTATTTCTGAGCCCAATTCAAAGGGCTGTTTTTGACCTTTAAAGCCCTTATTGGCTTAGGATGAGGGTAACTGAAAGATAATCCTCTAATATATTTCTACTCAGACTTTGAGATATTATTCAGAGCTCCTGTTCCAGGTGCCTCCACCAAATTATATGAGTCAAGTAGCTTTTTGTTGTGGAATCACCTGCATAGAGAGGCTTGACTGCTGATTCCTTTATGGTCATTTTGGTACCTGATGATGATGATTTCAGGCCTTTAAAAACCTGCAGTATTCACTTTTAAATCCACTGCCTATCTGTTCTGTATTTTTAGTTATGCTGTGAAACTGGATTGCTGACTGTTTTATGCTGAAATTTGTTTTCTGTATTTTATTATTTTATGAGCCCCCTGATGACCTTTGTTGTTGTGTTGCCTGTATAACTTCCACAGATAAACAAGTTCTATATGTACTATGTGAAAGATAATTAGATCAGGGGGTTTCAAACTTCCTTAAGGGAACCCTTAAACATTTCTCATAAAATCCCTGCACATTTGACATTTTTTTTTTAAACTAGTACAGTATGGTGTATTGGTTAGAGTGTCTGACTAGGATTTTGGATAACATAGTTCAAATCCTCAGCCATCAAGTTGACTGGGTAAGTTTGAGCCAGCTTCTGCCTCACAGCCTAGCCTGCTTCCTCTGCTGAATTCTGCGCACCAAGGTGCTACCAGGCTGTTGTCTGACCAGCTTGCTAGCTTGCTGACCTTGGAATGTTGTAGAATGTAGAGGATTACTGTACTTTAAATAGGGTACTGACCGGACCTGTTGGACCTCCTCACTATCTGTTTGCAATGAGAGTATGTCAGAGAATTGTGCTTTTGTTCAGTTGCAACTACGTTATATGTTGGAGGAGAAGATGCGTTGTTGCAGACAAGTTGTCATTTAAGGAAGTTGCCATTATTTGACCTCTGATAAGCTTCCAAGAAACTCTGGGTTACAGTTTTGTAAACCGTTGGCTTAGAATGGTTATGAAGTCAATCATCATTTTTTCACACTCAGCAATGCTTTGTCATTGCCAGTTTTTGCTATATTTCAATGACATTATTTGAACTCAAGGGTATTAAGGCAGTTGGTGGAGGTAGAAAATTGCTGCCCCCCCATTAGTAAAACATTTTTTTGGGGGGGAGTATTGTTGCTTGTAGTGTGTACATTAATCCCACATTTACCTCTGGTAAACAGCTTTTGCAAGTTATTTTTATTACTTCTAGAACCTGTGAGACTAGAGTTGATATTAGGACAAAATTAATTTGTCTGTACAAAAGGGTGCAATTTGTGTCTCTGCTTTTTAAAAAAATGAGTGTCTACTCTCTAGCTCCTTTTACTTAGAGATCTGGCATACTGTTCAAAGCATTTTTTAGTTTAAAAAACTTGAATATAATGTCTTCTATTGATTTATATAACTTGAAACCAAAATTTCTAAAACAGCTTTGCAAATGCAGTAGATATTGCCCATTCTAGTTCTACAGTGATTTCCAAAAGGCAGATTATAAGAGGCTTTATCAGTGGGTTGCTAGACTGGCAGTAGTGAGAGCAGAAAACAATGCAGCCCAGGGGGGTTAATGCACAACTGATATCTGTATAAGGGATAGTCAAAATATGGATTTTTAATAAGGACAGAAAGTGGTGGGAGTGGGGAAACTAGGAATCAAGTATGCTACTGAAAAATTGTGAAAACAAAATTGCAGGGTTTTTAGGGGAGGAAATATTCCTAATGGGTTTGCAAGCATCATTAGAGATGACTATTTTTAACTTATGGGCCCCCAACCAAATTGCCTCTAATTGGAAACTGAGATGTGAATAAAAATAGATGTGCACCTTAACATCTTGATGACTCTTGGCATGCAAGTGGAGCTTCTAAAATATTATAGGCACAATGAGGTATGTATTACCTCATTGTGAGATGCCCACCAAATAAACTTGGTTGTGTCTTCCTGGTTCTTTGAAATGTTATGTTGATAGACATATTTCCATTATTTTTTGATTGCTTGTTTAAAATTGTATTGCAAGCAGCTGCATACCTCGACACTGTGGCAGGTAAGATTGTTTCTTTCATGCAATAAACCAGAATAGCTTTTAAAATGAGTTACTGTTTTATCTTGTTTAAGCTATTGTTGTCTCTCAAATATTAATATAGCAGCAGATTAGATCACTATGCAATGACGGGCCAAATATAAAATGGGTCAGTAAATACGTAAGTGGGCTAGTACATTTTTATGAATCTGGATTCAATACCTTTTGATGATTTTGTAAGCCTCATTTAAAGTACAATTTTAGGCTGCACCCATATGCATATCTGTCTGGTAGTAAATTCCACCTAAGTTGGTGGGACTTGAAACCCAATTCTATGCATAATTAATTATGCCTAAGGTCATTAATTTATTTAGCAATTAATCAGTTTATTTTATTTATATATCCAACTTGATTTACAAGGCAGCTTACAAATCAGTCCTTTGCATGTCTACACAGAAGTAAGTCCACTTGTGTTCAGTTGCATTTACTCCCTATGAAGCATGCTTAGGAATGGTGCCTAAGGCTCAGATCCTATGCATGCTTAGGAGTAAGCCCCATTTAATATGGTGGGATCTCTTTCTGAATTAACATGCTTAGGATTGCACTGGAAATGATGATACAGCTTTTAGCTCATATGGAAATAAAAATGAACTGAAACAGAATTGCAGGATGCAGTTAATAAAATGAGCAGTAGCAAAACCCATACTGTACTGTACTGTCAGAAAGTAGGCCAACAAAAATGGAATGAATTGTTATAGCAACAATGATAGCAAAAATCCACAATAAAAATGAAAAACAATAATCGAAACAATGAAACATGACATTTGATAAGCAGAAACTAAAGACAGAGAATAACAGCTCAATTCAACAGGAGTGAAATTGGCAAAAACAAGTCCCACAGATGTTGAGCAGGTTGTATAGGCTCTGAAAAACCCCCTGCTTTAACCTCCAGGGAGGTTCACAGCCTTGATGGTACTGTCAGGGAAGAGTTAGAAGTTTCCAGTTTCTCAGAGGGAGAAAGCATTCCCTAAGGGGGGGAGGGGAGCAGTGAATCTAATAGAAGAGAACAGGAGGAACAACAGGGAGGGACCTGCTGTTCCCAGGAAAGGCAAGGGTTAAGTTCTAGCTCAGATTCGGAGGAGGGGAGATACAAGCCAGCTATAGCCAGGAGGTTAGAAAAAAGAGCGGGAAAACAAAGGGAAGGGCACTTTCGACATTTTGAGAGTGGCTGGTCATGGAGAAGCAGAGCTCAGAAGGTATCTGAAATAAGTGACTCTGAGGAATAATATTTAAGAACCGTTTATAAGATTGTTTTGTTAATACGCAATTAAAAGTTTTATAAAAGAACAAGAAGCGTTTGTGTGGTGATCTGAAGAGGACAACGACCAGGCCTGACAGGTACTGCTGAAAAGGTTGTGCCCTGTGTTAACCACCCACTGCATCCCACATGGTGGTGCAACTTGAAGCAGCAACTCTTGAAAGATCAATATGGATGGACTTATGAAATAGGAGGCAGACAATAGCCTTAGGTGTGCCAACTTTGCATAGGGTCTCTGTGTTACTTGCAATTAGGTATGCATGCTATCGGACTGTCATGGTAGTATTTTAATGAACATAGTGCCTTGAGTCGTATACAACACTTGTCTGAGGTAAGCTTTAGTAGGACATATTTCTAGTAAAGATTGCTTTGCGTAGCTCCACAGTCAGAACATGACTGTAGTTTGCTGAAGTCATTTTGAGCGAAGAGGCCTTTAGAGCTTGGTGGCATTGGTTCTGTACTGTATCAACTTGCTTCTATCATTGATGGTACTTTGTGTACTTTCCCTTCTAATCCTTGAAGTTATATATGTAAGAGGACTAAATGGTGGCCTTTAAGTAACTAGCTACGCTACAGAAAGCATGAAATGTACTGAAAGTTCATCTTCATATAAGCTGCTGTCTTATGTACAAAGTTCACATCTTCAGAAATATGTCATTCAGCAGGACTAAATTCATGCTCCTCTTAGAGCTGTAATAATTGTTTTTATGAGCCAGCTGCAATGATAATTTCAGAGCTTGGGTGTTGTGCAGTAATTATCAGCATATGGTTTTCTTGGGACAGGGAATTGCAAGGTAGTGACTCTGTGGAGAGTTTGAAGGGAGGTGGTAAGGAATTAATTTCTCAAGTAGCAGGGTTTAATTTGAGCCATGGCCTACCTCTGGAAGAAGAAGTGATGATAAAGAATTTGCAGAGGGCATTTCTCCACAGTCAGCACACCGGGTGGCTTTCAAGCAGAGGGAGCCCTGGAACATACTTCAGAAATCAAGCAGCGTTTTAATAGCTGCGGTAGCCTGATAATGAAAATTGAGGAGGGGACATATTTCTGTGAGATCCAGAGACATGTCATTTGTACTAGGAACTGTGCTTAATTTATGCTTTCTGACAAAATAAAATAAAGGTTGCATGGACACCCTGAGCTAAACAATCTCACACTTTTACAAGCACACAAGTTAAGCCTTCTAATAACTTCAAGTCTTTTTGTGTGCCCACAAAAAGCCTGCATTCTCCTCTTGTGCCTTCTTCCTTTGTTAGCTAGCATCCCAACAACCTACCTGTGGTGCCAGGGAAGACAGTTGAAGTGGGTGGTAGGATACTCCAGCTCCATTTTGGAACATCACTTCCTGCTAGGGAGGGCACTGGGACTTCAACTTTCAGAATCCCTAATGGGAAAATGACTATTCTATTCCCACAAGGAACAAGGTCATTGGACTCTGGCATTTCTAGTAGAAATTTATGTGAATAATGCTTTTTCATTAGAGTTGATAAGACTGATGATCCTAGTCCTTCCTGTGGTGGAAATAGTTGACCCAGCAGAGAGGATTAGACAAATTAATAGAATCATAGAGCTGGAAAGCACCACAAGGGTAATCCCTGCAATGCAGGAATCTGTTGCCCAATGTGTGATAGCCAAGAGTTGAGAATTCACTATTCTATTCTACACTTAGGGTTGAATTCACTGAGTGACCTTTGCCACCACATCTCACTCCAATTCTCAGTTTGCAAATAATACCATTTGGTCTTATTGTAAGGCTTAGCAGGACTACATGTGTGAAGCCCTTTGAACACTGCAAGTGTGATGTAAATACTAAGAATTATTACCACTCTCTCTTGAAGCTAAGTAAAAGGTCAGTGATTTAGGAGCATTGTAATGAGAGTTGCTGTATAAAACATGTTCTTCTTCTTTATCTGTAGATTACATCTGGCTGCATCTCCAAGTGGCATCTAATGCTATCTTCATAGAATGATGTTCTTGCTGTTACAGAAGAATGATTTTATTTGGTAGAGCCTCACAAGTGGTCCCAGAAAGAGCTGCCCAATATTTGATGTTTTCTCACTAATGGTAAGTTTCTCCAAAAGTGGTTTACTACATTACTTTATTTATATAACTAAAAACAACCCCAGGAAGTCCCCCCCCCATAGAAAAGCACATTCTTTAACATATTAAATAGGTTGCTCTGTAGTGTCAGGTCCTGCTGGTTTGAGTTCAAGACTGAGGCTTGCAATTTGCTCCACAGCTGGCTCCTACCTGCCTTGCTAAAATGTCTATCTGAGCCCATTGTAACATAGGAATTTCATGGACCGTTAAGGGTGAATGACTTTTCTGTTGTAAAAGAAGCTGTCCTGCTTTAAAATCTGTTCAGAGCTCAGGGTTTAGACTATCAAGGTGTTACTACAGATTTCTATTGAATAATCAACACCAGTACTTTTCTGCACTGTAACCCTCCCCTTAAAAAAAACCTAGTTGGCAATAGGATTTCCTGAGGGCTATCTTAAGTAGTAAGTGGAGGTGGCAGGTTGTGCTTTCCCTTTCCTATGCCTGGTTTTTTTTCCCTAGCAAAGACCTGTTGCCCCTTCCAGCCACTGTTGTTTCCTTCACCCCTCCAACATTAAATGTTTCTGGGGTGGAGAGAATGGAGGAGTTGCCTAGTAACAGTTCATGTACTGTAGTACAGCTTCTGGATCAACTGATTTTCAGGATGTTGTTAGTGTGAGAGAGATTGTAGCAGAATGGAAGGAGAGAGATGTAACTTGGAGAAGAGAAGGCAAGATTAGGAGGTGATGGTCAGCTCTTAAATTCTTGCCTCTCCTCTTCCTCCTCCTGGGTTGTCAGCTAGGGGCTAGACATGATGTAGAGGCTGTCAGTGGCTAATTTCTGTTTTGAACTGAATTACCTATCATGTTAAAGGCACTGCTGTTATAGATCACAGGTAGCATCTTTTAATGCTATAATACAGGCAGCAAAGTTACCATTTTGAATTGTGAGATCAATACAGGAAGAGATGTTCCCTTTTTAAAACAAAAACCGTAATTGAAAGGGCATGTTACCCTTGCAGACACTTATTGGATGAGGACTGCTTTCCATGATGCAATTTGCACTTGAAATAACTTCCGGAGGCGGCGCGAAACGGCGATGGCGGTCCTCTTCACTGTCTGAAGAGGGGCTCCGCAGGAAAGGGTCGTTCGCTGCGGCATAGCGACGACCCGTTAGAAAAAACCACGGGCAGAGGGAGCCCGTGGCCGTGGGACTCGGCGGGCGCCAGGAACTCCCCCAGAAGTGTGGAAGGGACCCCGTAAGGGGCTCCGGAGCGCGAAAGGGGGGGCGGCGCTGTGAGTTCATCGCTCTTTCTGCGGGAGGCGAAGCCGCGCAGCTGCTGCTGATGAGCGCCGACCTTTCTTCCTGTGAACATCAATTTGGCAAGTAACATACCCGTGAGTAAAGTGAACTACAATTTGGACTTAAAATATCTTTTCTCGGGTTTGAAAACGGGTGACGAGTAAAAGGAAGTCCGTCTCCCGATACTGCTTACAAGATCAAAGCAAAGGCACAGAGGAGCGCTGAGGCGCTTAATGGGAGCTTTGTAAAGTGGAACTATTGTGCATTTACAGAATTTGCAGTCTTCTTATTTAAAAGACCAAGAGAGACTTTATTTCTGCCTAAGGGACTTGTATTTGGGACTTTGTTTCAAGAACGCAAGTCGTCGGGCTGTCAGTCGTAACTGAGCTGTCAAACTGCGGACTATAGTAACAAGATTTTAAGCTGCTACATATATTGAGACTTTAAAACACTGTTGCAATTACCAATCTGGCTCCTAGCGGTTTTAGCCTAAAAAGTAGAGGACTCTGCGAACCTTCCTTATTGTCTTGGAATTACAAATTAAAAAAAAGAGATTATAGAAACTTTAAATGGCGGAAAAATCCTCTCCTTCCCTGAAACTTTAAGATACTCCCCCTAGAGGATTGTGGAGTTACAGAGGCCTGGGAAACATACTTTGTTTGGAATTTCTGTGGTTTAATTGTTTGTACTCTGGACTTGCTTTCTCATGGAATAAAGGAAAATTTGACCTTGAACAAGAGGCAGGTGTGGAATGAGTGGCACAGGGAAAACAAGAGCAGCCAAAGCTAAAGAAAGAGAAAAAGAGAAAGAAAAAGAAAGGAAGCCTGTGCAACTTGTCCAAACAACTTTAGCTCATCATCGCAGATCATCTGTTCCAACCGTCCTGACAGCACAGGAGGTGGAGGCTGAACAGCCTGCTGAAGAGGACATGGCAACAGGAGGATCTGACACAGTTTTGAAACAAATTTTAGAAGAATTAGCAATTTTAAATCAAAAAGTGGACAATCAATCACTAAAAATAGACCAAGCAACAACTACTATTGGTGCATTATCTGAAAAGGTCTCCCAGAATACACAGGCAATTGAGAATTTACAAGGAGCTACAGCTGAAAACCATAAATTAGCTGTGGAAGCCTATCAAAAAGCGGAGCAAGCAAGCAAAAAAGTTGATGAGATTAAAGGTGAAATCAAGCCCCTGCAAAGACAGGTAGGGGAACAACAGGCTTACCTGTCGATGGTGGAATTGAGAAACAAGGAGAACAACCTTAGGTTGAGAGCTGTCCCAGAATTGGAGGAAGGTAATTTGGAGGGATTTTTGACACTTTTATTCTCCAAATTTTGGGGAATAGAAGAAGATAAAGACTTTAAAATTGTGACTGCATTTAGATTGGGCAGATCGGTGAAGAAAGACAAGTCCAGAGACTGTTTGGTTATTTTGAGATCAAGAGAAGAAAGAGACAAGATACTAGGCCTACATTTTAAAAAATCCCTAGAGATAGAAGGTAAAAAGGCTGAAATTTACAGTAACATACCCAAATTGTTATTGGATCTTAGAGCCTCATACTTAGAATTGGCAAAGCTGTTGAGAAACAACTCAATCCCTTATAGGTGGGAGTTCCCGCAAGGACTATCATTCAGCTATAAAGGAAGGAAAATAAGAATCAGAACACCAGAGGACCAGCAGAAGTTTCTTTACGACAACGGGGAAGACCTCCAGAAAGGAGCAGTTGCGACTTGGCCACCCCCACCACCAGAAACCAAACAGCCTGGAGCTGGACCATCACTGCCACCGCCGGGAACGGGTGATCTAGACACCCATAAATTGATTCAGGATGTCTCTGCAACTTCTTAGTTGGAATATAAATGGCGGAAATTCTCCAGAAAAAAGAAGGAAAGTATTCCATATATTGAAGAAAGAACAATTGGACATTATCTGCCTGCAAGAAACACATGTGACAAGGCTTCATCGGAAAGTGCTAATTAATAAAAGGTTAGGCCAAGAATTTATTTCTTCGGACAGAGTTAAGAAAAGAGGAGTAGTGATTTATGCAAAGGAGAGCCTGTCACCGAAATTTCTATTTAAAGATGAACAAGGCAGAATTTTGGCTATTGAAATTTATACACATGGAGAAAAATTTTTGATATTAGGAATCTATGCACCAAATGATGGAAAATCGGAATTCTTTAAGAAGCTGCATGAGACTTTACTGGACTATCTAGACTATAACAACATCATTATGTTGGGAGATATGAATGGGGTTGTCTCTGTAAATATGGATAAGTCGCAGAGTGTAAATATAACAAAAGAAGGCAGACTACCTAAAACTTTTTTTGAAATGACAGACAATATGGATTTGATTGATATATGGAGAGTCAAGAACCCCCTAGGAAAAGAAGGAACTTTCTTCTCTGAAGCTCATCAGTCATGGACACGAATCGACCAAATATGGATAACTAAAGGACTGGCACCTAAAACTAGAAAAGTGGAAATCTGCCCAAAAACTTGCTCCGACCATAATGCTTTGAAAATGGAATTGAGACTAAACATAACCGGATCCTTCCGATGGAAAATGAATGACACTTTATTCAGAGATCAGGAGATTGTGAAGAAGGCCCAAAAAACTTTAAAAGATTATTTTGAGATAAACTTAAACACTACGGTGGAAAAAAGAACAATCTGGGACGCAAGTAAAGCGGTGATGAGAGGGTTTCTCATACAACAAAACACTGTAAAGAAAAGACTCTGGAATGAAAAGAAGCAGAAGATATTGGAGAGAATAAGTGAGGGTGAAAGGAAATTAAGATCCAGGCCCAAGTCTAAGGAAGTGCTGAGAGAAGTAAAATTTTTCCAGGCCCAATATATGAAATTGATAAACCAAGAAGTGGAGTGGAAAATTAAACAAATGAGACAAAGATCTTTCGAGTCAGCAAACAAGTGTGGGAAACTGCTAGCATGGCAGTTGAAAAAAAGACAAAAACTAAATACAGTTACAAATCTAGAGATTGAAGGAAGAATGGTTCAGAAGCCTGAAGAAATTAGGAAATGTTTCCAGAGATATTTCAAAGATCTTTATGCACAAGGGCCGCAGAAAGAATCTGAGATAGATCAATTTATTCAAACCAACGGATTACAAAAAATTTCCCAGGAAATGAGAACAACCCTGAATGTTAAAGTTTCACAGCAGGAAATCGAGAGTGCCATACAGAATCTCCAATTAGGCAAATCTCCAGGCCCTGACGGACTTACCTCCAAATATTATAAGGTCTTGAAAGACTATTTGATACAACCCTTGATGGAGGTATGTAACCAGATCATGGAAGGTAAGAAGGCACCAGAAACGTGGAAAGAAGCCTTCATCACATTGATTCCTAAAACAGAAACTGAAAAGACTCAACTTAAGAACTACCGTCCCATCTCACTCCTAAATGTGGATTACAAAATTTTTGCAGATATTTTGGCAAATAGATTTAAAAAAGTACTGAACGAGGTGATTCACAAAGATCAAGCAGGCTTTCTCCCGGGTAGGCATTTGTTTGATAATACGAGAAACATTATTGACATTTTGGAACTCTTACAAACAAATATTAATACTAGAGCGGTTCTAATTTTTATTGATGCGGAGAAAGCCTTTGACAATATTTCTTGGATGTTCATGAAGAAAAATTTGGAAGGGATGGGAGTGGGACGGGGGTTTGAAAATGGTATAGATGCAATATATTCAGATCAAAAAGCTAAATTGATAGTAAACAATGTGGTGACGGAGGAATTCAATATTGAAAAAGGGACACGACAAGGGTGCCCTCTATCCCCATTATTGTTTATCTCGGTCCTGGAGGTGCTTTTGAATATGATCAGAAGGGACCGGTCAGTTCGGGGCATTGGGGTCGGAGTGAAACAATACAAACTGAAAGCGTTTGCAGATGATTTGGTATTAACATTACAGGAGCCAGTTTCTAGTACAAAAAGAGTTTTGGATTTAATTTCCGATTATGGTCGGGTGGCGGGATTTAAGTTGAACAAGCAAAAGACTAAGGTCTTAGCAAAGAACCTAACGTCTACAGAAGCAGATGAGTTTTTGAAAGAGACAGGATTAAATGTGGTTAAAAAGGTAAAATACCTAGGGGTGTACCTGACTTCTAAAAACTTGAATTTGTTTAAGGACAACTATGAGAAATGTTGGTCAGAAATCAAAAGGGATTTGGAAACTTGGACAAGACTAAAACTTTCCTTGTTAGGCCGAATAGCAGCTATAAAGATGAATGTTTTGCCGAAAATGTTATTCTTGTTTCAGACCCTGCAGATTGTGGACAAAGTGGTATGTTTTGGAAAGTGGCAGAAGGATATCTCTAAGTTCGTTTGGCAGGGCAAAAAGCCCCGAATTAAGTTTAAAATACTAACAGATGCGAAAGAAAGGGGGGGATTTGCCCTGCCAGACTTGAGGTTATATTATGAATCTACAGCCTTCTGCTGGATGAAAGATTGGCTTTTGTTAGAGAACACTGATGTCCTAGATCTGGAAGGGTTTGATAACGCTTTTGGGTGGCATGCGTATTTGTGGTACGACAAGGTTAAAGTTCATAAAATGTTCAAAAATCATATTGTTAGAAGAGCAATTTTTATGGTCTGGACAAAATATAAAGACTTATTGGAGAGCAAAACACCAAGGTGGCTTTCACCGGCAGAGGCCAAGGCACGTAAGAGACTTAACATGGAGGCCTACTGGCCAAAATATTGGGAATTAATTGAAAAAGATGGTGACAATTGGAAGCTGCAGAGTTTTGAAAATGTAAAAAGCAAGGTGCAAGATTGGTTGCATTATGCTCAAATTCGGGAAGTTTTTAAAACAGATAAAAAGGTTGGGTTTCAGGTGGAAAAATCGAAATTAGAGACAGAATTGTTAGAACCTAAAGACAAATTACTATCAAGAATGTATAACTTGCTGCTTAAATGGAATACACAGGATGAGACAGTCAAATCTGCCATGATAAAGTGGGCACAGGATATTGGACATAACATTATGTTTGAGGACTGGGAAAGGTTATGGACCACCGGATTGAAATTCACGGCATGTAGTGCCCTGAAAGAAAATATTATGAAAATGATATACCGGTGGTACATGACCCCAGTCAAGCTGGCTAAGATATATCACCTGTCTGATAATAAATGCTGGAAGTGTAAAGAGGCGGAAGGGACGTTCTTTCATCTCTGGTGGACATGTCCGAAAGTGAAGGCCTTTTGGGAAATGATCTATAATGAGTTAAAAAAGGTATTTAGATATACCTTGCCTAAGAAACCGGAGGCCTTCCTTCTGGGCATTGTAGACCAGAATGTGTTAAAGAAGGATAGAACTTTTTTTATGTATGCTACAACAGCAGCAAGAATTCTCATCGCAAAGTGTTGGAAGACACAAGATTTACCCACACTGGAGGAATGGCAGACGCAGTTGATGGACTATATGGAACTGGCGGAAATGACTGGCAGAATCCGAGACTTGGGAGAAGAAGCGGTGGAAGAGGACTGGAAAAAATTTAAGGACTATTTACAAAAATATTATAAGCTGTATGAATGTTAAGAAAATGCACTTTTTAGGATATATTAGCCCCAGCAATGGTAATTAGGTGAAATGAAAATTAAGGCACAAGAAAAGAGAGGTGAAATTAAGAAAAAATTTTATTGCATTATGTTTTAATTATAATATATAAGACCATGGTTACAATAACTTTGACTTTGGTAACATGAAATTGAAAGATACAATAAGTAATGAATTGAAAGATACAATAATGAACTGAAAGATACAATAAGTAATGAAATAAGATAATAAATAGCTGAAGACTTTGTATTATGAATATTGGGTTACAAATATATTGAAATGGGTAATATGACAAAATGAAAGATACAATAAGCGACGAAATAAGATAACAAAATGCTGAAGTTAGTATTATAAATAATGCAGATTCGGGAAGATGTGGGGAAGTCCAAAAGATTCTGTAAAAGAAATATGATTTATGAAATTTTTGTATTTTATTCTTTGTTCTTTATTATTCTGTAAAACTAATAAAAATATTTAAAAAAAAAAGAAATAACATTTCTACAAGTCACCCCTCTGGGTAGGATTTATGCCCATGCCTAATTCAAATCAGACATGAGTGCCTAAAATTTGGAGGCATCCCATAGAAATACATCATTACCGCCTTGCAATAACTCATGGGAATGATTTGCTGATGGACTCCCATGAGTAAAAATAATACTATGATGAGTCTGCCTTTTCTTTATATATGGAGAACCAGCTTTTATTTAACTCTGCTAATTCACCAATTCATTTTATTTAACTCTGCTAATTCACCAATTCATTTCAACCAGCTTTTATTTAACTCTGCTAATTCACTAATTCATTGGGACGCGGGTGGTGCTGTGGGTAAAAGCCTCAGCGCCTAGGGCTTGCCGATCGAAAGGTCGGCGGTTCGAATTCCCGCGGCGGGGTGCACTCCCGTTACTCGGTCCCAGCGCCTGCCAACCTAGCAGTTTGAAAGCACCCCAGGTGCAAGTAGATAAATAGGGACCGCTTACTGGCGGGAAGGTAAACGGCGTTTCCGTGTGCTGCGCTGGCTCGCCAGATGCAGCTTTGTCACGCTGGCCACGTGACCCGGAAGTGTCTCCAGACAGCGCTGGCCCCCGGCCTCTTAAGTGAGATGGGCGCATAACCCTAGAGTCTGTCAAGACTGGCCCGTACGGGCAGGGGTACCTTTACCTTTACCTTTTACCTTTAATTCACCAATGCTTGTGAAGTGTTTCCTACTTTTCTCCCACTCCCACCTTGCACATACATTCAAAACCTTCTAACCACTGCCACAAATTGATATTATTCTGTTTACAAAAGCCTTAATCTATACTTCAGTTGGTTACATTTAAGACTTATGTTTGCTGTAATAAGGCCATTGTATTCTTCAGGGGTGGCCTGGGATGTTTTGATGCTCTAGCAAAATGCCCTTTCACTGCTGCCCTCCTGACACCCTGACACCTGCAGATCCAGGCCCCCTCATTGCCCCTGCTGTCATGGCTGCACCACTACCAGCTCTGCAGTGTTAGCACTGAGAGCAGGGGTGCTGTGGTGGCAGCAGTTATGGTATGGGTGTGCAGGGCTGGCAGCGGTGCAATGGGGTGGGTGGGTTGGGAACTGGATCTGCTGCCTTAGGCAAATTGCTTGACCTCACCTCATGGAAGTGCCGGCCTTTGTATCTTTAAATGACAGTTAACAGATGTTTACATAAATCTGGTTCACAAAGTGTAGTTCTTAACACTATTTAACTTGTATGCCATTTACCCTTAGTCCATCTTTCACAGTCATTCTTACCACCAGGTGGACTTCAGCTAGTTTCTTTTGAGCCAGATTGCAGGCATTTCTCACTGTGCTCAGCTTCAGAAACTCCTTGCTGAATTCTGCTCGCTGCTCAACACCCTTATATAGACTCAGCAGCCTGAGAGTCCTCAACACCACCAAGACTGTCAGCGCAGGCAGGGAGAGCTCGGGGCTGCAAAGCAGGTGGTAGAATCCCTAATCTGTCCCAACTATCCAATGCCAGGAACACACACTCTAACCCCCCCTCTACTCCCAACTGGACAAAGAGCCTGGAGAGAGAGAGAGGGAATTTATATAGACTCCCTGATCCTCAAGTCTGCTCTGAGTACTCAAGTGGGCACAGCTGGATGAGATCCACTCCGTCCTGTTTAACCATCCAGGTGTCAATGATACAGACCAGAACGGCCTCCTCATCTATATTCAGATCATGAGAGAGTTCTTACTCAGAGCTGATCTGGCATTCAGAAATAGTAGACCTGGGGGCTGGCTGATAGGACAACTGCAATTCCCCAGGTTGGAGGAGGGGCTGGCACATGATGCAGTCACTGACTGCATGTGCCGTATGCCCCTTACCTGGCCTCTCCCACCCATCCATCATAGCATACCTCCCTTTGCCCTAAACCACTGTGATTGCTCACTACTCCTCGCTTCTCAGGCACATCCTATGCACCTTTATTTAAAAAGGAAAAAACCTCCAAATTTTAACACCCACATGTTAAAGCCATTTAAGAACAATTTAAAACATTTTAAACAGTTGGGGTATTCAAAACAGTAGCAGAGCCCCCATCTGAAAGCCCTAGGCAATGCCCCAATCCAAGAGATTGTTCCAGCTTGTTCTGCAGCAGCCTTTTTGTAGCTGGAGTGAGTTCTCTAGTACTCACAGCAAGATGTAGCATAGCAAAGACTTGGGTGTGTGTGGGGGGGGGTGTCACACCAGCTATCTAGCCTAATTGTCACAGGATGGCTGATATGATTATTATTTGGGGGTATTGGGGTATGCTTTTATGTTTTTGCTCTGGGTGCTCATGACTGACAGCTGAAGGCTGTGGTCCAGTGAAGGAAGGCCCACAAAGGCAGGGAAAAGGCATAGTACCAGGGTTTGCAAGTGTGCCTTAAGGCAGTAATGTGAATGCAGACCCACACAATAAATGTTTTTCCTTCACTATCCCTCAGCTTACATGTGCTTTTACGGTTTGATGTTTCTGTACACCCTCAAATTAATGGCTCATGGTTTGCCATGTCAACTGCTGTATAGGTGAAGGAGATGAATGTAGTTGGAGTGCAATTACGAGCCTGTGGCCATCTGGTTTAAGTTCCTGGAGCATAATCTGCCTGAAACAAACTGTACACAGTGTTAAAACATTCTGACAGAAGTCTAACCTTTAGCACCTGCACTATGTATTCTAAGTATGGGTGTTAAAATTTCTAGCTAGCACCCTTGGCTTTTTTCCTGTAATAATGCTGTGGAGGATTGCTTTTATCTTCATCAGTGAAACAACACTTTTCTTCTTGCTATTGAACTATATATATCTATCTATAGTGGATAATAGTTTAACATTTATGTGAAAGACTTAGTTGTCCAATTCTAGTGTACATTCTTTTGTGAGGTACAGGATGCTGGCTGAAGTTTAGATCTTAAAATATTGGACCTCCTGTTTACTGTTAATTCAGAATGCCAAGCTAAATAGTACAGTGTATGGATTTTCCTACATCTGCTGGTTATGTGAAGTAAAATTTTGGAAAATGGCTATAAAGATAATAAATATGTAAAATCCATACCTAAACCAAATCGGTCAGCTGGATTTTGTTGGTTATTAAACCTCAAAGTATTAATGTACAAATTATTGACTGCAGCTAGAATTATATTTGCAAGACTTTGGAAACTGAATAGCAGAGCTCCCATATACCAGGTAAATAGGAGATGTTATAACTAAAGTTACAGTTTCTTAAAATAAAATAAAATAAAATAAAATATAAAATAAAATGAAACAATTTGGTGAAACATGAGAGAATCGTGGTAGAATATCTGCTGTGATATTAATGCAGCTTGTTTAAACATTTTAAACCTAACATTAAGAGATGCTGCAGTGTAATTAATTTATTTACTGTGTATGAACTGGACCCACTTGATATGGGTGACCTAATGATCCCATTTGTTAATGGTATACTCATCCTCTAAGTGTAGATAGCATGGGGTGGGGGGTGCTGGCAAGTTTGAGGAAGCCCCCAAGGTTCCAGAATACAAAAAATTATTAGGAAATCTTCCAAAAATATGGGTATGGGGGGGGGGGATGAGATAATTTGAAATTAGTTGTACCTTGGTTGCCGAACACCTTGGAACTCGTACGTTTTGGTTCCCGGACGATCAAAAACCGGAAGTGAGTGTTCCGGTTTCCGAACGATTTTCGGGTGCCAAACGTCCACCACGGCTTCCACTTGGCTGCAGCCACAGTAAACACATACAGAGAGTTGTATACAAAATTATTCACAAGTTATATTAATTTATATATAATAGCCCAGGTATACAGATAATGGTAAAGATAAATGACCCCTGGACAGTTAAGTCCAGTCAAAATGACTGGGGTGTGGCGCTCATCTTGCGTCAGGCCAAGGAAGTCAGTGTTTGTCCAGAGACAGTTTTCCGGATAATACAGATAAAAGAAAAAAGGGACACCTAGTCTTAAGGTCTAGGTAGGTGGTCAGACCAAAAAGGCAAATGGCAATTCAGAGGTCTTGAATGTACTTGTTGACTCCACAGAAACATGGAAAGATTTTGCTAAATTTGAGTTTAGATTAGTGTCATAACAATATACAGATTCAAATTCTGTCCTAAGAAACTCAGAGATGGCCATAAGAAAGCACTGAATATTGGGATCAGTGAGTATGGCCTTAGCAACATGCTCTATCTAGACTGCATTTGGGTAGCCCTTAGCAGTTATCAAGCTAGGTTTGCTCAGTGTGGTCATAGTGCAGCAGTCTTGCAGCTGTCCCTAAATATGTCATTTGCTTTGGCTAGTTACATGTAAGACAGCGAAGCATGTGACTGGGATAGTTGCCTTTGAGGTTATAGAGAAGAAAAAACTCAATAGCTATGACCATATGAGCTTGTTTGAGACCTATGGAGCCAGGGAGCTTTGTCCATTACTTAAGATGATCTAATAATTGTAATCATGATTAGGGACTATTGAAGCATGGAAGTGCTACTGACACATGCAGAAGCCTGCTCAGCCCCCACCTTGGTCCTTTTCATGAGAGGCTCTGAAATAACAAAATGTTCCTTAAATTCCTATGAATGTTGAGGTTGTTTTACTTGCTGGTTTTCTGCACTTTTTTGCCTTTAGGGTGACTCTAGTTGCCTGCCAAGAATTTTGCACCCTTTTCAAAAGGAAAGCTGAGCTTGAGCATTAGAACTGGCAACCCAATTATTCATGACAAGGAAGCTCATTCTTACATACAAGCTTCGTTTAATGAAAGGTGTCCCCTCTTCCCTTTTCACGGATTTGCTTCACATCAAATGCTTCTCCTCCCTCCCCCATTTCTCTCATTTCCCTTTATCTGACTGACAGCAGAATTCTAAACATTAGCCTAATATGCTTTCCTGTTTTTATTTTTACATCCTCTGTTTCCAGTGATATGTCGCCTCATCGTTCCCAGAATATATTCCCTTTTGCAGATGCTTCCTGCTCAAGTGTTTGGGGGAAGAGGGGATGTGAGACTGGCGAAATCTGCATAAAGAACTACTGTTCATAGCTATATGATACAATGTTAAGAGCGATGCTGTATAATATGCCTTCCTTATTCCAGTAAAATTAAAATTAATTCTAATTAAGTGCAAGTTAACCTCTGCACCCATTGCTAATGAATGGAATATGTGATTAACTTACCTTGCGGTGATAGAGGTTTTGTAAAATCACTTTGAAGTAAAATGTCACTGCGTATGTATCTTGAATTTTTAATCTGTTTAACTGTTCAGTTCTCAGTGAATTATTTGGAAGCAGCAGTTCTCAGGAATGCTGCCTTGTCTGCAAACAAAGGGTTGTATCCAATGTTAGCCTTACTCACACTAATTTGGGCTCATTAATTTCAGTGGGTCTACTCGTAAGTTATCTCTTGAGAGAAACAATCTGACACCATTCTGTGCTCAAACTATGGCTCTTGGACAAGCTTGTAATGAGCTGGTGATGTAACTGCATTTGTAGTTACTGAAGGCTGTTTTCACTACACAACAAGTTTTATACCTGCACCATAGAGTTCAAGGCAATAGTAAATTTCATAGTCCTGTGTGAAGGTACTGAAGCTGCCTGAAAGATCAGCACATGCTTTGTCAAAGCGTAAAGCAAAATACAGTTCTGATGAAGGCAAGTGCTTTTGTGTGGAAATGCAAATCTTTGAATTTAGTAACAATGCAGTTCTGTGTTTTATTAGCAATAGAACCAGTTGTTTTTTTCTGGGATGTCAGCCATCATTTCTCTCATAGGAGCTGTAAAGCAGAATCCTCTTCTTTCAGTCCCTACTTTGTATTGACCACCCATGTCCAACACTTAATAGTTGATGTCTTCATATTTCAGAATAATGAGGAAGTAAGGAATATTTTTTGGAGAAATGGAAGAAAGTGTGAGGATGACTGGGGTTAGATATCTGCCAGAAGAAGACACTGCTTAATCATCAGGGTCAATGAAAACAGATGTTTGCTATCCTTTTCCAAATGTAAACAAAAAAGAACATTAACAGAAAAGCATTTTCCTCCACAGACCTGCAAGGTAGTCTGCTTCTCACTACAGCGGCTGACAAATAGACCCTGATAAAAGAATGGAGATAATCAAGACAGGTATTCCAATGCTTTGACACAGGTTATGTTTTCATTAACATCCCATTATTTTCTATATGCACAGCAGAACGGTCAGAAAGTACTTTCCCAGATATGCAGTGTGAGAAAATAGAAGTGGATTCTTCAAAAATACTTATCCTGGTTTGATTGGCATGGGACTGCCCCAACATGTCACTGGCTCAACACATGTGGCAGGCTACACTTTGGACATTGTATTTTCAGCTGAACAGGAAGAGAGTGATCTGAAAGTAGGGGATATTCCTGTTGAGATTTAGGATTTCAGCACCTTTTCCCCCTTTGCAGAGCCAAGGGACCTTTTAGGTTGATAGATCCAATGAGTTTCCAGATGAGACTGAGAAATTTCCCAGCTATTATGACAGGCACTTCAGTCAAAGCTCTTGCTGACCTCTGCAACATCTGAATGGTTTAGGCCATGGATAAGATACCCTCTTCCGCTTCATGGAGCCCACTTGGCTCCATGGTATTCTCCAGAGCTTAGTGTGAGAAAACAAGCTGGGAGATGGCTCAAACACCAGCGTAGGAAAACTCGGGTTCAATGAAATGGAACATTGGTGAGAGCTCATCATTGAGCCTACCTAGTGGCAGTAAACTCCATTGTATCTTTATTGTGCCACCCAGCAGAGCTTTTCTGGGTGGGCCAGGGCCTCTTGCAGTCTGGCCCAAAGGAGGTGGCAGAATTGACAGTAGCTCTCTGTAATTTGTTTGCAAAGCATTTTGAGAATAAAATAACTTGTGCTCACAAGGATCTTGAGTCTGCTTTTACAGCAGACAAATCTGTAGATGAAGCAGATGAAGGGGTGTCAAAAGCACTGTCTGGTCCAGTTGTGCTGAATGAGTTTCAGTTGGTAAGGCATGAGGATGTGGCCAAGGTGCTTGGATCAGTCAAGGTGACCACTTGCACTCTGGACCCTAGACCCTCTTGTTGATAAAAACTAGCAGGCAGGGGACAGCTGCCTGGGCCAGGGATAGGCAGGGGTGTAGCTAAATGCTCTGGCACCCAGAGTGGCGGGGGCAGGGCGAGCCGCCCACGAGGGTGGGGCGAGCCACCCCCGGGGGTACCGCAGTGATGCCACAAGAGTGGGTGGTCCCTGCCTGTTTGAAGGAGGCAGTGGTAAAACTACTCCTCAAGAAACCTTCATGGATTCGGAAAATCTAAGTAATTGCCAGTCAGTTGCCAATTTCCTCTTCATGGGCAAAGTCCTTGAGCCAGTAGTCGCAGATGAGATCCAAGTGATTTTTATTTTGATCACTTCCCTGTGATCTTCAGATGAAAGGCAGTATACAAATAGTAGTAGTGGTAATAATAATTGTCAGGGAACTGCCATCGGAGCCAGAGGGAGAGGGAGGGCTCCAGAGGGATTCCGGAGAGCGTCCCGGGAGGGAGAGAAGCAGCCCATCTTCTGGGGAAGGAAATCAGCGTAGCACCAGTGGAGAAGGGGGGCAGATGGGGGAATCGGCGAGGTGGCTCCATGACTCCCAGCAACCCAGCCAGGTGTGGCGCCAATTTACGCACGAGCAACCCCTAGAACCACTGCAATAATGATGATGATGTTCTGTGTTTGTAGGAGAGACTGTTTGTAATGCCTTTGTAACTACTTCTGTAGTTTATTACTAGAAGACGGGGACTGTCTTTGTTATCCTTTTCCAATTTCACCCATATTTATCTTGTATACTTCTCACCAGTTACATCCTTCAATTTGTCTCACTCTCCCTACATCTTCATAGCACACCTTCTATGCACTTGTAAAGTGCTTTAAAACTAAACTCAACCTCCTTTCATACAGAGATCTCTGAATTACCAGTCTACATTTCTCCAAGGTGCTTAACACTCCTATGGCTGCTGGTTATTTTTGCTTCTTTGACTAAATAGCAAGAAGGAACAGTATTTTTTACATAGTTATGTGCCATTAAATGCAATTCTGTATGTATTTGGGGGCAGATCTTAAATCTGTTCAGAGATATCTTCTAGGGATGTGTCCTCTGATTTGGGAGCCTTTTTGCAAGCTGCCCAGAATTGCTGGGGGGACCCAGCCAGATGGGCGGGGTATAAACAAAAAAATTATTATTATTAAGGAAACTGCTGTAGCCAAAAGTACATTGTTGCCAGTACGTGAATGCCAACCATGAGGGCTGGCATGACAATTGAGATTTTCATCATTTCCAGGACACATCCTCCGATTGCAGGAGTTGCACTTAGGCTGTAAACCTGTGACTAGGTTGTATGCTTTTAGACTGGGGATTTATGTGGTTGAATGCTTCCCCATACCAAACTGCCTCACTCTTGAAAGCTGACATGCCAGGTGGAAGTCTGCTATTCTCCCTGATATGCTTGGGTTTTCTATGTGCAAAAAATTTGTATGTGTGTAAGAACATCCATTTTGTGAGCTCCACCAGCAGTCAGAAGTGGTACAACCCAATTCCAAGTGCATTTAAATATTTATAAGCTGCCTTTTAAGTCCACTGAAGTCAGTGAACAAAATATAAACATAAAAACACAATAATGTAGTATTTTAATAAAATATTATGTTAAATAGCTATAATATTGGCTACCCCTGCTTTAGGCCTTTAAAAGTCAAAACCAGTACTTTCAATTGGGCCCTAAAATGCATCAAAATAATATACGTTTTGTAGATGAAATTATTCTCCTTTAGAGCTGCATAATTCTTCAGTTTGTGTAGAAATTTTGTATTGAAAGATACATTGTTTACATTAACTTGTATGCTGAAATAGAGGAATTTATATGCAGAGTTTGTGGTGTCGTGGTGTTTTATGTGAAACTCAAAATTATGTTGTATTAATACACTCCAGCTGAGGTTTTTAATAGGGAAGTGTTTGTCTTCGCTTGCTGCAATGCTAGCTTTCATAACGGAGAAGAATGTGAACGTGTGCCGCTCCTAGCTCTACTCTGTGCTGTCATGGACTTTTTGCTTGCAGTCTCTTTATTCAAGTGCTAAGCCTTTGTTTATGAGCTTTTGAAAGGATTATAGCTAGAAGTGGCATAATGTTCTTGGCCTATAGAAGAACATGCTTGGAAACTTTGCATAATTAATCTAAAAGGGAGAGGGCATCCTGCCAGTGATGAGGTGGAAGTGAATGTTGTCCTTTCTTTCCCTAGGAAGAGTAGGCAAGCAGAGAGTTTTTCTGTTAATTCTTCAGAAGGAAAGCAGTTCAAGCTTCCTTCCTGGAGACGTTTTTCACCTTTCAAAATCACTTTTGTATAGAAGAGTGCATTTGTTGGTATTTGTTAGATACTCCTTCGTTAATGATGAACTTGGTTAAATACTGGTGTTACTAGTTTGAAGGTGGTTAGTGTCCTGGGGTTGAGAATCAAAAGATTTGTCTACAATTGCCACTCAGTTTTGTCTTCAGAAATGCTGTGGGAAAGAAAATGAAACTCTTCAAACCAGTATTGGTTGCATTGCCAGTATTTTAGGGAGACAGCCAAGTGTTGTGGTGCAGGCTGCCAGACCTGGCATGAAAGCTAATGATTGACTGTGTATCTCCAACTGAATGCAAAGAAAGCATGAGTGCAAAATGCTCGGGAATTTTTGTTACTTGGGATAAGCTTGCAATCTTATCCAAAGGCAAGCCTTTGAGCTAAAAACACATTTGATAGCATTTCTGCTCAATTGGGCGACATCTTTATTATGGCCAATCAACATGTCACAAAATAGTGAGCAAGCTTCTGTGATTTCCAGGACTCTATTAGGTTTGATGATTATTTCTAATAAAGGCATTGCCTTTCTGTGGATTTTGGAGTTTTTCCTATGACCAACACAGCTACCTTTATGTTAGTTAAATTGTTCATTTAAATTTTTAACACTTCTGTTCTCAAATATATTGAGAGCAGGTAATTCTTCTGTTGAGGTATTTGAGAACAATTGTAGTCTATGTTGCTATGTTTTTGGCGCCTGGTGAAGACCCTGTTATTTCCCAGGTCCTTCAATCTTAACTGGTCAGTGTTTTCAGATCTTTTGTACAATTTCAACCTTAGAGTTTCAAAATTAGAACTAACAGAAATGAAACAAAGTGGAGTTGGAAAGAATCCCCAGGGTCATCTAGTCCAACCCCCTGCAATGCAGAAAACTCAACACAGAATTCATCCAGAATAAAACCATACTGCACCTTGCTTAGCTTTGAAAATGTGCTAGCAGTTTTATTGCTACACCACTAAGGTTCCTGTGTTCTCCTGTAGGTTTTTGAAATATCCATAGAATCAAATGGCTGCAGTGGGTTATGACCTTCGTGCGTTCAAACTATTGTTGTAACTGAAAGCTGATTGCATTCTTTAGCTCGTTGAGGGAAGGAGGGAGATACAGCTCTTCCAAAACAGGCAGAGTCAATTGCTGTACCAGAGACCATGTTTTCCTGCGAGTACAGTTCTTGATAGTGCTCTGTCCATTGTTTCATCTGCTTGCTGCAGTCTGATGCTCTCTCCAGACAAGGTTTTTAGCAGTCCAGTTTTCCAGACTGTTCGTCCAAAGACTGTCTTCATGCCTTTGTACATTTTGTGAGTGCTGCCACTATCAGCAGTGAGTTGAATACTCTGACACAGCTTTAGCCAGTAGTCATTGGCACATCGTCTGGCAATCCACTAGGCATCACTCTTTGCCTTTCTCAGTGCAGCAGGCATCTTCTAGCACTTATTGTTATTCAAGTTGATGGCTATCCTTCACTCCTGTGAGAGCTAGTTCCATATGCAGTGGTACCTCAGTTTAAGAACAGTCCTGTTTGTGAACAATTCGGTTTACAAACTCCGCAAAACCGGAAGTAGTGTCCTGGTTTGCGAACTTTACCTTAGTCTAAGAATGGAATCAGAACGGTAGAAGGGCACTGGTGGTGGGAGGCCTCATTAGGGAATGCGCGCCTCGGTTTAAGAACAGTTTCGGTTCAAGAATGGACTTCCGGAATGGATTAAGTTCGTAAACCGAAGTACTGTTGTAACTATGTGCTGATTGAAGAAGTACCGTATTTGTTGCTCTATAAGACTCACTTTTTCCCTCCTAAAAAGTAAGGGGAAATGTGAGTGCGTCTTATGGAGCGAATGCAAGCTGCGCAGCTATGCCAGAAGCCAGAACAGCAAGAGGGATTGCTGCTTTCACTGCGCAGCGATCCCTCTTGCTGTTCTGGCTTCTGAGATTCAGAATATTTTTTTCTTGTTTTCCTCCTCCAAAAACTAGGTGCGTCTTGTGGTCTAGTGCGTCTTATAGAGCAAAACATACGGTACTTTCTTTTCTCTGTCCTGAATCTTCCAACATTCTGCTTTGTTTGATTTCTGTTAGTTCTGATGTTATGAGAAAGGGAGAAAAACTTTTCTTTATGTACTTTTCCAATTCTTATCATGCCACCTCTTGCTCGCCTTTTCTCTAAACCAGTGGTTTTCAACCAGTGTGCCGTGGCACCCTGGAGTGCCTTGAATGTTGGTTAGGGGTACCACAGGCAACAACACTGATCTCTGTCCCTGTTTTCTTCCCTCCCTCCTCTGATGCCCTTCCCAATGGCTTGCACAGCTGTTTGTTACAGCAGCCCTGGCTACAAACTCCCCAGGTGAATGGTGCCTCTGGGGTTGGCCAGGGGGTGCTTTCCAGGTTGCTGTGGGGCAGTGTGAGGGGAGCTGTGGGGCAGGGAGGGGATGCAGCTCTCTTTGGGGGGGGGGTGCAGCTCAGAGACCAGGGGTGGCAACAGCAGCAGCCCAGAGGACTCCTAAGGAGAGGGGAGAGGAGAGGAGGCTGAGGGAACACTCCACAAGGGAGGGTGTGATTGCTGCCAACTCAGCAGGCAAGGGGTGATACAGCTGGGCTCCTGAGCCCCACAGAGGTGTCACAGAGAGAATGTAGTTGGTCAAGAAAGCTGTGGACCCAAAAAGGTTGAAAAACTGCTCTAAACTATGAGGTCCAAGCTGCTGCAACTTTTCCTCATAGGGGAGTTGCTTCAACATCTTAATCGCTCCTTTCTGAACTATGCATCTCCCTCTTTCCTTGTATCCATTGGTACTGTGCCCTTAGGCAAAGTCACAACAAAGAAGATCATGTTGTCTGCTGGGCAATATATCACATTGCTTTCTGCTTGTGGAGCTTTGCCTACTATGAGGGTTGTGTTAATCAGATGTTTAACTGGCTTCAGGCAAAGGAAATTAACAATATTTCATAGAATTGTAGAGTTGGAAGAGACCCTGAAAATCATTTAATCCAACCCTCTATAATGCAGGAATATGCCTCTGTCCTTTATGGGGATTGAACCTGCAACCTTGGCATTATCAGCACCACACTAACCAGATGAGCTAAACTCACCAAGGCCTTTTTCAGTATTCAATTTGTTATAGGTAGTGGGACCTAGTATTATTTCTTTGGCACAGAGAACATTATCATGCTGGTTTAGATCATAGTTATATCCTTATGCCTTCTGTGCATTTATTTGATTTATTTTAGCACTTATTTTCTGTCTGCATTCCAGCTGCTGTCTCCTTTTTCTTTAGCAGATTCTGTAAAATATTTCTTTGTTGTAAATAGGAGAAATTGTCAATTGGTACTTCTTATATTTACTACTGCTATTAGAAACAAGAAATGCAAACAGATGTGATTTTCTTGATATAGGATTGCTTTGGATAAGATCCCTTTGATCAAATCTCTGATCCTAGGAAGAGACTTCTAGGTTGCAGGCAAATTTACAAGAGGTATTGTATTAAAAATTTCCTTGTACAGCAGCACAAATAAATAGAAAACAAGGGCAGAGAGCAAGCATCATGCTATGAGAAGAAATTGCATCTTTGATTTGCAGGCTCCCCCCTTGCACTCCTCAGGAAACTCAGGCTTTGCTTGCTGACACATTTGTAGACAAAGAGTTTCTTGATGTTTTTCTCTTTATAATCCTTTGCCCGTGGGCAACTGAACTAATACTTGCTGACATGCTGGAAGGCTTTTTCTCCATGTTGGTAGAATACAGAAGTTCCTGACTGTTCATGATGGTAAATGTCTTTGCATGTGTTCTCCTCTCCTTCCCACCTCCCTGAATTCATTTTTGAGCCAGGCAATTACAGTGGTACCTTGGGTTAAGAACTTAATTCGTTCTGGAGATCCGTTCTTAACCTGAAACTGTTCTTAACCTGAAGCACCACTTTAGCTAATGGGGCCTCCCACTGCCGCCGCGCCGCCACGGCACGGTTTCTGTTCTCATCCTGAAGCAAAGTTTTAACCCGAGGTACTATTTCTGGGTTAGCGGAGTCTGTAACCTGGAACGTCTGTAACCTGAAGTGTCTGTAACCCGAGGTACCACTGTAATTGTATTTTGTATGTACAACCTGTGCAACAGGTAATTTTCTGTATTTTTATTGGGGAAAAATGTGAACCAACAATTTGTGGGCAACATAAAATCAGATGTTTATTGAAAGGCAATAAATGATAATGACCATTAGAGGAGTGCTTTTCATGAAGTCCCTTTTAATTTCTTATTGCAGATAGGATGGATAAAAATGATATTAAAATTGTGATTTTTAAAAATAAGAAGCAGCAAATACAAAATTTCCTTCAAATGATAATGTTGTTAAATCTAGATATAAGCATGCTAGTCTCCACAGTTCATTTCTAAACTGACCAATGGAGAGTTCATTGCTAAACTATGGGGAAGTGTCATCAATTAGTGGTAGATCATTCATCTTTCATGTGGAGGATCCCTGTCCCAATATCTGGAATCTCCAGATAGAACTGTGAGAGATTCCATGTCTGAAATCCTGAAGACCCTGCTGGAAATTCCTTCTCCTCGCTTTATACTTCCCTCTTGGGTGACAAAATAAAAATTTGTCTTGGATCTGTCCTCTGCAAACAAAGGAGGAAGCATGGCTGCTTTTGTCTTCTTTAGATTACTAACTTTAGGTTAGTACCCAAGTTATGTACTACTTGTAATAAACAACTTTTTTATTTTCTTACTTTACAAATATCTCTTTGTGATTGCAACAGGTAAACTCCACTCTCTAGCCACACTTTGTGCACGCTGTGTACCAATAGTCCCAATAGAACCGCCACCAGTCAGCATAGACTGTACTGAACTAAATGTACCAAAAAGGCATAACTTTGTATAATGCAACTTCTTGTATTCCTCATGCCTTTACCAGACATATTGAGTTAAATGAGACTTTTTAAATGTAAATTAAGAACAAGCTGAATCACTTCTCACATATGAATATTTGCAGTCTATCTAGGAGGGGCCAAGCCCCCCCCCATTTCAAGGAGAGGGCCGGGCCCCCTCAATATTCCACGATCACGATGGACCTACCTGAGGCTGTGGTGGGCCTCATGGGGCCTACCCACAGTCACAACAGAGCTTGTTGGGCCTCCTCCGACCATGAGACATCACACACACATGCCCCCTCCCTTTTTCGCAGAACCTGGTGCCTGTGAGTCTACCTATTGGAGATACATTCACTTTCACTTAATGAAAACCAAACAGCCCTAGTCTGCCTGGTAACCATCAGACCATACTTTTAACAATTAGCCATGGGCATTTCATTATTATTTTGTGAGGATGGAACTGGGTCAGCAGAGAATAAAGCAGAAAAGAAGCAACCCTGGAAAAAAGGAAAGACTAAAATTGCCTATGCTTGAGCTACAACAGATTGAGGTTGAATTCTGACAATACAGAAGGTACTGTTCTTGGGTGACAGGGGGCAGGTGGGTGTGAGGGTCTCCCTGAAAGACCAGGTGCACAATCTGGGAGTCATTTGAATCACAGCTGTCCATGGAGGCACAGGTCAGTTCATTGTCCAGGGCAGCTGTCTACCAGCTCCATGTGGTACGCAGACTGAGACCCTATCTGCCCACCTACTGTTTTACCAGTGATGCATGCCCTGCTTATCTCCTGCTTGGACTACTGCAATGTGCTCTATGTGGGGCTACCTTTGAAGGTGACCCCGAAGCTACAACTAATCCAGAATGTGGCAGCTAGACTGGTTACTGGAAGTGGCCACTGGGACCATATAAAGAATCTTCATTGGCTCTCATTTTTGAGCACAATTCAAAGTTATAGGGAACCAGGCAGGGGGGGCCTTCTCAGTAGTGGCGCCTTCCCTGTGGAGCACCCTCCCTTCAGATGTCAAGAAGATAAAGAATTACACAACATTTAGAAGGCATCTGAAGGCAGCCCTGTATTGGGAGGTTTTTAACATTTGATGTTTATGCTGTAAGCTGCCCAGAGTGGCTGGGGAGACCCAGCCAGATAGGTGGGGTACACAGAATAAAATTATTATTACCATTCTGGGAATAAGCCCTGTTCAATGCAATGAGACTTTTTTTCTGACTAGTCATGTATTGGACTATGCCGTTAACATCACAGTTTGTCATGTATGCTAGTCTACAGTAGTGAACCTTTATATGCTGGTGGTATGTGTTGAAGAATTTAGCTGAAATGGTTATTTAAAATGCACAAGAAAGACTTTTTTTCTGACTAGTCATATATTGGACTATGCCATTAACATCACAGTTTGTCATGTGTGCTAGTCTACAGTAGTGAACCTTTATATGCTGGTGGTATGTGTTGAAGAATTTAGCTGAAATGGTTCTTTAATGCACAAGAAAGGTTGAGTGAGGGATGGAGTTCTTGTAAAGCATCTTATTTTTGTTTAACACTTTTGTGATGAAATAAGCAGTAGAAAGGAAACAATTATTCTCAGTAAAGCCTCAAAATTGGTAGTTATGGAAGTACAACATTGTTGGGGGGGGAATTGTTTTTAGCAGAAATGTCAGTATGGAAATTGATAGGAAACTGTATTCCTATCAGGTAAAATTATAATGTGACTGGGGTTTAATCTGCATTGAATTTAAAATTTGTATACTGTTGGTTCATAAATTTTAGTTTACCTTTGTTTCTGATTATTTGCTAATTTTAAAAATTACAATATTAGAAACAAGTTGTGTTTATGTAACTGGGTTATTCCACAATAAAAGTGGGTGTTCATAGGCTCTGGTGGGGTCTTTTATCTGTCACAGATAATCTTTCCTTAACAGCATTTTTAAATCTCACAAATAGTTGGTTTATGTAATTTAGAACAATTCTGCTTGGACAACTTTCTGCAGATACAGTGGCCAGAAAGTTCTGTATCAAATGGACTCTGTAGTCTGTTTGTTCACATTCAGTGTAAACATAACATTCCATTAATTCAATTTAAGTTGTACACGTTGCCACCTATCTCTTGTTCCCTTCCAATCCAAGGTCTGCCTGCCTAAGAGTTAATGAGAGAGCTATTCTTTCGATCGTAAAAGTCAGCTTCTGTCCTAGAGTTACCGTAGTTGTCTGTTCATTCAGCAGCTACTTCTGTCAATTAACAAATCTTCCAGAGTATTCAGTAAAACCACAGATCCATGAATGGATAAATAATGTACTAGTTACCCCAACATGTATATCAAGTCTGAACCCTAGTCACATAGTGGTTTGACCTTGGGGGCTGGGGGAAGAGTGTGACTTGCCACATAATATTGGGACATAACCTCTTTGGCATGGCTTCTTATTTCTGTATCTTTTCAAATACAACCCCGCCCAAACACTGATTTAGTTGGTACACAGGACATTCACAAAACACAATTTTTTTTGATAATCCTCTGATTCCTGCTGGGGTTTCTCTCCTGCTCTCCCCTCCTCATTTATCACTCATATAAACATTTGTGCTGCTTTGAAGCAATATGTGCTTGCATTTCTCTCTAGCCTGATTTGTGTCTAGACATATGTCTGTCTGGCACCTGCCATCCTCTCCATTCAAAGTATTAGATCCCTTCTGTCTTTATAACCTATTAGATTTAATCTTAAAACTGACAGTCTAAACCAAATTCTGTCCTTGTAAACAGGTTGGGGAACCTCTAGACATTATTTGAGTATAACTCCCATCATTCTTGCATGTTATTGTTATTTCTTTCTTTCTTGCATTTACATCCTACCCGCCCCCCCCCCCAGTGAGCTCAATGTGGTGTACATGGTTCACCACCTCGTTTAGTCCTCACAATAACCTTAGGTAGGCTAGGCTGAGAGGCAGTGAGTGTCCCAAGGTTACCCATTGAGCTTCATGGTTTAGTGGATTTGAACCCTGGTCTCCCAAACCCTAGTCTGACACTCCAATCTCTACACCACACTAGCTATGCTGGCTAAGGCTGATGCAATTTGGAGTCCAATGTCTGGAGGGCCATAGATTCTTTAACCATACTTTAAGTAATTTGTTTTGTAATAAGTTGCATATTTCTTTATTCTAAAACTTTTGACTGTTGTCTGGTTGCTAATTCCCTTTTGTATAAGTGCACTGTGATGCACTATGGCTCTTCATGAAAGTCTTAAATGTATGAACACCCCCCCCCCCAATAAGTGGATGAGGACCTAGTGACAGCACTTGTTTGTAATACTCAGTATGAGGAGAATGTTGTGATGATTCAAATTATGGCTCATTCAGCATAGTTTGTTTCTTGAAGAAGGTAGTTTGAATGTGCTCCAAAAGGCTTGTTTTGGAGATGATCAGTACACACTAAGGCACTTGTATTTGCATTGGGTACCAAATTTTAGGCTTCTTCAATCCTATACACACTTACCTGTGAAATGGCTTCGACTGACTGGCTAAACCAGGTGAGGGTATGTGAAGTCAGGCTTCAGCAGATTGAGCAGGCAAGACCAATAGTGGGTCCAATTGTAATGAAGGTGGTTTCTGCACATGCTGCAGGGGGAAGTGAGGGCTTGTCAGATGGGGCTCCTCAACCTGGGAGGAGTCTTGTGTCTAGAAACTAGTCATTTCAGCTGCTTCAGCATCTTGCATTAACTTTGTCATACTAATAGAACACCTAAGATGGTAATTCTTGCACACTGATTTGAAGGGATAAAAACACCCAATTTGATCAGAGGCAATTCTGGCAGCAGTCTTCTGGCATACCAAAAGACACCAAAACTGTTAGTTTGCTCTGGCAAAGAACACTTGATCTTACAACATATTCATACTGCTGACTTGTAAACATGTGTCAGGTCTGGATGGTGAATCGGCTGCTGTGGAGAAGTCAGTTGTTGGGATTGTAGAGTAAGTCAGAAACAAAAGACAAGCCAGGAAACAAAACCGAAGAGCAACCTGAGGTTGGGACTGTTGGAGACAGGAACATGCTGGAGCTCAGAAAGATCTTGTTGCTCCAGCAAGGTTTAGCTGGAACATAAAGCTCTCTCATTGTTCTGTTTAGGAGGATCCAATAGGGTAGGGGATAGTAGGCCAGGGGTGGGAAACCTGTGACCCTCCGGATCTTGCTGGACTTATGACTACTATCATTCCTAATCATTAACCATTCTTAATCATTTGGTCCAATAATATCTGGAGGGCCACAGGTTCCCCTTTTCTGACTGAGGCAGATGCTGCAACAGTTCTGACCAGTCAGCCCACCTACACGAGGGTAAGGCAGGTCAGTGATTGCAGTACCAAAGATGGCTCTGAGTGAGCAACTTGCTCTTGATGGATGCTGGAGGTGTAGTGAGGCCTTGTAAATATCTTCCTCTAATCTACCTTTCCCAAGTTTAACAAGCAAACTCAGTCTACATTTGGATGCAATGTTAAGTTAGAATAGGACTCTAGCAATTCCATATTCCCATTAAATTATAGTTTATTTTAACTATTGTTTAAAGTGATGTGCAAACAAGTCCACTTTTGGGGGTTGAC